>NC_057862.1:170957924-171563151 GCF_019393635.1 Dromiciops gliroides
TAAGGTATATCCATCCTGTATTTTATAGATGTAAGTGCAACAAAACCATCACCTTAGATTCCACTTATTCTGAGTTTGTGGACTAAAGTTTTTATTGTTCAGTGCTTTCAGTTGTGTCCTACTCCTCTTAACCCCATTTGGGATTTTCTTGGCAAAGGTACTATAGTGGTTTGCCATTTCCTTCTCAAGCTCATTTTACTGATTAAGAAACTGAGGCAAATGGGATAAAGTGACTTGCCCAGGGTTACACAGCTAATGTCTGAGACCAGATTTGAATTCTGATTTTCCTAACTCCAGGCCCCCTCTATCCATTGCATCACCCATCTGCCCCTGACTAAAGTTTACTTATCTGCTATCGACAGAAAAGGGTTTTGTTGAGTGATAGAGTAGGGTACATAAGATAGTCAATTGAAGAAAGCAAACTAAACTTTTCAAGCCCTCTTAGATCTCTTTGGTGTCATTGGAAGCATCCAAACAATATACTAGTTATAAATGCTTATTATCTGGTCATTAAAGTTACTCAACCAGGACCTTTATCTGGTAGTACTTTGTTAACCTTGATTACTGTTACTGTCTGTACCTGAAAGTAATGAGGTTGCATTTCTCCAAAAAAAAAATGATATAATTCAACCTTTTCACTAAAATCAGATCAGCTTTTCACTGACCTCCTCTTCTTTCCCCAAACCATAGTCTTCAATTTTTTGTTTTGATTTTAGGAAATGTCACTGCATAGTCATGTATATATGTTCTATGATGAATGGTATAGTATGCATGAATGTAGTATGAGTGTAGTAGAATGTAGTATGAATGTATGTATGAATGTAGTATGCATGTATGTTCTACGATGAAGGGTGTATGTATGGTCTATGATGAATGGTGTAGTATATAGAATGCTGGAGCTGGTGTCAGGAAGACCTGAATTAAAATCCAGCGTCAGATACTATATGTGTGACCCTGGCAAATCATTAAACCTTTGTCTGTCTCAGTTTCCCCATCTGTAAAGTGAGGAGAAGAATAATGCCTATCTTCTAGGGCTGTTGTGAAAATTAAGAGATTTTTAGTAGTGTTTTGGAAGCATTAGAGCACTATCTAAATGCTACCTATTAGTTATATAGGTATATAGAGATGTATTTATTTGAGAATATATAGACATCTAGTTAGCTGAAATGCAATATTTATGTCCATATATATATATATACATATGTGAATATGTAGCCATAAATGTATCTGTCTATATATGTATATGTGTGTATACATATATGCGTTCATTCTGTTTTAAACTTTCAAAGAATATATGTTCACCCAAGCACTGACTTGGTTAGCAGTGTGGAAAATTCCAGTTTGACAAGGGTTAATTTTTCTCCTTTTTCCCCTTCTGACAAACACTGTCAAAGACACAAAAAGGGCCCCAGGTGTAAATGATTTCCCCTCTCATTTCACATTCAGCATTAATAGTGAAAAAAATGTTGCAAATTGGGTTTATCATTGACACTGATGAAAAATTATGCTTGGGAAAAAATGCCTACCGATTCCAGCTTCCCCTACAATCCAGGAGAGGCGAATGAAAAGCATCACACCCCAGATGTTCAGCATGCATCTCACCTGTGGATTAGAGGGACAGAGATCTCTTATCAACAGAGTGCTGAAGGGAGACTGGGACAAAGTGACTATGGTAAAAAATAAAAATAAAAATGGAGGATTGTCTTTTCCAAGCCATATTAACACTTAGTTTATTAAAATAGCCCACTGACTTTTCATAGAACACAGAGTTTTCTCACCAGCACACCTTTCACCCATCCAAACTTCACAGTGCCTGCATTAGGGTCTTCCTCTTTGTTTTCGGTTAGTTCCTCACCAGGCATTCCATCTCCATTAGCAACTCTGTCAGCGGAGCCCGGGGTCACAGCCACGTTCTACATTTTTTACACATGACAAAAATATATTGTTTAGTCAAGGAACAAGTTCCTCCATGAAAGGATCAAAGGCATACAACACCAATTGACACATACCTTTAGAAGAAAGGAAAAATAATTCTTTTTCTAGCCACTTTTGTAATGTATTGTATGCTACACACAGAAGCTAAGTGCTTGTTTTTAGACTTCTCAGTGAATAGAATAGAGACTGTGTAATGTCTTGGACTTGGCATTGAGAAAACTCTAGCCCCTGGTCCCAACTCTGCCACTCAAAAAAAATAATAACAATAACTAACATTTACATAGTTTTTCTTCATGATTTTCAAAGTGTTTTTGTGTGCTTTCTTTTCTTTTTCACAAGAACCCTATGAAGTTAGGTGAGACTGGTGTTATTATCCCCATTTTAGAGATGAAAAAACTAAGGCCTCAAGAGTTTGAGTGATTTCTGCAAGGTCATATAGCTGGTAAATGGAGTCAGAAAGAACTGAACTCAAATCCTGCCTCAGTTACTTACTAGCTGTATGATACTGTACAAGTGATGTAACTTCTCAGCCTCAGTTTCCTCGTTTCTAAAATGGAAATGACAGCAGATATCTCACAAGGTTGTAAGGATCCAGTGAGATGCTACATATCATTCAGTCATTCAACCAATTTTATTAAGCACTTGCTATGTGACAGGCACTGTGCTAAACTCCAAGAATACAGAGAAAGGCAAACACACAGTCCTTGCTCTTAAGGAACTTCACATTCTAATGGGGGGGACAACTTGCAAATGACTATATACATACAAGAGGTGTTTAGTATCAATGGAGGTTATCTACCTATACAGGGTGCGCCCAAAGTCTTAGTGCAGTTCTAAGCTATTAGCATTTTTAAGCTATTAAAGCTATTAACTTTAAAATGCACTAAGACTTTGGGGAAAGCCAGTGTGTCAGAAAAAATTCCCTTCTTAGAGAGAAGGGACTAAGTGTGGGTGGGGGTAGGGGTGGGGGTGGGGCATGAAACACGACCAGAAAAGACTTTCTGCAGAATGTAGAATTTGTATAGATTCTTGAAGGAAGCCATGATAACTTGGAATGGAAAATAAGGAAGGAAGGCATTACAGGCATGGAAACAGTCTAGAAAAAGGCACAGATTGAGGGAAATCAAGATTCTTATTGTAGACCACTGTAGCTGTATCATAGAATGCATGGAGGGCAGGAAAGCATAAGAAAACTGGAAACTGGTAGGTGCTAGTTTGTTAAGTACTTGGAATACCAGAGGATTTTGTATAAGCAAGCCATTTTGCAGACCTTAAATTATTATATAAATGTTAGCAATTGTTATTATTAATTATTAGAACCTAGATTATTTGATTGCTAGTCCAATGTGCTTTCTCATACCACTCTAGTTTTTCCTCATTAAATGTATATTGTGAAGGGGCAGCTATGTGGCACAGTGGATAAAGCACTGGCCCTGGATTCAGGAGGACCTGAGTTCAAATCTGGCCTCAGACACTTGACACTTACTAGCTGTGTGACCCTAGGCAAGTCACTTAACCCCCATTGCCCCACCAAAAACAAACAAACAAAAAAACCAAACAAAAATGTATATTGTGGGGGCATCTAGGTAGTGCAGTGGATAAAGCACCAGCCCTGGATTCAGGAGGACCTGAGTTCAAATCCAGCTTCAGACACTTGACACAACCTGGGCAAGTCACTTAACCCTTATTGGCCCACCAAAAAAAAATGTATATTGCTCTAAAGCAAAGCTTCTTAAACAGTGGGTTGTGACCCCATATGGGGCTGTGTAGAAGAATGTGGGGATCACAAAAAATTTGGCATTTATATGCAAAAAAGGTTATATATACTCATATATGTATATATATACACATACACACACACACACACACACACACACACACACACACACACACACATATATATATATTTAAAAATATACCTATATGTTCAGGGTTGCATAAAAATTTCTCAGGCGAAAAGAGGTCGTGAATGGAAAAAGTTTAAGAAGCCCTGCTCTAAAGTGACATAATTTCAAATATGCCAATTTAGAATCCAGGGATTAACTCTGGTGAATCTGTCATCTTTTGGCTACTAAGTGGAGAAAAGTTACCTCTTGGGGGTATACAGCCTTATGTGTCAATTTCCTGAGTTTCCAAGGAAAGATGAATGAGAACAGAGTAGGTAGAGTCTGTTAACAGGTGTTACTGTGAAATTTTTCTGGAAAGCATAAATTGGGCTATACTTTATTAAATAAATGTGATTCTTGTTTTTAAGATGGCAGGGCCAAGGAGGTCTAGGGAGAAAGAAAGGAAAAGAGACACAAAAGAAAAAAAAAGAGAAGGAAGGGTAATGACCAAGTGAGGGTCATGAAGGGACATTTTGGGGGCACATTAGGAGTGACAGGAATTTGAAATCCAGAAGTGTGCAGCCAAATGTAGGACATCTGGTCTCCTTGCCTTAGGCAATTTATTTAACCTCTCTAGGGCTTGCTTTCTTCAGCTACAAAATGAGGATACTACCTGCCCTACTTAATTCATGGGCTTTCTGAGGCTAAAATGAAATAACATATGTAAAAGTGTCCTGAAAAAAACAAAACATACAAAAGCAAGATGTTAATATCATTTCAAGGGAAACACCTCTCAGATCTGACCTTGACACTTTTGCCTGAAAGTAGTTGGACTCACTAATAATACTCCACAAGCTTCTTTAGAGTCTCATGATTCCTGGGCAAACTAGCTGAGCAGGAAAGGGATTTTCTCATAGTTTAGAGCTCTTATTTGTCCAAGTAGCAGAAAATAAGAAGTTAGTCACTGATGTAATGAATATCTGCCTTCTTTATCCAGTGAGGAAAAATATCTCAATTGCCATCATATTAAGAACTATTCTTTTTTGTCTCTTTTAGGTAAAAAAAAAATTATGATTCTAAATGTCCTTGAATTAATTTGGCCTAAAGGGCACCTGAAGAATGCACACAGGCATTTGGAATGCTTGAATAAGCCCTACAGAGTGGATCACCTCCCTAAAAGCAATTACTCTGTGTTTTAAGAATCCAGGGCAATCTTTATGGACAAATAACATATATTTTCTTTGAGTGGCAATCTTGAGAACAAGCAATTCACCATCCTCGATGATTTCTCATCAGTTCCACCCCCCCTTTCAAAAATCTTATTATTTTACAAACTTATTGTCTCAATTCACACTGAACAAGGATGCTAAATTGCAAGTTAATATTTCTAATGGATCTTTATTCTGAGAGAGTCTAGGTACATTACTACTGTTACCTCTGTATCCATTGTACATTCTACCTTTGGCCCCTGTGATGTGGAATAGATGGCCATTACCATATTTACTCCTGGCTAACCTTAAAGGTGGAGATTGTTCTAAGTGATACAGACTTGGTACACCAGAGACCATCTAGTTCAACTCTCATTCTGCAGATGAATGGTTGCTACTTTATGATCTAGAGTAGATATGTCCAAAACATGGCCCCCAATAATCCTATTGTAGCATGAACCAGATTAAAAAGTTTGGGAGGGGGGCGGCTAGGTGGCGCAGTGGATTAAGCACCGGCCCTGGATTCAGGAGTACCTGAGTTCAAATCTGGCCTCAGACACTTGACACTTACTAGCTGTGTGACCCTGGGCAAGTCACTTAACCCCCATTACCCCGCAAAAAAAAAAAAAAATTTTTAATTAAAAAAATAAGTTTGGGAGGGGCAGCTAGGTGGCACAGTGGATAAAGCACCAGCCCTGGAGTCAGGAGGACCTAAGTTCAAAGCCAACCTCAGACACTTGACACTTACTAGCTGTGTGACTCTGGGCAAGTCACTTAACCCCAATTGCCTCACCAAAAAAAAAAAAAAGTCCCCTGCTTTTCCCAAGCTTTCTTTCCTTTTCCCCCATGGATGCCTGTTCTTTTGTTCTTCTCACGATCTTTGCATTGTCATTTACCAAATATTTAAATAAATATTTGATATTTGAATAGTTAAAGGATTATTTAAAGGATTCAAAGTCTACATCATTGTAGTCTAGTATTGAAGGACCTCTTGTTTCCTTTCCTGTTCTTCTTGTATCACTCTGTTTATTGACCCCTCTGTTAAAGGGCAGATAGAGAAGGGGAAAAAAGTGAAATTCAAAATCATTAATTTTTCAACTTGGCCACACTGATAAAAAGGTTTGGTTGGGTGAGGAAGTGCTGAAATAAATAGTTATAATTAAGCATTTGGAGCTGCATTGGTAGTAGAGAGGGCTGCCTACACCAATAAAATAGATTTGCAACCCTCTCTTTTCCAAAAAAAAAAAGGAAGAAAAAGAAAAAGAAATTAAGTTTATTGATTACCTGGGATCTCCCTTGTTGATACTATTTCTGTTTCTTACTAGCACACATTATTGAAAGTTATCTTCATAATTGGGGGGCAGGGGAGGTGTATGGTTCTGGAGTTGTGTGGAAATCCCCTCTTCCATACAGATCATTAGTTCTTGTGTAATTTGGTATCTTAGCTGTCTAGGACACTGAAAAGCTTCCTAGGGCTTAAGGTTCATAGCCAGTATGTCAAAGGCAAAACTTGAACTCAGGTCTTCCTGACTCTAAGACCATCCTTTTATCCATCTTGCCACATTGCCTGTCTGACTTCATATTGTCACAGTTTGAGGGAGGGAGAGGATAAGCATTTGTGTAGTACCTGACATGTGTCAGGTACTGTGCTAAGGTGTATGTGTTTATGTGTGTGTGTGTGTGTGTGTGTGTGTGTGTGTGTTTCTAAATACTATCTCATTTGATCCTCAAAACTACCCTGAGAGAAAGGTGCTATTTTCTCCTCCTTTTACAGTTGAGGAAGCTGAGGCAAAGCAGAGCTTAAATGACTTGCCCAGGATGACACAGATAAGTATTTGAGACTAGATTTGAACTCAGATCTTCCTAACTCCAAGATTTATATCTCAACTGATATGTAGATACCAAAACATGAGAAACAAAACCATTCCTGATGGGCTGCCTGGCTGTGTGCATTTTTATTTCTAGTTTAAAGCATGAATATTGTTTGGAATAATGTGGGAGCCACTGAAAGTTCTGATTTTCTTTTAGAGGGGACTTAGCAGATTCCAGGGATTAAGTCCTTTCTGGAGCTCAGTTTTCTCAGCTGTAAAATGCTCTAAATCCATAGACTTAGATCCTATATTTAGATCCTATAACTGGTACTTCCAGCTTCCAGATTTAAACTTTGAATTCCACAAATGAAAGAAATTGAGAAATTTGTTAAACAGTAACTGTGAAAGATCCCCATGGTGTTGAAGTGTTGATTTGTAGGAACTTTCAACTGACATTGTCATTCTTTTGACTTATTTGGAGAAGGGAAATGGTGTTATATTTTTGATGCTCCCATTGATCAAGATCCTGCCAGTTATTCACCAGCTGTGTTCATTCAGGCAGAGGGCATTTTCTGTCCCTGGTTGGATTTGGGGGTTCAGAGCTAAAGTCACTAATCTATTTATGGCTGAATTGTGAATAGAACCCAAGTTTTTAGACTGAAAAATCTGTACTTGGGGATTCAGTCTAAGAAAGTTACCTGCCTTGAAATGAACTCAGCTGGTAATTAGTACTAAGATATTGATTAATAAGAATCCCAATAATTGTGAACTATTTTCTCCTTCCACAGTAAATTCATTTAAGTTTAAGTACTATATAACTTAAATAAAATTAACCTATAAATGAATGTTTTTGTCCCAGTGAATATTCTTCCTGGTCATAGTTAACAAATTCCTGAATTTATCACTAGAACATCATACAAATGACATCTTGTAAATATGGCCCCCCAAAAGTTTAAGAAAATAATCTGCTTTTTTAATCATTCCAAATAGTGTAAACATTTGGTCATTTCTCCTTTGGATGGGTGTGTTCAACTTCTAATTCCTCAGTTAAAAAAAAAAAAGAGGGGCAGCTAGGTGGCACAGTGGATAAAGCACTGGCCCTGGATTCAAGAGGACCTGAGTTCAAAATCCGGCCTCAGACACTTGACACTTACTAGCTGTGTGACCCTGGGCAAGTCACTTAACCCCAATTGCCTCACTTAAAAAAAAAAAAGAACAGTAATTTATTTTAAAAAAAAATTTAATCTTTTATTTTTACGTGGCCCAAATTCCTCCCCCATCCCTCCCTCTCTCTCCCCTCAGAGAACCATCACTCATAATAAAGATGTTTGGGGTTTTTTGTTTGTTTGTTTTTATTTTTCTCTTAATAGAATTTTCTTTTCCAAGTAATTTCTTTAGTATATATCTTTTACTCAATATACCAGTATATCAGAAAACTTTACAGAATGGGATAAAGATCTATTCTGAATTTTCTCATTCTTTTGGTTCAGTGAAAAGATCACTGGACTAGGAGTTAGGAAACTTGTGCTATAGTTTTGACTTTGCCACTAACTCAGTGTGGATTTTTCTCAAGACACTGAACCTTTTTAGGCTCTGATTTTTTTCATCTGTCAAATGGGAAAACAATACTACTCTACCTACCTACCAGTGTTGTAGAGGGAATTGAATGCGATCATACACACACACACACACACACACACACACATATGTGTGTATATGTATGTATATATCCCCCCCATATATGTGTGTGTGTGCGCGTGTGTGTGTGTGTGTGTTTTTTGGGGGGGCCAATGAGGGTTAAGTGACTTGCCCAGGGTCATACAGCTAGTAAGTGCCAAGTGTCTGAGGCCAGATTTGAACTCAAGTTCTCCTGAATCCAGGGCTGGTGCTTTATCCACTGCGCCACCTAGCTGCCCTTATATTTTTTATAAAACAACCCCCCAAAAAATCCATACTTCTCACAGAGCAAAGCAACACCAAGTTTCTCTCAATTTCCTTGAGAATCAAAAGAGAACTGTGACCATTTTCCTTTAAGATGGGATAAGGGGAGTCACAGGTAATAAGATGCTCACTAGACCTAAAGATTCTGGGCCAGGGTAGGTTTAGATGACTCAAGTCTCAAAGGCAAAAACTCAGAAAGTTTTGTCACTGCCACTTAAAACCAGTTATTTCCTAGTACTTTGAATTAATTTGTTTCTTCACACTCTATTACCATAAATGATGGCCCGTAACCTTCCATAAATGCATTTTAAATTGTTTAGCTTTAGGGAACTATTATTTATTTACCAAGAGTTTTACCTGTGCATTAAAGACACTCAGGAGGTAAAATAAAGTGCATTCTAAAAATCCAAATTGTATCGGATAAAAGGTTTTCTATACCTTTTCTGAATAGTTAAACATCTACTTCACACAATTCATAATGATTTTCCCAAGAGAGGGTAATCATAATGAAGAATCAACAAAAGAAGAATGGTAAAATAATTATTTGATTTTATTTAGTGCATAGTGTGATGGCTAGACCCAAAGGAAATAACTTTCTATCTCGGTAGATATCCTTAGGGTAAAGGTAAATATCTAAGTTCCAAAAGATGATAGTTTCCATTTATCAAATATAATTTTTGTCTTGAAATCATAGGTCCACTCCAAAAAGAAAAAATAGTTTCGGAGATTTGTGAAATTTTCATAACACCCCTGAGAGAGAGGGAAAGTTCTAGTCTGATCTAAAACCTAGAAATGGGGATACTGAGGCAGAAAAATTCAACAGATTGTCCTAATCTAATAAAATACAGTGATTGAATCTGAATCTCTTACTCTTGCAGTCTGTCCAATGCACAGCTATCAAAGAAATTTTCCTTAAGGGCAGATTGTGACCATGTGACCATCCTATTCAATCAACTCTAGTGGCTCCCTTTTGCCTTTAGATAAAATGTAAACTCCTCTGTTTAGCTTTTTAAGCACTTAACATCTTGGCCCAGACCTATCTTTCCAGCATCATTGGACATCACTCCCCCTCCAGCATTCTGTGACCCAGCCAAATGGTCTTTTCTCTGTCACTCACAAATGATACTCTATCTCCAGTTTCTGGGCCTTTGTTCTGGCTTTTTTATATTCCTAGAATTCATTCTCTATTTACCTCCAACTTGAAGAGTCTTTCTCTTCCTTTAAGATGCAGCTTTAGCAGATTTTCTGCCTTGGAACCTTTCCTGAACCTCCCAACTGCTAGTGCCCTCCCTTTGATACTACTTTGTATTTAATTGCCTTATATATACATATTTTAATATTTATGCCATATATGTGTGTGCATGTACATATATAATATATACATATACATATACATGCACACACACACATATATATAGTACTATACACAAACACACACACACATATAATTGCATCCACCATTTGAACGTAAGCTTAGTGTAAATTTTGTTCCATTATTGGTATTGGTATCCCCAGAGCCTGACACAGTGATCAACATATTATATGTTTTTTTCTTTTCTTTTTTTTTTTTTTTTGCGGGGCAATGAGGGTTAAGTAACTTGCCCAGGGTCACACAGCTAGTAAGTGTCAAGTGTCTGAGGCCGGATTTGAACTCAGGTACTCCTGAATCCAGGGCCAGTGCTTTATCCACTGCGCCACCTAGCTGCCCCCTGTTTTTTTCTTTTAAAAATTATTTATTTTTATAAGCATTTATTATCTTTCCCTATATAGTAGATACTTAATAAATGTTGAATTGAATGATAAAAAAGGGGGAAAATCCTGTTGAAACAAATATACAGATTCACACTTAGTCATGTCCAAAAATGTACGTCTCATTCTGTATTTTAAGCCATCACTTCCCTAGTAGGCGGTATGCTTCATCTTTAATCCTCTGGACTTGAAGTTAATATCGTGTTGTTCAGAGCAATAAGAATTGATTTTAAGAGTGTAGTGGACTGATGACTTGGTTTCTAGAACCAGCTCTTTCACTAATTACCAATGTGACCTTGGTAACTTAATCCCTCTGATCCTTAGAGTCCTCATTTGTAAAACGAGAATAAGGTTAAATTGAACAAGTTCTAGGGTTCTTTTCTAAGTCCAGCATTTGATGATGCTCTAAAGCATCTTTGTGGAAACTCCTTGCTCTTTCCACTTTGTTGTGCACTGAATGCTTACTAATAGGAGGTCCTTGTTACATTCCTTTCTTTCCAAAGGCTCTATTACTGCAGTAAGTTCTTTAAGGGACTACCTTGGAAAATTACTTGGAAACTCTAGCTGGCATTAGTATGGATTTCTATAAGTGGAGCCTGCTTAAATTTAGATTTTGGCTATATCATATAGTTTTGCTGTACTTTTTAGTCTTCTCTGACTTTTAAAGTTATCCATAATATTGATGTAAATTCATATTTTATTGGATTTCAGATTGTTCCTTTTTTCCCCTGCTATCCCCAATCCAAATAAAATGTTTCTAGATTTAAACTCTAGGGCAGTTGAGGAGAGTATATTTTCCAAAGTGGGAGCAAAAGTGCTTACCCCTTTGCTCCTAAAGAATTTAAATATTTAATGCCCTGAGTCATGTGTTCAGTGTTTGCCAGCTTGGTTATATACTTTTTGTCTGTCCAGATCAATCTAATTTGTCTAATATTGTAAAATATTATGAGAAAGATTACACGAATTCAACTCATTTTTACCATGTGAGAGTAAGTACTGAATAAATGCTGACTCATGGCAATGATTGAGACCAAAACATTTAATTTAACAGGACAAATGACAATGTTGTGTGGGCCAAAGGATGAGAAATGAAGTGGGGCCTCCTGTGTAGTGAGATATGATTTAATTCCCTAACCTGGCATGTGGGCTCCTACATGTATTCATCTCTATCTATCTATCTATCTATCTATCTATCTATCTATCTATCTATCTATCTATCTATCTATCATCTATCTATCTATCTCTAAATCTATAGCCATGTGTGTTCACCCATATACATGTACATATATACATATACATTTATGTATACATGCACGTATATACATGTATGTGTACACATATAGATAAGTATACACATGTATATATGTATATACATATGTATGTACTGCTTAGAAACAGGGCCACTGGGATTCACTCTTAAAGCTATTAGTGGCAAATAATTTTCATTCTCTAATAACCAGGAACCTAAAAATGTAATCGATCCATGAAACTATGTAACAGTCAACTTTTTTGTCATTCTGTGTCCTGTTAATCACCTTAATAATATTAATGTTTTAATTTGAATATGTCTCTTGACTTTTGAAGCATTTACATTAATTTTCTCAAAATGTTGATTGGAATGACATTTTATTTTTTCTGGATATGATTTCTATTTTATAGTGTAGTATATTACTTTAGCGTAAGAGACAGTGTGATATACCGAAAGCCTAACTTGAGAATCAAGATGACCTGGCTTCAAGTCCCATCTCTGATTCATCCTGACTACATGACTCAGAACAAGTCATTTTACCCCTCAGTACCCTCAGGGAACTCCCTAATATCTATTACAGAATAGTTGTCGTTCTTCTTACATAAAGGAAGTGTCCTCATGGGTAGCTCCCTACATGGATGAAATCAGGGTGAAAATAACAGCTAATATTTGTATATCACTTACTGTTTAGAAAGAACTTCACATATATGACTTCATTTGATCATTGCAACAACTTCTTGAATGAGGTGCTATTATTATCTCCATTTTACAGGTAAGCAACTTATTCATTATCACACATCTAAGGTGAATCTGAGGAGGGTCTTCCTGGCTTCATATCTGTTTCTCTATTCACTACAGCCAATGATGTCAAGCTCAGAAATGAGGCCACTAAAATGCTATGTAAGGATCCCTATGGCCATATATTGACTTAGAAAACCGCATATTAATATCATCTATAGTCTATTGTATATTTATTTATTTTATCAAAATGTATTGTTTTATTATATTTTTACTTTGTCAACTATTTCCCAATTTCATTTTAATCTGGTTCAGGCCCCAGTTGGCTGTTGAACACTTTTGTACTACTCCTGCTAAAGTCCTATACGATATAAAAAATATAAGTTGTATTGAGGAAATTATCATAACAAATGCTTCTTTTTATTATAATTTTACTTTGAAAGGGTACCTGAAATGGTGATCATTTTACTGCTAATGTTTCATGGTTAGCCCTAGCAGTAGGGAATTGTGTTTTAATAGATGACTCAGAGCAGCTAGGTGGCACAGTGGATAGAGTTCTACCCTGGAGTCTGGAAGACTGATCTTCCTAAGTTCAAAGTCTCAGACACTTACTAGCCATGTGACCCTGGGCAAGTCACTTAACCTTATTTGCTTCAGTTTCCTCATCTATAAAGTGATCTGGGGAAGGGAATGGCAAATCACTGTAGTATCTTCACCAAGAAAACCCCAAATGGAGTCCTGAAGAGTCAGACACAACTGAAAATGGCTGAGCAACAAAAAAAAGATGGTCATTATCACTGGTAGCATAATTTAATGCCTTGCATAGAATAGTCATTGAGAGAATGTTTGCTGAATGAGTGAATGAATGAATGAATGAATGAATAAGAAAAAAATTGAGAGGATAGGCATTAGAAGTTCTACTTTCATTAGAAATTAAAAAGGCAGGTGTAGAAAAGTCTCACTGAGGATAGTACCTCCAGTTTAAACCCCTAAATGAACAATTAGGATCTGAATTACTTGATTTTTTCTTTTAAACACGGGAGGTTTCAGAAGCCTCATTTCCATCTATGCATGAGTCTTTGATGCATCACTACTTCGAAGGAGAGGATAATTTTAATGAAATTAAAATCCTAGGGCCACAGACTAGCTGCTTTTCTTAGCCACAGGGGATCCTTGAAGCTAGTGACTTAAATTTTCATCTGTACTTCAAGGATTTGTGATTTTTATCAGTATGAGTACCCCTTTCACTAGTGGAGAGTTCACTTCTCTATCATTTAGTCTTTGAGAATTACTGTATGAAAGAAAAAAAAAATCTATCACCATGAGATAACCTAGTGATGAGTCTTCCAAACTAAGTTACGTCATTCCTGGGAAACACCAGGCCCCTAACAAGAACCTTTCTGGTTGGCTTTCTGCCGGCCTAACCTTCAAGAATCCAAGGTTACCTTCACACTACCCTGTGGTAATGGAGCAGGGCTTTAGTGACCTAGACACTTAGAATAATTTAACATATGCCCTAACTTTGTAAAAATTTCAGATACAACAGTTATAGATCACTTTTTCCAAAATTCCAGTAGATTAAGTTCTGTCATTCAGGGTAAAGAGCACTATTATGAAATGAGTTGGTAATTTAGCAGAGCATTCTAGTGATAAAAGGCAACATGGTGTGCTGGATAGAGTGCAAACCTTGAAACCCAGACATACCTGGGTTAAAGTCCTACCTCTTACATATATAATAGGTATGGCCTTGGACAAGTCATTTAACATTTCAGTGTTCCAGGCAATGGGCAGTTAGGAGACATAGTAGATAGAGCAAATGGCTTGGAAACAGAAAGACTCATCTTTCTGACACTTCCTGTGAGCCTGGGCAAAGTCACTTAACCCTGTTTGCCTCAGTTTCCTTATCCATAAAATGAGTTGGAGAAGGAAATGGCAAACCAGTATCTTTGCTAATAAAACCCCAAACAGGGTCATAAAGTGTCAGATTTGACTGAAAAAATGACTCAACAACAACAGTTTCAAGCAACTAAGACTATAAGTTATGAAAAAGGTGCCAAACTGTATTAGTAGGCTGAATTTCCTTATCTGGGAACTCCCCATATAAATGAATTCACAATTCCTGAACCCATCTCTATGCTAATGATAATACACACAGCTGAGAGAAAAGTCTTATTTAGCTCTTGTCATTTCTATGGCTTTCTACTTTCAAAGCCTTTGAGCATAAATTATCATTTATGTATGTATAAAGCCTTTGTAATTTCAACAAATTATTATACTCATTTTATTGAGAGTATCTAGCAAGTGACTTCAGGATTAAAGTGCCAGTCTATGAGGAAGAAGATGTCTACCCAGCTTTAGGTAGCTTGGTTCAGTACAAAGAGGGCCACATGTGGAATCAAAGGACTTGGGTTCAAATCCTGCTACTTATTACTCATGCAACCTTTGGAAAAATCATTTGACCATGCCTCCCATCTCTTGATAGAAATGTGGTGAACTGGAAATACAAAATTAGGCATATATTTTCAGACACAGCCAATGTTAATTTTGTTTTGTTTCCCTTTGTAGTTATTTATTACATGGGAAGGTTCTATGGGGAAGGGCAGAGGTTGTCAGTAGGAAATAACAGTGATCCAAGAAAAATAGAAGAGTATCAATAAAATATTTTTAAAAGAAATTTTGTTTCTCTTCCCCTAGGAAGAAGAAAAGTAACTTAGCTTCTTGAGACCCCTGTTTCTTTCTTTCTTCCTTCCTTCCTTCCTTCCTTCCTTCCTTCCTTCCTTCCTTCCTTCCTTCCTTCCTTCCTTCCTTCCTTCCTTCCTTCCTTCCTTCCTTCCTTCCTTTCCCCTGTTTCTTCATCTGTAAAACAAAGGGGTTGAACTGAATATCTTTCTAGGGCTAAATTTATGCTGGTATTAGTTTACCTGTCTTCACTTCTGACTAAAAAAAAAAGAAGAAGAGTCCAAATTAATTCTTCCACCAAAGATTGAATTGAAAAAAGGATGAAGAGCTGTTGGTATTCAGTGATTCACAAGCAGAATGAAATGAAAGACTGAGACATGTGATCCCCAGCAATACTTAAAATGGGCACATCTATGCCCATTTTAAATATTTTACTTCATTTGGATTCCATGCCTCCCTGCTTCCAATGTGGGTATTTAAATAGATAGTTGTAGATCTAATCATGGTGAGCCATCAAGATGACTGAGAACTAATCTTCTATCAACAGCTACTTACCTGGAGAATTGTACAAAACGTAGCATTAACATTCAGAACACTGGGCTCCAGTCCACTTTCCAATCATTTACATTTGCTATTCCTTTATGCTGGATAAAAATTCAGTCATTTACTATAAGTCAAAGCTAAATATTTAGTGCCACTCATTTTTTTTTCTAAAATTGGAAATGTATTAAAAGGAAATACAATATGGGCTCCAAATCTGTCAAGCACAGATGCATCCCTCTTCTTCTCCTGTCATTCAGATGGAATTCTAAACAAAGGTTCCTTCAGAGCTTAATTCTTGGTGGGGGGAAGATTTATTTAATAATAGTTATGCTCCCTACAAACCTGCCACTGCCACATGGAGCCTCTGGGATAGCACAATGATCAACAATGAGAAGCTTTTTTCCTGGCCATTTTCATTTTTAGAGCATTGCAACTTTATTGATTTTCTTTTTTGGTCAAAATGAATGGGACATTTTGATGACAATTTCAGTGACAGAGGAGGATTTAAAAGGCTAGGGGAGAAAACAGGCCTTAAGGTGGGATGGAGTAATGTGGGATAGAGTTCCAGGTTCCTTTTCAAAGGAGGGTGGCAGTCTTACTCTACTTCTGAGTGGCTGCAAATTTCTCCACAATACCTTTCACAGCTTTCTGCCTTTTTTCCTATCTTGACTCCTCTCTTGTCTTTTTAGAAGTAGGGGCTACCACCACAGCAGGTAGCAGCTACTTGCATGATTGAAGTGCTCCCCAAAGCATTCCTTCTCAAAAATCTCTTCCCTACCCTTCTGTGCCTAAATTTCCCTTATTTCTTTGGGTTAAGAAATTGAAGGATTTGGTTAACTTCTAATTATTATTTGAAGTGATAATGCATTAATCCACAGTTAATTTAAAAAAAATAAGCTAGTAGGGGCAGCTAGGTGGCACAGTGGATAGAGAACTGGCCCTGGATTCAGGAGGACCTGAGTTCAAATCCAGCCTCAGACACCTAATACTTACTAGCTGTGTGACCCTGGGCAAGTCAACTTAACACCAATTGCCTCACAAAAAAAAATAAACTAGTTACCCATCAGGTACCCAAAAGACTGGTTAGGACTGGTGGGTTCTGATTAAGAATAATCTGGAGGGGCAGCTAGGTGACGCAGTGGATAGAGCACTGGCCTTGGATTCAGGAGGACCTGAGTTCAAATTCGACATCAGACACTTGACACTTACTAGCTGTGTGGCTCTGGGCAAGTCACTTAATTCCAATTGCCTCACCAAAAAACCAAAACCAAACCAAACAAAAAAGAATGATCTGGAGCAAAAAGAGCTTAAAGAAATTAAATTCTGATGAAAAGTGAAATTAGGAGAATCAGGGTACTACAAGGGCTCTGGGCACCAGCCAGGGAGTAAAGTATCTAAATGGAGGAAGATGTGCAGAAATAGGACTTTATTAAATGACCATTTCAATAAATAATGCCATTCATTCAAATCTAAATAATATTCCAGAACTGCAAGAAGTTTAAAAGTTCACCAGGATGGTTGAGTACAAGGCACAGAAGAAGAAATTTATTTGACCTGTAGATAATTTATTACTGAATTAGAAAAAGTTCTGCCTTAGAATTCTAATAGATTTGGGCATATTAGCTATATAGGAGAAAATAATAGAATGTCAAGGCACATCTGCTGCTTCTGTGTTGAAATTTCATTGGGCTACATTTAAGTCTTTATGTGCACTCAGAAACCTCAGGCAATACTTTAAAGAGAAAAATGAAACAAAACAAAATGCCAAATACCCCTTTTGTCCTTAAATCTAACCAAAATATTCATATGGAGTACATCCTTAAGGAGAATAGCACTAGTTGCAACAAACACTGTAAAGCACATAAAATACACACACATATATAATATATATATATATATATATGTAAACTATATAATAACATAAAATGTTTTATAGTATTTGTTTTATATATAACTATATATGCATTTGTATATATAAACATGTGTGTGCATATATATATACACACACACATACATACAGAGAGAGAGAGAGAGAGAGAGAGAATGTGCAAGAAGTTAATTTGCTCATGGGTTAACACTATATCCATATGTTAGAAATTTTTGTTCCTTGGGCAAGTGACAAAAAGTGGCCAAGCACATGTTAAGAAATAAACGTTCAGGATAATTTTAGTCGGAGGACAGGGGTGAAGAAAGCCCAGGACACTTACTTTGAGAGTTGACAGAAGTCCTAGGACACTAGACCAAGATCAGGCCTAGTAGGATCTCATCTGATGGCAGGAGAAAGAGAGAATGCCATCAGATAGCTTCCTATTTTAACTAACTATTCTTGATACTTAGGTGGTAAGCTCTTTTGTTTCTAAATGGCTGAAAGACTACATGTCAAAGGTTTTTAGGTAGTATGTGTTGGTATGAGAATCATAGGCCCCTCCAAATCTGGGTGCCCTGAAACAAAGGCACCGTTGTCTTGTCCTAGTTACCTATGTGATTAATTCATGAATCAAGGTAAGTGGAAATTGAATTTGCCATAATTGTGAACAGGATAAGGCACCTCGGGGCATCAACTTGGGAGAAAAAAAATCAGTAAAGATTCCTGGATTTAGAGTCAGAAGATCTGGATGGTAGAGAGCTGGGCTTAAAGTCAGGAAGCTCTGAATTCAAAGTTTGCCTTGGATGTTTACCATGTGATCCCAACTTCTATGGACTTCTTTGCTACTCTCTAAAGGTCCCTTCCAGATTTAAGCCCATGATGCTAGCAGTGTCACTTTGAACATGATATTCATCATCTGAGTACATTTCCTTATCTGTGAAATGAGGAGATTGGACTAACTGATCTCTGAGTCCCTTCCTAGTTTTTAAAGTTCTCTTATTTTATTGTATTTTCGGTAAGGGAAAGAAAAATAGGCTGAGGGTAAGGAGACTTTGGTTCTAGTCCTTGACCTGCCATTAATTTTCTGAGTGACCTTGGGCAAGTCACTTAAACTTTCTAATGCCTCTTGTTTAATCATCTATAAAATAATAGGTTTGGCATAGCTGATCTCTAAGATCCCTTCAAGCACCAGAGTTCCATGACATTATAAATGCAAATGAATGGATTCTCTAGTTTGGATTTTTTAAGGTAGCAAACACTGAGCACTCAGTGTCTTTCAAAGCAGGATACAGAGAGTACATTTTACCTAGACATTTGCATAAGCACCATAGGATGGCAGAATCTGTTTTGGAATTGGAAAGAATCTTAAGAGATTAGCCAGTCCAACCTCTTCATTTTACAAATCAGATGCCTAGAGATCGGAGAGATTAAATGATTCACCTAAGGCCTGATGGATAAGAAGCTTCAGAGACAAAATTCAAACCCAGGTCATTCAGACATCCTAGAAATTGAAACAAGTACAATTTTAAGGCAGCAAAAGAGTAACTGGGGATGTTTACATACCTTTCTTGAAACTTACCTTGGCAAGTTGTTCATGTATCTCATATAAGCTAGGTCTGTTCATTTTGGCACCACTGATGCTGCCAGTGTTACGATAGTAATCTATCTTGGGAACTGCATCCATGGTATTGTGGCCAAAGGTTTGTAGGTAGTATGTGTTGGTATGAGAATCATAGGCATGAAAACTCGCATCTGTTTTAGCAGTTTCTCCATTTTGGAGGAAATTGTCATAGGCCTGATTCCCAGGCCTAAAGCTGATCCTCAATCTGTTCTGGGCTTCATCAACAAAGGATGTTTCTTCATAATGTGGAGGGTCGTGATTGCCGTCAGCAGCTGCGCTGCTCTCATGGCTCTCATTAATTACATTAACTTGAAAGCGATTTTGGTGACTCGGGGCCGAGTCCAGGAACACATTGGAAGAGTTGTTCATTGACATCTTCTGAAGTGGATTTCTCTGACTAAGCAGTCCCCTTTATGTTTGTCAAAAAAATCTGTTCCTTTACCTTCTCAAAAAAACCAAAACAAAAGAAAACAAAAACCGAATGTGGTTATGCTTGGCTTTCCAGTCTAGAAGAAGCCTAGTTACTAGAAGTATTCTCTTCTAAACAGCTTCCTCACCATCTTTGTTCTCAGTTCTATTACTAAAAACATAAAATAGGTTTGTTTCAAGTTTCAGAAATGAGTAGGGGTTAACTTAATTTAATTTTCTAAGTACAATATCCCAGGAACCCTAGGATTCAGGATTTAAAATTCATTCTCCTTATTCAAATCTGCCTTTCTGTGGAATCTAATCACCTGGGTAATTAAATCACATAATAAATAACTGGAGACCTGCTTTGGCAGACAGAATTTCCACTGGAGTCATTAGAAGTTGACTTGTGCTGGGAGCATTAGGTAGAGGCTAGAAAACATTTAACTCAAATAGCTAGATATATTAATAGTTCATTACAGTACTTTAAAAAACTTTGACAGTAATAAATCAATGAAACTTCAAAAATAATTATTCCAAAAGTACAGTTGGAAGAAAAATGATACCCGTAAATGAGAAAAACATTAAAATCAAAATCTTCTTAAAGATTTGTCTTCTTAGAAGATTATGATTAAAAATGGATGTTTCCAAGTAATTAAAGTTGTTCCAGTTATATTTTGGTAATACATTCAATTAGCAATTGATTAAGCTTTTAAAATACTTAAAAAATATAAATCAAGATTTTAAAACATTCTCAGTATGTCACAAGTTATTGCAAATCCCTAGATCTTGTACCAGATTTGAAATATCTTTTTTCTGTTTGTTTATTTTGCAAATACTGTGTGGAGCCTTTATTAAAAATATGGGTGTTTGGGGAGGAAATAAATCACCAGAAATTAATAAAATGGTTATGTTATATCTATGTATAATAGTCACATTTTACAGAATGTTTTAATGGAATATTATCAATCTTCATTATGAGGCAGAGATTTGACTTGGAGATGAAAGGAGTACATAATAATTTTTTATAGTTCCAAAGAATGAGAACAATATCTCATTAGAGTCTTTCTTTAGAACAATGTTATTTTATAATAGTCCACATTTTGTTTTTCAAAGAAACTTCTAAGATGAGATCACTATATTCAAAATGATAAAAATCATATTTCCCCTGTATATATTTATTTAAAAATCTCAACTTTGACTTTGAAGTAATCCATTCCCAGAGAAATAAATATATAATAGCAAATGTATCTAGTGCTTTAAGGTTTACAAAGCAGTTGCCCATTTTTATCAGTTTTTCGAATAATATTAGGGTATTCCCACATTGTCCTAGAGAGAAATCTGGGTTGGTAGATTTCTTTTACTTTCCTTCTTAGCCTTAGTTGAACAAGTCCAACACAATAGTCTAATGCTAATTCATAACTGTACACGAGAGAAGTGAACTTACCACACAGGGCCAATCTTCAAGTGAAAAGTAAACTGCCTCTACATCCCCGGGGGATATAAGAACACTTTGCTTTCATGCATCATCCTAGCCTGCTTTTTATTGTTTAGAGCCTTACTTTTCAGGGAGGACCATGTAGGGATTGGCTAGAAATAATATCATGAGCTCCTCCCACTCATTAACTCCAAAGCTTAAATACTGTCAACCAGTGACCAGTAGTAAACCATTAATTCCTACTGAAAAGAAGTAAATGAAAATGCTTTTAATTCATAACAGGAAGTGGTTTGTGTAACCACAACTTTCCAACAAAACAACCAGGGACGCTTCAGTTGTTTGGAGGTAGATGAATGGCGTTCCATCTTCTTCCTGAGTGAGGTTATTTCAGATGAGTGATTACACAGTGACCTCCCTTTGTTCAGCATGTACACTAAAATATAGGCTTCCAGAGATGATGTCTATACTTTGTAACTAGAGAATCGTGTTTTCAAGTGTTTTTGCTTTGCTCACAATGGCTATTGGCTCTTCTCTGCATGTGAAGTGGGCAGGTAGGAGATAAAAGCTGAGAACGTGTCTGCCCAAGGGCAAAAAGTTTTTCAAGCAAGAATATAACAGGGTATAAACTTCCCAGTGGCATGTCTAAAGATCAAATTGTCTTTATTCAACAAAACATCTTGCAAAATTTGTGTCACAAAAGCTAAAGCATCCTCTTGGGTCAGATGGAAGCCTTCGCCCCCACCATCTGATTAAGGCTTATTCAAAATAGTTCAAACTGTACATCTGAAAAATAGAATTTATGGAATGTCAGAGTTGGAAGAAGAATTAGAGATTATTTAGCCTACCCCCCTCATTTTACAGGTGAGGAAACAGGTGCAGAGCAGTCACAGAGACAATTGGTGGGATAACTAGGGCCATGTCACCTTCTCTGTCTGAGTCTTTTTCTCTCCCCCCCTCTTACTTGATTGCCCTTTACCTGCAGCAGTTTGAGAGCTAATCTCAAATATATGTCATGGTTGCATTACTTCTCTCACTTCAATATACTGACTCCATAGACAAGCATAAACGGTGGGCCAAGTTTCCTGGCACTCCATCTGCATGCCTGTAACTGGCTACATATGGTGCACATGTGTGTGTGCAATCTCCCAGCCTCCCAAGAATACTTGTTTCCTTCCCACTCCCATGACTTACCTACCTTGCTCTCCCTGCTGTGTTAATATATAGTGTCCAAATGGCACATTTTTAGCAGGGAAGAGACAACCTGTATTATTTTC
This sequence comes from Dromiciops gliroides, assembly GCF_019393635.1. Classification (NCBI taxonomy): domain Eukaryota; kingdom Metazoa; phylum Chordata; class Mammalia; order Microbiotheria; family Microbiotheriidae; genus Dromiciops; species Dromiciops gliroides. The sequence goes on from NC_057862.1 coordinate 170,980,212, forward strand.
AGATGTTAACATACTGTAGTTTGGAGTATGAGCATTTATGAAATGAACTTGAAAATTTAATATGAGCAAGTAAATGTGTGATCTCATAAGTATCAGTAAGACTAGGTGAATAACATCGATGGCTAAAGGGATTCATGACTTTTCTGTCTTTCATATATTCTCCTCCCCTTGATGAAAGTATTTTCAGTATGTCTCTTGAACCTCCTCTCTCCATTGCAGCAGGGGTTTGGCAGCGTGGGGTGTGGCAGTTCTCTGCAGGAAGAAAGATGTCTTAGGCACCTAGCTGTGGAAGTTTCTGGGGATGTAGTCTCATAAAGATAATATTATTTCCTCTCACCTAGAGGAATTGCTGTCACCAGAGAAAGGATGTTCTGAGGCACAGATGATGTGCCAAGGATTCTTTAAACTGAGTATCAGCATGACAGTGAGGCCTGTTGGAGTTCAAAGGAGATGGGGATTTTGGTTTGACAATGTGTGGGTGAGTGGAGATGATGATGAAGCAGGATGTTGTGTGAGCAGGCTATAGAGGTGGTCCAGGTCTTCTTTTATAATAGTCGGAACACTTCTAGGACTAAGTCAAGAGGTAGGTCTGGTTGTGCTGAACTCTCATGCTTATTCCATAGGGGAAAAGCATATGGAAAAATTTTACTCGTTCTTCAAAATTCTTTTCTGTTTAATTAACATTAATATTAGCTCTCTAAAGTACTAAATCATAACTGCTCTGGGTTAAGTGCTTTTGTTTTTGTGAGGCAAAATTAGAAACCAGAGGGGCAGTAGCTAGCAGAGAATGAGAGACAGAAAGGACAGACCTTCCCTGTATAGAACTATTCCCTGTCAGAGCAGAAGGAATTCTTTTTCTTCTCCCAGAATGGGGACTCCAAAGCTAAATAAGTGAGAATCTTATGGATTAACATATTTTATAAACTTCCAAAATCAGAGCAAAAACTGAGTCAGGGTTTCCTCTTGACAAAAGTATGAATCATAAATAAGCAGATTTAAAAGGTGGAAGGAAAATTGATTAATAATGAACAGCAGGGGGCAGCTAGGTGGTGCAGTGGATAAAGCACCAGCCCTGGAGTCAGGAGTACCTGAGTTCAAATCTGGCCTTAGACACTTAACACTTACTAGCTGTGTGACCCTGGGCAAGTCACTTAACCCCAATTGCCTCACTAAAAAAAAAAAAAGAATAATGAACAGCAGATGCTTATCTCAGTGGCATACATTGGAAATAAATTTATGCCATATATTGTTCTCTCCTGGCAAAGTTACCAGCCCATCTGGTCTTGACTAAGAGGCAAAGTAAAGAGGTTGACTATGGGCAAATTATACCCCTGGAATAGATGAAGGGATGAGTTGGGAAAGAGCTTCATTACATAAAGATCAGGCCAACTAATACACAGTAGACAGTTTTACTATCAAACTAAGCAACTCCAAACCCACTCCTTGCTACACCATCAAAATAGGAAAGAGTCAAACTTGTTTGTTTGTTGATTAATGACTATAGCTTACATTGCTATAGTACTTTGAGACTGACAGAGCATTTTTCTTATACCAGTTCTGTGAGGTAGGCAATATGTGTTACCCCCATTTTGCAGGTAGGGAAACTGAGGCTCATAAAGTTTCAGTGACCTCCCTATGGCCACATGGTTAGTAAATGGTAGAGCCTGAGGTTGAATCCATGTTTCGTCGGTTCCAAGTATAGCGTTTTTTTCCACTATAACAGTGCTGTTATAGTTGGAAAGAAACAGCAAGATCATCTGATCTAACTCCTTTCACAGATGAAGAAAATGAAACCCACAAAGGGGAAGCCACTTTCATACGATTAGTCAGTGACAAAACCAGGAATGAAACTCAGGTCCCTAGTTCAGTGATTTTTCCATTGTTCCATACTACTCTTTTATATTTTAGGGTGAATGATTCTTGGTCAATGTGTTAAAATCAAGGCATTTTTAATGATAAACTTTTCATCTACAATTATGGAAGTAGAGACTGTCTCCAGTTAAAAGAATGTCAGGCACCAATAAACAGAGACAGGTAAGAAGGCTTGGGGGTGGGGCTTGAAATTGTACTATGCTGACCTTGAAAGGTAAACATAGTTTAGTCCTTTTAAAGTGGCTGGTTAAAAAAAAAAAGGTGGGGGGAGAGACAGAGCAGGAAAAGGATTATAGATCTAGAGCTAAAAGGGACCTCAAAGTCATTCAATCCAATCTCTTTCTTTGAGGTACCAAGAGATTAAATAACTTGTCCAAGGTCACACAGATGGATAGTCATTCTTCAGAACTAGGATCTGAATATAGGTCCTCAACTCCAGGGTCTGTGGTCCATTCCAACTCCATTAGATATAGGAGAAAAACCTAGTCCCAGAGAAATTAAACAACTTTCCCAAGGTAGTAAGGCGCTTACAGGTAGTAAGCATCAGAAGAAAAATTTGAAGCTAGGTGCTCTGACCTGACAGCCCAAGTTCTTTTGATAGTAACACAGTGCAATCAGAGGAGACAGGTTATCGTTTTCTTTCCCAAGGGGAAGGCTGCCTACTCCCCTTGGAAGGACATGCCCAGACTAGTTTGACTATGATTTCTGGAGATCTGTTCTTGGAGCTACTAGGAATGGAGGAATGGAAGAACTTGCATTCTGGCTTCTTCTTTGCCCTAGAATATATCTGCCAGGCCTTTCCTCAAGCACCTTTTGTTTCTTTCCTCGACTGGGACAAGTTGGTCCTTAACAGATCTAACATTTCAGACCAAACTCTAAGGGGGCTTTGGAATCTCTCCAATCTTCCAAACTCTCCTAAGGTCACTCAAATGAAAGGTAAATTGTAGTTAGTAGTAAATCTTCCTCAGCTCCTTCCCCTCTTCCGAACTTGTCACTAGGTAAGCTGGGTCTAACATGCATTAATTTTAGACTTAGGTTAGGGGGCAGGGTTACTGTCATTGGAACTTTCATAGCCATGGGTACCACACTGGAACAGAATAACCAACAGACTGTGGCACAGTGCCCAACCCCTGAATGGTACAGGGCTTTTGACTATGGAATAAACATGGCCTTAGTGAGAAAATTGAGAGAAAATTTTCTGAGGGATTCACCATATATAATACATACATACTGACTCTCAAGAAGGAAAACAAATACAATAAAAGATGCCACAAATTGCCAGACACTGTCTCCAAGGGAAATCTAATAAGAAGTGTACAAAGAACACCAATCACACAAGATGAGTCAGTCAAGGGCCTGGTTACTACCATGCCCCCTGACTCTGATGGCTGTCACTCTCCCAGAAAGACTCTCTCCCTTCTACTTTTTAGGATTTATATAGGACAAGTTTGACCCATGAAACAACACTATTCCTTCGGTTGAGTTCCCCTAAACTCTTTGGCTAATTGAAGCATTCCCCAGTTCCTACCCACCCACAAAACATTAATACAATACCCCCCCATCTTAATTGTTCCTTGTAGGAAAGACTATCATGGACATTTCCAGCATGAGCCATGAACAGTACCAGCCCTCTCCCTTCAAGCTCCAATGACATTTTTTAAAGGAAAGTATGCTTCCACTCTTCCCTATATTTCAAGGGGTAAAAGATTGAGTGGACATCTCTCAAGAGTTGGATAGTTGTTCATTTATTGTTTATTTCTTTTTTTAAGTATCAAACATTTTTATTTATAGTATTGGGTTCCAATTTTTATCCTTCTTTCCCTCCCTCCCCTACCCCCTCCATGAAGTGGCAATCAGATAGGGGTTATACATGTATGATTATGCAAAACATTACCATATTTGTCATTTTGTACAAGGAAACTTGAATAAAAGAAAAAAAATGAAAGAAATTGAAAAACAGTATAATTCAGTCTGTTCCATCAATATCATTTCTTTCTTTGTAGGTGGATAGTATGTTTCATCAATAGTCCTTTGGGATTGTCTTGGATCTTTGTATTGTTGTGAATAGTCAAGTCATTCACAATCCTTTATCGAACAATATTGCTATCTGTTTACAATGTTCTCTTGGTTCTGCTCACTTCACAATACACCATTTCATGCATGTCTTTCCAAGCCTTTCTGAAATCATCCTGCTTGTCATTTCTTATAGCACAATAATATTCCATCACCATCATATACCACAGCTTGTTTAGCCATTCCCCAATTGATGGGCATTCCTTTGATTTCCAGTTCTTAGCCACTACAAAAAGAGCTGCTATAATTTTTTTGTATAAATAGGTCTTTTTCTCTTTTGGGAGATGTCTTTAGGATATAAATCTAGCAGTGCTATTGCTAGATCAAAGAGTATGGACAGTTCTATAGCCCTTTGGGCATAGTTCCAAATTGCTCTCCAGAATGGCTGGATCTATTCACAACTCCACCATCAGTGGATTAGCATCCCAGTTTTCCAACATCCAATATTATCTGTTTTGCTATATTTGCCATTCTGATAGGTGTAAACTGATACCTTAGAGTTGTTTTAATTTGCATTTCTCTGATCAATAATGGTCTAGAGCATTTTTTCATATGATTATAGATAGCTTTAATTTCTTCGTCTGAAAATTGCCTATTCATATCCTTTGACCATTTATCAATTGGGGAATGACTGGTTTATTTCTTGAAAGCCAACTATTTCTTGTTTTTTTTAAATTTAATGTTTTATTAATACTGTTTGTTTTTAATTAAAGTTCTTTCTAAGTAGATACTGCTTTCTCCATCCTGATGATCCTATTCCCCCTATTCTATCCCAGGAGCCCTTTCTTGGAGCAAGTAAAAACAAATAAAATCAACCCACACAGTGATTGGGTCTGATGTTGTACATAACCATCCCGTACCAGTAATGTCCTATCTTTCTGCTGAAATGAAGCTGGTATGTCTTCATCAACTCCGGGGTTCTCCAGGTCCAAGATTGGTCCCTAACTAGTTTGGCTTCTTTTTAGAATTGTTTCCATATGCACCATTGTATTTTCACATTGTGTTTATTGTTCTTCTGGCTCTGTTTTCTTTTTTGCTTTGCATCAGGTCAGAGAAGCATTTTCTCTCTCTTTATTTTAATCCCTCATATTCATTGTTTGTTATGGCATAGTAATATTCCATTACACTCATAGACCACAATTTGTTCAAATATTCCCCTTGATGGACACACACTTTATATTTCTAGAGTTTTCTTGCTACCTTAAACTGTTGCTACAAATACTTTGACACATCTAGAGCCATTTTTTCTACTTTGATTTCTTTGGAGTACATTTTCATAACTAGGATAATGGTCAGGAAGTATGAAGATTTTCTTTTAATTCCAAATTGTTTTCTAGAGCATCCAACTCTCAGCTCTACCAATAGTGATACCCCCATCATTTCTCAAACAGAGTCAGAGTTAATAAACATTTATTAAGTACCTACTATGTGCCAGGAATGTGCTTTGGGGTTACAAAGAAAAGCATAAGACAGTCTCTGTCCTTGAGGAGTTCATATATTTTAAAGGTTGAGCTATGTGGCACAATAGATAGAGTTCTGGGCCTGGAGTCTGGAAATCCTGAGTTCAAATCTGGCCTCAGATATGTGACCCTGGGCATGTCACTTAACCTCTGTTTGCCTCAGTTTCTTCATTTGTAAAATTAAGCCCTTACCAAGTAGGGTTATTATGAGGATCAAACAAGATAATAACAATAATTGTAAAGTATTTAGCACAGTGCCTGGCATATAGTAAATGCTATATAAATGCTAGCTATTAGGAGACAATAATATATAGAAAGAAGCTGAAATGAAAATAAATGGGGGAAAGGTTACCTAGTGGGAAGGAAGAGTGGGATTATAAATTCCTGAGCCTAGGGGCAGAGTGGGAGGGAAGGACATGATCTGAGGAGGTGAGATTTTTTAGCAGAATAAGAAATGAGGTGAATTCCCAGAGAACCCTCTTTATCAGAGAGGAAATCTCCAATGCTCACTCTCTACTCTCTCCAGTCAGATGGAGGGAAGTGGCAGCAGAGGGAAGGGGTGATGAGGAAGAGTGAGTTTAGAGTTGATTTCATCTTGTAAGAATGATGAATTTCTGGATATTACAAATTCTAAGAAAGCAGCAGGGTAAGAAATGAATTGATAAACTCCTAGAGAGCCCTCCTTTTGTGGTGGAGGTTAAGGGAGGAGGTCTCCACCTTTGACAGCCTTTGTTTTGTCTGGCAGATCCAACTGATCAAGAATCAAATATATACATGTGTGTATGTATATATGTATATTTAATCTATGCATATGTTTTATATAAACATATTCTCCAACTGTCTTTTTTCCTACATATTGAAATAAATACTAACAACATTTTGGAGCTAGGAAGGACATTAAAGATCATGTGCTCCAACACACTAATTTCACACTTGAGACATCTAAAGTTTAGAGATGTTAAATGCCTGCCCCCAGGTTACAAAGTTAATTAGTGTCAAACCTGCATCCAGAACTTGGAATTAGATCCTATTTTGCTCTTATCCTGTAATTTTGTTCATGTTCTGTGTTCTTGGTCCATTTGTATTCCCACCAATCCCATTCAGTATGTTCTTTTTTTCCTAAGAAGATTCGGGGTTCAGAAGTCTGCCCCTCAAATATGTTGTGTATGATGGGACTTTTTAATTAGTGTCCTCAAAAAACTGGCATCACTCCATGAGAAAGTGCTAGGGACCCAATGAATACTTGGTCTCCCCTGTGATCTGGCTAGGTTTGCCCTAATCCTTAATCTCCTCAAGATGCCTAAATAAAACTTGTTTTGTATGTCTTATATGTGCATATACTCATATATATTGTCTCTTCTATTAGAATGTAAGTTCTTTGAAGGCAAGGAATATTTTGATTTTGTCTTTGTATCGTCAGTGCTTAGCACACTGCCTGACATAGAGTAGGTACTTAATAAATTCTTATTAATTGATTGCCAATCCTATCAGGGTCTGGGCAGTTTGTAAGACTGAAATAACAGTGATAGTGAACATTTATTAAATGCGTTTAATGAATTAGGTCTTAGTGATACTAAGAAAAAATAAATGAAACTATCCCTGCCTTGAAGGAGCTCACATTCTACGGGAAGGAAAATAAAATAATTTCCTAAAGTGCGTGAATCACTTTGATCTATTAGTTCCTTCTTCCCGTAAACACAAACCTTTTCCCTTGTTTTCTTTTTTTTCTTTCTTTCTTTTTTTGGTGAGGCAATTGGGGTTAAGTGACTTGCCCAGGGTCACACAGCCAGTAAGTGTTAAGTGTCTCAGGCCAGATTTGAACTCAGGTCCTCCTGAATCCAGGCCTGGTGCTCTATCCACTGTGCTATCTAGCTGCCCCTATTTTCCCTTGTTTTCTAACCCCAGCTATAAATAACCACCACACTACTACCATTTCTAATAAATTTATCAACCAGATCCTTAAAACTCATTCATCTATGTTCACACCCACACAATAAACAATGGTGAGGCATTACAAAGCAGTTACTTTCATGAGAAAGAAAGATAAATATTCTGTAACTTCCAGTAGTCACTATAGTAAATTGGAGGTTCTCAGATGAAAATCTTAGGGCTCCTGTTGGAAAAGTATCCTATCCTCAAATACTCCTCCAACTTATCAGGGACTCACAACTCATCAGAACCCTCTGCCCCTCTTATTGGACCCTGTGACTAGAGGGCAGGGACATGGGCTCTAGGATCTCTATTTAAAAAGGGGGCCCAGCACAGTGTCCCCTCCACCACCTTCCACATTTTCCACTGGCTTCCCTGCTTTTGGACTTTTTTGGAACTCTCCATCATGCTCCTGTGCTAGGTACCTTCTTCTCTCCCCTAACCCACTCCCCTTTGCAGCTCCCTTTTGTGTGTTGTCTTCCCCTATTAGATTGTAAGCTACTTGAGGTCAGGGACTATCTCTATTTTTATTTGTATTTGTATCCCCAGCTTTTAGCACAGTACCTGGCACATAGTCGGCACTTAATAAATGTTTGCCTACTTATCTCCCCACTTACTAATCTTTCTCAGCTCCAAACAAATACCTAAAAGAGGGGCAAAGATAAGAAGGAAAAGAGAGGGAATTCTTGTACCATCCAAACATTTTGTACTGACCTGCTCAGACACCTTGGCATTGATGGCAATAGTCTGGATGTGACCAGAGAGTTAGTGGTTAAAAAAAAGAAAAAGAAAAAGAAATTAAATGATCATATTTCAGTTTAGTTCCTGATTTCAGTTTAGTTTGGTCCTGTTAGCTTAGTTTAGTTCACTTTAGTCCTGATTTCAGTCTGGGCCCTAGTTCTTTCATAAGTCCCTCTTTTGAATGAAAGAACTGATTCTTTTCTGATCTCTGGAAAGAATAGTAATAGCTGATGCTTATAAAGTACGCAAAGGCCTTTACGTTGTTATCGTATTTGGTCTTTACAACACCTCCATGGATCTGGGAGATTTTATGGTCTGGAAATGGAGAAAGAAGAGTGAACCAGGTACAGAAAGGAACCAGGAAGAACTAGCAGTCCAGAAGTGACCAGCCAAAAGAGAAAGAGAAAATAGGATTGAACTGTGGCAGAGACTAGAGATATTGGGGAGGGTCATTTGCCCTACAGGCATATCTGTACAGATGATTCAGGCTGACACCACCAGTTGTACCCACCTCCCAAAGAACTAAAAGAAATTCTAAGAAAAAGGTCTGCTCTTTTCCCTATTTCCTCTCCCGGGGCCTATGGATAATATCCTTTATTATCCAAGTATCTAAATCTGGCCCCAAAGAGGTCAGAGGTTAGATATAATTAGAGATAGATATAAATGTAAATTAAAGCAGAAAGCTGAACTTCTATGTGAATGTTAGTAATTTTTCTAACTGGGGCCTCAGAGGAATTGTGATTATATTCACAACTTTTCATCTAAAATAAACTCCCTAGAACTGCAGAGGAGGAAACCATATGGACCTGAGATGCCATTAGATTGCTCCTATTCTTAAAATGAAGTAATTATTGTAATAGGAAGGAACAATGCTGTGAGGTAGAAAATATTATTATTACCCCCATTTTTAATTTAATTTTTTTATTCTAATTCTAATTTTTTTTTTTGCAGGGCAATGAGGGTTAAGTAACTTGCCCAGGGTCACACAGCTAGTAAGTGTCAAGTGTGTGAGGCAGGATTTGAACTAAGGTCCTCCTGAATCCAGGGCCAGTGCTTTATCCACTTTGCCACCTAGCTGCCCCCTATTACCCCCATTTTACAGATTAAGACACTAGGGCTCAGAAAGGTCAAGTGACTTACACACAACTAACAAATGTCAAAACCACAATTTTTTGGGGGGGAGGGGCTGGGCAATAAGCATTAAGTGATTTCCTCAAGGTCACACAGCTAATAAGTGCCAAGTGTCTGAGGTCGAATTTGAACTCAGGTCTTCTTGAATCTAGGGCCGGTGCTTTATCCATTGCGCCACCTAGGTGCCCCCCAGAGCTACAATTTTAAACTAAGTGTCTCATGAGTTCAAGCACAGCATGCTTTCTACTACACCATGCTGATGGGAGAGACAGGTAGGAGGTGAAATTTCAAGATAGATGTTTATTATGACTAATATAGAAATATGGTTAACATGATTGTACAAATATAATCTATATCATATTGCTTGCTGTCTTGGGGAGGAGAAGGGAAAAGGGAGAGAGAAAAAATTGGAACTCAAAATCTTACCAAAATGAATATTAAAAACTAAAAAATAAATAAACATTGTTGCTTATTTTACACAATAGATAAATGTTTATTTTGGGCACTGAATTGCCTCTCTGTGTTCTCCTCTTAAGTCTTAGAATCACTTTTGTTTTATCTGCCTGGTCCCCCTCCTCCAGCATACATGTGATATATTTTAGGACACTTAAGGCATTCTGGATGCCTAGAGAGAGCTAATAGCCTGAACTTTCCTGGGTTATTTGGATCCAAAAATCCTTAGCACATATTTATTTATATCTGGGCAACCTTGGCCAAATTATTTAATTTCTCTGGACCTTAGTTTTCTCATGTGTAAAAAGAGGAGGGTCAGAAAAATGCTCTCTAGAGTACTTTCCAGTTTTAAATCTATGCTCCTGTGATTCTATGACTCAATGATTACTTCCTTCTTCAAACTTCATCCTGTATCTTTGGAGATTGCCAACATCTCTCAGGAGGAGTAATAATATAATGCAATGGAGCCAGATGTTTGTGCATCGGATGAATAATTTGTTATGCATCCAAGGGCCCATTAATTTATAATTTAATCAATGTGTAATTTGTAAATAAAGGTTTTAATAATGATGTTCATCCTAACACAGTATTTTATGTTTATGTTTCCTTTAAAAATTAAGCAAGGTTATTGAATTTTGCCCAGAGGTCCCAATTTTTCATAGTTTTAATGCATAAATCCACTGTAATTTCAAGTAATGGTGAGGGAGGCAACTTGGTTCAGTACTGAAAATTCATTATAGTAGGTGTCAGAATATCTGGGTTCCAGTACTGATTCAAGCACTGATTAACTATATTATGGAAAATCTCTTATTCTCTTTGGGTCTCAGTTTTTTCAATTATAAAATGTGGCTTGCCTCAATGATCTTTAAAGTACTTCACAGGACTATGGTTCATTTTTTAAAAAAATTGTTTGTGTAGCTCAGGATCTGGCTGTACCTTTAAGGTAGACCTTTAATGGTAAAATGTCATTGAGGATTAGTTAATTTTGTTGTTGTGTTGTTTCAGTCACATCCAATTCTTTGTGACCTCTTTGGGGATTTTTTTAATTAATTTTTTTTTAATTTAGAATTTTTCCCAAGTTACATGTAAAAACAAATTTTCACAACAATTTTTTAAAACTGTGTTCTTGGGGCAGCTAGGTGGCACAGGGGATAAAGCACTGGCCCTGGAGTCAAGAGGACCTGAGTTCAAATGCGGCCTTAGACACTTGACACTTACTAGCTATGTGACCCTGGGCAAGTCACTTAACCCCCATTGCCCTGCAAAAAAAACCCCAAAACAAAAACAAAACCACCCCCCCAAAACCTTTGTGTTCCAAATTCTCTTTCTCCCTCCCTCCCCACTCCTCCTTAAGAACTCAAGCAATTAAATTTGGGGGGATTTGCTTGACAAAGATACTACAGTAGTTAGTTTCTTTTCCAAACCATTTTACAGATGAGGAAACTGATGCAAACAGGGTTAAGTGACTTGCCCAGGATTACACCACTAGTAAGTGTCTGAGTCTGAATTTGAACTCAGATCTTCCTGACTCCAGGCCCAGTGCTCTATCCACTGCACCACCTAGCTGCCCATTAGTTGAATGAACTGAGGATATTTACCTTGGAGAAGAGAAGATTTGAGGAGTTTAGTATACATATTTTCAAATATTTGAAGGGTTGTTATACAAAAGAGAGATTAGGTTTGCTCTTTTTGGTCTTTGACAAGCCACTTAAATTATCTGAGCCTCAGTTTCCTCATCTGTAAAATGAGGGGTCAGATTAGATGGGCTCTAAGGTCTTTTCCTGCTCTAACTATGATATTTCAGATCCACACAAGAAAAAATATTATTTATTTATTTATTTATTTTTGGTGAGGCAATTGGGGTTAAGTGACTTGCCCAGGGTCACACAGCTAGGAAGTGTCAAGTGTCTGAGGCCGGATTTGAAGTCAGGTACTCCTGACTCCAGGGCCGGTGCTCTATCCACTGCGCCACCTAGCTTCCCCTGAAAAAATATTATTTAACAATGTGTGTTCCTAAAGTGGAATGGTTGAGTAGGAGGAGTAGTGAGTCCTCTGGCAGTAGACCTCTTCAAGTAGGTGATGAATGACCTCTCGTTAGAGATGTTGATGAAATTTATACTTTGGGTAGGTATTGGGTCAGATGGATTTGTAGCACTGAATGGAACTTTAGAGATCATCTGGGCAAACTTCATTTTACAGAAGAAAAAAACTGAGGCCCGGAAAGTAAGAGCCTTGTCTAAAGTAAAATACACTTCCTACTCAGAGGTTTTATGATTCCACCATTCTAGAGCTCTCCATGCCCCGCCCAGAAGCACATGTATTTCCAACATGATACCCTTAAATTAATGTGCCAGAGAATACAACACTGATTTGAACTTAGACATTTATTTAGCCAAATGGATGCCACAAGCCTCCTTTCATTGCATCAGTGATGGTTACAGATGTATGAGCCACAGGTTGTTGTTGTTATTTTTATTTTTTCCATTGAACTTGGATAAATATGAAAATGAAAGCAGGGTCTTCATGCAAGTGCATATTCAAAGGTTCCCTTATCAAACTCTTCCACTTCATCTTCCCAAGTGGAGGAAGGCATACTACTGTAGGGGTCCAGCAGGATTTTGAAGCATCTAATAATAAGAAGGCCCAAGAAAATGCACAGAATCCCCACAAACGCAAAGCCTGTCTTTTGTTCCAATGTCAATGAGAAAGCTGAAACTTTATTGACACTCATGCTTGCTGGTCCGTTGCTGTGGTGGATACTAGTCATCATTTGCTACCACATTGTTGGAATTCAGAATTCCTGCTTGTGTCATATCTTGGCCTATACACAAAAAAAAATAGTCAGTTCAGTTACAATCATATACTGGACTGGGTAGTCATTAAAATAGGAAACTGTAAAAAAAAATTAAAAGTCTCACTTCTTAAGACTCTTTTAGACTAAAATGTAAAAAGCTGTTATACACAGATTGATACTGATCAGAAATCTTACTAAATATATTGTCATATTAAAATTAGACAATTTATTTTGTTCAATGAAATATAATAGACTATAACAGAATATAATGTGATATAATAATAATGTATGATATTACATGACAGCATATTATTATATCATATAATATTACTATAATTATATAAGATGTACATATTATATACACATTTACTATCATATGTTACTATACTTATAATCATGTCATATTACTATACTATAACATGACGTAATATAATGTAATTTTAAGTGACTGATCAGTAATTTTGACTGAATTTTGTCAGTGGTCAATTTAATCAAAGTTTACCTAGTTTATTTATGTATTTGCTTATTTTTTATGTATGCATTTTTTCATTTATTAGTTTGTTTATTGCAACTGGAGCTACATCTATATGAAGCTAAAACAACTAATTAATATGGCTGTCTAACAATATATACCTGAAAACTGTACACAAATTCAACAGATGGTTTGTTTCGGCTTTTGTTACTGCAGGCCATACGAGATTTATTATGCTTCATGATGTAAGACAAGAAGATAGAATAAAGAACTTCTTTAGGGATAGTGATGATTTGTATATAAAGTTTGCAATGAATCCATTTTATCTTTTTCTTTTCTTTTTTTTTTCTTGGCAATGGGGGTTAAGTGACTTGCCTAGGGTCACACAGCTAGTAAGTCAAGTGTCTGAGGCCGGATTTGAATTCAGGTACTCCTGAATCCAAGGCCGGTACTTTATCCACTGCACCACCTACCTGCCCCAATGAATCCATTTTATGAACCAAATTCACCCTTTCGATCAAGTGCATTTGACAGAAAAGTTCAATTTCTTGGGAAGAAACACCTTCTATTTGGTGGGGAAAAATCATTAAAATAGTTAAACTAGTTACTTGATATTACGTAGACTAAAATACTCAGTGTGTTAAGTAAACATTTTTCCCTCAAATCAACAAACATTTATCAAATATCTACTCTGTACTAAATGTCTACTCTGTAGTGTGCTAAAAACTTTAAAAAATGAAAGTCTGCCCTTACAGAGTTTACATTCTAATGGAGAAATTTCTTCCACATTTAGATTTTATATATAAAGTAAGTATAGGCACTAGCAGTTGGGGGAGGCTTTTGGAAGGCTTCATGTAGTAGGTGGCATGAGAGCTGAACTTAAGAGGAAACTAAGGATTCTAAGTGGCAGAAGTGAAGAAATAGTATGTTCTAGGCATAAGAGGAGAGTCAGCACAAAGACATGGAGAAAGAAGATGGAAAGCCATGTGAAGAACAGAAAGAGGCCAATTTGGTTAGACTATAGAGTATGTAAAGGGAAATAATGTATATTAAGCTCAAAGAAATAGACTGGAGCCAGGTTTGTAGAGGGTTTTAAATGTCAAACAGAAGGGTTTTTATTTTATCTTAGAGGTAATATGGAGTCAACAGAGCTGAGTATATTTATCAGAGCATAAGCATGACAATGGTCAGATCCGTGCTTTAGAAATATCACTTTGGCAGCTCTGTGGACTCCTTCATTTCACTGTGACCTTCCTGACAGCCCAGGCCATGTATTTGCTTTTCTTTTTATTCCCAGCATTTAGCAAAGTTCTTGGCACATAGCATTTACTTAATAAATACTTGCTGACTGACTAAAGGATGGATTGGAGAGGATAGAAATTTGAAGCAGGGAGACCAATTAGCCTAAACTGGAGTGGTGGGTTGAGATGTAGAGAGAAGGAGAAATATGTGAAAGATCTGGAAGTAGAATTAATTTGGGGACTGATTGGCCACGTGAGGTGAGGGGGTAAGAAATCAAGGATGACACTGAGACCATGAACGAGGGGTGACTGAAAGGATAGTGGTAGCCTTGACAAAAAAAAATGGGCAAGGAGTCGGTTTTTGGGGAAAAGACAGTGAGTTCTATTTTGGACATGTTGAGTTCGAGGTGCTTATTGAACATCCAGTTTTAAATGTCCAACAGACAACAGTTGGTGATACAAAAAAGGGGCTCAGGAGAAAGACTAGGGATAGATATATAGATCTGGGCATCATCTTACAGCTATGGTCATCGAACCCATGGTAGCCAATGAGATGAGAGAAGGAGAGAGAGAGAGAGACAGAGAGACAGAGACAGAGAGACAGAGAGACAGAGATAGAGAAGAAAGACAGAGATAGAGACAGAGACAGAGGATACTTTCTACACTTTCTACAAGCTGTGTTTCTGTCCTGATGAACAGCCTAACTGGACTTGTTTGGTTGAATTGGCTAAATAGAACAGTTGTTTTGGCCTCATGCTGACACAACCATGGAAAGTTAAGTGAATTACCTAGATTACAGTTTGTCATAGGGGACAGTGAAATCTGCTGCTTGCTGTTCCCACCCTTAATCCACTAGACTGCAGTGTTCCCTTAGACAAAATCAACACCACTGAAATAGTCCAGTTGGTTGGTGGTGACAACAGAGTATGAACCACAGGACATTCGTTAAACTGAAATGTTTTCTCCCCAGCTCAGAATGCAAGCGCCTTTATATTCCAGCCCCCAATCTGCCTAACAAATAACCAAGTAAAGTGGTTTTCTCTTGAGCTCCTCAGGAAGCTACAGATTATAGTAGTTACTCAGTACGTTGGAAGGAAAGTAAACCGAGCTTACAAATATGCAATTTGTGATGAAGGAAGTTTTGGTTTAAAGAAAGTTAAATATTTTTATTAATTAGAAAATAAGGAAAATGAAATCAGTTCAAGGAAGAATAATATGAAAACTTGTTTGTACCTTAGCCTAAGAACCAACCTTAAAAATTAGTATCCAAAAGCATACCAGTCCACTCAGGTTTTTAATGAGCTTGTTATTTTTTATAGTGAGATGCTGCTAGCAAAGGAATTAAATCAGAATTCTTTTCCATTAGTCTGGAGTATATTTTTACTCATCTTGGATGAATAGGCAAGTGGTTATTCCGTTACTATTCATGACCATTTAAACCTCCTATTTTACTTCTAAACAAATATACAAAGGATGAAAAGAGGGGCCGACAACCAAAGTCAAGTACAAAAGAGTAATATAAATCTTTAATAATGGTGAGGCAGCATGGCATAGTAGCTAGAGTTCTAGGTGTACAATCAGGAAAACACAAGTTCAAATCCCATCTCTGACATAGAATGTGACTACAGGCAAGTCACTTAACCTTTGTAGACCAAATTTTCTCATTTGTAAATTGGGGATCATGGACAGCAATTTTAGGAAGTTCAAATAAGATGCGCTATATAAATTTCAGAATTTATTAGTGGCTGGACTGCTTAAAGCTCAAGTGAGTTGAGTCTGAAAAAAAGATCCTAAATACAACAAAATGGTTTTTAAAGCTATCCTAGAAGGAGATACTCCATCTCCTGACTCTGGACATTTTCATTGGCTACTCCTCCCTTGCCTGGAATCCTCTTGCTCCTCCTCTCCATGTCCTCCAACTAAAATCTCATCTTCTACAGGAGCCTTTTCTTATCCCCCTTTATGCTAATACATTCCCTCTGTAATTATATTTGATTTATCTTGGCTATATCTTGTTTATTAGATTGTGAGTTCCGAGAAAGCAAGACTGGCTTGGTTTTGTTTTGCCTTTTCCTTATATCTGAGAATCTGCACAGTGCCTAGCATATGAAAGTGCTTAACACTCCTTGACTGATTCCTCATCTTGAAATGACCTCAGTGTTCAGGTACTTGATAATCTCTCTTTTTTTTCTTTTTTTCTTTTTCTTTTCTTTTCTTTTTTTTTTCTTTTTCTTTCTTTTTTTTTTTTTTTGCAGGGCAATGAGGGCTAAGTGACTTGCCCAGGGTCACACAGCTAGCAAGTGTCAAGTATCTGAGGTCAAATTTGAACTCAGGTCCTCCAGAATCCAGGGCTGATGCTGTATCCACTGCGCCACCTAGCTGCCCCCTTGATCATCTCTTCTAATGATGCTTACTGAACTTGTATGTGTTTAGCCCCACCCCCCTTTCTCAGTTCCTAAAATTCCTGTTATCTCTTCCCTTTTTTTGTGGGGCAATGAGGGTTAAGTGACTTGCTCAAGGTCACACAGCTAGTAAGTGTCAAGTGTCTGAAGCTGGATTTGAACTCAGGTCCTCCTGAATCCAGGGCTGGTGCTTTATCCACTGTGCAACCTAGCTGTACCTCCTGCTATCTCTTCCTGAAGTTATACCTCCCTTCTCTAAACCACCCTGCAACAAGCTTACCCTGGATCACCATGGATCATTGCTCTGCTATCCAAATCTGAATGAAATACATCTCAAAGTGCAGAAGTAACTTCAAAACCGTTATTATTCATTTTAAAGTTCTAGAGAATTGTATGATGACCAAAAATAGTAATAGGTGAATGATATCCCAATATTCAAATAGCAAAAAAAAAAAAAAAAAAGGTAAATCTTAGAAATGTTTACCTTATAATCTTAACATTGATCTCTGGCTAAATTCTGTGACATATTTTTGAAACAATAGTTTATTAGACTTTAGAAGGAAGTATATTGAGTAGCAATAGCCAACATAGCTCCTAGTGCTGTGTGTAAGTACAAGGGCTATCAGACCACATTATACCAAGCTAACCTATTTAGTCTTTTAACAAAACAAAGTTTTCTTTTTGGATAGTTTTATGCCAGTTAAATGTCATATGGCATATATTGATTTGAGCAAAAATATTTAACGGTCCTTTATGATATCCATGGTGGTGAAATATGTACTAAATAATAGCACTGTTACATGGGTTGTGTAATGATTGGAATGACGCCACCTGCTGGACAGTTACTGTAGGAAAGCTCCGCCATGAGGAGAAGGCGTCTGAGGGCAAGCCATGGGGTTTTCTTTGGCGTCAGGAAGTGACATTTGCCCATGGGTACTGTCTATCGAAGCTACCAGCCAATTAGTTTGGAGCTGTGGGGGGGGGATGTTCCCAGTTTCACAGGAGGCTTCTGGGATGAAGGAGGAAGCGTTGGGTCCTTTTTGTTCCTGACCTCTCCATGGCGGGTCAGATGATGGGGTCTCTTAGAAATTGTTAGATTTTTACCTTTCTCTCTGATCCTCATGTTCTTTAATAAGTACTTAAACACTTAAATACTCTAGCTAAAGCTTATAATTTATTGGTGACCACTCATTAGATTTTAGATAATATAGCTAGAATTTTAGCTCCTTACAGCTGGTTGAACAATTTTAAGATAAAAGTGTTAGTTAATGACTACCTATCAACTATCTATATCTTGTGGAGTGCCAAAAGACTCTGTCCTTGAGTTTGAGCAGCTCAACATTTTTATTAATCATTTTGATGAAGGCATGAAGAAATGATTTTCAAAGATAAGCTAATATCAACAATAAGATAATCAAGATTCCAAACTATCTGGATAAGTTTAGAACCATGAGCCCAAACTAAAAATACAAAATTTAACAGAAATAAATGTGAAACCCTATATATGAGTTTATTATTATTATTATTATTATTATTATTATTATTATTATTATTATTATTATTATTATTATTATTATTATTATTATTATTATTATTGGTGAGGCAATTGGGTTTTAGTGACTTGCCCAGGGTCACACAGCTAGTAAGTGTTAAGTGTCTGAGGCCGGATTTGAAGTCAGGTACTCCTGAATCCAGGGAAGGCGCTCTATCCATTGCGCCATCTAGCTGCCCCTATATATGAGTTTTAGTTCATTTAGAGAAAAAAAAGATAGTTTTAGCTGACAATAAGCTTTTTTTAAAAAAACAACATAATCTTAACCAACTTTAATGGAAATAAAGTATCTAGGAAGTGATGTTTTTACCATTTCATGACTTAGTCAGACCATATCTAGAGTATCATGCTCATTTCTGGGTACCACATTTTAAGAGTGAGATTGACAAACTAGAGTGCATCCAGAAATGGATAACCAGGATGGTAAGGGGTTTGGAAACCCCATCGTTTGGTGGGGGGGGAAGTGAAAGAACTTTTGATGTTTGGCCTAAAAAACAGAAGAATAAGGAAAGACATGAAAGTTGTCTTAAATATTTGGAAGTTTGTGTTGTGGAAGTGGAAATAAACTTATCTTGTGTAAATGTGGACTATAAAAGATCTACTTTTATGAGGAATTCAGGAACCAAGTGAAGAAAGAAGAGTAGAAGAGCATTTGGATAAAGATCAACAGAGAAAGAAATGGAAGAGGTATTGTAACTAGATCTAGACAGAAAAATAGATGAGAAATGTGGGGAATTTATTTCAACCCTGTCAATAGAGGCATGATATAGTAGTTATGGTGAATTTCAATTATCCAAATATTCGATTTTTTTCTGTCATCATTTCAGTCACATCTAGTTCTTCATGATCCCATTTGGGGTTTCCTTGGTAAAGATACTGGAGTGGTTTGCCATTTCCTTCTCCAGTTCACTTTACAGATGTAGAGTATTTTTACTGACTAGGGCTAAATTGGGGACTAATTTGACTGGGGTACTAATTCTGGGACTTTTGACTAACTGGATATCTGACTTCGTTAATTTAATGTGGGCTGTTCATAAAGTTCCACCACACTGCTCTACTCCCAAATTGATAAACTAAAGATTAAGAAGCCTCTTAACTAAATAATCAAAGCAAAGTTTATTTATGAGATACTATTTAAATTAAGAATACAGGGAAATAAAATGTACAACCTGACTGCATTGTGGTGTTGCTCTTTCAACTGTGTCTCTTTCCCACCTGCTGGGCCTTGAACTTTTTTTAATACAATAAGGGCCTTAGCTGCCTCTCTCCTCAGGGCACTCAGGTACTTTATTCTAACTCTTAATCTTCACTTTCTCCAACCTATACCCTGTGCTGACCACTTCTGTGCTCTCTGCTGCCTCCTGTTCAGTCTGTCTTCTGCCACTTTTGCTCCTAGTCCTGCGTTGCTGTTCCTCTCGTCGTCTCTCCTTTCTAATCTCGTCAGCCGCCCTCTTGACCTCTTCTCAGCCTCCTTGTCCGAACTGAACTGCTCAGTCCTTGTCCATGCCCCGCTGCGGTCTCTGTCCGACCGAACCCCCTCGTCCTTGTCCGCACCCCCTTGCTGTCTAACTCCCAGATCTATATATACCTTTTCTTCTCTCCACTCAAATCTCAGGGCTTCTTGCACCCACACACCAAGCTAATCTGCTAGCCAGGGCTGCGGCTGGTGGGGGGGGGGGGGGGATGCTCCCGCCTCACATGCCTCAGCATAGGCTATCCAGGATCGGGGATCTTTCAAATAGCTCCGCTCAGGTCAGAGGGAGCTGGGGGCTTTTTACCCCCCAGCTGTCTGACCTGGCATCTTGTACAGCCCACGGAACTTTTTGACTGAGCTGAAGCTGAGGAGGAAGGGAACCAGCCCCTCCCACACAGAAGAGAACCTGAAGGCCTAAGGCTTTCCAATCTCAGCCTAAAGGTAGGGTCCCCAAATCAAAATAAATTTCCACACAGATGAGGAAACAGAGGCAAATAGGGTTAAGTGACTTGCCCAGAGTCACACAGCTAGTAAGTATGGGGCCAGATTTGAACTCAGAGTGACTTCAGGCCCAACACTCTATCCACTGAACCATCCAGCTGCTCTGAATGGTAGGTAATAATTTCTTAATTTGCCTTAATGATAATTTAATCCTTCAAAAGGTAGAAGAACTGAGAGTAATTTTTACTCTTCAAAATGACATGTAGTTACTAGTTTCTTTTGTGAAATATGGGAACCATATCATCTTAGAATCTGTGAAAGAGGAAAGAAAACTTGGGTACAGTCTGATATCTACCTTAGATTTTGAGAGAACAGATTTCAAAGGCTTCAGACAAATAATAGGCGTGAACCCATGGACTCATATTCTAAAGGGAAAGTCAGGACAGGAAGGATGGGAAGCTCTCTAGACTGAATATCAGAAGACGGAAGGAGAAATAATTCACATAAGAAAGAAAAGGGGAGTTGTCTAAAAAGACTAATGCAAGTCCCATGGAAACTCGTCAACCATCTTAGATTTTTTACAAAAATATTCAGAAGATGGCATGAAGCAAAAGCAAATAACAGAGGATGACTATAAAAATGACCATGGAAGAACAGGGTCCAGTACTAAAACTAAGAATAAGATGAGATTAGTGATTCAAAATAAAGGTGATAAGAGTTTTCAAAATTGTCTTCTGGAAAAGAGAAGGATCAAAAAAGGAACAGGACTGTTGTTCAGGTAGATGAGATGATAATAGATGATAGGAGAAATGTCAGAACTACTGAAATCTTAATTTACTTACATTTTCTATGCAAGGAAGAATGATCTTTAGAATAGAAAGGACTGAAAAAAATTTCTAATAAGAAGTGTCATACCAAGATAAATAGAGATAATAAGACAGTATTTAGTTACCCTTCATGAGGCTAAGTTACTAGACCAGACCAGATGAACTATATGCTGGGGCAATAAAACTGCTAATTAGCATTTGCATAGCACTTTAATGTTTGCAAAGCACTTTAAATACTAGAGCACTACAAATATTTGACATACTTGATTGCTAAGCTGCTTTCAATGATCTTCGAAAGACCATGAAGAAAGTCTCTGAAGTCCTGGAAGAGGGCTGATCTTGTCTGATCTACAGAAAAAAAAGGGAGGGGGTAAATTCTGTATCTATAGATTAGTGAACTTGACTTCAATTCCAGTCAAGATTCTAGAATGGGCTGTTAGAGAGATAGTGAACACCTGAAAAAAAAAAGAAGCTAGTGATTGCAACAAGTCAGAGTAGCATCATGAAGAATAGGTCATACCAGGCTAGTTTACCAGTAGTTCAACAAAATATTATAGGGTTGGGGGTAAAGAAGGGAATGAATATTAAGGACCTACTATGTGCCAGGCAGGGAAGCTAGGTGGCTCAGTGGATAGACAGCTAGGGCTGGAGTCAGGAAGATGCATCTTCCTGAGTTCAAATCTGTCATAAGAGACTAGCTGTGTGACTTAGGTAAGACACTTAACCCTGTTTGCCTCAAGTTTCCTCATCTTCCAAATGAGCTGGAGAAAGAAATGGCAAACCATTCTAGTATCTTTGCCAAGAAAACTCCATGGACAGCATTGGCTTGTTATGGTTCATGGGGCCACAAAGCGTTGGACACAACTGAATGACTGAACAACAATAATATACAGCCATTTAGCTTAAAGATCTGAGGGTTTTAATACTTCAAATTCAATATGAGTCAATAATGTCATATATGACACTATTATAGTGTCATAGCTACATTAAGAGAAGGATAGTGCTCAAGACTAGGGAGGTGAAAATACTGTACTCTGACCTAATTAGATCACATCTAAAGCATTATGTTCAGTTCTAAGTACTATATATTTGGAGTGGCATTCATAACCTGGAAAGGGTGCAGAGGAGGGTAACTAAGATAGTGAAGAGCCTCTAGATCCAACCAAATATAGACCAGTTGGAAGAAGAGGAGATGTTTAACCTAAAGAAAATTAGGTGGGGAACATGATAGCTATGTGTCTGGGTAATTAGAGGGCTTATCAAATGTCAGAGGGATTACACTTGTTCTGCTTGGACCTATAGGGCGATACTGGATGAGATGGGGGTAAGTTCCAAAGAGACACATTTAGGCTTGAAACCAGGAGCATTTGACTAATAATTAGAGCCATCTAAAAGTAAAATGGGTTGACTTGGGATCTAGTAAGTTCCCCCTTCCTGGAGGTCTTCAAGATACGGCTAGATAAGCACATATTATAGAACATATTCTTGTGCAGATAAGGGTTGACTAACTAGGTAGCCTCTGAGGTCTCATCCAACTTAAAAATATGTGGTTCTGTGAACTAGAACTTATGGGCAGAGGGGGTCAAGAAGCAGACTGCAATTAAATATAAGGAAAAAAGCCATTACATCAGTATAATAGGCAATGGAATTGGTCCAACCAAGCTTGGGTTTGTCAGGAATCTGTCAGGAATGTTGTAGAAGGAAATTCTCATCAGGGAAGTGGAGCTACAAGTATGACTTTCAAGGTTCCTTCTGACTCTCAGATTCTATTATTCTACTTGTCCTTCGTTTTTTAGCATCAACTGGGTGAAATATTTTATGGCAATTAGGAAATGTTTAAAACTGCTAACATCCTACCTCTCAGGATATTTATTATAAGCCTGACTCTCTCCTTTGATGTGATGCTTACAATTCACAGAGAATGACTCTCTGTTCCATATGAGGTCCCTGAAGTCATACAACTTTAAAGTCATGGATGGAAAAGGGATCTTGGAGGTTGTTTTGTCAAATCTTTTAATTTTATATGTGATGAAACTGAGGCCAGGGAAGTTAAAGAATTTGTCTAAGATCTCACATCTATTTTGCAGTACAGCTGGTTTAAAAATCCTGTCTCCTAAATCCCCATCCTTTGTACTTTGTTCTTTGACCTCCACCATGCTCCCGATACATATTCCTTCTGGCAGCACCCGTGAATAGATGGCTTCTGAAGTAGGAGCTGGAGACCATCACATGACAAAGAAAGGATTTAGAAGTTGTAAGGGCCAAATTTAGTATGGGGAGGATTAATTGGGCAGCTTGCTGTAATATTGAGGTTCAGAAAATGATGAGAGACATCTAAGTCCAAAGTTTCCTCCCTTCCAAACTGCCTTTTTTTGTTATTTCTCCAAGACTAATAAGAAAGGAGATTAACAGCCTCTTTTCCACAAACAAACCAGGTTTTATTAATAGGAACAAAATTTATAACACATGTGAAGTTGATAAAGCCAGGGACAATGAGAAAGGGAATAGGGGAAGAGAAAAATATGACCTGCTTCCCAGATGATTAGAATCTGAATCTCTAGGGCAAAAAGGCCCCCAGGTACCTCTTATAAGCTCCCTAGCTCTAACAAAGACTGACTCAAACCCCAAACTTGCTTCCAGCTCAGCTAGCCCAAAGAGCTAGCCTTGCTTCCACAACACAAACTCCCCACCACCTGGAATCCATAGTTCCAATGAGAATCAGCTGTGAAGTCTCTCCCAGTTGGGTCTGAAGGTCAACCACTACCCATCTCCTCTCTCTCCCTGCTTTTTTTCCTCTCCCACAGTAAGGGGAAGTTCTTAGCCATGCTGAGTCTCCCATTAGTTCAACATACTCCCTGGTCTGTTCCCATTATAATTTGGCCAGGCCCATGTGGACAAAGGGGAACTACTAGGGGGAGGCTTAGATACTTAGTTTGATACTTTGACTCAATAAATGTCTTTTCTATAATCTCTTCAGGTACACACCCATCTTCTCTTAGGCTTTTCAAGATTATATCTTTTCAGTCTGACCATAATGAAGCAAAGATGTGGTCATGGAAACCCCAAATCACAATTAATTCCTTACAAAGTGAAGGATCATGGGACAGGATGGCTTTTCAAGACTTTGCTCAAATTTCATTTTTTCCCAAGTACCTTCCCCAATTAAACTTATACCATAGATAAAAGGATTACAAATTTAGATCTATATAATCTATAATTTGTATGGTCCTTCTGCTCATGCAAACATGTCTCCTTCTGGTAGAAGTTACTGAGGAAGGGAGGAAATAAGAATGTATATCAGTACCTATTATGTGTCAGGTACTGTGCTATGCTGTGTTTTGTTTTTTAACAAATATTATCTCATTTTGATCCTCACAACAACCCTTTCAGGTAGGTGATATTATTATTCCAATTTTGCAGTTGAAGAAACTGAGG
The DNA here is from genome assembly GCF_019393635.1 of Dromiciops gliroides. NCBI lineage: Eukaryota > Metazoa > Chordata > Mammalia > Microbiotheria > Microbiotheriidae > Dromiciops > Dromiciops gliroides. The sequence goes on from NC_057862.1 coordinate 171,004,509, forward strand.
CTTGATGTCAGGAACACTCAGACCTTAGAGTACAACTTCATTTTACAAATAAAAGCAATGAGACCCAGAAAGTTCAAGTAACTTGTCCAGGATCACACAGGTACATGTTACATATAAATTCGTAGTATAAAGTAATTTTCCCCCTCTATTTGACTAGTTGTAGCCATGAGACCATGACAAAAAAAGTGTTGACAAACACGGTTTTTGATTAAAAAATGAAAAATGCCAAAGACCTGTAGACAAGAACAAAGCCTCATTGAGAGAATCAGAACAAAAAGTGAAACTAGCTATTTTTTAACAGAAAAGAAATGCCAGATATAGATTGGCATTAACAAATTATATTCTGAATCTTCAAAGCCACACAATTAACTAAAAGGTTCAGAGAATATAGTTGTACCATCTTTATTATTATTATAGCTAGTAAGTGTCAAGTGTTTGAAGCCGGATTTGAACTCAGGTCCTCCTGAATCCAGGATCAGTGCTTTATCCACTATGCTAACCAGCTGCTCCAATAATTATTTCTTGATTATAACAAAATATTTGATTCAGAAAAGCAAAATGCAACCTGAAAAGCTCTTCCTCCATCAAGATATTTCCCATGCATATGTAAAGTCCTTTTTCTCTCACCTGTTCAGTTCATGGTACTTGGGTTGTGAGTGAACTGTAATATTCATCTTCTAGACACAAAGGAAAGAGCACACAGGACAGAGAGAGACCATTCCAGTCTGGCCAGTTTTAAAGACAGAGCCCGTTCTAGTCAATCAAAGGAGATTATTCTTATTCATACGATATAGGAACTCAGGGAAGCGGGGTTCTTCCATGTTGGGAGAGCTGGGCAAGCAAAGGCAGGCCCCAAGTCCTCTTACGTATATGTAAAGATCAAATAAAACTTCTTGATAGATGCAACAGAGATAACTTTATTCAATCCCCTGTTATCAGTATCGAACAAAGAATCAGACAGGAAGATGCATGCTCACCAAGGCCATCTGCCACTGCCAGAAAAGATGTCAAGGTCAGTGTCCAATGAAAGAGAGATTCCTTTACCGGTGATGAGGCCTTTTGGATGCTGCTGTTTGCTGATGACATTGCACTGGTAGCATCAAGCCCAGAAGTATGATAGAACTTCCTAAATGAGACTCACAAACACACAAAAGATACCGGCCTAACAATCCATGTAAGTAAAACTAACTAGATAAAGAAAATTTTTGTCTGTAAGGTAACATATAGTTCTGTGGACAGTCTCCAGTCCTTGTTTTATTATTTGTTTTTTTGGGCAATGAGGGTTAAGTGACTTGCCCAGGGTCACACAGCTGGTAAATGTCAAGTGTCTAAGGCTGGATTTGAACTCAGGTCTTCCTGAATCCAGGGCTGGTGCTTTATCTACTGCACCACCTAGCTGCCCCCTTGTTTTATTATGAAGCGGTTGTCATTTTATGGATGTTGCAAGTGGTCAGTGAGTTAGTCCCAAAATTAAACAGTGAGAAGAAAATGGATTGGATGACATTTGAAAAATTCTATAATGCTCTCAATAATCCAAAGCTATGGCTTGAAACAAAACCCCATTTTTTGAATACCAATATTCTTTTAGTTGATACTGTATGACAGAAAAATATGGAATACCACAAACTCTGGAAGGAGCCAGAATTATAAGTGACCCAAAGGGTTGCAATGAAAGGATGTTGTATATTACCAATAGTGAACACAAGAAGTGGCATAAAAGGTAATGTCCAGAAGATTTATTTTTATTAGAAAAGGAGGCAAGAGAGTCACATTGGGATAAGAGGTAAACAATGTAAATCCTGCATATAAGATTCAAAATTTAAAGAAATGATCCTACCATACTGGGTGAACTTGACTATGAGGAATTATGAGAGGGATAGATAAAAGTCATGCAAATTGAGAAGATATTTATTGTGATTTGCAGTGGTGGAAAAAGTACTGCATTCATAAAATCATGGGCAGTGAATTGATTTGCTAGACTTGAGTAGAGTATTTGTGTAGGGGAGTAGAGATATAATTGAAAAGGTAGGTTTGAATCAGTCTGTGATTGTTAAATTTTTTAGTGTGAGCATTTACCCCTTGTAAATTGGCAAATAGTACAAATCAGAGCTTGATTTATTGTTTTATTGATTGCAAAGATGTAAGAAAGTGATGAATAAAATGTTAACAATACAGCTTAAATTTAAAAGAATGTTGTGCATATATATATATATTTTTAGAGAATTGGTTGTTAGATATTTATCAGAATACCCCTAATTGTAGAGTGCCTTGCATACTAAGTGAAAGACTTTGAGTAGGAAAGGGACAATATAAAGTATTAGGAAAATTAATGTTGCAATTATGTGAAAAATAGATTGGATGTGTGAGAAGCTAGAGACAATACACTATTTTTGAGGGTAATCCATCCATGATATGATAATGGCCTTAACAAAGGAGTTTTCTCTAGGAATGAAGTAGATGCAAAATATAATGTTGTGAAGATCAGATTAGTGATTAGGTATGGAAGCAAGGGGCAGCTAGGTAGTAGAGGCAGGTGGGTAATACAGGAGATAGAGCACTAGCCTATTTGAACTAAGGTCAAATCCATCCTCAGACACTTACTAACTGTGTAACCTTAGGTAAGTTACTTAAACCTATGTGCCTCAGTTTTCTCATCTGCAAAATGAGCTGGAGAAGAAAATAGCAAACCAATCTAATATCTTTACCAAGAAAACCACAAATGGGGTCACAAAGAGTTGGACATGACTGAAATGACACAACAACAACATGGAGGAAAAGGAAGAAAAAGGCAGCAATAACTCCAGGGTTTCAAGCTTCAGCAACCAAGTAGTAACTGCCACTCACAGAAACAGAGGAATTAGAATCAAGGCTCAGTTACTGGTAAGTGATAATAATGAGTTCAGTTTTAGATGTGTTCATTATTTGGCAGTTTTGATGCAGCAAAATGAAAAAGTTTACTAGGCAGTTAATTATAGAGGATTAGATGTGAAGTAAATAAAAAGGATGTAGATCTTAGAGTTATATCACACGTCTTGATAAAAGTCACAGTTGAAGCCTTATGATTGAATTCTCTAGGGGAAAAAATAGAAGGAAAGAAAAGTCCTTTTTGTACCCTACCTTGGGACATTCTCTAAGAAAGCCAGAAGGGTGGGATAAAGAGGCTAGAGGAGGCCTAGAATAGCTTCATGTCACGGAGGCTAAGGGAAAGAGAAAACTTCATATAGAAGGGGTAGTCAAATACTATGGAGTATCAAAGATAAAGGGAGAGGGGGCAGCTAGGTGGCACAGTGGATAAAGCATCCTCCCTGGATTCAAGAGGATCTGAGTTCAAATCCTGCCTCAGACACTTGACACTTAATAGCTGTGTGACAGTGGGCAAATCACTTAACCCTCGTTGCCCCCCCCAAAAAAAAAGGATAATGGGAGGGAGAATAGTCACCAGATTTGGCCATTAAAAGACGATTAGTGAGGCAGCCAGGTGGCGCAGTGAATAATGCACTGGCCCTGGAGTCAGGAGGACCTGAGTTCAAATCTGACCTCAGACCCTTGACACTTACTTACTAGCTGTGTGACCCTGGGCAAGTCACTTAACCTCAATTGCCTCCTCAAAAAAAAAAAATTGGGGGCAGCTAGGTGGCGCAGTGGATAGAGCACTGGCCCTGGAGTCAGGAGGACCTGAGCTCAAATCCGGCCTCAGACACTTAACACTTACTAGCTGTGTGACCCTGGGCAAGTCACTTAACCCCAATTGCCTCACTAAAAAAAAAAAAAAGATGATTAGTGATTTCAGGAAGTCAAGAACAGTAGCAAGATTTCAGGAAGTTAAGGAGTGGATGAATTGTCAACATTTGGGCCACAAATTTCAGGAGGCTGGTGGTTGTTTTTGGTGGGGAGGAGGAAGAGGGGACCAGGCTTTCATTTCTACTGTGTAAACTTCTTCAACCAGTTCAGATCAGCACCTGATCAGCACCTGATAGTCTTAGATATTCTGCAGGGGATAGTGAGAGTTTAAGTGGCTTGTCTGGGGTCAAGAATTTAGTGTTAGTCTAAGTCAGCACTTGAACACAGGTTTTCCTGATTTTGTTGCATTGAACTGAATTTCTTGAATTGAATTGAATCATCATTCACTCATTCTCTCCTCCTTCCCAAATGATGAGATATCCCTTGTTTCTGAGTAAGGATAATTACTTTAACTGTGCTATCAACTCATTCTATTTCTTCCTTTAGGACTATAGAATCTTAATAATAGCCTTTATAGCAATTTAAGATTTGTAGAATGTTCTACAAATATGAACTCATTTTATTCTCATTACCATCTTGGGAGGCAGGGGTTATTATTATTCTCATTTTGTTTTACAGACAAAGGAACCTGAGGCAAACAGAGGTTAAGTGACTTGCCTGGGGTCATTCAACTACTGAGTGTCTGAGACTGTGTTTGAACTCGGGTTTTTCTGACATATCAGGTGCTCTACCTACCCTTACTTCAGCTTTCTCTCTCTCTCTCTCTCTCTCTCCTTTTCCACTGTCTTCTCATCTACCAGAAAACATGTTCAGATATTCCCAATTACCAAATAATATACTTTGCCTTACCCTTCTATCCTATATCTCTCCTTTCCTTCCTTTTCAAACTTACCGAAAGCAATTTATTTCTACCTAATGTCTCTATCTCTTCACCATACGTTCTCTCCTCAATGTACCATGGCAATTTGACCTTTGCCTCCCACTTGTTTATTGAAATGGCATTCTCTAAGGTCATCAAGAATCTAATTACCAATCCCCATTGCCTTTGTTTTTAGTGCTCATCTTCAACCTCTGCAATATTGGACACACTGGAACACTCCTCCTTCCTTAATATATTGTTTCTTCCCTTAATTTCAAAGACAATCTCCTACTTCTTTTCCTATCTTCATTATAGCTCCTTCTCCATTTCCTTTGCTGACTTCTCATGTTTTCCCCCAACTCCTTAAGGTGGCTCTTCTCCAAAGCTGAACACCCTCTTGGCAATTTCATGTGTTCTCTTGAATTTCAGTTACTTCTCTCTATGCAGATAACTCCTATACTTATGTCTCTAATCCTGACCTCTTAAAGGAGCTTCAAGGCAGTATATCCAACTACCCAAAGGACATTTATACCTATATGTCCACTTGTATTTTAAATTTAACATGACCCAAACAAAGCTCCTTCTCTTTCCCCCTAAACCTTCTCTTCCTGCAGACAGTTGTTTCTGTCTTTGGCAAAATCATTCTTTCTGTTTTCCATAGTGATAATCAGTGCCAAGAGCAGGGAAGTGCAGTGTCTGGGACTTAGGCTCCTGATCTTTAAAATGAAGATAATAACACCATCAGTACCTACATCATATGGTTATTCCAGATATGCAAATGAGAATGAATGCAAAAAAATAACTTTGCCAGCCTTTGAATGCTATGTAGCTTGATTATTGGGGGGGGGGCGTGGAGGGTGGGGGAGGGTGGGTGGAATAAGGATAGGGGATAAGTTGATCAGAGGACTCCTGATAACTTCATTTTCCCTTACCTCATTTGATTAAATGAAATTATAAGAAATAAAGGAAGGAAAACGAGACAATAAGGTTTAAGTCATAAAGAGAGTGTAAAGAAGTGTTTGTATTTTATGAGGTATGAAAATATTTAATCCAACCTGACAGAATTATAGGGCAGGTAACCACTGGCCAGCTGAAGGATTGTCCACACTCTAAATGACCTTCAAAATACAAAACTCTCTAAGGAAGCAAGAGACAGCTCAGAGTAGTGTGCACTCTGGCAGTTGAGAAGAGTCAGATGTGAAACTCAGGGTTATGCTGGTAAATGTTTAACAACCGGCTCTTTGGGGGCAGAGGGTGGGGGGAACACACAACTGTATGAACCAATGCATTTTAAAGTTTAATCTGAATTACTAAAATTTTCTTCACCAGTTTCTTAAGTCTATAGTCTAGACTGACTCCAGTCTAGATAATCAATACAAAAATAAATCAAGCCCTGATTTAGTATTTTTTGATTCCAGAGAGTGAGCAGGCTCCAGCACACCTCTGAACACAGATCATGAGAGAGAACCTCTAGGCCTCTTGGGAGGGTTTTATTCCTCCCCCTTCCTCATAAGCCTTGAATAGTTAATTATTTGTCTGGTAGGAGATACCATACTCTGAAAGGAGTAAGCATACCAGGGCAGCCAGTGGATTAGAGTGCCCAGCTGAAGTACTACATCAGAGGGAGAACAGTAAGGATACCTTGAGAAGAGTGGGGACATCTGCAACATCAGAGCTGTGAGTTGCCTTGATCATATATGTTCCCTAAATGTGAGCCTCCCTATTACTCTTCTCTAGAGTGTGCCTCACTCTTCCCATGGAGCCTGTGTGTCTTTGTGGCTGATTGTGGCCCCAAGATTAAGGGGCAATACTTTTAGTTACTGTTCTCTTAATTTCCTCTCAATCAATACCTTTTCTCTGAGCTAATTGTGTCCTTTGACCAACTATTAAAGGGAAATTCAATGGTAGGGACTTGGGAACTATTGTTCCCAAAAGGAGTGTGGAACCTGGGATTAACATTCATCTGGAGACCCAGCCTGCAGAGAGGAAATCACACTATTATGTTTATAACCTAGGGATAATTTTTGAATCTTATCTCTTGTTATATTTAATAAGTTATTAAGTTATTTCAATCTTACCTCTGTATCATCTATTGCACCATATTCTTCTCTCTATTCCTACTGCAATTACCATAATACAGGCCTTTGTTGCTACACACTTGAGCAAGATAAGAGCTGGAACTAGATTGTGTTGGCCCATGAATGCAAGGCAGAAGAATTAAGCTTTATCTACTAAGAATAGGGAGCCCCTGAATATTTCTGAGTAGAAGAGTGACATCACTAAAACTATGTATAAGGAAAAACAATTAGTCTAGTAAAAGATCAAAGATACAAGAGGGTAGAGGTAGGAAAGCTTGCTAGGAAATTATTGCAAAAGTTCAGCTCCTTATTTCATTCTTTCTTTTTTGCATGTTCAAATGCTCATGTTTGTTGATGATTGTTGAGGTCACAGTAAGAAATAAACTATGAACTTCTTTTATATACAATTTGTTTTAAAGAAATGTCTAGTATGTGTACATAATTTAACAAGATATTAACAAAATTACTCTGTCCTTTTCTGTACTTCTCTGTTGTCTTCTGTGCATTTAAAAATAGTTTATTCATACTTTTTATTCATATCTCTCATTACTCACTAACATACACCCTCCACCCTCCACAGAAACCTTTTCTTGTAAAAAATACATGTATAGATATAGATATATATGTATGTATAGTCAAAGTCATTAATATAAGAAAAATGTAAATAATTTAAACTCTGAAGTTTTAACATACCCACAAGATTGGTAAAGAAGAAAAGGGGAAAATTTCTACCCTATTGTTCAAGTTTTTCTCATATTATCATAACCTTTCTCAAATTCTATCATCTATCAACACTGTCTTAATTTCTGCCCTTGAAATGAAACTTCATATCTTTGTGCCTTTTCCTCTTTCCCTCTGTACCTATTGACTCCCTGCCAATCTTTTACCTCCTTTAGAATGTAAGATACTTGCAGTAGGAATTCTTTCACTTATTGTATATATATCCATAGGACCTAGCACAGTGCCCTATTCATTATAAGCATTTAGTAAATCCTTATTGAAGGTTGAAATATAATGCCACTTCTTTTTTTGGAAGGCTTCTTTTATTCCCCTTGTTGGCTATGCCCTTTCCCTTTGGATCCCTTATAATGCCTTGTTATACACTACCCTGATGCACTTATTATGCATAGTTTTATCTGTAACTCTATCTCCATATGCTAGGTTGTAAGCTCTATGAAGGCAGGGACCTGGTCTTATTTAAATTGTGAGTTTTCTTTAGTGAATTCCTAAGTTGAAATCCTTGGCTAAAAGCTTTTCACAAATAGATGCTTCATAAATTTTGCATTTGCTGAAGATCTAAATGGAGCTCATTCCCCTGAGGTTCAAGCCAGTATGAAGTGTTCACTTTCAAAAAACCAAAAAAAGAATTTTTTCGGGATATATATTTTAATAAGAAATTTCCTTAATGAGGAAAAAAATGAAACTATATTCTGAACCCTGTCATGTTAAAAAGAAAAGGCAACGGAGGCAGCTAGGTGGTGCAGTGGATAGAGTACCGGCCCTGGATTCAGGAGGACCTGAGTTCAAATGCGGTCTTAGACATTTAACACTTACTAGTTGTGTGACCCTGGGCAAGTTACTTAATCCCAATTGCCCTACAAAAAAAAAAAAGCAACACAAAACAGAAGACAAATAACAAAAACAAGGCATAAGGAGTTTGTAAAAAAATTGGTTGTTACCATACATCTTATTTATATAAGCAAAGAAAATATAGCCAACATATTTGATTTCTTTTTTAGATGATATTTTAGGCCTGGATTATCTGACTAACAGTCTCAGTTTTCCATTTCACTTGATCTATGAGAAGGCAAGCCAGAGAAGGAAACATTCAGCTTGACTTTTTTTAAAGGGGCAATGAGGGGTAAGTGACTTGCCCAGGGTCACACAGCTAGTAAATGTCAAGTGTCTGAGGCCAAATTTGAACTCAGGTCCTCCTGAATCCAAGGCTAGTACTTTAGTCACCTAGCTGCCCCTTGACTTTTTTTTTTTTTTATAATTTTCTGCTGAATATTTTCAGATTGGTCTTCACTACTAACTGAAAAGCAACTTATGATGAACCCATTCATATTAAGACAAGTTGAAATGAATCACAACAAACAGTTCCTGAAAGCCAGTAGAAAGCCTAAAAATCATCTGTTAACTTCTAATGAAAGACATTTCTAGCTTTTTAAAATCATTAGTAGAAATGGGAAAGAAAAATTCAAGAGTTCTGCACATATGGCCTAAATCAAAGGGCCTTTAAATTTTATCCATGCCAGAGAACCCTGAACCCTTAGAAACTGAGGAATAGAACATGACTCTTCCCAAGGAAATGATATTCAGGATAGCTCATGAGTACATAAAACAATACATTAATTAATCTATCTAAGATGAGGGTTCAAAATATATACATATATACAAGTATTTCAATATAATTAGTTTCCTTTGTAATCCTATGTATTTTATTTTATGTATTTAAAATATTCTTCTGAGAAAGTGGATATAGATAACAGTAGAAACTTATGGGGTCAAAAGAATCCATGATACAAAGAAAAGGTCAGGAACTACTGATACTAGAGATATGTTTAAAGACTAAAATAAAACAAAAACTTAGATTTAAAGAGAATCAAATAGTATATAAGATGGGGAGTAGTATGAAACATTTGTAGGCTATATTGTTACCCAAATTAATAAAATGATCAGTTTGCAGTATTTATTAGCAGACTCTTTCATTCATTATCTTTAAAATTAAGATTGATAAAGTTGTTTAAAAAATCTGCTTTAATTATAGTGTTTTGATATTCCAGTGAAGAATAAGGTCCCATATTAAGCCATATTTTCAGGAATATATGCCTATATATGTATATATCTATGTATACATGTGTACACATATATTCTATATATTCTAATATTAATCGACTAGATTGATGATCAGAACAAAAACAATTTCCCACTGGCCACAAATATAATTGTCATTCAGTAGAACTTGGGAGTTTTGATGAGTCACAGGTTGGGCCCCAATGGCCCAGTGGTTGTCAGGGTCCCTTATTTTCACTCAGTTGCTAAATAGTTAGCAACTATTATAAAAAAAAGATTTAAAGCAGCAAATTAAAAAAAAATCAAATTGTATTTTCCTGAGTAACATGTATCATATTCCTTAAATAATTATTTATTAAACCTTTTGTTTTCAATGAATCTTTCAAGCATAATTACAGAAGAAAGCTTCCAAACAAAGAAAAAAATCACCTTAATATCTAAATTTTGGGGGGTTTATGCACAGGTATTTTGTGGATAGTAGTTATTTCTGATAGAAATAAACTTATTAACTAAGGTGTATGTTTATTCAAAATTCATAAATTGATGCAACTCACTTATCTATATCACCAATAATACAAAGTATCTGAGATTAGTATTGAAAAATCATATGCCTAGATTTTTAAAATAAGAAATTACTTTAATCAACAGGTTTTACCTTCCTAATTATCTGTAAGTGGTTTTCAAATATTAACTCTGAAACCAATGAAATTAGGATAGAATCTGATTTTTGTGGTTGTAGAGTAATTTAATATTTTGAATGAGAGATACACTCTCACCATCCAAATGAGAGAACAGACAATGCATCATTTCATATAAGAAGACATATATTAATCCAGACTCAAAATAAATACCACCACCACCCCAAATGCTAAGATGATTAAATCCTATGGAAGGTACAGAGGCAAAGCTATACTCAAGCCATCTTTACACAGAGCTTGTTTATCAATTATGAGGTATGAGTATGTCATAATCAAAGGAAAACCTGAAAGTACAAACCCAGATGTCTTCATCTTGATGTAGTGTAAAAGTTTCAGGGCTTCCCAGAGACCTAAAATCTCAAGATCTGGTAGGATCCACACAACAACAGTCCCCACACTTGATCCCCAGAGTTCCCTCTTGAGAGAGTCTGGAGGTAGTCCCTATAGAGCTCTCACCCCCATTTTTTTCAAGGCAGCAGAAAACTTGGAAATTCTCAAGGTATCTTATGGACAGCAAACCAGACCTTCATTATCATTCTGTCTTGCTTATCCTTAGTGCTTTCTCTCTCTCTCTCTCTCTCTCTCCCCCTCTTCCCCCACCCCCCCCCCAGATTAAACTGAAGAAGCATGGAAACTTCCTACAAAACATTACGTGAGAAGCATCAGCAAGCTGACTGCACATACACACACACGTACAAACACACTACACCACACATCCAGCCGCAACAGCAGCAGCATCAGCAGCACCAGCATTAGGGCTCTTTCCCCAAAATCTGGATTCCCTGGGCTTGCAGACCTGTTTGCTTCAGAAAAGTAAGATCCTAAGGCTATGGAATGAGACCCACACCCTCCCTGTCTATTCATGCAGGGGGTGGGGAGAAAGTTACTTCATAGGCAGCAATGTCTCACCTTCCATGCTTGTTGCCATGGAGATGAAATCCAGCGAGTTGACTAAAGTGTTTGCAGGTTTCTCTGTATTAGATGATCTGTTTCAGGAACAATGCAAAAGGCTTATCCTATGTACCTGCGTGGAATCTTCCCTGGCCTACGTGTGTATGTACTAATCTGCGTGTGTATATGTATATGTGTGTGGGAGTGAGTAGGTGAGAGCTCCTGTCTATGTGTATTTGTGTGGAAATGTATATATGTGTATGCGTGCGTATTTTTCTCTGTGTGGGTGTGTGTACGTATTTGTGTGTGGGTATGCGTATGTCTGGGTCTGTGTCTGGCTGTATACGGGTGGGGTGGGGGGAGGAAGAAAGGGGTGGGAACCAAAAAGGGAAAGGAAGTCTGGGCTACATTAGCAACAGGCTTAAGTATCTTTTTAACAATTCTCCAGTTCTGAAAAAAAAAAGAGCTCATTTCCATTTATATCAAACACCTCAGGTTAGCAATTAGGGTTCATCACCATATTGACTTCCTGAAGCAGCAGGAGTCTAATTAATTTATTGCTAAAATTCCTCTCTAGGTCTCCAGCTATGTCTTTGATATTATTCTGTGTGCCAAGGCAGTATCTTCCAGTGCAAGTTGTGCTACTACCTCCTGAGCCTTATCAGCCAAAGAAGAGGTTTAGCTGAGAATAGGATGCGTCATTTTGACCTCTCAGTTCTCTCTGAGGACAAAAATGGGAGGGAGGAAGGAAGGAAGGAAGGAAGGAAGGAAGGAAGGAAGGAAGGAAGGAAGGAAGGAAGGAAGGAAGGAAGGAAGGAAGGAAGGAAGGAAGGAAGGAAGGAAGGAAGGAAGAAAGGAAAGAAGAAAGGAAAGGAAAGCGGGGGGGGGGGAGAAGGTAAGGACAAACAAGAGCAGAAACCCATGTTCACACTGAAAAAAATCCCTCTGAGCTGCATATAACCAGGCGCTGTTGGTGGTGCTGAAGCTGTTTGCATAGCATGGAAGTGGAGGACAGTTTTGTAACTAAGGGCAGCACTAAACTGAAGGACTTAGCTAAAGGACACGCATAGAATCATATTAAAGCTGAAAGGAAACTTAGAGGTCATCTAGTCCAATCCTCCTTTTTCTTTTTCTTTTTTTTTTTTTACAAACAAGGAAACTGAGGCCCAGGGAAAGTTGTTTGCTAAAGCCATAGGCACTAAGCAAAAAATTCAGAATTTGAATCTAGGTCTTTTCATTTCCAATCTAACAGTCTTTCCACTGTTCCTATTATGCCTCCAATATTATTTGAAGGAAATGGTTTATATTGACTTCCAAATCTCATTTCTGGAATTTCAGAGTCCATTGCCTTGCAAATTTAATTTGAATATTCTGTGTTTTTCTCATTAGCCACTTATCTTTAGAGAGCATTCTGAAGATTAGGCTTTGATGAAGTTTTCTCCCAGTATATAATGTAGGGTAAGTTTTTCTTAAAAGAAAGAAAGAAAGAAACATTGCATTTTGGAATACACAGGCCTGATCTATTTCATTTGTATAGAGATTTCTTACCAAGGAATCACTCTCTACTAATAAAGATGGATTACTTTGTCTTTAATTTGTAATCCTAGTAAATTGCCTAGGGCAATGAGAGGTTATGTGACTTGTCTATGGTCACACAGCCAACAGAAACAACATGAACCCAGAACTTCCTAACTCAAAGGTTGACTCTGTATCCACTGTATCATACTGCTTCTCATAAAATACCTTGCACATTAAAAAAAAATACTGATATCTCCCTCCCTCCCTCCAAGATGCTTGAACACACTTAGGATTCTCGTGGATTCTTCAAACTCAGTTTCAAGCCTTCCTATCTATTTTGATTACATAAGTCTGTATGCAGATTGTCCCAAAATGTTGATTTTCTTCTTCTGATTTATTAATAATATTCAGCAGTTAGGAATACATGTTGATATAGCTTCATAGTATGTTCACATTTCAGAGTTTGATAACTATGCATAAAATAGAAATATAATAATCTGGCTCTTTATAATTTAATAGATATGATCATAAAATTCCCACCATTACTTAAAATATTGAGCAATTGATATGGGTTTTTAAGACTTGAAGATAAAACATAAGATGATACTAGGTGCTTATGTATGCACATACTAATACTAAGTACCATGTTTTCTATTTATGGAAATTTTCACCTTGTCCATACTGTTTTAGTTTGACCCTACTACAGCTTTTCACACAGAAGGTATTCTGACTAACCTGTTGTCCATCATTCTTTAAAACAAAAAACCTAGTCCAGTATAGCCCACAAACTGAATTACATTGCTTCATTAAGTATGTTCGGATTCTATTGCCTCTTACAAGCTACTTGTCGGATGGTTTTTCTTTACTAAATGGTTCATGGTCTTGTCTTGCCCTTTGACATTAGTTATGGCTCCATGTCCATATGTCTGGGAAAGAATTAAATGGGAAGAGAAGATTGAGGCCCATTGCCTTTGTAAAATTTCACTATTCTTTTAATGACCTCAAACTTTTCCTTGAAACAAAGGCTTATCTTTTTAACATTAAATTTCTTCTGGTGGTGTTTTATGGCTGTGAGTCATAAAATACTACAATCTCTGGAAAATGGAAGTTAAGAAATACCCAAAAGGCAACAGAAAAATGCATTGTGAATGTGAGTAGGCTACAATATAAATGAGGAATTATGCAGAAGTGTAAAATATATCTATATATGGAAAAAGGCAGGCTGTCCATATAATGAGTGCAGAGCAATTGATGGATGGCCTATGTGCTCGCTGGTACCATTCAATGTCATGAGAACTCAGAGATACTGGTTGGACTTCTCTATGAAGAATTTATGGTCAGGAAAGGGTGGGAGTCACAGAATGGGCAAAATGGGTAGTCATGGATGGAGTGATCTGCATCATTGGAATAGCCAGTTTTATGAGATCACAGATTCTTTCTTCAGGTACTAAAGTATTACTTCAGCTTAATATGATAAAACTACTTAGGAATGGTGTTGTTATGTTAATGGAAGGTACAAATTTCACACCATTTAGAAGGTTGAATAACATGCTAGAATTAGAGACTATTTATCTGTATACTGATTAGATATCAGATGCCATACACTAGAAGTTTGCTTATTAAAGGTAGCACAAGAATTTTTTTCTTTTTTCTTTTATTGGTCCATACTTGCTTCATTCGACAAAATCCTCCCAGTGATAGCTTTTGACTTTATGCCAAAAAAAGCTCTAACTGAATATAGCTTTTCTTAGGGTGAGGTTCATGACCTTGGCCTTTTTTCAAGCTAATTGTCTGTTGCTGTTGCTTTGCCAAATCTGTAAAGTTGTTCATAATGGAAAAAATCACTATGATAATAACAACCCACATTTATTTAGCATTTTAAGGTTTACAAAGCACTTCCTTCACCAGCCTATGAGGTAGATAATGCAAGTACTGTTATCTCCATTTTAAAGATGAAGAAGCTCAGAGATTTTTAAAAGACTTATCCAGGGCTACAGTTAATAAGTATTAGAACTGGCATGCAAACCTGGATCTCTTCTGACTCCAGGCAACCCTTTTAACTCTACTTGTTAAGGATATTGTATTTTTTTAAATTTAATTTTATTATTTTTAGGGGTGGGGCAATGAAGGTTAAATGACTTGCCCAGCGTCACACAGCTAATAAGTGTCAAGTGTCTGAGGCAGAATTTGAACTCAGGTCCTCCTGAATCCAGGGCCGGTGCTTTATACACTGTGCCACCTAGCTGCCCCTGGGATATTATATTTTCAAAATGTAAGTTATATATTTTTTAATGAACAAAAATGCTTTTTCATTTCCTCCCATCCCCCCACCCTGGCCACTAGAAAAACAAACAAAATCCTTGTTAGAAAATATGCATGGGCAAGCAAAACAAATTCAAGCATCAACCATCTCCCAAAAAACCTTGATGTTTCATTCTGCACCCTAAGTCCATCACCTCTCCATCAGGTGAGTAGTGTGCTTCATCCATCACCAATCCTCTGGAATCTTGGTTAGTAATTGTATACATCAGAATTCTCAGGGCTTTAAACATGTTTGTTTTTATAGAATAATAGTCATTAGGGGACAACTATCATATCCCTGAGTCTTTTTTAGTATAAAATTCCCTAATTCCCTTAGTCTATCCTCATATGACATGAACTCAAGGCCTCACCATCTTCATTGCCTTGTTCTGGATACTCTTAAGCTTAACAATGTCCTTCTTAAGCTGTGGTACTCAAAACTAAAGACACTTTTTCGACTGTAATTTAACTAAGGTTGAATACAGTAGAGCAATTTTTACCTCCATATGCTGGAAGTTATGTTTCTCTTGGACGTCTTCAAACAGAAACTACATGATCTGTTTTCAAATATGTTGTTAGGGGAATTCCTTTTGTGTATGTTAGATCAGATGAGCTAGAAGGTCCCTTCCACCTGTCAAATCTGGTATTTCTTAATGTAACCCAAGATGGTATTAGACTTTTCAGCTGCTATATCATACTATGGACTTGCATTGACCTTGTATTTCACTAAAGCAGATTGACCCTTTTCAAATATACTGCTATCTAAATATATCTCCTTCATCTCGTAATTATAAAATTGATTTTTGTTTGTTTTTAAAATTAATTAATTAATCTATCTGTTCATTTGTTTGCTCATTTATTTATTTATTCATTCTTTTATTTATTTACATATTTAGTTGTTTGTTCATTTATTTGTTTATTTATTTGGAGTTTTCAGTTCCAAATTCTTCTTCTTATTTATTTTTTTGGTGAGGCAATTGGGGTTAAGTGACTTGCCCAAGGTCACACAGCTAGTAAGTGTCAATTGTCTGAGGTCGGATTTGAACTCAGGTACTCCTGACTCTACGACTGGTGCTCTATCCACTGTACCACCTAGCTGCCCCTGAGTTCCAAATTCTATCCCTCTCTCATTCCCTCCCTCTCTACCCTCTCCCCTCCCTGAGGTGGTGAGCAATCAGATATAGTTTGCACACATGCAATTATGTAAATCATTACCATATTAGCCATTTTATATAAAAAGACTCCAGTAAAAAAAAATAAAAGAAGAAAATGCAAAGTAGCATGCTTCAGTCTATGTTCATTCAATATCAGTTCTTTCTCTGGAGGTGGATGGTATGCTTTATCGTTAGTCCTTTGGGATTGTCTTGGATCATTGTATTGCTGAGAGTAGTTAAATCATTCACAATTGCTCACAGAACACTAATGCTGTCACTGTGCACAATGTTCTCCTGGTTCTGCTCACTTCACTATACATCACTTCATACAAGTCTTTCTAGGTTTTTCCCAAATCATCCTGCTCCTCATTTCCCACAGCACAATAATATTACACCACAGCTTATAAAATTGATTTTGATCCCATATGTAAGATTACATTTATCCCCATTGTTTTTCATCTTATTAGATTCAGCTCACTGCTATATGATTGTGATCCTGTTTCTGAAATCAAATGTGTTATCCTTCAAAGGTTTGTGTCATCTGTTAAATAGAGTAAGTGTGCTATCTATGCCTTTAGCCAAATCTGGAAAGACAAAAAATGTTAAACAGCACATAGTTGAGCTCAAATCTCTGGGGCATGCTACCAGAGACTTTTTGCAAGGTGATATTGTCCTATTAATGATAATTCATTTAGTAAGACTATTCAACCAGTTCCAAATCTATCTAACTATATTATTGTCTAGTTACATATATTTCTATCTTTTCCATAACAATAGTTTGAGGTACTTTATCCAATGCTTTGCTAACTAAAATCTAGGTAAACTATATGTATAATTCACTTGATATATAGTTATAGTTATGACCATAGCTATAGATATAAATATGTGCACATCTATGAATAAGGTGAGGGAAAAGCTCTATAGGCTGTTTATTCAACCACATATTGTAATCTGGGCAAAAGACAGTCTTCATCCATTTTGTTTTTCATGTCTCCAGTTAGGCTGAGTCACTTCAAGAGGTTATAAATCTAAAAAAAGAGGTTATAGATATGATTTAGGAGGCCCTAAAATTTTCAGCACCATACTATTATAAATATGTTGTACTTATAATTGGGAGGCTAAGTAACACAGTGAATAGAGCACTGGGCCTGGAGTCAGGAAGGCTCATCTTTTGGAGTTCAAATTTGGCCTCAGAAAATTACTAGCTAGGTGACCCTAGGCAAGTCACTTAACCCTGTTTGCCTCAGTTTCCTCATCTGTAAAATGAGCTGGAGAAGGAAATGGCAAACCACTCCATTATCTTTGCCAAGAAAACTCCAAAGGTGGTCACAAAGAATCAGACACAACTGAAAAATGACTGAACAAAGGACTTATAATTATCTTCAAACAATATAATAACTGCCAGAGGGCTACCATGAAAGCATTATATAACATGTATAACCAGAAGATAGAAGCATGGTTTCCTTGATAGAGTTCTCAAACATGGCTATATAAAAATGATTTGATTAAAAATATGTATCCATCGTACAACTATGATTAATCCATTGGGGGGAGAATAAGAATATAAATAGCATTTTAACTCAACTATATTATCATTTAATATCACCACATGAAAGTTTGGTGATCCCAGTCAAATTCTTTGGAGAACCAACATTTCATAAGGCCCAATATAGTACAGAGTATTAAGTCATTTGATGAGGTACATAAACATGCTATAGAAGTCTTGACATTTACTTCTCAATTAAAAAAATCTGGCATACTGGAAATAAAAGGGTATTTCTGTGTGCATAATGACAGACCTATTCCACTCTTTTGTTGGAAATGTGATTTTTGGAAAGTCTCCACTGACCATGTTATAATATAAATGAGTCATGACTGATTTATATGAAATTCAGAACTAAAACATTTCTATAATGATTCTGTTGACACACAATCTGTTTCTATATACTGTTTGTGGTTTAAGAAGCACAGGGTTGAACAGGTATAGATTGCATAAATCTACCCAATATCATGCCAGGGATGGAGAATTCTGAAATACTATGATAGTTCTTGTAGTCAGGCTTTTGGATTTGGCTATTAAATACAATAATATTGCTGATGGTATCTTTGAAAAATTAAGGCATCTTCTGTATGTCATATGCCCTAAATTGTTATTTTTTAAATTTTATTTTTAATTTTTTTTAATCTTTTGTTTATTTATTTAAAGTGTTGAGTTCCAAATTCTATCCCTTTCTCATTCCCTTCCTCCCTCCCCTCTCCACTCCTTGAGGCAGCAAATAACCAGATATAGGTTGTACATGTGCAATTATATAAAACATTACCACATTAGTTATTTTATACGAAAAGACAAGTAAAAAAAAAGAAAGTGCAAAACATCATGCTTCAGTCTGTGCTCAATCAACATCAGTTCTTTCTCTGGAAGTGGATAGTATGCTTCGTCCTTAGTCCTTTGGGATTATCTTGGATCATTGTATTGTTGAGAGTAGTTAAGTTATTCACAATTGCTCATAGAGCAATAACGCTGTCACTGTTTATAATGTTCTCCTGGTTCTGCTTACTTCACTATACATCAGTTCATATGAGTCTTTCCAGGTTTTTCTGAAATCATCCTGCTTGTCATTTCTTATAGCACAATAATATCCTAAATTGTTATTGATGGTCAGTTTGAGTCTTCCTACTCTTGACAGAAGATCACACTATTTTTTCCCAAGGTGGAAAGTAGAATTAGTTTTGGTATGGAGGGTGAACTGTAGGGGAGCATTGTTTTCAATGATAAGATTAAAGAGTAAATTTAGGCATGTCATGTGAGATAATATGTATATTTGGCATATATGACTGAAGTGTTTGTGTATGGGGTCCAAAATTATCCAATCTGTAAGAAAAACCACTGAGGCAGAGTTCTAAGCCACTAACCATTTATTAAAGGGACTGAACCCCTTCAGTGAATAGGACCTTAGATCTTCCTCATGATCTGAGATATTCCCTTTTCCCAGGACCTTCCTTTTATAGGGCTTGATACCCAGACACACAGAAGAGGTAAAATAAAACAAAGAGTTTCATGAAAAACCTAGATAGTTGGATGATAGACCTTGCTTTTGACCCTCCTGGAGGGACAGAAATGACTCATCGACATGGGTGGTCACAGGATGTGCAAGGCAAGGGTCATTTCTGCTTACTAAATGATCATAAGATTGTCCCCTACTCACATTGGGCAAGAGAGAGTGGTACAGAAGTACAAAAATAAATTGGGGGTTTTCCATATCACATCAAGACATCTTATCTACACTGGGTTTGGTCACCAGTATTCTTGTGATTAGGCAAGTGAACTTTATTACTAGTGGTTTAAAGTTTGGGACCAAATATAAGAAAGAATCTAACCTTATCTAATCATTCTTATATCTAAGATATGGAAAAATATATTAATATATGTAATTCCTATACTCATGTTAGTTGACTAGACTGACTAAATGAGTTTATCACTAATAATTTCTAACAATCATTACCCCTATGAAATCACATTGAACTGATTAATATTGATTAAAGTAAAATAAGGGACTAATTAAATCATCTTTGTCATTCACCCCTTTGATCCAAAGAAAGACCCTAGTCTTTCTATGGATTGTCACCTTCTAGATGCATAGAGAGCAGTCTTCTATGGGCTATGCAAAATCAGAAATGTGAGAGGGAAAAGGAGGGAGATTGACTGATGCATTGATAGAAACCATTGGGGACAGATCCCTTTGATAAGTAGGTCTTACAGAGAATAGTGGTGTAATCTGCTTCATAACAACCCATTCCCACTGTCCATTTCATCAGTTCATCATATCTTAAGGTTCAGACATCTCATCTCATACATTTGTGTGGTTTTTGGAACTGATGCAGTCCTCTGATCCTCTGGAAATATCTCCTCTTAGGCACACTGGAATGAGTGGAGCTTCAGAGTAGCTTCTAGTGGATTTGCTTCTCTGGTTCAGGTCACTTGTAGATATCCCCTTTTTGGTTAAAATATCTGACAAAATAGATCTCAACAGAATTAAGCACATTCCCTTCCATTTTGTTTTGCCAATAACCAGGTTAGGTAGTGAGAGCTAGCTCAAACATTGTAACTCTAGTGAGAACATCAATAGAACAGAGAATTTACATTATTTTTTGGTTGGCATCAAATAGCAACTGAAAAATTAGAAAATTCTGAACCCATATTTTATATTTGGCATATAAAATCACCTAATCTTGTTAATATTATTTTCTTTTATAAACAAAATTAATTTTCAAATAAACAAAAATAACTTTCAAAATTCATGTATAGGGTTTACATTAAATGGAATCATGCATATGGAAATGCTTTGAACTATAGAAATCATTATACAAGATTATAGTATTATATGAAAACTTACCCTTAGATCAGTACTTACTGAATGCCCATGATGTACCCAATACTGTGGTAGACTCTAATGGGATATAAAGGATGTGTGTGGCATGTGAACACTATATACAAAGAAGTGGTCAGTTGTAGGAGTGAAAAGAAATTATAGTGCATAACTTATGGATAAATAATATGTGACTGTCATTATTTAACTGATAAACTGTTTCCAGAAGCCTTATTAACAATTATGTTTATAAGAGCCAACATTAACAAGAGCCATAATAAATATAGGAGCTTCACAAATGCTGGCAACTTGGTTTAACCACTGACTCAATACTGGCATCGTTGGACCAGTCTTCTGTAATAGTGGACCAGGGGAGCAGCTAGGTGGTACAGTGGATAGAGCATCGGCCCTGGAGTCAGGAGGAGCTGAGTTCAAATCCAGCCTCAGACACTTAACACTTACTAGCTGTGTGACCTTGGGCAAGTCACTTAACCCCAATTGCTTCACACACACAAAAAATAGTGGACCAGGACTATAGAAATGTTGCTACCATCAGTACTTCCACAATTACCATTAGTAATCATATGTACTTAAGAGCCTAAAAGCATAAATTTTGCACTGAAAGAGATCTTAGTGGTTAACAAGTCCAACTCCCTTATTTTACAGGTGAGAAAACTGAGTGCCAAAGAGATTAAAATTACTTTATTCAAGGTTAAGATGTTATGATCTTTCCCCAGGTCCCCAGATTCCAAATCTAGCACTTTTTTTCATTTCACATGTTAAAAATGTTTGTGTGGGTGCTCACTCTACTGAGATGAATTGCTACCCTTTTGTGACTTCATAGATGTCTTTAACAATTGCAGTGGCCAAAAATAAATTATCACCTTGCAACCAATACTCTTGGTTATGAATTGTTCTGGATTTAGTTAGGCTGGTCCTCAGAGAAAACATACGCAAGATTTCCAGATTGCTAATTTAACAACAACAACTAACATTTATATGGTACTTTAAAGTTTGCAAAACACTTTACAGTTATCTTGCTTTATCCTTACTAAAACCCTGGGTAGCAGGTACTATTAATATTCTTTTATAGATGAAACTGAAACAATAGAAATTAAGGGTCTTGCCAAGGGTCACACAACTAGTAAGAGTCTAAGAGGGAATTTGAATTCAGTTCTTCCTGACTATAGGGCCTGCTTCTATCTACTGTACCATCTGCCTCTTAAATGTTATTAATCATGTAGCTACATGAAAATACTTTAAAAGAATAATAATTATATGTGAGAAATAGAATTATAATATCTGTTCATATGATCGATGAACTAAATAAGCTTAATAAAATATTCACATCCTTATTTTGGGCTAAAATAACTACCAAAGATGCAAAAATAGAAAACCCACCCCAAATTATCCTATTACACAAAGCAACAATTTGCTACTGCTCCCTCTCCTTAGTCTGTTCCTCACTTTCCATGACCTAAGGCTGCTTACTCATACTCTTTCCTCTCTTGCTTTGAAGAGAAGATGAAGGGAAATAGGCTTCAATTTTAGATATTCCTGAAGCATCCTTCCTTCTCTGTTTCTACTTCTACCACATTCCCTCATTAACAGCCACTTGACCTACTGCAATGACCTCCTCAAAAGTCTTATCCATTTCTCTTCTATGGGCCTCAGTTTCTTCATGTATAAATAATTGTCCCTTCTAACTCTAAATCCATGATCCTAATTTTACTCTCTCCCATTCTATCAGTAAGCAGGAATTGGCTTTGTCTTTTCTTCTACTCACAGATTAATCTTTCTTATGTATAGGTATGATCATGTCACTGCTTTTCATCAACCTTCATTGGCTCCCTATTGCTTAGCCAGTAAAGATCTCATTTCTTAACCTAACCTTCAAGGCCTAGCACAATGTAGTACCATCCTACCTTCTCAACTTTGTCTCATACTGCTCTCACATCTTAGTGTTTCATCTAGCCACACTGGAAAATTTGTAGTGCCTTGAGATTTTCTGCTCCTGAGGTACCTCATACTGTTCTCTATGCTGGGATAAGAAATACATTATGGCTGTTATGGGAGGAAATATCATAGAATTACAATATGACTTTATACTTTATGCTAAAAATGGAGAAGATAATTCATCATCCAATTAGATGGAGCATAAAATGCTCTGACTTATTATTCCTCATTGTTAAAGTGTTAGCAAGAAAGAAGCTTTAGTTGTAAAAATATGCATCTGTTTATCTTTAACATGACCTTTTCCCCCTCCCTTTCTGCTTCTTTTACCTTCATTTGACCAGGAATTTCTGGAACACAAAAAGCAAATTTATCAAGTTAACACACTGGATAAGTGGAATGGTAATTTTAAGGATATTTGGGGAGCATAGGAGCAATGTTTTAGTAACCATAGAACAATGAGTAGGACCTAAAGTAAGGGTATCATCAAAAAACAGAAAACCAGATTTATTCATAATAAATAAATAAGTAAATGAATGAATGAATGAATGAATGAACAAATGAATGAATGAATGAATGAACAAATAAATAAATAAATAAATAAATAATCCCAGTATTTGTCTTAGGGACAGGTCTTGCTTTAAACTTCTTGCTGATACTCTTATTTGAGTTGTCTTGCTTTTAACTTTCAGGTGTTAGAATCACCTCTTAGACTTACATTTCAAGATGAAATCTCTCTTTTGAAATAGCATTTTGGAAAAAATCTTCTTTGAAATATCATTGCCTCCTTTAGGACAGTGGTGTCAAACTCAAATAGAACCTGGGGGCCACCAAACCATACATAAGGATCCCTGTGGGCTGAATATTGACTTTAATAACCATATATTAACAAGATCTATGTTTTATTGTGTTTTTATTTATTTTGTTAAATACTTCCCAATTTTATTTTAATCTTCTTTGGGCCACACTCAGGAGTGTTTCTCATGTGTCTCAGAGGTCAAATGTTTGACACTCTTGCTTTAAGAGAAGTTAGTTAGCTTTGAATTTTCTTCTGAGCTTAGCCTTTTCATTATAACTACATTTAAAAACATAAAATGTGAATACTTAGGATAGCAGATATTCTGCTAGTTTTTAAAAAAAATATAAGATCAAAAATACAATCTAAAATAAGACAGCTGATTTGTGGATTATTCACTTTGGGTATAGTCCATGATTTGTATCGCATTGGTTAGAGAGGCAAGTATAGAAAAGAAACACTGGTTTGGACATCAAAATACTTGGGTTCAAATCCCACCTCTGATCCTTAATAACTATCCTTAATCACTACCCATTTCCGGGACTAAGTTTTCTTATTGGCTAAATGAAGAGGATGGAGTAGATGAAGACCACTCCAGTTCTAGATATATGGTCTTAAATATTTAGACTCAATGTATTCAAAAGGCCCTTATGTAATTAAAATAATTGCACCCAACTCTATAAATAAAAATATTGCCCATCTATTTGTAATGTCCACATTCTTTTCACAGGTTGGGTCTTTTTCTACATTTGATGGTCAACAATCCTGTTCAGCTAGCAGATTTGGATTTCCTCAAAATCCTCTAATCCTTTATCTCCAGTTTTTCATTTTCTGCCCTAGATGCTCTTCTCCCAGGTTATCTTCCTCTTTGCTCTCTCTTAAGAACCTGGAAATGACTCAGTGCTAAATGTGCTGAAATAGGATTAGAGAGGAGAGTAATGGGGCGATTAGATTTGATTAGAAGATGGCCAAGCAGCACTGTGTCAATGGTGAAGAAAATATCAAAATGGGTGGGCCCAAAGATAAATTGGAAATAGTGACAGTTTTGGGCAGATGAATGTCCTTGTGACTAATACTGGTGTGGTAAAACTGAAAATAACACTTCATGTTTTGTGACAAACTTTTTTTGAAAAGCAAAATACAAAAACTATTTAATGTGTAGAGTGAACTATTTAAAGGAAGATTCATTTAACTGGCTTTAATTGGACCACCTCATACCAATTAGTACAGCTTATAAAGCTAAAATTGTTCTGCTTTATGGTGCAAACTGAGTACATTTTTGAATTTACAGTTCTGTCAAATGAATCTGGTAAGATTCCTTAGGTTCCATCTGAACAATATATTTGAACAATAGCCATGTTGTAAGATAATGTAATTGTGGTTAAATATTTCTATTGGAAACAAGTTAATGCAGGAATAAATACACTAGATATAGATTCCTAAAAAGTAAGCTAGTCAATTATAATTTGGACCTCTTCCATACTAACACAAAATCAAAAGCGAAACTAAAGTTTAATAATTAATAATTAAGTCATTTGGGAGAATTAACCAGAGGAATGGGAAGAGTTTGAGAAAGGGAATTTTCTTACTCTCCAACTCTGAAGTCTCTTAGAAATGAGGTCTAGGGGCAGCTAGGTGGCACAGTGGATAAAGCACTGGCCCTGGATTCAGGAGTACCTGAGTTCAATTCCGGCCGCAGACACTTGACACTTACTAGCTGTGTGACCCTGGGCAACTTAACCCTCATTGCCCCCCCCCAAAAAAAAAGAAAAAAGAAATGAAGTCTAGTTTTACCAGTTGCTATATTCTGAAAGGTTATTTGAAAATCTGAAGATTTTAGGGAATAAATTCAAAACTGATTTGTTGTGGGTCATTTTTGTTGGATAAACATCTTCACAACAAATCTCCAAATAATTAATTTTATTTCTGTTGTTTCGCAATTGCTTCTGGAGGACTCCAGGACTTTTAATGATTCTTGTAGCTCAATGAGTTGAAAATATTTTGTGTTTCTGGGCAGCTGATACTGGTTTCCAAGCACATTAAGTATAGATACATATAATAGGTTGAAACAGTGTTATATAATCCTAATTTAATGATAATGGTCAATGGATCAGAACATCAACTTTGATGTTCAACCAACCATACACTATCAGGTATCTTGGTGAGATGCCAAGAACAACAGGTCTGAATTTTGTTAATGAAACTACTCCAATGGAAATATGACTTCATCTATGTGGGTATTCCCTCCAATGATGCAAATGGTACAGTTAACTACCTATTCATGCTTATTTATCCTGTGTGACTCTTGTCCCTGTCTTCTCACAACTTTATCCAGCCAATGTGCTAATGGACTTCTAAACAGGGAGGAAACCAATGGAACATGGGAGCTACCCATTAGTTATCTTACCATGTGACTGGCCCATATTGTTTTTTTGGGGGTCAGCAAAATGCGTTTGTAATATAGAGTTTCTTGTGCTGTTCCCTGAACTTCTCTTCTGTTTACCATGTTTGCTATAATGTCGTGTTACCCAAAGTCACACTGTGATAGGGGAACACAATTAGACAATAATCAAGAGTTCAGAAAGATTCTAGTTAGTAATCTTGTCAGCAAGAGGATAGCAAAGTGTCATGTTGTACAAAGCTTTATTCATTTCTGAGGTGTACCACTTTTTAACTTTCCTGGCATTTCCTCAGGTGATCCTGTTTAAAAAAAAAGTAAAACAAAAAAACAGCCTCCCCTTTTGCTTGAGAATCTCAGCCAGTGGGCTACCAGATCTGGGAGGGTCTCAGCCAGGTGTCTAACAGAATCCTCTTGCCATCCTTACTGCAACTCCTCTATTCCTCCCTGCCAGGAACTTCATGCTATAGACTAGATCTCATGTCTATAAGCCACAGAGCAGTTACTCAGCTTGGCAACTTTTGCCATGGGGTTAAGCTGTCTTAAATTGGTGAATTAGTCAGTTAATAAGTAAATCCAAATTTTCTCAGCTTACTCGATCTAACCTACTGAAAACCAGACCATTTCTCCTCACAGTAATCAAATCAATACTACCATTCCTTCTGGAAAGAACATGTCAATAGACTACCCTATGGCTACACTCACATCCCAGTGGCTCCTCAGACCATACCTCCTCCCTTGGCTACCACTCCCCTATATGTGTTGTCTTCCCCCATTAGGATGTAAGGTCCTTTAGGGCAGGGAATGTCACACTTTAAAAAATTTGTATCTCTACCATTTAACATAATGCCTGGCATTGTGCTCTTAGTAAATACTTTTTCCTGCCTATTCATTTACTATTTTTTTCATGTATGTGTTTGTAGGATGAATTAGGAATGGAGGTTTTATTACTGCATCTTGGTAAGTATTCTGTATTGAATGAGTCAAACAGAAAATAGAAAATTGCAGTATAGCAAATCATTTCTTTTCAGTTGTTCAAAAGAAACAATTCAAAGAGGTACGGGAGTACAATGTGAAACAATTTATTGCAACCACAGACTGCTTGGAAACTACAGCTGTGGACAAACTAGCTTGGTGAGCAGAAATCAGGAATAGAATGATTCTTATTGCACAAACATTTTGAACAGACCACGAACAGAGGAGAAGTTTTACAAAAAATGTCTATATTGAGATGTCAAAAAATACAAAAGAAACATATTAGAAGAGGCTGTTTTTTAAAAATCATCTATCTGTTTTAGCACATTAATCTTTTTAGCTATACCTGTACACACTTGATTATAATCACTTGGAGTAGCAGGTTCACTCTCTTCAACATGGTACAATTGGAAGTGGAGGATGTTTTCCTAAAAAAAAGTTTATTTGAATTAAAAACATTTCCACTAATAGTATGTTTTCCTGAAGAAATTGACCCATTCCAATTAAACGATATTTATTAAGTGCCTACTAGGTGAAGAATACTGTGTAAGGTTAGTGGGAGATGTGAAAAATAATACATGGTTTCTTCTCTCACTAAACATATTCCTAAGGGCACTAGGCACAACTCATGTATTAAATAGAACATTACAAGAGCATGAGAAAGGCATGGAAAGTGATATTGAAAGACCGATGAAGGAGACAAATGACAGCAGTTAGTATGAGATTTAAATATTGTTTTATATGAAATATCTTTTGATAGGTACATCTAGAAGTTATATTTATATAAAAGTAGTTTATCTGAAAAAAATTAAAGCTACTTTATTTATTTTAAAAGACCACACATGCACAAATACCAAGATGGCTTAAAATGGAAGGCTTTTAGGGTTATAGAAATGGAGTTTATATGGACAATACACCTCAACTAACTTGAACCCTTTTTCTGTAAAATGGAACTGAGGCCCACAAAAATTAAGTGACTTGTCCAAGGTCATAGATTATAAATGGTAGGGCTAGGTTTTGAGCCCATGTCTCTCTATTCCAAATCTAATACTTTTCCCATGATATCTCCCAAAGTGCTATATAAATATCAGTTGTTGTCATTTTCATAGCTAATTGAGTCAAGAACATTACTATTATACTTGCTATGGATACTTAGAATTTCAAAAGTACTAAGAGAAGGAAGCAGCAAGGAACAAATGATGTTCAGGAATGAGAAAGATGATGCAATATGACTAGATTTGAGCTCTTAGAATATGGTTTCCTTCTGATCTAAAATCCTATTGAAGTTTTGGGTATGAGTATGGCGATATGATTTGATTAAGTTCAATAAATACTTATTAAGATGTTTTGTGGGCAAGGAACTGTGGTAGCTGTTAGAGAAGATACAAAGGTTTTGTTGTTGTTCAGTTGTGTCTGACTCTTCATCAACCCATTTGTGGTTTTCTTGGCATAGATACTGGAATGGTTTGCCATTTCCTTCTCCAGCTCATTTTATAGATGAGGAAACTGAAGAAAACAGGGTTAAGTGACTTGCCCAGAGTCACACAGCTAATAAGTATCTGACACCATATTTGAACTCAGGAAGACTTATTTACCTGCCCTTCAGGCCCAACATTCTATCCACCGTACCACCTATTCGCCCCATATAAAATTTAGTTCCTTGCTTTCACAAAGTCAGTTTGATAAGTAGCTTTAGGGTGCTAATATATCTAGAAATCAGACAAGAAAATAAAGGACTTAAGACATATTTCAGGATTTTACAAAAGAGTTCAGACTTGAATGAAATGAACTCCCACTATTTCTTTAAAGTTAAATAAGTAAAAAAATAAAATCAATGGTAGCAAGCAAGACAGAGCAAGAAAGAGGAAGCAAATCTCTAGATAATTCAGGCAAAATACTTGTTTTTTTTCCACTGAAACTATTTGGGTAATTGAAGCAAAAATGGAATTTCTGCCTGAATTATTCAGATAATAATTGCCTTGAATCTATGTTTCACTCTGCTATACGTGGAGATTGTTCCTCTTAATGTATTTTTGGAAGATATACTCTGGCAAAAAAGGGTCCCTAAAACTTAGCCTGTCAGATGAAAATCAGATGATGTGCAAAAACAAAGATTCATCTGTAAGAGTAAAATTGAGAATGCTCAGCAGAGAGCACAATAGTTCAAAGAGACAGAGAGAAAAAGAGAGTGAGAAACAGAAGAGGGAGAGAAGGTGAGAGGAGGAGGGAAGATGAGAGAGAGAGAAAGAGAGAAAGAGAGAGAGACAGAGACAGAGACAGGCAGAGAGCCAGAGCAAGAGAGCCAGAGAAGAGAGAGAAGCAAATGACCAAGAAGACTGGATGATATTGGTTTCTCTCCAATATGCCAAGGGCAGTAAGATGATATCAGTGTAAACTAACCATTTTCTTTCTAGTGAAAATTAAAGCATACACACTCGCATAGTCAGCCCTTTTAGCTCTTCCTTACAAAGTCAGCCTCTTAGCAAGAAAATAGAACTTCAAATATCATCAAGAGCAACGTTCAGTATTTTACAGGTATCAAATGAAGACCACTTAAAACTCACTGAAAATGACTTAAGTCCTTTTGAATCTTTTAACAAATTCTTAAAAGTTAAAAAAATCAGTGGTTCCTAATCTTTAACTTAAACAAAGTTTTCAATAAATTCTGAAATAATCATTCTGTGCACTCTCTCTTTTTTTTTTTTGGGTGGAGCAATGAGGGTTAAGTGACTTGCCCAAGGTCACACACAGCTAGTAAGTGTCAAGTGTCTGAGGCTGGATTTAAACTCAGGTCCTCCTGAATCCAGGGCCAGTGCTTTATCCACTGTACCACTTAGCTGCCCCTGTGCACTCTCAATATACTTCTTTTTTGTTATTTTCATCCTTTTAGTTACTTTCTTTTAAAGCTATTGTTATCCCATAAATCAGATCAATTGAAATGGGGAGATTGGAACACATAATATCCCTTCTAGTTTTAAATCTCATGATCTGGTGTAGATTTTATTCTTAACTCCTAGGTGTATTAGTTAACTTCACAAATTATAACATGTAAGAAAGAAAATTGGGTAGTGAACATCTAGAACAATTTTGGTCAATGTTCAATATGACAATTTGATAGGCAAGGGAAGATTAAGCTTGGAGATGGGAGATGGGAGAGAAGCAAAAGTGTAGAGGGTACCTTAGATACCCTTAGGTGGTCATTTGTTAGGATAGCTGAAACTAAATATTTTATGGAGTGTGGAAGATAGTTTCAGAAGATCAAATTATGGTATAAAGAGGTTTTAGTGTAAAATTGCAAATGAGGCAACTGAAAGACTGAGTTGTCAACTAGTTTTTTTTTTTTTTAAGTACTTACTGTGTACCCAGCAAAAGCCCTCCTCTTTCTAAAAGTAATTATCTCTGAATGACAGTGTGGCTGAAAATCATGGTCTGGGGTATCAAAAAGAATTAAAGTTGCAAATTAGTATAAGGGTACCTTAGTGTAATAGATAGGGGCTGGTCTTTGAAGGAAGACTTGAATTCAAGCCCTGTGTCTGATTTACAGATGAGTTACCAGTCTGCATCTGTGGAGGGAATTTCCATCCTAGGAATTCCCTACACGTATGAAATAAAAGATCTGGAACCCTCCCCCCCCCCAAAAAAAAAAACAAAGGAAGAAAGAAGAATGGTGAGTATGACCTTAGCCTATTACCATCACAACTTGTATGGGAGAGAGGGTTTAAATGGCAATAACAAGGGCATCTCTGACCAGTAAAGTAGGCAGTCTGGTTACAAATGGAGAAGGAAAGACAACAGAAATATGGCTACCATGGGTGGTATCCACAGAGATCCTAAAAGAAGAAAAGAAAGGCCTTCATTCCATTTATAGGTCATCTATCCATTTTTATGGGCACAATTAAAAAAAACACCACCACCACAACAGACTAGGATCTGATGAAATTAGAAGGCTTAGAGGGGTAAAAGAAGTACCTGTATTCATAAAATCCAACAAAGCATGAAAAGTGTGTGCAGTATTGTGCTGAAGGGTAGAGGGGTCACTTGGGAAGACAGGCTTTAATACTGCCTGATCCTGCTTGATTTGTCTCACTTAGAGCAATCACTAAGGACAGTCTCTGTACAATAGTAATAGTTGATGGAGAAGTTTAAAGTTAGTAAAACAGCATATACATGTATTTATGTGTATACATGTTTATCTACACACATAATATAATGTATGTATGTATGTTGATATGTATTTTCTTATTTGATCCTCAAACCTACCCTGGAAGATGTGTTATTAACCCCATTTTACAGATGAGGAAACTGAGTCAGAGAGAGGTTAAGTGACTTGCTTAGGATCATACAATGAGAAAGTATTTAAAGAAGGATCTGAACCCAGGTTTTCCTGGATCCACATACAGCTCTCTGTTCTGTTTTGGGAAGGGCAGAGTGGACAGGAATCCCTACAGTGGTAGTATATATAAAAGTGTATGATTATAAGTGGATTTGATTCTATGACTTTACATGAAGTGCTTCCACTAATTTCCTAATAAATCTTATATGCTTCAGGGCCAGATTTGGATAGCATATAAGGTATTTATTTTCCTGTGTATTTTTAACAGAATTTGTGATCTTGCTGATGGTAGGTGCTAACTGTTAAGAGTCGCCTGGGGGCACTGAAATGTTAAGTGATTTTTCTAGGGTTGCCCAGCCAGTATGTGTCACAGGCAACATGTGAACCCACCAAGACTCCCCAGCCTGGAGGCTGGCTCTCTATCCATACTCATATCGGTAGTAACTGATAATTATTAAAAAATGTGGGTAGGGAGGAGAAAAGGAAATGAGAGAATGCGATGTAACATGGTATAGTGGAAAGAACAGTTTCTGGAGTCAGAAAACCTGGATTCAAATCATGCCAGCCAACTTCCCCCTCCCCCATGTGCATGACCTTGGGCAAGTCATTTAACTTCCTCCAAAATGAAGAGGTTGGATTCTATCAGTGGTGTCCAACTCAAATAGAAACATATCCCTGCAGCCACATATTGACTTAGAACACCTCAAATTAACATTTTCTGTGTTATATTGTATTTCTATTTATTTTATTAAACATTTCTCAATTACATTTTAATGTGTTTGGAGTTCCACATCTCTAGAGTAGATGACCTCTGAGACCCCTTTCAGCTCTATAGCCCTATGAGTTATTTGAATTTGCTTTGTCAGTGTTGGACCAATACTTAACTCTCTTCCTAGAGATTAGAAGAGAGGGCAAGGAATTGGAATTATAGCCTGTGTGGTCCAGTGGAAAGGGAACTAGATTTGGACTCAGAATTTGGACCCCTCAGCACTGCCACAATCCATGTGAACGTGGGCAGGTAACTTCCTCCTTCTAGGCCAGGGTTTTCTTCATTTGTCAAATGAGGGGGTAGGAGAATATGAACTTTACAATCCCTTCCAGCTCTAAATCTACTATTCTATGATTCTAGCTTTATCCACAACATTCTGTGCAACATTCCATAAATAACTTAAATCTCTGGATGTCCACTTCTCCATCTGTGAAATTCAACTTTTTTGCTGAGCTTTGAAATGTTCAGCTGAAGTAGACCAACCATATCAATGTGAAGTGGCATTATAATACTTAAGAATGTGTTTGAGTTAGGAGCTGATTGAGTTTGATGAGTTTCTCTTCTATCCTTAGGGAGGAAAAAAAATCATAACGATATTTTAAAACTCCATAATTAAATTTACTTGATTGTCCTCAAAGGTTTCAAATAAGATTTCCATTAGCGCGCAATAAACACATAATCAAAGGCTGGAAAATACTTATTATTAGCAGAATCCAAGGTGGAATTTTTAAGACTTTTATGAAAAGGATAGGCTTCCCTGCCCTTCTGCTGATTACTGCCCACAAAACTTTAAAATACAGCCCTATTATTATGGGCAGCAATCATCTCCTGTCTCCTAGAACCCTGACACCATTCCCGGGGTGCGTTAGAATCACTCGGTCAATAAGTATTTATCGAATGCCTGCAGGGCACAGGGCGTCTGACTCACGAGGGTGTAGTGTTTTATTTTGGATCATTCTGGGGATTTCTTCGGGAGCCCCGAACCATGGCGAGGTCTAAGAGGGTCACGCAGGGATGCGTTTCCTCCGCTAGCACCTCCCTGGCAGGTGATGAATGAGCACCAGGGATGAACTCGGTCGTTGTGCTTTGGCGTCCCGCCAGGGGACGAATACCTTTGTTTCTCCCAACTACAAATGTGCAGTGGCTGGTCTGGGTGCTGGGGGGCAAGGGATTTACCCCCTTGTGAGGGAAAGGGGGCAATCGTGGCGCTCTGGCTCCGCCCTGCTGGCGCGACAGGGTCAACGCAGGGCCTTGAACGCCGTGCACCTGTCTGACCCCTGGTGGTGCCCCACCCCAGCCCCCCCTCCCCCTCCGCCTCGCACCCATCTCTCCCCATCATCTCCCCCATCCCCTCCCGGACCAGTGCCGACCCGTTCTCGCGAGATCCGGGCAGCCGAGCGCTCGGGGCCCTTTCAAATCGGGATCCGTTACCGCTTCCCCTGCCGCCGCCATTGTCGCGCTCGGAGCCCCCCTCAGCGCAGGTGGCGGAGGCAGCGGCGGGCGGCGGGATGGCGGAGACGGACAAGCCCGAGGTGCCTGGGGCCGCCGGCGACGACACCCTGCGTCAGCAGCTGTCGCCCCTGGAGCAGCCGGAGGAGTCGGGTCAGGAACAGCTACAGCCACAGCAGGAGCTGGAGAAGCAGCAGCTGCCACACGGAGGCAACTCCAATGGCGTTAAAATGTATTGTCTTTTCCTCAGGGGTGGGGGAGGGGAGGGGGAGTCAGCTGGGGAAGGGAGGGGCCGGGACACTACAGGCCACCTCCTTTTCCCGGGGCCTCCCTGCGGGGGGTGCCACGGGGCAGAGGCAGGCGGCCGGACTACCGGAGCCCGAGGCTCGGACGGAGCCCGTTAGGCCTCTCCGGCAGGGAGAACAATACGCCCTCAGAGTGGGCCCGACCCCCTGTCGAGGCGTCCCCGCGGAGGGGGGCGGCGCCGGGTGATGACGGGTCGGGTCGGGTCGGGGGTCGGGGCGCCCCCCTGGGAAGGAGGGCCGGGTTGTGGACCCCTCGCTGGTCCGTAGCATACCCAGCCCGTAGGGGGACGTGGGGGGCCGGGCGGCGTTATTCTGATTTATTATCATCGTCATCATCGTCATCATCACCATCACTACCTTCATCATCATCATCATTATTCTCAAGGGCAGGAGGTCCTGGCCTCTTAGCTCGCCCCTCCTGTCCAGGGCAAGTGACTTTGTGCCCAGGAATGGCCAATGTTCACAATCCCCTACGACTTGCCGGGAAAGTGGTTCCCCCTTTTAAAGGACAGTAGTTTAGTGTTCATTCATCACTAGAGAGTATCCAGCGATGACATCACCTAACATCTATCAAATTGAGGAGATGATTTTTTTAAAGGATTAAAAAAACCACAGAGGGTGTTCTAAATGTTTTAGTGTAGTTTTAAGACTTTTGAGACACATGTATGTCTATATACACATACACACATCTATGCACCTATATGTACACATACATGTATATAGACACACATTTATATATGTACACATATGTACATATACCTTTTAATTCATTCTGAATCGGGAAACCTCGGGCTAGTTAAACATTATGTCATAATGTCCTTTACTGGGAACTTATTTTTTGAATTAACCTTTACAGAAGGGAAGTTTAGTACTGTGTTGTTACCTTGAATGCTTTGTGACTATCTTGATATTGGCTACTGTGTTAAAAGGAAAACCCTTCTGTTTACAATAAAACTTTGTCTACTTATGAGCTCTAATGTTTATCTTTTTAAAAAGGGGGAGTGGGGAAGGAATTGTTTAAACACTCAGGGTTGTGAGAAGGTAAGTGTCTTCTGTGGAAAAACTAAAAGAATTCATAGGATCATAGATTTAGAGCTAGTAGGAACTTTAGGGATCATCTAGTCCCAATGCTTTCATGTTGCAAAATTGAGGAAACCCAGAGAGTGGAAATTATTTACCAAGAGTCACAGGGGTAGTTAGTTCCCTCTCATGTCCTCTGACTTCCAAATGTAATACTATTTTCACTGCATTAATTTTTAGCTTTAAAGTCTTCTTCCACATCCCCCCACCCTAAAGCCAACATGCTGTTGCAAGGGCTGTACCATTTGTATGTACCATGAAGAATTTGGTTGATATGAATTCTAAATAATTTCTAGGTACCTGAGAATTTTGTGGCTTACCATTGCCCTTTCTTTGTGTATGTAAAAAGGATGTCATATGACAATAAAATTTTATTTGGCATTTCATAGCCCTTTTGAAATAAAGTTGGAGATACATTAATGTATGAAAACATCTTTTTAATTCTCTCAGACATTTTGAGGGAGATAAGTAAATATTCATGAAAGGGAAAATTTAGTTACTGGTTTCTTAATTAAACCAGGAAATGGGGAATTTTGCTAATATTTTCACAATTAGGGAAATTATTTTTATTCTTTACCCTTTACTAGGCACCAAACACCTTGGAATCCAAGATTTGTTGGGGTCACCAGAGTAAAGGAAGTTGGGATACTTCACTCTAGCCTGATATTTAATTTTAGCTTGCTTTAAAGTGGGTTTAGAAAAAGCAGGGGTCACTTTTTTAGATAAAGGGCAAATACAAGTATAAGAAACTAGGTGTAATGAAGTTTCAGAGAAATAAAAGTCAAAGAGTTTTATTATTTCTTCTGTGCATATGACATTGTGTTGTTTGAGGGACGTGTGATCCTAAAGTGGGAGTAGGAAATAGTGGCACTGTCAGCTTTGAAGTATGAGTCTTTTTAGTTTATATGTAAACATCCCCAAGACAGTCTGGACAGAAGTATGAAGCCTTAAA
Source organism: Dromiciops gliroides (assembly GCF_019393635.1). Lineage (NCBI taxonomy): Eukaryota > Metazoa > Chordata > Mammalia > Microbiotheria > Microbiotheriidae > Dromiciops > Dromiciops gliroides. Next base: position 171,039,922 of record NC_057862.1, read on the forward strand.
TTGTGAGAAATGACTTCTACCTATTGCAACCAATTTCATTTAGGGACTTTACTGGTATGGTAAGTGGTGCATGTGTCCAGTAGATGTAAAAGTTGTCAACCCTTATTGTGTCTACAAGTTCAGGTGGAGGGAGGGGAATGATCTATTTTCTCTTCAAAATTAAAGGAGATTAAATGATATCGGAAATGATTGTGAATAAGGAGATGAACTGTTCTTTTCACACTACTTAGAATTCCACTGGGATGGCACAGCTTCTTTCCTGAGGCACTGTTTTGTTATTGCTTTATATTTAAATATTATAGACCATGCATAAGATCTGACTCTTAGATTTCTGGACCAAGTTGGCAGTCTAGTCTGAATTGTACAGAAACTTGATGACCAGGAGCATTATTTTTACTTAAAGTAATCTTTGGGAAAGATCATGTCTTGATAAGAATAGCTTTGAAATACTTGGCTATCTCATCAGTTTTAAATGTTCCCTTTCTTAGTGTTGACTGACAATTTGCTGTGGATGATAAAATTGCTAATTTCTGCCTCATCTTTGAGGTGTACACACACACACACACACACACACACACACACACACACACACACAAATGTTGTTTGGAAGTAAAATTAATAGAGCTAGTCTTTTCAAGTTTGGAGAAAATCAGGTCCCATATAGTATAGGGGAAACAGCTATTATTTCTTGCAATATATAATGTATCTTTGTGAATGTGTAGGTTATTTGTCAAACTTATTTTCATTGTGTATATACCTGCCAAATACTGAGACATTACAGATTTCTATGGAGGCTCCTCAGAATGAGGTGAGGGTAAATGCTGTGTAATTCTACAGTACGATTTATTTTCCTGCTATCAGGATAGCTACACTAGTAACAAATGTAATTTTTTTTTAATCTATATACCTCTTTACCCTGCCATAAGCATGCAAGTTTTGTGTTTGTCAAGATCTTCACCTCTATCTCATAGAAAGCTTCCTTAAGCTCAACTCTGGAGCTGCTTCCTATAGGAAATCTTTCCTGATTTCCCCAAGTTGTTAGTGCTTGCTCCTGAAATGGTTGTTGAATTTTATTAAATTGAAGAGGTGAATGAAACAAATAGGTAATCACTTTCTCTGTGAGTTTCCTGATCAATATTTAATGGACTTGATTAGATCTTTTGAAAAGGTGTCAATTAAAACAGAAGTGCCCAAGTTATGGGTGATTAAGCCTGCTTGCTGTATGTGCTACCTGTGCTATTTTTTTAAAAAAATTGATATGTCATGCCATTACAGCTTTTATTAATTCAGTTATGATAAAGTAACTTTTTTGAGGATGTAGATATTAAGAAATTTATTAAGTTTTTAAAAAAATTGAATTAGGGAATTGGGAATTATTAGTGAAGCAGAAAATATCAGAATATTTTGTTTGAAGAGATGGAACTGGATTTGATTTTTAGACTTCAAACTATCATGGAGTTCCTTTGATGTTAAATACTAAAAGTTCTGGGGGTAGGGGGGATAAATTCAACTTTAGATTCTAAAGGTAGTATTGAGGCTTTTCATTAGTAGGTAGAATATTGCATGTAGGTTAAAAAGTGTTAGTTTTCATTATACAAGTAAGCATTTTAAGTCTTTTTAAGCTATCGTTTATGATTGGAGAAAAATTGAGAAACTCTAACTTGATTTTTAAAAAAGATTATAGTTTTAAAAGAATGCTCTGAATGTATTGTTATGTAAAAAAGTTGGATTATTCCAGGCTCTTAAATCTTTACCATCAGGAACAGTATTCTACATAGAGATATCAAGTGTTTGATGATCTACTTGAAGAACAGTTTTTAGGAGGTCTCAAAAATGAATAACTCAGAAGGAAAGCACATTTCATAGTACACAGAAAAATAGCTAATTTAAAATGGCAACTGGTATGGCAAATAGCAATAGCATATTTCAATCTTTTGTTTCGTATTTAAAAGCTAGGAATTCCCTTATATTTCATTTAAATAAATCATGGGATAATCTTCCTTTTATATTCTCATTCTGGGGTCAACAGGAAGCTAAAATCTATGAATGAAGATCTCAAAGGTTAAAGGAATATTTGGAGAGATAGGGAGAGGGGTGTCAAGGTGGCCAGAGCTCTGTTACTATTGGCATGCCTGAGCAAGCCAATGAAATGGCAACTGGGTTGAGCATAGTATTGGTTTAAACTGCCAGCAGCTGCTTGCAGTTATCATTTCCTTGGGACTGGTGCCCCCTCCTGGAGTCAGGTAGTAAGGAGACCCCCTATGTTGTGCCAGCTCTGGAGAAGCAGTTCTGAAAGTGGTGATAAAACCAAGTCTCTTAGATTCTGTTTCTCACTTTTATGTTGTTCATAGTTGCAGTTTGCATTAGGTGTTCCCAGTTCTTGAGATTTCTTTCCTCTGTTTCTTTGCCTGTTGATATCCTACTCACCTTTTAAAATAAAAATAAATAAAATTGTATTGATATTTTGGTTTTTACATTACCTGCATTTCCCAGTACTCCCCTTGGATATCTTTTCTTTGGAACCAAACTTGGTCATAATTTTACACGGTCTGTTTTTGTTTTTGTTTGTTTTGTTCTTTTCACTTAACATTATTGTAGTCATTGTGAATATTGTTTTCATGGCATTTTGTTTGTTTTACTTTGGAACTATTCATATAAATCTTCATCTTATTAATTCTTACAGCACATCAATATTTTATTATATTCATATATTATAATATTTTAGCCATTTCTCTAATTGATAGGTATCTGCTTTGTTTCCAGTTCTTTGTTGATATGACAAATGCTACTATAAATATTTTAGTGTATGTGGAGTCTTTATTAGTGACCTTTTAAAGCTGTTTGCCTAGTGGGGGAATTTTTAGGTCAAAGAGTATGGACGTTTTCTTCAAATAATTCCAGATTACTTTCTAAAATGATTGGACCAATTTACATCTCCCCTTGCCAATGTACTACCAAACTAATCTTTTTTTAAAAGCTTAACTCAGATGTCACCTCCATGAAACCTCTCCTAAATTTCCTGTCCCTCCCTTCCCAATATGCCCAACTTCTCAGACCTTACATAGAATTTTGTATGTATTTATCTTATAATAGTATGGATTATAGGTATCTGCATTGGTATCTTTTTTCCCCGCCCCGTTAGATTGTTAACTTTGAGAAAAGCAATTTTCTAATACATAAACCATATCTTTCTTGGAGCCCGCTGTGAATGGAGCAAGTATTTAATATTTACGGTTGTTACTGACCTGAGGATCGGTTTACTAAGTGCTCAGGTAATACTGTTCTGTTAAATCCCACTTACTTTAGCCTGGCTCTTTTTTGTACAGAGAGAACATAGTATAATGGAAAGAGTACTGGATTTAAATCCTGCCTCTGGTATATATTACCTGTGCGAGATTGGGGCAAATTATCTTCAAAGTGAGATAAGGGGTTGAACTATATATAACTTCTCAGGTTCCTTTTAGCCATAGAACTGTAATCTTACCATAATATTAGTACATAATTACAATTAACTTATAACAGTTTCAAAAGGCTTAAAATAGAATTTGATATTTGTCTAGTTCCTTTTCTAATACAGATAGGCTTTAATTCATCATTATTTTATATATTTTTTTTTCTTAAAGGCTAAAATTGTTAATGAAAACCTTTATGTAAACTGCATTTTTATCAAATAAGTTAAATATGCTAGGGAGTCTTGCATTTTCTTTTTCTTTCTTTTTAAAAAATAATATTTTATTTCCAAATTCTATCCTCTCTTTTTCCTTTCCCCTCCCTGAGATAGTAAGCAATGTGATATAGAGGATATATGTGCAATCATGTAAAACATTTCCATATTAGCCATTTTGTGTAAGAAGACAAAATTGAAAGAAAGGAAAGGAAAGGGAAAGAAAATAAAGGGAAGGGAAAAGAAAAGGAAAGGAAGTGAAAAATATTATGCTTCAGTCTGTATTCATACAGCATCAGATCTTTCTCTGGAGGCGGATAGCATTTTTCATCATGATCTTTTGGGATTACATTGTTGAGAAAAGCCAAGTCATTCACAGTTTTTCATCATACAATATTGCTATTACTGTGTACAATGTTCTCTTGGTTCTGCTCACTTTACTTTGTACCAGTTCATGTACATCTTCCCAGGTTTTTCTAAAATCAAACTGCTTGTCATTTTTTATAGTACAATAATATTTCATTATAATCATATACCACAATTTGTTCAGCCATTTCCCAGTTGATAGGCATCCCCTCAATTTCTAATTTTTAGCTACCACAAAAAGCTGTTATAAATATTTTTGTACAAATAGGTCCTTTTCCCTTTTTAGAAAATCTCTTTGGGATACACACCTAGCAGTGGTATTGCTGGATCAAAAGGTATGCAGTTTCATAGCCCTTTGGGCATAGTTCCAAAAATCTCTCCAGAATGGTTGGATAATTTCACAAATCCATCAACAATGCATTAGTGTCCCAGTTTTCTCACATCCCCTCTAACATAATTTTACTTTTTTGTCATTTTAGCCAATCTGATAGGTATAAGGTGGTGCCTCAGAGTTGTTTTAATTTGCATTTCTCTAATCAGTAGTGACTTAAAGGATTTGTTCACATGATTATAGATAGCTTTGATTTCATTTTCTGAAAACTGCCTGTTCATATTCTTTGACCATTAATCGATTAGGGAATAACTTGTATTCTTATAAATTTGACTTGGTTTGGGGGTAGCTAGGTGGTGCAGTGGATAAAGCACTGGCCCTGGATTCAGGAGGACCTGAGTTCAAATCCGGGCTCAGACACTTGACACTTGACCCTGGGCAAGTCACTTAACCCTCATTGCCCTCCCCAATTGACTCAGTTTTCTATATATTTGAAAAATAAGGCCTTTATCAGAGATAATCTTCTCCCCAATTTTCTGCTTTTCTTCTAATCTTGATTACGTTGTTTTTATTTGTTGCAAAAACTTTTAAAATTTCATAAAATCAAAATGATCCATTTTATATCTCATAATGTACTTTGTTTCTGTTTGGTCCTAAATTCTTCCTTTATCCATAGATCTGGCAGGTAAACTATTACATGCTCTCCTGCTTTGCTTATGTGTAAATCATATGCCCATTTTGACCTCGTCTTGATATATGGATGAGATGTTGGTCTATACCTAATTTTTGCCATACTGTTTTCCAGTTTCCCCAGCAATTTTTGTCTAATAACGAGTTTTTGTGCTTGGATCTTTGGATTTATCAAACATTAGATTACTATGGTCATTTACTACAATGTATTGTGCACTTAACCTATGTCACTGATCACCCCTCTATTTCTTAGCAAGTACCAGATTGTTTTGATAATTACCAAGTCTTGCTATTTTCTAAAGCAAAGAATACTTCTGTAAGAGAAAGTATGGGTTTGCTTAAAGTAGGGGACATATGGCTTTTTACAGTAGTATAAGACTAAAATCTATTAACTTGTAAAAATCATACTTTTTCACTTATGTACTTTTTAAACAGCTCTGTTGTGGTAATAGAAAAAAAATAACAACAGTATTAGTGTGAAGTATTTTACCATAGTTTGCAGTTAAAAACTTAGGACATAGGAAAGTCAAAAGATCTTTTAAGAGCACCAGCCTATAAAAACTGAGAACAGGGGCAGCTAGGTGGTGCAGTGGATAAAGCACTGGCCCTGGATTCAGAAGGACCTGAGTTCAAATTTGGCCTCAGACACTTGACACGTATAGCTGTGTGACCTTGGGCAGGTCACTTAACCCTCCTTGCCCTGCAAAAAACAAAAACAAAAACAAAATAAACAAACAAAAAAACCCCTGAGAACAGAGTTTGTTAGCCTTGAAAAGTTTTTTGTTTTTTTTAAAATAAGTGGTATGTGTGAAGACAGTTCTTGTGATCCAAATTATTTCTTGGGAATGTAATAAACCACCCCAAAATGGGAATGCTATTTTTCATTTAATTAATAAATTTCATTTTGGAGAACTCTAATATTAGTCATGATGCCCAGAAGAGAGATAATGTTCCAAAGGAGGGAGTTACTGTTATAAAAACTTACTAGTAGAATGACCTTTTGTCTCCTCTGACTCTCTCCTTTGCCCCACTGATCTTATAAAAGGAGTATTGGGATTTATTAGGTACTAGGTTAAGCAAAGAGAATTTTAAACTGGGCGTTGGGAAACCTGTATTTAAGTTGTACCAAAAGAAAAATGATGTGCAGAAGTTGATGGTGGTTTAAATGTTTGTAGCCTGCTGGTGTCTAGTTTCCAAGTGAGGATCTGGGCACCATATTTTGAAATGGAATTAATTACTATGCTTTGGCCAGCATGAGCTAGGAGTCTGAATCCTCAGCATCTTCTCTAAAGTCTATGACAGAGAAGTGCTTTTCAAAGTGACATATGTGAAATATTTACTTGATGTAGATTGTAACTTTCAAAGTACAGCTAAATTTTCTTCTTCCTTTTTTTTTAATTTAGGGAGAATGATGACTCTGTAAAAGAAGAGAAATCTGACTTAAAAGAAAAATCTACAGGAAATAAGAAGGCAAATAGATTTCATCCTTATTCAAAAGACAAGAATTTGGGCACTGGGGAAAAGAAGGGTCCTAACCGTAACAGAGTTTTTATTAGCAACATCCCATATGACATGAAATGGCAAGCTATAAAAGATCTCATGAGAGAAAAAGGTAACTATTTCTGAAATAACCCACTCTTGATAATCCATTTCACATAAGAAAGGGAGAGAGGGGGAAGTAGTCAATACAAATTTTTTATTCCCTGGAGCCTCAGACTCATTTTTGAAAAATTATTTTGTTTGATTTCTTGAGTCCTGATTTATCTTTCCCTTCTTTTTCACTCGAGGCATCTGAATTCCAAGGTAGCATATGTAAATTAAATATTTATATTTTGCAATATTAATGTTACACTAGAGATCCAGTGTATGGATGTGTATGTAAATTATATATGCATACATAAGCCACCATGAATTTTGTTAATCAAGGTTTTGTCTATAATCGATGTTTTTTTCTAGATAAAAAGAAAACAAAAACAATATGGGGGTATTATATTTGTTAAGCAATACACTTAGTGAGCTAAAGTATGCATAAGGCCTGATATTTTTTTTCAAAAGCTGTTTTGTATTTCCTTGGAGGAGTCTGGAATCTGGCTGTGGAATTAATTTCGTTTGCATTGTCATGACTGCCATGATGCTGTCTCTTCTGTTCTTTATAAAATTCGCGTTACTGCTGTTGCAGTTTTGATATCAGAATAACCTAAAAGCCCTAAACTTATTGTATTTTGGATGGTTTGGGGGGAAAAATAATTCTAATACTTGATCTTGCAAAAGCTAGTTTTGTTTATCTTTTGATAATTTGAGTTTCAAAAAGTTATGCAAAGTATGCACTTGGCTTTGAGGCTGTTCCCTTTTAATAAATAAAAACTTTGCACTGGTGTTATCTGTTGTAAGGTGACAACTATTTGACTGGTTTTATTCATTGAACTCATTTAGAAAGTGTGTGGCTTGCTGTGAAATATGACTTGTAAATTTAGTTTACTGAAGGCAAACATGATTGAAGACATTCAGGTAGAAAGTCACCTTAAAACAGCTGTTGTGTGTAGGATGACAAAAGTTATTTGAAAAGTGCTAATGTTGATGTTTTTAATTTGATAGGTTAAGGGACTATTTGTATATCTGAATTTCTTCACCAACTATATCATTCTGGCCAAAATATGATCTGTAGTATGAATTAGGTTAAATATAGTTGTTTAGCTCTTTTAGAGAATGTGGATGCTGTATATTTCTGAAAATCAGTTAAATTTATATAGCCATTGATAGGAGGTATGTTGGTCTGGTTTTGATTGTTGGTGAATAATAGGTGCTTCTTTGTAGAGTTGTGCACAGGGGCACAGTAAAGCAAGATATTGGTGTTTAAATGCATTGTTTCTTGGTATTTTCCTTTTGTATGTCTTATGTAGTTGGTGAGGTTACATACGTGGAGCTCTTTAAGGATTCGGAAGGAAAATCAAGGGTAAGTGCTGTGGGCCATAATCTGCTAGAGGTTTAAAAGTTCCTCAGCAGTTTAATTTTTGCTTAATAATTGTACCAGTTTTTGGAAAGTAAGTTTCATTTTTATTTTACTTTATTTTGAAAGATTTGAGGTTTCTATACTGGAAAGTTTGACACTTATGAAAATCAAACTAGCTGATTGGAAGGGATGAGTGTTGTAAATGCTTACAAAAATGGTGTTTACTTTCCTAATGCTCTAAGGTAACGCTTCTTAGCCACTAGATTTTAACATAGGATTTTTGTTGTGTTCTGAATGTTTTAAGGGATCTTCTTTTTATTTTTTTAAGTCACTGAATTGATAAAATTTCCTAAGTGTAAGGCCTATGGCAGGCCTGTAGCTTAAAGGTGTTAATTCAGAATGTATGTTTGAAACTTGAAGAGCCTAATTTAGGAGCTTGCAGGACTACTTAAGAGGCAGTATTCTTTACCCATTGGTATTAATGAACTAGATTATTAAACTGAAGTGGAAGGAATTGGTTGGTAGCAGACTGATTGCCAGCAACAAAGAATGTAATGTAGTGAAGGATATACTGGGAAGTCCCTTCTTAAATAAATGATTATATTTAGCCATTTGTATCCCCAGCGCCTAGCAAAATACCTGGCTCATAGTAGGCGCTTAATTAATGCTTGTTGATTGATTGATAGTGAGCAAAAAATTTGTTGGGTGCATGAGAAATATAACTTAGTAACAACATTCCACTGCCAATTGATTGGTAATAATCACTTGTGTAATTATTTTAAAATTCTAAAAGTTATTTTATGTACCTGATTTTTTTCATATATTTACTTTTGGTGCAGCCTTTCATATGTGAAAGACCTATTTTTTTAGATGTCAGAATAATTATATGGTTAATGTTTTGTTTTTGGTAGAATTAAAGAGTATACATTTTTAAAACTTTCCAATACAGGATTTTGGAAATGCCTTTGACATTTTAATTATTCAAAAATAATTATCTTGGGTATCCTAAATGATTCTTTCTGGCTCTTCTTATTCTTATTTGCATAGTGGCATTTTTTAAACTTTGATTTCACAGAAGATGTAACTTCAAAGTAAGACTATTCTTTTTATATGAAAATGTTAGATTTTACTATCACAGTCTTATTTTAAGAAGAGTTTACGGACAATTTTTTTGTGATTTGGAAATTAGAATTTATATCTGTTCAGGAGGTGGAAATGATTGAAATGACTGTCTTACAGTGACTTGAAATGTCAAAAACCATTGTTAACTTTACTGACCACAAAACCCTTTTTTCTCTTACATATGTTGACAAATCTTCATGGATATAGGGTTGTGGGTAAGGATTATTTTTAATATCCTAAAGTACAATTTTGAACTTCTGGTTTAAAGAAATATAATTACTTAAATACTTTCAAATAATTTTTCTTTCCCTAAGTGTGGTTGAGTTCAAAGATGAAGAATTTGTAAAGAAAGCATTAGAAACTATGAACAAATATGATCTTAGTGGAAGACCCCTGAATATTAAAGAGGTAAGAATTTTTTTATTCTGAAAATTTAATCTGGAGAAGTTTTATTTTTGTCTTTATACTTTCATTTTTGTTATGTGGATTAGCTTTATTAGATTTTCTTTAGCAGAGAAGCCTGATGAAATTTTATAATAGTGGTGGTTATGCTTGTCAATTCATAAATTTTCTCTTTGCCCTTTAGTAGCTAAGCTGTATGTTTTCTTTACCCCATATTACTGTAAGCAGAAGTTGAGAAATTTAATAATCTAAAGACCTAGAAATTTAAAGTAGCCAGCTTCAAGTGCTCAATGTTTTTTAGCATAGAAATTTTCCATTGCCTTTTAGGCTGTATTTTTAACTTTGTAAATGTATTCATTCTATACAATTGATAATGTAAATTAAATAAATCACTAAGAACCCATTTTTTAAACAGTAATAATGGATTCTGCCCCATATTAACCTGCTTAATGACTTTAGGACAATTTATAAATCATTCATTTGAATTTATCAGAAGGATACAGAGCCCCTCAATTGATGGTCTTAAAACAATACATTACATTTTGAGGGGAAAAGGACAAAGGAGGAAAATTATTCAAAAGGTGTATGAAGACATTTTCATTGTGCATTAGGTTTTTAAAATGCTGAAATGATCATGGAATGGTTAATATGGGAAGAGCCAATTCATTAAGATCCTTTATTCCACATCTATAATAATTTCAGTTTTTAGATTATAGACTAGTTCTGCTCCCCCCCCCCAAAAAAAATGCTATGAGGGGGGCAGCTGGGTGGTGCAGTAGATAAAGCACCAGTCCTGGATTCAAGAGGACCTGAGTTCAAATCTGGTCTCAGACACTTAACACTTACTAGCTGTGTGACCCTGGGCAAGTCACTTAACCCCTATTTCCCCACTAATAATAATAATAATGATTTAAAAATTTAAAAAATACTAAGAGAAATTTTAGAGTTAGGATAAAGAAAAAACAGGTCCTGTCCCTAATTGAGGTTTAATTTGATCTAGGTTACTGGTTTCATGGCAAATTCTCTTTAGATTAAACTACCAATTGTAGTCTAGTATGAGAATACAATTGGATTGTCAATCCGAGTCCATAAATTCTTAATACTTAGTTTGTTAAATTGAATTTTTTCTGGAGTGGGAAAGGAAAGGGATTTGGGCTAATATGATTCATAATAAAATATTTTCATTACTATTTGAGTATTAATATTAATTTTTAAAGCATTTTAAGAGAGATATGAGTAATTAAGATCCAAAAGCTTCCTAATTATAATAGTTCTTTAAATGTGTGACATTTATAATGTTTATATATGGCAAATATAGGTATAATGGAAGTAGACAGAATGCTAGGCTTGGAATAAGGAAAACTATGGTTGAGATCCAACCTCTAATACCAGTGTGTGATCCTAAGGAATCAAATATCAAATCTCAGTCAACTGTATCAGATTTATCTACTAAGTCATAACCATGGAGAGAGTTTGCTAAGCTGAGAAAATCTCAGGTCTTTTGTTCAGTCTTCTATGAGGCATATCATGGGGTTAAGGATTAGTTATTTTATGGTATATGTTTTTTCTTTTCCAAGTATTAAAATCGTAGTATATTCACACTAAAATACCCTTCACTTCCATCCCTTCTGTATTCTGCTATAAAAATGTATTATGAGTTTATAGTGTGTTGTCTTTTTGGCTTTTAGCACAGATGCTCAGTTAATAAGGTATTTCAGTAAGGAGCCCCAAACACTGGAATAAAGTTTATCTGACCAGTCATATTGGTTACATGTATAATTACATGTTCCAAATTAATTACATGTTTTCACTCCTAACTTGTTTTTTTTTCAAATAGTAAAGGTCTCTTAATTATAATGTATCATTAATTGTCAACATTACTACTGACAGTCTTCAACTTCTAAACATTCACAAATAACCTGAACATGAACAGGTAGTATAGGTGGAGTCCTAGAACTCATAAAGCTAGAATTGGGAAGCCCTGCAGCTATGATAAGGAGAAGTGTACTTTCCTAGTTTGGAGATTCAGAATGCATTTTCCCATAGAAATAATATCATAAATGATGGTTAGGTATTGTTAAGGTTGTGCTATTTATTATTGTGCCTCAGATACAATCTGGGCTAAAAGGTTTTTGTTTTTGATAGGGCAACATAGGGTACTTGGCATATTTTATTACATTATTTCTGTGAGGAAAATGTATAACAAGGTTAGTCAGCCAACTTAAAAAATAAACTTTTAGAACAAAATATAGTCTTAAGTTAGAGGCAGCTTATTCACATGAAGTTGGATGATTGTATACTTTTTTCAATGAGAACTTAATGTTTTTGTTGTTATTTTGATAGATTAGCGTATAAGTTGGTAGTGTTCCAGTCTTTTAGGTTTCACTGTTTGGTGGAGAAAATTGACCAACATGTGTTATTTTAGTCAGCATTATAGTGACCTTGCAGTTAAAACTTGGTGTAAATTAGCAAATTTTTACATTTATTAAAATTTAAGGTTTATGACTTGTTAGAAAAGAGATAATTACAAAAGTAAAAAAATGTTGACAGTGAGCACATAACTGTGTTAAATGTTCTATATTTTGTAACTCTAACCCGTATCCTGAATCTGCCATGAGGTGACCTTGGACAAGTCACTTAACCTTTCTAGGCCTCAGTTTCTTTACTCATCTGTAAAATGATGGAGTTGGGAATAGACCTCTCAGGTCCCTTCTACCTCCTAGCATCTTAAACCACATTTCATTAATTTCATAAGTATCTTAGCCTCAGCATTGTTAGCTGTTTCATCTACTTAAGTTTTCTTAAATATCTGTTCAGACTAAGCCATCAGTGTATCTGAAGTTTATACTGGTTGGTTCATTTTTGTCATGGTTAATAAAGCATAAGTCATAGTCTTCATCTCACTCCAACCCCAGTTAGCTTTTTACAGAGAAAAATCACAATTCATTGCCATGAAGTATGCCTAGAACCCCAATCATCTTTCCAACAAGCATGCTAATGATCACAAAAGCTATGAGTGACTCTAAATGACTATATGAAACCCATTGTTATTCCTAATAAATACAAACCATTCCTTATTTAAAAAACAAAAACAAAAACTCAAGACTTGTGGCACTAGAAAATAGGTAACATTTACCTTTGTATACAAAGGATAGCCCATTGCTGTGGTCTGAATCCTTTCTTAAATGCAGATTCATGGAAATTCTATACATATTTGTATTTACAAATTTATCCCCTGAATCATGACAAATTTTTGACGTGGCCTCTTGAGAAAGGTACTATTTTTATGTATTGGCTCATGGTTTATTATAGTATCTGTAGCAATATTGTAAGCTAAATTCATTCTAGGGATCCAATTTATAGAGAATGCTTTTGTTTCTTCCCCTTAATAGAACTTCTTGACTTCTACTTTTCCATTTTGAAATATGACAAATTAAAATTTTAGGTTTTGTAAAAATTTGCCTCATTTAATTTATAAAGCAAAAGTTGCTTGTTTTCCCATGTACATTCTTTACCACTGTTAATTGTTCAGCAGTAATAATTTATCTAGCTACTTCAACTATTTAGAACAAAAAAAAAACAAAATGGAGGTCACAAAGCCTGTGCATTAAAGGTAATGTACTTTATTCATAGAGCCCTTCTGACCTCTTAGTTTCCCTTTGCTCTTATTTTAGGCTTAGTTCTAAAGAATTTAGCTATCTGTTTTACCATGTAAATTGGAAAAGATTAGAAATAGCAAATTAGAAGAGAAAAGGCACTGCTAGAAGTCAGCATAGGAATGTGAAGGAAAAAGACAAATAAGTAGATGATATTTTAAGTCAAGTCAAAAGAGATTTAGGTAGTGCTAATTTCCACACCTAAAGTTCTTCACACTCGTGAAATTTCAGGTCCACTTCCCACGTCCAAACCAACAAACAAAAATAAAATAGACACTAGGACTTTAAAAAAAAAGCATGACAATCTAGAACCATTTAGTTAGGGGCAGATAGCTCATAACATGCTCCATGAGGGCATCAGCTTTGAAAAACTTAACCATTATTTCTGCCTTATGTCCTATGACTTTTCCTAGGCTCCCCATCAAGCTCCAGTGCTCCTCTCCCTTTCTGATTAGCCTTATGCTGAGCCTAATAGCTCTTGTAATGAAATGTATTCAACTGATGATGAAGATTATTCATTCAGTTCAGCACTGGGTATATTACAGATGCTATTGTGTATTCTGTAAAGTAGGGGAGAAGTTTTTCACATTATGGGTTTGTTTCACTTCTACCTCACTTAAGATATTTCTCAGATAATAGTGATATTTTATTATTGACTCTATGAGGGCATTTAATCTCTAATCCAGTTTGTAACTAAAAACTTTTCCACTTCTGGTGGCAAGATCATGATCACTTCTGTAGAGTGAAATATTTTGTAGAGTAAATATTCCCATTCAGGAAAGAAATTAAGACTACATAGTGGAGCAGTTTTAAAAATTACTTTTCATTCAGAGCCTGGATCATATAACTCCCAAGGCTTTAAAGAAAGCCTTGCTTTTGCTAATAAATCCAAATATTGTATCTCATTGGGGGCATCAGTAGTGAGAATTCAATAAGCTGCATTTTGTAAAGAAAGAAGCCACAGGTAAGTACTTTTCTTCTTTTTAGGGTGTATTTTTATGTATATATGTCATGGTACCCTAGTATAAGGTAAACACAAATTAATTTCAAGTTCTTTAAGTGACTTTAGTGATTGGAAAAAGGTGCTAAATTGACATCCCTGGAGATTGAAATCTTTTATCTATCCACAGACTTTGTACAGGGCACCTTTCTATGTATAAGAATAATTAAGTCTCTGCCTGTCAGCCCTTGACACTTCAGTTGGGTCTGCAAGATGGTCATTAATATTGAGCCAGTTGTGTTAGTTTCTATAGAATTTCAAGTCGTTTTACATAATTTTAGACATATTGATTCATGTAGTGGTATTTAATATTCAATGTGTGTTATAGGATCCTGATGGAGAAAATGCTCGTAGGGCACTGCAACGTACAGGAGGATCATTCCCAGGAGGACATGTCCCTGATATGGGTTCGGGGTTGATGAATTTACCACCTTCCATTCTCAATAATCCAAATATTCCTCCTGAGGTTATCAGTAATTTGCAGGCTGGTAGACTTGGTTCTACAATTTTTGTTGCTAATGTAAGTTTAAGCTTTAGTTTCAAATTTTTGTTGTTCAGATGTTTAGTTTTAATTTTTCTTTAGTTCATTTTCATTGGCCAAATTGCTTGTGGGTTTTACAAGAACATTTTGCTTATTTTTAATAAAAATAAGTGAAATAGTAACTATTAAAATTCTTAAATATGAATACATTTGTACAAATTGGAAATTTAAATACAATTATTTTAGTTTAGGTTCTTTTTCCCTAAAAAAGAACTGTGGAATTAAACATTTGTACAGTTCTTGACATTTAATTCTTCTGCATGTGCTGTTATTTTTATGTTGGTAAATGGGTTTCTTCCTGGTAGCTTTGCATATCTGGTCCATGAATTGTATGTATTCATGAATTGTCATGTGTTTGTAGGTGGTTTGTTTGGAGAATACCTGTCCAGCTGTTCTACACTTAAGAAAGTAAATTAAATTAACAACACTGTTCATTATTCATTTCTTTTAGTAGACTTAGATGTACAAGTGTAAAATGTGTAATTTGGTCAGGGCTGAGATGTTTCTCAGAGCTAATTGAGCAGATGAGACTTTGGGGAATTAAAATTTTTTAAGGAGAAGGGGATTGTAGATGTGACTTAAGTGAGTTTTAAAAAATTAAGGAGATTTACAGTTTATTATTTGAGAATTATTGATATGTTGTATGATGGCAGTAAGAATTAATAGTTCTTTGGTATCCATAATTTTGGAGTTTAGAAAAGATTTTGTTGTCTATAATTTGGGAGACAGGTATATTAGTAACATAACTTTGATATAATTTTATGTTAAGCTTGACTTCAAAGTTGGTTGGAAGAAGCTAAAGGAGGTGTTCAGCATAGCTGGAACAGTAAAACGGGCAGATATTAAAGAAGACAAAGATGGCAAGAGCAGAGGAATGGGCACAGTCACTTTTGATCAAGCAATTGAAGCAGTTCAAGCAATCTGTATCCTAATTTACATGTTAGCATTATATCAATGTGGTTGAAGGAGTCTGATACCAACTTTTCTCTTGTTTTTCATTGTTAAAGTTCAGGCCAGTGGTATTTGGTATAATTTGTTGCCTTGTACTTTCTTTGCACTGTACTTGGCTTAGCTGTATGTTAGACTTTAGTCTCCAGTACATGCAGACCTTTATTACATCCAAGTACTAAAGTCACTCCTGAAACTTGAAATAGCATTACAGTGCTGTCCTGGTAAAATATTTGGGGTTTTTTAGCCACATACATAAAGGCAGTTGTTTTATATAATCCTTTGTACACCAATAGTATACATTACCATGAAACGTTTTCTTTTTTTTCAATGATTGAATTAAATGTTATATCTTTCTTTCTAAAATAAGTAATGAAAACAAAGAGACATAAATTCTTATTTGCCAATAGAGAAACTAAGGTTCTATACCTTAAAGAGACTTAATTATAGTGCTTAGCAACCTAGGAAATAATTGTTCTAAATATTTTGAATTAAGTATAAAGTGGGGTATATTTGTCTGATTAATTTCTCAAATATTCATATTCAGTAATTTGATTTAGCTTTCCTTGACTGACTCTTCAGCTATGTTCAATGGACAGTTTTTATTTGATAGACCTATGCATGTGAAAATGGTGAGTCCTTGCCCAACCCACCAGAGATGCTTCCCTTTGCCTTTGTGTATATTACAGTATATTTGTAGTTATGCTATTTCACAGTTTTAACCAATAATATATTTGTTTTCTCATTAGGATGACAAATCAGTCCCTCATGAAGACTATCGCTCACATGACAGTAAGACACCACAATTGCCCCGTAAGTAAAGCTTGACTTAAAAGAATGAAATGTTTTTTGAAACTAAATAATTATTTTTTGTGAACTGGGGAATAAATTCATTCTTTGTCTGTAATGAGTTAACTATTCAAAAATGCTTATGGTTTTTAGGTCATTAATTAGTAATTCAAAATATATAGAGTTTTTTTCTATGTGTAGTTAAGTAGAAGTAATATTATTTATGTGAACTTTTCATCTATAGGTACTGGACTTGGCTTTATTGCTGTTGGTCCTTGAAATGTTTTTATAACTAGATTATTTTAAAAGCAATTAGTAATTAATGGAAATTGTGAAAAAAATTATACTATTTCTGCACATACTATATGCAATCTACTATTACAAATAAGTTATAGTCATTTTCAGGCCCTGTTTTTGGGGAAAATAGGCAAAATTATATATAGCCAGTAGGAATGAAGATATGAGAAAATAAGGAGTCTTAAATAAAAAAACTTTGGTGACCAAGGAGTGAGTCCTTTGGTAAAAATGTATTGTTTTTGTTTTGTTTGCTTTCCATATGCAATCTTTTTAATGGAGCCTATTATTTGTTATGACCCTTAAGCAGAAAAAATACATATCTGTGTACCTATTTACAAATGTCTATATGAACTCTGTTTGAGATTCATTTAGTCATTCAACATTCGGACTTTTCAATTATCTGAGAAATAAAATGGAAAATCCAAATGGGAGTTAATTCCATTTCCTTTTAACATCATTATAATTTTAAATTCTGAATGTCTCACAAATGTCTTCTGATGAATTCATTGTTTCATTTATAAATCTAAGTCTTAATATTTTTATTTTTGGCAACCTTTTTTCCATGTGTGTTGATACTTGGGTTGGTTTTGACTGCTTTGAATGGTTCTCCAAACTTGGATAGGACATATTTTTTTTTTTTTCATTTGGAAATAAACATGCCAGGTATAAGGTGATTTTACTTTATGTTACTTAACAAGTAAATCACCTTTGATAGAAACCAAAATGTTTCTACATTATATCGACTCTGTCTCTTTTAAGAAATAGTGCTATGGTGATGTACCAGAGTGTTATGTTCCTAAATGTCTTTCTCAGTTTTTTCTGGTCTATAACTTTGTAAAGGCTTAGGATGTTCTAAAAACTTATTTGATTTTAGGACTGGCTTCTTAATACCATCACATTTTGTGTATTGCTATGTTTTTAGGTGGTCTTGGAGGCATTGGAATGGGGCTTGGACCAGGTGGGCAACCCATTAGTGCCAACCAGTTGAACATGGGAGGTGGAATGGGAAATATAGGACCAGGAAGTAAGTGTTTTTATGGATTTTTTTTCTGAAATTGCCCTACGTGGTCAATAACAAAGCTTATATTTATATCCTTTTCTGCAGTGTATTAAGAGCCTCCTTTATAGCTTTGTAGATATGGTGGCATCACTTGAATTGAAAGTGAAACTAAACCATGAGAATAGCAAAGGGAAATGAGGTGGGAGAAAGCCAGTTTTCTTTTACAGACAACTATGTTGTGACTAATCATTTAACACAACATTAGGGAAGAAGGGAATGCCTAGCACATTTCATTTCACAGAGTAGGGCTAAAAGTTTGTTTATGGAATGAAGTAGAGGTATATCACAACTTATTTAACAAGATAATAGTATAACTTTGCATGTCAGGTTCAGGGTAAATAGGTAAGTGTATCCATTCAAATGAAAGAATATAATTTAGCTGAGATGATTTTTATATTTACTTACTTAACTAAAATTGCATGATTTTTGTTGGCTTTTATAATTATTCCATAGAACTTGAGGTCAGGGATAGTAGTAGCTTTCTTCAGTCCAATCAGAAGTTTTTTCCTTAGCCCCTTTGTTGTGTTGCTTTCTTAGCTACCTCGGTTAGGAAAAATCTTTTTCCCCAGACTGCACTAGATTATACTGGTGTAGCAGCTGTAGGAATGGTTTAATTACCTGTATATATCCTTTAATGGCTTTATAATAAAGTGCTTGTGCTGGAGACCTGAGGTTGAAGTCTTTATACTGCTACATAGATGCTTGATTTTCTCATACCTTTCACCTTTTTTTTTTCTTAAATGTTTGCTGAATTTAAACTGAATTTCTGTACTCATTAATAACATCGTAGAGTGGGAATTGGATCTGGGAAGTGGGGGAAATGGAAGCAACACTTTCTTTTCTTGTCCTCCAGTATTTATCAGGCCGATTTCTTGAACCTTCACAAATGGATAAGTCGCATAGGGGGTCAGGCAAGGGACCCCCCCACACAAAATATCCCATTATGACTTAAAGCATTTATTTATGCTTTGTTGCATCATTTTGTGGCCATAGACATGAAACATTACGTTTCTTTTCCTTGTTTTTCTAAAAATAAAAATTTTGTATTTCATTTGAGGTATGGGAATGGATGGTCCTGGTTTTGGAGGAATGAATAGAATGGGAGGAGGTATGTACAAGACTTTACATTTTGTGAGTATGGTTATCATCATTTACTGTAAAACTGTCAGACATGAAACATAAATTCCTACTTTTCTTAATGCTTACTCATTTCCCAGAGAGCTTTTAGTAGGAATTGATTCCACACAAAGGCTTTAGTAGAATTAGGAAGCAGCCACGTAAGATTGGTGCTCTAGTCTGATGGGTAGAGGAAAAACCAACAGGTGCCACTTATTACTGACAAGTATACCTTTAAACTATGTAATTAACAATAGTCTCTTCAAATTATCCTTATTATGTAGGAGTTGGGTTTGGTGGCATGGAAACAATGAATAGCATGGGAGGATTTGGAGGAATTAGCCGAATGGGAGGTAGGTAAATTCTTAATTTGGAGGGGGGAGGGAAATCGGGAGTGTGTTCTGTGTATAGCTCTTCCCTACTATTAAACTGTTCCCTCCTTCACTTAGGAATGGGTGCTATAGATGACTTCAGAGGGAGCATGGGCAGTGGAATGAGTGGAGGGATAGGGACTGGCATGGCAGGAATGGGAACTGGTATGGGCGGCCTGGGAAGCAGCATGGGAGGTAAGTTAGGTAAATAACATTTTCATATTTACAAGTTTTACTATCATTTTTATTTTAGGAATATTCTTAAACTGTTTAACCTAAGAAATATCGAAGTGCTTTAAAATATTTAAATTGTTCTACTATTATTTTTATATTCTTTACAGAATTGTATCGTGGTGGAATGGCTAGTAGCATGGAAAGAGACTTTGGACGTGGTGACATTGGAATGAATCGAGGTTTCGGGGATTCTTTTGGCAGAATTGGTAAGGCAGTGTTTTCATGTACTTCTTTCCCTTTTTGTGGGTCATGTCAAAATACTTTTATTTCTTTTGTCTTAAAAATAAGGAATAGTACTATAGTGTTTCAATTTTGTTTCCTAAAAAAAGGGAATACTTTTGATGACAAACTGGTAAGACTAAGGTTCTTTGTTGTAGTATATTCATTAAAAACAGAATACCTGGAATAAAGCACTTGAAAGTCAACTCTTTTAGAAAGTCCTTAATGAACTCAGTTATCTTACTTTAGCTTCTCATAAGCAAAATATAAAAATATTGTCAAATTAATTACTTATACTCTATTGTAAGTAACTGTAGTTAATTAGCATATTATCTGTCTTTGTTAAGGTGGTGCAATGATTGGAGGTTTTGCAGGAGGAATGGGAGCTTCTAACATGGGTCCAGTAGGATCTGGCATGAGTAGGTTTTAAAGTTTTTCCTAAAATTAATTTTAAAATGTTTGCTATATGCAAAAAAGCTGCTAGGAATTTATAATGAGAGTGTAAAAATCTCATATTGTGCTTATTTTAGAATTCTTTTTTCTCATGAGAGGTTTTATAAGAAAACTGTGGTAGTTTGAAGGTGCTTTTTCTTGACTATTGATTTTTACTTCTTTACTATTTCTGTGCAAATATCTAAACATGTATGAACTAAAACCCCACCCTAGGTTTCTCTTCTGTAGCAAGGCTTTCTTGCACATATGTGACCATGTATAAAACAAAATTACTTTTGCCCAAGCTCCAGTTTTCTCCCTTGTTAAGCTTTTCAGTTGCCACTATTTTTCATTTATTTAATAGATAGGGAGAGTTGTTCAGTGGATTCCTTTACACTTCACATTTCAGAGTTCCTAAAACAGTGTAGGCCAAGATTGGGAGGTGGGCTCCTTTCATATCTCCTAAGGTTTATCAAAGAGTAGCTTTATAATCTTACTGAGAAACAGATGTTGAATCTCTTCTGTTTTAGTCCTATTATTTGTTGTCTTATTTTACCCTTGATATTATTAACTATTTAAACCCAGTTTATTGACCCTACTTCCTTACAAAATCATATCTTCCCTATGAGCTTTTCTTGCCATACTGAATTTTCATTGGTAGAACTAAAACACTCCCTACATTCCCACCTTGAACATCTATCTAAACTCCAACTCCTGAAAACTTAACAATTCTTCTACTAAATCATTCTCTCTCACTTCCATTTTATTGTTAACTAATCAGTATGTTGTTTCTGTCAGCTCTTCTCATCCTTAACATAGAATCATAGAATTATAAAAGTTGGGAGTAATCTTCATAGTCCCTTGACTTGGTGCATTTTCACTGGTTGTTCCCAATGGCTGGAATGTTCTCCCTCCTCACCTATATCTCATGGCTTCCCTGGCTTCCTTTAACTCCTAGGTAAAATCCTCCTTTCTACATGGTCTATTTTTGCTCTCCCTTAATGCTAACACCTTTCCTCTCTTAATTATTTCCTGTTTCTGTATATAGCCTATTTGTACATATTTGTTTGCTTGTAAGTCTCTCCCATTAGATGGTGAGCTCCTTCAGGGCATAGACTATTTTTTACCTTTCTTTGTATCTTCAGCTTTTATTACAGTTCCTAGCACATGCTTAAATACTTTTTGAACTGATTGACTAGTCATTTAATTCAAGCGATACCTAAATGGGAGTACCTGGCAAGTAGCCATTCACCTTCTACTTAAAGACCTCCAGTGAAAGGAAACCCACTAGCTCCTAAGACAGCCTATTTCTTTTTAAAAGCTCTGGTTATTATTTTTTCATTAAGTCAAATCTAGATCTGCCTCTTTGTAATGCATAATACATAAGTAGAAACTTATGTCTTCTGGGGCTAAGCAAAAGGAATATAACCCACCTTCCACAGAATAACTCTTAAAGATAGATAGCATATCCTCCCTTCTTCTCTTCAGACCAGACACACTCAATTCCTTCACCTGGTTGTTATATGGCATGATTTTGACTTCCTTACAAGATCCTGGTGGTTCTCCTAGCAATGTATTGCAGACTGTCAGCCTTTTCCTTATAATTATATGCCCACAAATCAGCATACCTTACTCCAGGTGAAGTCTAAATAGAGCTTATTAAAGAACTGTAACCTACTTTGTTCCAATCACAACTTAGAAAAGAACAATAATGAGCATTTGTATAGTGCTTTTGTTATTTATTGTTTTTTAGTTGTTTTTCAGTCCTGTCTGAATCTTTGTGACCTCTTGGGGTTTTCTTGGCAAAGATACTGGAGTGGTTTGCCATTTCCTTTTGCTCATTTTACAGATGAGGAAACTGAAGCAAAGAGGGTTAAGTGACTCGCCCAGGGTCACTCAGCTACTAAGTCTCTGAGCCTAGATTTGTACTCAGGTCTTCTTGACTTCAAACACAGTGCTCTATCTACTATGCCATTTCTGGAGCTAGAAGAGATCTCAAATACCATCAAGTCCACCCCTTTCATTTTATCGTTGAGGCACCAGAGGCCCAAAGATATTAAGCTACTTGCCCAAGGTCATATAGGTAGTAAATAGCAGAAACCAGATTTGCACCCAGATCCTCTTAAATTCTGAGGCATTGCCTTTTCTGTTGTACTAGTATTATGTAACCTAAGATCACATTAACTTTTTTGGCTGCTACGTTACATTGTTGACCCATAGCAAGCTCATTGTTCATTAACATTCCTCGGTCCTTTTTAATATGCACTGTTGTTTAGCTATATTGTCCCCATACTGTAATGGTGAAGTTTATTTTTTTTAAATGTAAGTATAGGACTTTATTATTAATCTTATTATATTTTTGTTTGTTTGTTTTTTGTGGGGCAATGGGGGTTAAGTGACTTGCCCAGGGTCACACAGCTAGTAAGTGTCAAGTGTCCGAGGCCGGATTTGAACTCAGGTACTCCTGAATCCAGGGCCAGTGCTTTATCCACTGCACCACCTAGCTGCCCTAATCTTATTATATTTAGCCTATTTTCCTAACCTGTCAGGATCTTTTGGGGTCCTGTTTAACTATCCATTGTGTAAGCTGTACCTTAAAGCTTTCTTCATCTGCAGTTTGATAAGTATTTTGGTTATACCTTTACATAAACTGGAGCAGATCTCTCTCGAATTATTGTTTGTAAGTCTTTAAATAAGATGAATATCTTAGAGGAATGTTTTATAAGAGAAGTCTCTATATGACTTATCACTTGAGAAGCATATTTAGAATCAGTTATTAAATTAAAAGACTTGTCTTTATTAAAATATAAGGCAACCATAATGGCTGTAAGCTCATTTTTCTGAGCTGATTGAAAAGGAGTAGAGAATACTACCATCTCTTTAGAAGCTTTAAAACTAGATCCAAGGAGAGATGTCTGAAACACTGTCAGAGATCTAGCTTGACACTGATCCATTAATGACTACTCTATTGGTTCTTGTTATTCAACCAATTCCAGATCCAACTGTCATCCAACCTACATCTCTCTACCTTATCCACAAGGCTATAATGAGAAATTTTGTCAGATGTCTTGCTAAAATCCAGGTATATTAGGTCTACAGAATTTCCTTGATCCACCAAAGTAGTAACCTTGTCACAGGAAATGAGGTTAGTCTGGCATGACATTATTTTTTGTTTGTTTTTTTGGGTTTTTTGCGTGGCACCGGGGGTTAAGTGACTTGCCCAGGGTCACACAACTAGTAAGTGTCAAGTGTCTGAGGCCGGATTTGAACTCAGGTCACTGTGCCACCTAGCTGCCCCCATGACATTATTTTTAAAAATAAATTGAATTTTTTTTCAACTAATAAAAATATTTTCTCTATTACTTCCCCCTCAACAATAACAAGAAAATCATAACCCTTACAAATGTCCATAGGAATGCAAAACAGATTCTTGAATTTTTGGTTAATTAATCTTTGCTGGCTTTTAATGATCATCTTTTCAAAATGCCCCAAATCCATCTCCTTTAATAATATATTCTAGAGTTTTACCAGGAATTGAAGTTAAGCTCATGAAACCTGTTGTTTGAAGAATGAACTTTATTTTAAAAAATGTAAGAACAACTTGTTTATCTCTAGGCCTTTAGCACCTTTTCTATTCTCCACATTTTTCAGAGATCATCAATAGTAGCTTAGCAATCACATCCACAAATTCTTAGGCTATAAGAATGCCTATGTTTGATTACTTCAATTCATTGAGTATCTAGATTATCTCATTTTTTCAGTTACATTGGGGTTCAATTCCCTGTTATTATTTTTCCCAGGCAAGAGTTCCTTCTCCTTAGTGGAGAAAACAGAAGCAAAAAAGGAGGTAAAATAGTTCTGTTTTCAACCTCATTTCCATTATCATTATTCTTTTTACCCCTAACAGTGGTCCTATCCCTTTTAAAGTTTCTCATGCCCCCAAACAAAATGTTTAAAAAAGATTTTTGTCGTTCTTCAACATTAATTGTACACTTTAACTTGTTTTAGACTTTTTTAACATTCCTAACATCCTTTTTTGTGGTATTTATCCTTAGATTTGCTTCTATCTTCTATACATATCTTAAGTTTACCTAGTTCCCTCCTTGTGCATCTCTTTAGTTAACTTCTCCTATTCTTTCTCACTGGAATTATTTTTCTGTTTTAAGGATTTAATTTCTCTTGAGATGATTTCCCCTTAGGCCAAGAGTTCTTCCCTATTCTTTTTCTGACCTCTTTGAAATCTACTCTCCTAAAGTTTAGGATATTCATTAGATCATGCCTGGCATTCTTTCCCTTTTCCTACTCCTTTCCGTATTTTTTCAGTTACAAACTACTAGTAGTCAGTATATCCCCAGTGTCTTCTTGTTTTTTGTTTGACTACCAATTTGATCTTTTTAATAACCAGGTCTTTCAAAAAAGTAGGCTGGGATTTCTCAGCTGCTCTAGTTTTAGTACAGAGAGAGCAGTTACCAGAAGATGTCCAAATAGCTGAAGTGATCACTATTCTATTCTTCTCCTATGCTATTTTTTTCTGCTTCAGGAACCCGTCATCCAGTCCTCCTTCTGATTGTGGTGGTCTGGAGTGTACTACCATCACAGTAATACTGCTATTTCTCCCTCTGTGATTGTAACCCAAGTCTTCACTGTGCTTTTCTCATACAGTTAGTTGACTTTATACCGTAGAATATATCTTATTGATATACAGTGCTATTCTGTTATCCCTTTTAGCTACTTTTCTCTTTAAATAGGGTGTAATTTCCATTACTGTAGATTGGTCATAGGTTATATTCCACAGTCTTAACTTTTTTTTCCCTCCCTATTTTCTTCTGCCATTTCCCCCCTTTGTTGTTCATTTACGAATGCAAAGTCATGTGATCCTAGCATTTTGTGTGCTCATTTGGTTTAAGTAAATATCAAGGAGAAAGGATAGTTATAGGGACAAGAAATAAACTGAGAGAATTGTTGAGACTAGAGGAATAGAATGAAATAAGTGAGTAGGGAAGGAGTAAGATTAAGAGGAAAACATGAACTAGATGCTTGAGGTTCTAAGCTTCATAGCATTTTCTCTTTATGCCACCACATCTCCTGATTAATATTGAACTTAATGATCTTACTGTTAGAAGATTATATATCTTATTTAGTATCTATTGACTTTGGCCATCTGAGGAAAACTGGGAATAAATTTAGCAAACAGATTTGGAGATGTGTAAGGAAAATGGGAAAGTAATGTAATAATGGAGAATTAATTTGTTTAGAATTGCAAATTAAAAGTTTGTAGGAATTGTTATCTATGAATTTACTTAACATAGTTCTGTGTTCATGAATGATTAAATAAAATAAGGAATGAAAGTAAGATGCAAAAATAAATGATGAAAAATCTTAACTATGCAATGTTGTGTGCAGGTTTTGTACAATTTGGATATGTTTGATCCTGATAGAAGCACATAGATGTAGATATGTAATATGCTGCATGTACGTATAGTAGGTAGTATATTATAGCTATTCAGTTACCCAACAGCAATCTAAATTAAATTTGTAACAATTTTCAAGAAAACATTTCTATTTTTAATGTTAAAAGACTTAGCCTTTTTACCAAAATGATTTTTTTCCTCTCCCTTTTCCCCAACAGTGACTTATTCCCCCACCTCGTTTATCTCAAAAAAAAAAAAGTCATCAAACTGCAAATTCCTAAATCTTCTTTTCTCTTCCTAAAAAACCCAGGTGGTGGAATGGGTGGTATGAACAGCATGACTGGAGGAATGGGGATGGGACTTGATCGGATGAGCTCCAGCTTTGATAGAATGGGACCTGGTATGGGAGCTGTACTGGAAAGAAGCATTGATATGGATCGAGGATTTGTGTCCGGCCCGATGGGAAGTGGAATGAGGGACAGAATAGGCTCCAAAGGAAACCAGATATTTGTCAGAAATGTAAGGAAATAAATATAAAAGAAACTTTTTTTCTTTAATTATCTTTGTGTATCTATTACTAATACCTGTTTTCATTCTAGCTGCCTTTTGACTTGACTTGGCAGAAACTAAAAGAGAAATTCAGTCAGTGTGGTAAGTATATGAATGATTGCAGATATGTTCATATTGATTGTGGAAGACAAATTGGTTCTTATAATTCTAAATACTGACAAAGGTACTTACTCAGACCTATTGAAATGACTAAATCCTGGGTTGATTTCCAGGTATCATTACACTTCAGGCTTAAATGGGAAGGTAAATGTATTTCAAAATATTTCCTTGGAAACAATACAAGTAGGACAGGGATCCTAAGGAATTCCAAAGTTGCTTGTTCTGCAGAGCCTTTGACTTGAAGTATAGAATTTTGTTTGATTTTATTATATTTCCATGATTGTAGCTCATATTGTTGTGTAGTATGTTGTCAGTACTGGGGAAGTGACTTTTTTTCATTCATCAGTTCTTTGTATTCTACCTATGTCAGTGGCATCCAATTCAAATAGAAACTGGTGTTGCTAATCCATACAGAAGAATCCCTCCAGACTGCAATAGACTTGGTTTTAAAATGTAATATGTTTTATTTTATCAGATATTTCCTTCATTTTTATCTGGTTTGGGCCATTCTCAATGTTGTGGGCTACTTGACACCTATGATCTAGGTCCTCTTGACAGGCTTGGGCAGATAGCAAAGAGATAATATAATATATAGAGTAAGAAAAAAATGATTCCTAGATTGAGTTCATCATGACATTTTTGTCTCATGCTTCTCCTACTTGTCTGGTCATTACTTCTCAGTCTTCTTTGTTAGATCATCATTCATTTTCTGTTCTATCTTTCCCCCTACCCCTTCCCACCATATTTAGTTTTATTCCAGGTGTCCTGGTCTCTCTTCTTTCTCTTCACTCTCTGTGAGCTCATCAAATCCCCTAGGTACAACTATTATCTATGTGCACATGACTCCAAAATAATATATATTCAGTTCTATTCTTTCTCCTGGGCTCTCATCTTCCATTCCTTCAAGCTGTTTAATATCTATCTTCTCTTTTACAACCATAGTTCTTGAAAAAGCCTTCTACACTTGGTGCATGATAGACATTTCCAGTTGGATACCCCCAAAGCATCTCAGACTCAGCATGTTCAAAGTAGAACTCATTATCTTTCTCCACAAAGTCTAATTCTTCTTCACTTTTCTATTTGAAGTCACCATCATTATCTTCAAGTCACCCACATTTGCAACCTTAAAGAAACCTTGATTGTTCTCTCTCCCTTAACCCTCAAATCCAGTTACTTGCAAAGAGTTGTTGATTATTTTCTCTGTACTCAAATGGCTACCACCCTAGTTCAAGCACTCATCACTTCTCTCTTGGCCTATATAGTAGCCTGATTGGTCTTTCTGCACCCAGTCTCTTTCTTTTTCAGCTCAACTTCCACAGAGCTGTTAGTGATATTCCTTTTTAAAAAATTTATTTAGGGGGCAGCTGGGTGGCGCAGTGGATAGAGCACCAGCCCTGGATTCAGGAGGACCTGAGTTCAAATCCGACCTCAGACACTTAACACTTACTAGCTGTGTGACCTTGGGCAAGTCACTTAACCCCAATTGCCTTGCTAAAAAAAAAACACAAACAAGAAAAATTTATTTAGAATTTTCCCTAAGTTATATGTAAACAATTTTTTTCACATTGATTTTTTAAAACTTTGTGTTCCAAATTTTCTTCCTCCCTCCCTTCTCACCCTTCTCTAAGAAATCAAGCAATTCAATATAAATTATATATGTGCAGCCATGCAAAACATCTTCACATTAGTTAGGTTGTAAAAGAAAACAGACAAAATAACTTTAGAAAGAGGAACTAACAAATAAAATTATACTTTACTCTGTTTTTAGATACCATCAGTTCTTTGTTGATGGTTTGCATTTTTCATGTCCTGATAGCATCCTGCTCATCATTTCTTACACAATTACTATTGCTAACTGTATTACCCTCCATCCTATTCCCTCCCCTTGATATTTACTCTGTTTTCTATCTTCTTTCACCCTATCCCTCCTAAAAAGTGTTTTGCTTTTTACTGCCCTCTCTCCCAATCTACCCTCCCTTCCTTTGCCTCTCCCCTGTTATCCCCTTCCCCTCCCACTTTCCCTCAGGGCAAGATATGTTACTATACCCACTTGAGTGTGTATGTTAGTCCCTCTTTGAGTCAATTTTGAGGAGAGTAAGGCTCACACACTCCCCCTCTTCTTCCCCATCTTCCCTTCCACTCCATAAGCTTTGTCTTGTTTCTTTTATGTGAGCTATTTCACCACATTCCACCTCTTCCTTTCCCTTTCTTCCAGTGCATTCCTCTTACCCCTTAATTTTATTTTAAAGATGTTATCATGGGTCAGCTAGGTGACACAGTGGACAAAGCACCAGTCCTGGACCCAGGAGGCCCTGAGACCAAATCTGGCCCCAGACATAAGCCACCCCACCATGCCAGCCCCACAAAAAACAAAGATAAACAAAAAATAAATGCTTTACAGATATCAACCTTTCATATTCAGTTCGTACCTGTGCCCTCTTATCTAAGTATATTCCTTTCAGCTGCCCAGTACTGAGAAAGTTCTTATGAATTAGAAGTATTATCTTCCCATGTTGGAATGTAAACTGTTTAACCTTTTAATATCCCTCATGATTTTCCTGTTTACCTTCTTATGCTTCTCTAGGGTCTTGTATTTGAAAGTCAAATTTTCTATTCAGTTCAGGTCTTTTCATCACAAATACCTGAAAGTCCTCTTTTTCATTGAAATCCCAATTTCCCCCTGAAAGATTATACCCTGTTTTGCTGGGTAGGCAAATTTTGGTTGTAATCCCAGTTCCTTTGCCATCCAGAATATCATCCCATGCCCTTCATTCCTTTAATGTAGAAGCTGCTAGATCTTATATTATCCTGACTGTAGCTCCACAGTATTTGAATTCCTTTTTTCTGGCTACTTGCAATATTTTCTCCTTGACCTTGGATCTCTGGAATTTGGCTATAATATTCCTGGAAGTTTTCCTTTTGGGATCTCTTTCTGGAGGTGATCAGTGTATTCTTTCAGTTTCTACTTTACCTTCTGCTTCTAGAATATCAGGTCAATTTCCCCTGACAGTTTCTTGGAAGATGATGCCTAAGCTCTTTTTTTGATTATGGTTTTCAGGTAGTCCAACAATTTTCAAATTAGCTCTCCTGGATCTATTTTCCCAGGTCAGCTGTTTTTCCAAGGAGGTATTTTTTATTCATTTGGATTTGCTTTATTGTGTCTTGGTTTATCATAAAGTCATTAGCTTCTATTTGCTCTATCTTAATTCTTAAGCAGTGATTTTCTTCAGAGAGTTTAGGTACCTCCTTTTCCATTTTGCCAATTTGGCTTTCAAGCTGTTGACTTTTTCATGACCTTTCTCCATCACTCATTTCTCTTTCCATTTTTACCTCTACCTCTCTTACTTATCCTTCTACCTCTCTTACTTTGTCTTCAGAGTTCCTTTGGAGAGCTTCCATGGCCTGAGACTAATTCATATTTTTCTTGGAAGCTTTGTATGTAGGAGCTTTGACTTTGTTTTCTTCTTCTGAAGGTGTATTTTGCTCTATCTTGCCACCAAAGAAACTCTTGATAGTCTGCTGCTTTCTCTGCCTGCTCATCTTGCCTTTTAACTCCTTCTTAATGTGGAGCACTGCTTCCAGAATGCACTGTCCCAAATTACAGGGGGTCCTAGGTGGTACAATTTAGGCTCATTCTCAACCTACCTGGCCTGTAAGTGTCCATGGGCCTGCTTGCTCTTTAACCCGGAAGCAGAAATCCGATTCATTGTGGTCAGAAGCTTGGTGTGCCTGTGCCCTTCTCTCACTGGGCTACTGCCACTAGAGTCTGCTTCCTGAGTAACCCCATAGTGCTTCTGCCTCTGCTCTAGCAGAGATCCCCTAATATTTCCCCCCGGCCAACTGCTGGACCCCCTCACCAGTCCATGCGCCAAGTTTGAGAAGCTGCTGATGCTGAAGATAATAAGGCTCTGAAGGTGTGGCCTGACTGGGGCTAGATCTGAGCTGTGCACTGAGCTCCTCTCTCACCCTGTACAGCAGATGGTCCCTGCTGCTTATTTAAGCCATCTTTGGCCAGAAAATAGCCTTCCTCTGTTCTTTTGTGAGTTTTGCTCTTCCAGGAGTTTTCTTATGGCATTTTTTTTTTTGGAGGTATGTTGACAGATTTGTCGGGAGCTGAGAGAGGTACAGCTTTTCCTCTGCCATCTTGGCTCACTGCTAGTGATATTCCTAAAGCACTTATGCTCAAGAAACTTTTGTGGTACCCTCTTGCATCTAGAATAAACTACATACTCTTCAGTTTAGTATTTAAATCACTTCAGGCTGGCTCCAGCCTACATTTCTAGGCTTCTTGCACATTATACTCCTTTAGTTAGCCTGTGCTTTAGTCGAACTGACCTACTTCCTGTTTCCTCTACAAGGCATTTCATCTCCTTTTTCTGTGCATTTGCATAGGCTGCTCCCTGTGCCTAGCACATTCTCCCTCCTTACTTGTGCCTCTTAAAATAATTAGCTTCCTTCAGCTTAGCTCAAGTGTATCTTCCTACACAATGCCTTAGATATTCCCTCCCCCCAAACTTATTTTTTGTTTACTTTGTGTATATGTTGTATTACTTACCTTTATGTATGCTGTTTTCTCCCAAGAAAGTATAAGCTTTTGAAAACAGGGATTCTCATTTTTATGTTTATATTCTTAATACCTAGGACAGTACTATACATAGTAAATATTTAATAAATATTTTCTTAATGAAATAAGGCTGTCTTCAAGCTATCTTGGGATGAATGAATGTGGTAATTTAGTTACTTGGAATAGAGGATAAGTTAAAAGGGTTTCTGGATACATTTCTTTGTTGTTTGTTTTGCTTATTTAATTATTTTTTTTTACTTTGAGGTTGACATCATGGCAGATAGCTTTGTTAATATTGTCACCAAGGACATTTTATGAGCAGTCAGTGATCATGGGCTTAAATACATTCTAGCCACTGTATTTAGTGCTGGGGATATGAAGAAAAGAAGAAAAAAACATTGTACCCTTAAGGATTTCACATTATAATAGAGGAGAAAACATAAAATTGCTGTGTACATTCAAGGCATAGGCAGAGTAGTTTGAAAGTCATTTCAGAAAAAAGGACTAGTAGTAGAAGGGATTGGCCTCCTACAGTAGGTGAGATTTAAGCTAAGTCTTGAAGAAAACCAGGGAAGCTAAGAGGTAAAGGTGAAGACGAAGAGCATTTCAGGCATGGAGGACAGCCAGTACAAAGACATGGCATCAGGAGATGGAGTTACACATGTAAGAAATAGCAAGTAGGCCAATCTAACTAAATCATAGAGTATTGTAAGAGTAGTAAAGTATAAACATCTTAGAAAAGGTAAGAAGTGGTTATGTTGTGAAAGTCTTTAAATGCCAAAAAGAATAGACTATATTTTTTCCTGGAGGTAATAGGGAACCACATAAGTTTATTCTGTAGGTATGACATAGTGAGATCTATACTTTAGGAAAATCATTTTAGCAGCTCATGGATTAGAGTGAGGAAAGAGTTGAGGGAGACCAACCAGAAAGAAAGCTGTTGTAGTAGTCCACCTGTAAGATGATGATGGCCTGAACTGGAGTAGTAGCTATGTTGAGTGGAGAAAAGGGGGCATATATAAGACCTATTGTAAAGGTAGAAATGGCAGTTTTAAAACAGATTGGATATACAGAGTAAATGCCAGTGAGAAGTTAAGAATGATATTGCAGTAGTAAGCCTGGGTGACCAGGAAGCTAGTGGTGCCTTTTATAGTAATAGAGAAGTTAGGAAGAGGGGAGTGTTTGAGGGCATCTTTTTTAATAGTATTTTTTAAAATTACATGTAAAGATAAGATATCAGCATTCATTTTTTCATTCTTAATAGTATTTTTTCAAGTTACATGTAAAGATAGTTTTCAACATTTGTTTTTAGAAGATTTTGAGTTCCAAATTTTTCTCCCCTTCCCCCTCCCCAAGACAGAAAACAATCTGATATAGGTTTTATTTACATATATATATGTGTGTGTGTGTATATGTATATGTGTGTATATATATTGTATATGTATATATACACACACATATATATATATGTACAATCACATACATATTTATACATTAGTTACGTGAAAAAAGAATCAGAACAAAAGGGGAAAACCTCAAAAAAGAAAAAAAGTAGAAACAATATGGTTCATTATGCATTCAGATTCTATAGTTCTTTTTTACTTTTTCTTTTTTCTGGATATGGAGAACATTTTCTGTTATTAGTCCTTTGGAATTGTCTTAGATCATTGTATTGTTGAGAAGAGCTAAGTCTCTTGCAAATGATCATCGCACAATGTTGCTGTTATTATGTACAATGTTCTGGTTCTGCTCAGTCCATTTAAGTCTTTCCAGGTTTTTCTAAAATTTGCCTGCTCATCATCTCTTATAGCATAATAGTATTCCATTGTATTCATGTACCACAGCTTGTTCAGCCATTCCCCAATTGATGGGCATTCCCTTGATTTCCAATTCTTTCCCACCACAAAGAAAGCTGCTATAAATATTTTTGTCCATGTGGGTCCTTTTCCCTTTTTTATGATCTCTTTGGGATAGAGACCTAGTAGTGGTATTACTGGGTCAAAGGATATGCACAGTCCCATAGCCCTTTGGGCATAGTTCCAAATTGCTTTCTAGAATGGTTGGATCGCTTCACAGCTCCACCAACAATGCATTAGTGTTCCAATTTTCCCACAGCTTATCCAACATTTAATATTTTCATTTTTTCATATTAGCCAATCTGATAGGTGTGAGATAGTACTTCAGAGTTGTTTTAATTTGCATTTCTCTAATCAATAGTGATTTAGAGCATGCTTTTTCATATGGCAATAGATAGCTTTGATTTCTTCATCTGAAAACTGTCTGTTCATATCCTTTGACCATTTCTCAATTGGGAAATGACTTGCATTCTTATAAATTTTATTTAGTTCCCTATATATTTTAGAAAGGAGGCCTTTATTAGAAACACTGGCTGTAAAATTGTTTTCTAGCTTTCTGCATATCTTCTAATCTTGGCTTCATTGCTTCTGTTCGTACAAAAACTTTTAAATTTAATGTAATCAAAATGATCCATTTTGCATTTCATAATATTCTCTATCTCTTGCTTGGTCATAAATTCTTCTGTTCTCCATAGATCTGAGAGGTAAACTATTCCTTCCTCTCCTAATTTGCCCATGGTATCACCCTTTATGTCTAAATCGTGTACCTCTTTCAACCTTATTTTGGTATATGGTGTAAGATGTTGGTCTTTGCCTAGTTTCTGCCATACTATCTTCATTTTCCCAGCAGTTTTTGTGAAATAGTATGTTCTTATTCCAGAAGCTGGAGTCTTTAGGTTTATTAAACAGTAGATCATTACAGCCATTAGCTACTGTGTCTCCTGTGGCTAATCTATTCTACTGATCCACCATTCTATTTCTTAGCCGGTACTAAATAGTTTTGATAACTGCCACTTTATAGTATAACTTTAGATTTGGTACAGCTAGCCTGCCTTCCTGTGCATTTTTTTCATTGGTTCCCTTGATATTCTTGACCTTTTGTTCTTCCAGATGAATTTTGTTATTATTTTTTCTAGCTCTATAAAATAATTTTCAGGTAGCCTGATTGGTATGGCACTGAATAAGTAAATTAATTTAGGTAGAATTGTCATTTTTATTTCAGTAGCTCAGCCTATCCATGAGTAATTGATATTTTTCTAATTCTTTAGATCTGATTTTATTTGTGCGAAAAGTGTTTTGTAATTGCTGAGGTTAAACATGAGACATTGGAAGGACTTTGATGCCTTCAATAGATGGGGGAGTTTGAAAAGAATGGATTTAGGAAGAGAAGATAATGAGATCATCTTTGGACATTTTAAGTTCATGTCCATTTTGAAATGCCCAATAAACAGTTGGTGATACTGAAGACTTAAGCTTGGGTGAAATATTCAGGCAGCCCAAGACAGAACGTTAGGGAACACCTACAGTTAGAGATCATGATGTAGATGATAAATAAGCAAAGGAGATTAAGAATGGACAGGTAGGAGGTGAACTGGGAGAGAGAAGTGTCATAAAAACCAGAGAGGAAAGTATCAAGGAGAGAAAAGATTGTCAGTCATGTCAAATGAAGTAGGTAGGTCAAGAAGGATTAGGGTTGAGAAAAGACCATCAGAGATCACTGGCAGCTTTGGAGCAAGCAATTTCTTTCTTTCTTTTTTTATATTTAAATTACTTTCATTTGATTTATTGATTTATTGATTGATTGATTTAAGTTTTCAACATTCGTTTAGATAAGATTTCTAATTTCAAATTTTTCTCCCTCCCTCCTCTCCCTCCCCACCCCCTGTCCCCTAGACAGCAGGTAATCTGATATAGGTTAGATATAGATATAGATATAGATTATAGATAGATGGATATAGATATATAGATATATAATAACATTAAATATATTTCTGCATTAATCATGTTATATGAGAAGAATCAGAGCAAAAAGGAAAAACCTCAAAAAAGAAAAACAACAGCACCCAAAACAAAAGAAATAGTATGGTCCAATCAGTGTCCGTATTCCACAGTTCCTTTTTGTTCTGGATTTGCAGAGCCTTTTCCATCATGAGTCCTTTGGAACTTTCTTGTACCATTGGATTGGTGAGAAGAATCTAGTCTATCACAGTTGATCAATACATAATGTTGATGATACTGTGTACAGTGTTCTCCTGGTTCTGCTTATCTCACTCATCATCAGTTCATGCAAGTCCTTCCAGGTTTCTCTGAACTCCTCCTGCTCATCGTTTCTTACAGCACAATTGTATTCCATTGCATTCATATGCCACAACTTGTTCAGCCATTCCCCAATTGATGGGCATCCCCTCAATTTCCAATTCCTTGCCACTACAAAAATAGCAGCTATAAATAGTTTTGGACATGTGGGTCCTTTTCCCTTTTCCATGATCTCTTTGGGAAAAAGACCCAAAAGTGGTATTGCTAGGTCAAAGGGTATGCACAGCTTTATAGCCATTTGGGCGTAATTCCAAATTGCTCTCCAGAATGGTTGGATCAGTTTACAGCTCCACCAACAATGCATTAGTGTTCCAATTTTCCCACAGCTTCTCCAATATTTATTATTTTCATTTTTTCTCATATAAGCCAATCTGATAGGTGTCAGGTGGTACCTCGGAATTGTTTTAATTTGCATCTCTCTAATCAATAGTGATTTAGAGCATTTTTTTCATATGGGAATAGATAGCTTTGATTTCTTCATCAGAAAACTGCCTGTTCATATCCTTTGACCATGGATTATTATAAATTTGATTTAGTTCCCTATATATTTTAGAAATAATGCCTTTATAAGAAGTACTGGCCATAACAATCATTTCCCAGATTTCTGCCTCCCTTCTAATTTTGGATGCATTGCTTCTGTTTGTACAAAACCTTTTTAATTTAATGTAATCAAAATAATCTATTTTGCATTTCATAATATTCTCTATCTCTTGTTTGGTCATAAACTGTTCTCCTTTCCAAAGATCTGAAAGGTAGACTATTCCTTCTTCTCCTAATTTACCTATGGCATCACCTCTTATGTCTAAATCATGTACCCATTTTGTAAGATGTTGGTCTATACCTAATTTCTGCCATACTATCTTCCAGTTTTCCAAGCAGTTTTTGTCAAATACTGAATTCCTATCCCACAAGCTGGAGTCTTTGGGTTTATCAAACACTAATTGATATTACTAATGTCATTTACTACTGTGTCTCCTGTGCCTAGCCTATTCCATTGATCCTCCACTCTATTTCTTAGTCAGTACCAAATAGTTTTGATGACTGCCGCTTTATAGTAGAGCTTCAGATTTGGTACAGCTAACCCACCTTCCTGTGCATTTTTTTTTCATTATTTCCCTTGATATTCTTGACTTTCTGTTCTTCCAGATGAATTTTGTTATTATTTTTTCTAGCTCTATAAAATAATTTTCAGGTAGTCTGATTGGTATGGCACTGAATAAGTAAATTAATTTAGGTAGGATTGTCATTTTTATTATATTAGCTTGGCCTATCCATGAGCAATTAATATCTTTCCAATTATTTAGATCTGATTTGATTTGTGCGAAAAGTGTTTTGTAATTGTGTTCATAGAGTTCCTGGGTTTGTCTTGGCAAGTAGACTCCCAAATATTTTATTTTATTTACCATTGCTTTAAGTGGAATTTCTCTTTCTATCTCTTGCTGCTGGACTTTGTTGGTCATGTATAGAAATGCTGATGATTTATGTGGATTTATTTTATATCCTACTACTTTGCTAAAGTTGTTAATTGTTTCAAGTAATTTTTGAGTTGATTCTTTAGGATTCTCTAAGTATACCATCATATCATCTGCAAAGAGTGATAGTTTTGTTTCCTCCTTGCCTATTCTAATTCCTTTAATTCCTTTCTCTTCTCTGATTGCTAAAGCTAACGTTTCTAGTACAATATTAAATAATAGAGGTGATAATGGGTATCCTTGTTTCACCCTTGATCTTATTGGGAAGGCCTCTAATTTATCTCCATCACATATAATGCTTGCTTATGGTTTTAGGTAGATGCTGCTTACTAATTTAAGTAAAGCTCCATCTATTCCTATGCTCTCTAGTGTTTTTATTAGGAATGGGTGCTGTATTTTGTCAAAAGCTTTCTCTGCATCTATTGAGATAATCATATGATTTTGGTTAGTTTTCTTATTGATGTGGTTGATTATGTTAATAGTTTTCTTAATGTTGAACCAGCCCTGCATTCCTGGTATAAATCCCACCTGGTCATAGTGTATTATCCTGGTGATCACTTGCTGTAATCTCCTTGCTAATATCTTATTTAAGATTTTTGCATCAATATTCATTAGGGAAATTGGTCTATAATTTTCTTTATCTGTTTTTGCCCTGCCTGGTTTTGGTATCACTACCATATTTGCGTCATAAAATGAATTTGGTAGAATTCTTCCTTTTTTACCTATTTCCCCCAATAATTTGTATAATATTAGAATTAATTGTTCTTTAAATGTTTGGTAGAATTCACCTGTAAACCCTTCTGGCCCTGGGGTTTTTTTTTTTCCCTTAGGGAGTTCATTAATGGCTTGTTCAATTTCTTTTTCTTTTTCTTTTCTTTTCTTTCTTTTTTTTATGGGACAATTGGGGTTAAGTAACTTGCCCAGGGTCACACAGCTAGTAAGTGTCAAGTGTCTGAGGCCGGATTTGAACTCAGGTACTCCTGAATCCAGGGCCGGTGCTTTATTCACTAATATGGGCTTATTTAAGGATTTTATTTCTTCTTCAGTTAACCTGGTCAATTTGTATTTTTGTAAATATTTATCCATTTCATTTAGATTGTCAAATTTATTGGCATATAGTTGGGAAAAATAGTTCCTAATTATTGCTTTAATTTCCACTTCATTGGTGATAGAATCACTCCTTTCATTTTTGATACTGGTTATTTGGTTTTCTTCTTTTTTTAATCAAATTAACCAATGGTTTATCTATTTTATTAGTTTTTTCATAAAACTAGCTTTTAGTTTTATTGATTAATTCTATAGTTTTCTTGCTTTCAATTTTATTAATTTCTCCTTTAATATTCAGGATTTCTAATTTAGTATTTAATTGGGGATTTCTAATTTGTTCTTTTTCTAGCTTTTTAAGTTGTATTCCCAGTTCATTGATCTCCTCTTTCTCTTTTTTATTCATGTAAGCAGTTAGAGCTATAAAATTTCCCCTAAGCACTGCTTTGGCTGTATCCCATAAATTTTGGTATGTTGCCTCATTATTGTTATTCTCTTGGATAAAATTATCAATTATTTCTGTGATTTGTTGTTTGACCCACTCATTCTTTAGAATGAAATTATTTAGTTTCCAATTGATTTTCAGTCTACCTTTCCCTGGCTCTTTATTACATGTAATTTTTATTGCATCATGATTTGGGAAGGATGCATTTACTATTTCTGCCTTTCTACATTTGACTATGATGTTTTTGTGCCCTAATACATGGTCAGTTTTTGAAAATGTGCCATGTACTGCTGAGAAAAAGGTATATTCCTTTCTATCCCCATTCAGTTTTCTCTAGACATCTATCATGTCTAAATTTTCTAGTATTCTATTCACTTCTTTCACTTCTTTCTTATTTATTTTGTGGCTAGATTTATCTAATTCTGAGAGGGGGAGATTCAGATCCCCCACTAGTATAGTATTACTGTCTGTTTCCTCTTATAACTCATTTAAGTTCTCCTCTAAGAATTTGGATGCTATACCACTTGGCGCATACATGTTAATATTGATATTACTTCATTATCTCTAGTACCTTTTAGCAAGATGTAGTTTCCTTCCTTATCTCTTTTAATTAGATGTATTGTGGGCTTTCCTTTGTCTGAGATAAGGATTGCTACCCGTGCTTTTTTTTTACTTAGCTGAAGCACAATATATTTTGCTCCAGCCTTTTACCTTTACTTTGTGTGTATCTCTCTGCTTCAAATGTGTTTCTTATAAACAGCGTATTGTAGGATTCTGGTTTTTAATCCACTCTGCGATTCATTTCTGTTTTATGGCAAAGTTCATCCCATTGACATTCACAGTTATTATTACTAGCTGTCTATTCCCCTCCATTCTATTTACCCCCTTTGTACTTTTCCCCCTTCTTTCACCCTATTCCTCCTCACCAATGTCTTGCTTCTTACCCCTGCTTCCCCCAATCTGCCCTCTCTTTTTATCACCCCATCCCTTTTCTTTACACTTTTCTCCC
Organism: Dromiciops gliroides; assembly: GCF_019393635.1. Classification (NCBI taxonomy): domain Eukaryota; kingdom Metazoa; phylum Chordata; class Mammalia; order Microbiotheria; family Microbiotheriidae; genus Dromiciops; species Dromiciops gliroides. The sequence continues at coordinate 171,078,896 of NC_057862.1, forward strand.
TTGCTTTTGCCCTCCCTTCTATCAGTCCCCCCTTTTCCCCTTACCCTTTTACTTCCCTAAAGAATAAGTTAAGTTTCTTTATCCAAATGAACGTATATGTTATTCCCTCTTTGAATCAAATCTAGTGAGAGTAGGGTTAAAACAATGTTCACCTCTCCCTTCTTTCCCTCTATTGTAATAGGCTTTTTCACCTCTTCATATGATATAATTCACCTCATTCCACCTCCCCCTTCCTCTTCTCCCCATAAATTCCCTTTTTAAGCTCTTAATTTTCTTGATATCATCACATCAAAGGCAGATTATATTTATACCCTCTATGTATAATCATTCTGTCGGCCCAAATACATATATCTTTCTCAAGGGTTATAAGTATTATCTTCCCGTGTAGGGATGTAAACAATTTAACCTTACTGGGTAACTCCCCCCCCCTCCGCCCTGCACCATTTACCTTTTTAAACTTCTCTTGAGTCTTGTATGTTAAGATCGAATTTTCTATTCAGATCTTGAAAGTCCCCAATATCATTGAATGTCCATCTTTTCCCCTGAAAGATAATGCTCAATTTTGCTGGGTAATAGATTCTTGGCTGCAATCCAAGCTCTTTTGCCTTCCAGAATATCATATTCCAAGCCTTGTAATCCTTTAATGTTGAAGCTGCCAGGTCATGAGCAATCCTGACTGTGGTTCCATGATATTTAAATTGCTTCTTTCTGGCTGCTTGGAGTATTTTCTCCTTCACCTGATAATTCTGGAATTTAGCTAGATTATTCCTTGGAGTTTTCTTTTGGGGGTCTCTTTCAGGAGGTGATTGGTGGATTCTTTCAATGATGATTTTATCCTCTGATTCTATAATATCAGGGCAGTTCTCCTTAATAATTTCCTGGAATATGATGTCTAGACTCTTTTTCTGATCATGGCTTTCATGCAGTCCAGTGATTCTCAAATTGTTTCTCCTGGATCTGTTTTCCAGGTCAGTTGTCTTTCCAATGAGGTATTAAACATTTTCTTCTGTTTTTTCATTCTTTTGATTCTGCTTGACTGATTCCTGGTGTCTCATGGATTCATTACCTTCCAACTGTCCAATTTTAATTTTTAAGGCATTGTTTTCTTCAATGATAATTATGCACTTTTTTTTTCCATTTGGACAAATGAATTTTTTAAGGCATTACTTTCTTCAGTGAGATTATGCATCTTTTTTTTCCATTTGGCCAGATGAATTTTTTAAAGGAATTGTTTTCTTTAGTCAATCTTTGTGCTTCCTTTTCTAAACTGCTGATTCTTTGTGCTTCCTTTTCCAAGCTGCTGATTCTTTTTTCATAATTTTCTTGGGTTGATTTCATTTCTCTCCCCATTTTTCTCTATTGATTTTTAAAATCCTTTTTGAGCTCTTCCAAGACAGCTTTTTGTTCTTGAGACCAATTCATCTTCCCTCTTGAGGCTTCACATGTAGGCAATTTGAGAGTATTGTCCTCATCTGAGTTTGTGTTTGCTTCTTCCCTGTTGATACCGAAGCTCTCAATGGTGAGAGCCCTTTTTTGTTTCTTACTGCAGTATGCAGCTTTTTTTTTTTTAAGTTGAGGTCTGCTCTGGGGGCACCAGGGTCCCTGTTTCAAGCTTCTTGTGCTGGGGTATAGGGGCTGTGTCATTGGTTTTCTATACTGAGGCCTCTGTGACTTGTGGACTTCTACCCGCCCTGGCCCTGCTAGCTGTGTGCTGGGATCAATAGGCCTGGTCGTGCCTGTCCTATGGGTGGCTGTCCAGCTGGCAGCCTGCCCTCCTGGCTGGTGTAGGTGGGTTTCGCCACTCTCCTGCTGCGCCACCAGCTTATTGAGCCAGGATCCAGGGGCCTCAGTTGCTCGGCTGCGGCCCACAGCTTCCTGCTGACTTGCCCCAACTCCCTCTGCGCTGCGCCTCCCTTTTGTCCCAGTGAGACTAACCTTTCCTGAAGTCTTCTAAATTATCTCTGGTTGGAAAACTGTGACTCTCTGTCTCTTTGCAGGTTCTGTAGTTTCAGAATCCCTCTAGAAGCTTGATTTAATGTTCTTTTTGAAGGAACAGAAGGAGAGCTTATGCGATTTGCTGGCTACTCTCTGCCATCTTGGTTCTGCCCTTCAGAGCAAGCGGTTTCATTTGAGTGATGAGGTCAAAAGCTAGATTGCAAAGAGTTGAGTGCGAGGAGAGGAAATTCAGGCAGCAAATGAAAACTTCTTCAAAGAATTTGCCAGAAGAAAAATATAGGACAATATCTTGAGAATGTGGTGTGATTTTTTTTGAAGGAAAGAAGCTTTTAAAATATTTTTAAAGATTGGGAGACTTGGACGTATATGAAGATATTGGGGAAGGAACTAATTAATAGTGGTTGAAAATTTGAAAGAGAGGGAAAATGATTGAGGATGGAATCTGCTGGAGAAGATAAAAGGGGGTAGGACCAATTGCACATACAGTCTTGGCAAGGAAAAGGGATGCTTCTTTGTCAGAGACTAGGGAAAAGAAGCAAAGAGTGGGAGAGATAATTCAGGCAGTTTTGAGATGAGAAAATGAGAGAAGCAGTTTGTGTTGAATGACCTTGATATTTTCATTAAATAATAAACAATGTCCTTAGATGAGAGAGAAGGTGGGCAGAATTTGGGGAGTAGGAGGGAATTTAGGAGGAAAGAAAAGGTTTGGAAAAGCTTCTTTAGGGAATAAGAGAATCAAAGAGAAACAAAAGAATTGAAAAATGGCATGAGACATTCACAATTAAGAAATCATTGATGGGGCAGCTAGGTGGCGCAGTGGATAAAGCACCGGCCCTGGAGTCAGGAGTATCTGAGTTCAAATCCGGCCTCAGACACTTAACACTTACTAGCTGTGTGACCCTGGGCAAGTCACTTAACCCCAATTGCCTCACTAAAAAAAAAAAAAAAAAAAAAAAAGAAAGAAATCATTGATAACTTTGGAGAGGATATGCATTTTTAGTTGTATTAGGAAGTCGGAAGCCACCAGATTATAAAGAGTTTAGAAGTGAATTAGAGGAGTTGAAGTACCAAATGTAGATGAATTTCTCTCAAGCATTTTAGCAGAGAAAAAGAGAAATATTGAATGATAGGCAGCAGGGATGGTAAGATCTAGTAAGGATATTTTTAAGAATTGATTAGTGATATGGACATGTTTATAGACAGCAGGGAAGGAACCAGTAGATATGGAGAGATTAAAGATGAGAGAGCGGTGTTAATAATGTAGGTGGACTTTTGGAGAAGATGGGAGGATATGGGGTCCAAGGTAAATGTAGAGGGTTTGCTTTTGAAAGAAGGGATACTTTTTAAACATAGGAGTGAATAAGGAGATAAAGGGGAAGGATGTCTGAGTGATGTGAGAAGATGAGGAGAGAATGACCTCTCAGTGAATACCTTCAATTTTTTTTAATGAATTTTATGAGTCAAGGTCCACAGCTGAGAAGGGGTACAAGGAGATGGTGTGGTGGGAGTATTGGGGAGAAATGAAAAGATTTGAAATAGTAACTGCTTGAGTGGGATAGTGAATAGATTGAGGAGGTGTAAAAAGATTGCTGTGCTGCAGTCAGGGTCTAGTTGAGATTATATAGTAATAGTAGTAGTGGTGGTGGTGATGACAGTAATAACAATAATAATAAGTATAACATACTATGATATAATTATAATTAGAGTAGACCCAATGTGAATCTTAGTATGTAATTTAATTATTCTTAGTTTTCCTTGATCTACATTTGATCTCCCTTATTCACCTTGAGTTTTCAATGAATGTATGCACAAGCTTCTTAACTATCAAAAAATAATAAGGGGCAGCTAGGTAGCGCACTGGATAGAGCACTGGCACTGGATTCAGGAGGACCCGAGTACAAATCTGGCCTCAGACACTTGACGCTTACTAGCTGTATGACCCTTACTAGCTGTGTGACCCTGGGCAAGTCACTTAACCCTCATCACCCCCCCCCCAAATGGTAGAGGAGGCAGTTAAAAAAAACAAACTATCCTCACTTTTTTATCCTTCCTATTCTCAGAGAAGGTGAATTGAGAAAGAGGCTTTGGGCAGTGACTGAACCTTTGAAGGGAAGTTAGTGGGAAGTGGAAAGAGATATTAAAGTAGGTAAAGATCTCACATGGATTTCTATATAAAAATGAATTAAGGACATTGTGGAAAATGATAGAATGGCTTTCAGTTCTTAATAAAAAGTAAGTATAATTACAATCCATGCACATTACAATATGGCTTCCCTCTTTACTATTCTACTGAAATTGTTCTCTGCAGATCATTGATGATCACTTAATTGCAAAATCTAATGACCTTTTTTCCTCAGTCTTTATACTCATTAATTTCTCAGCATTTAACGTTGTCAACTCCCCCTCTTCCTGCATTTTTTGTGAAAGCTAATTTTCCTTTGGCTTTATGATACTATTCTACCTTGGTTTTCTCTCCACTTGTTTTTTCTCTGTCTCCTTTACATAATACTTAAATGTAGGCATATCCCTGGAATTAGTCTTTCTATGTTTTACTTTGATAACTTCACCTACTCCTATGACTAAATATCCTTTTTACATACATTAACCCTTCATGCATATCTCTAGCCTTGACCATTTTTCTGAGCTAAAGACCTATTGTCTAGATTTCAGTATTTCCAGCATTTATCTATATGTTAGTATTTCCTATTTTGGATTCTTGTTTTTGTTGTTGTTTTTTTTTTTTTTTGCAGGGCAATGGGGGTTAAGTGACTTGCCCAGGGTCACACAGCTAGTAAGTGTCAAGTGTCTGAGGCCGGATTTGAACTCAGGTACTCCTGAATCCAGGGCCGGTGCTTTATCCACTGCGCCACCTAGCTGCCCCCTCCTATTTTGGGTTCTTTAGGGATACTTCCATCTGGAGAGGCTATTGGTATTGTAAACTCAGAATTTTCCAAATAGAACTCAGTACCAGTACTCTTCCCCTTAGACACAGACCTAAATATGTTCTTCTTGACTTGCCTGTTTCTGTTAATGGTTTACTATTATTCTAACCACCTAGGCTAGAAACCTTGTGATTCTCTCTCATTCTTCTTTTGCTTTCACCCTTTAAGTCCAGTCATTTACCAAGTCCTATCAGTTTGACCTTTGTAGCGTAAACTGTTTCCTCTCCATTTATGTTGCCACCATTCTTCAATATTTATTACTTAAACTGCTAAAAAAAACCTCATTACAAATCTCCCTGCTTTGCATTTCTCAGTCAGTCAACCTAGTATTCATTAAGTCCTACTATATGCTAGGAACTCTGCTAAATGAAAGAGAATGGCAAAAAAGCAGTACCTGTTCACAGGAAGCTCACAATCCGATGAGGGAGACATGCTTACAACTAATACAATTATGTACAAACAAGGGACAACAACACACTTATATGTTTGTATGCACATACACACACACATATATGTGTGTATGTATACATATACACATATACATAAATATATATGCAGAAAGAAATATGAAAAATTGGGGGTAGTCTTAGAAAGAAGGCACTAAGATTAAGGAGGACTGGGAAAAGTTTCTTGGTGAAGGTGGGACTTCAGATGAAACTTGAAGGAAACCAGGGAAGCGAAGAAATGAATATGATAGAGGAGAGAGTTTCAAGCATGGGGGCACAGCCATGAAAAAGCTTGGAGTCAAAAAGATGGAATGTCATATGCAAATGTCACTGCATCCCAGAGGATGTGGTGAGGAATAAGGCAAAATGGGACTAGAAAGGTAAAGGGCCAGATTATGAATAGCTTTAAAAGCCAAACAGGGTTTTCTATTTGATCCTGGAAGAAATGGGAGCCACTGGAGTTCACTGAATAGGTAGGATGATACGATCAGACTTGAGATTTAAGAAGATCTATTTGACAGCAAGAGACTTGAAGCAGAGAGTAATCAGCAGCCTATTGAATTTATCCAGAAGCGAGGTGAGAAGGCACTGCACTAGGGTGGTTGTCGTGTCAGAGGAGAGACAAGGGACATTGAAGAGGGATGTTTCAAAAGTAGAAATGATAAGACTTGACAACTGATTACATGTGAGGAGGTGGTGAGAGAGAAGTCAAGGATAATACATAGGTTGTAAACCTGAATGACTGGGAAGACAATGATACCCTCTACAGTAATAGGGAAATTAAGAAGAGGGAAAGATTTTGGAGGGACAATAAGTTCAGTTTTGGACATGTTGAACTTTAGATGTCTTCTATGGAACATCCAGTTTGAGATGTTCAGTTGGCAGTTGGAGATGAGAGACTAGAGGTCGGTCTTAAAAGACATTAGGTCTGGACAAGTAGAACTTAGAGTCATTTGCAGAGAGCTGATAATTGAAACAATGGCAGCTGATTAGATCACCAAGTGAAATAGAATAGAGGAAGAAGAGAACACTCAAGACAGATGAAAATCCAGCAAAGATGACTAAGGAACAGTCAGATGGGTAAGAGAAGAGATGTCTGTCAAAAAAAAACAACCTTAGAATATCAAGGAGAAAAAGGTGGTTGATAGTGTCAAGGCTACAGAGAAGTCAAGAAAGATGAAGAAGAATGGAAAAAGACCATTAGATTGGCAAGAGCAGTTTCTGTTGAAAGATGATGGTGAAAGGCAGACTGCAAAGAATTAAGAATAGTGAAAGGAAAGGAAGTGTAGGCACCTGCTACAGCACCTTTTCAAGAAATTTAGTCAGGAAAGGGAAGAGATATCAGACAATAGGTAGAGATGGATAGATTATTTGAAGATTTTTTGAAGATGAAGGAAACATGGGCATATTAGTAGGCAGTAGGGAAGTAGTAGGCAGTGATTGAGGATTAATGAGACAGTAGAGGTAATAGAGGAAACAGTTGGAGAAAATAGGATGAAATTGGATCACTTGTACATGTGTAGGGATTTATGTTGGAGAGATTGTGAAATGGTTAAAGGAGGAGATGGAGAATGTGATGTGAAATGAACAGGGGACATGAGGGAACTCTATGCAAATGAATTCAATTTTTTTTTCAGAAAAATATGAGGCAGTGTTTTCAATTGAAAATGTAGGGAAAGTTTTGGGAGTTTGAAGGAAAGATGAAAATGTTTGGAAAAGCAATTTTGATAAGTAAGTTAGTAAAATCAATTAGGTATAAGAGAATTCCAAGTCCATAGTGAGGACCTATTTGAGATTATGTAATGTAAATTTGTAGTAAATTCAGTTAGAATGGTTTCATTATTTCCTCCATATTCATTCAACAAGATATGAATGCAGCATAGTGTGGGAGTAACGTGAAGCTGGAGTTAATAGGACAAAGACTTCAATAGGATAAAGGAGCAAGGGTCTTGAAAGAGGAAGCCAATGTAACATTGAACTGGTTCACCAAAGGTTCAAAATGGGAAAAGGAAGAAAGTGTAGCCAGTGCAAGGATAATGGCCTGGGAAAGACCTGCAGTATGGAGGGATTAGAAATTGTGGTGCGAATAAAGAATAAGGTTTGGGATTGCAGGACCGAGGGAGAGGGAGAGTTAAAAGATCGCGATCATATAACAGAATTCAGATTTAATGAATCTGGTTGTGGAACCCTTGTGGGTGGTGGCAAGATAAAGAGTATAACTGTCTCTGGGTGTAGCTGTGGTGGAGTCAATAAATAGGTCATGGGAAAGTAATAATTTGTGGAATTGGATGTTTAAGGTGTTTTAAGGAGTATCTTTGTAGGTTGAATTGAAATTCCATTGGTATGATGGTGAGAAGACATTCTCCATTTTTACTGCTACATTAATTTTTCTAAATCATGGCCCAGTTGGGAAGGTGGGGTGGAATTAGGGTGTGCTTACCTGCTCAGAAGACTTTTCAGTGATTTTTCACTTCCAGTGATCTAGCAAATATTTGTTGAGTGCCTACCATGAACAAGACAGTATGCTAGATATAAAATTTATAGAAGATAACATATCATCCCTCAAGATCTCATAGCCTCATTCTGGAAATAAAGATACACACAAAGAGGGAAGATATATACAGAAAAAGTTTTAAATAGGGAAGTGTGGTTTAGTGGAAAGAATTTGGATTTGAAATCAAAGGACCTGGGTTCAAATTTTGTTTTTGCTGTATCTGTATGACCTTAGGCAAATTAGCCTTTTTTCCCTCAACTGGCAAATGAAGGGGTTAGATTGGACTACCTAAAGGGTGGTCCTTTCTAGCTTTAAATATATAAACCTATAAAGATAATGAGTAGTACAGACAGGAAGTGCTTATTTGGGAAGTGGGCTAAACTGTGGTACTAGAGGACCTCATAGAAGAGCTAGGCCTTGACAGAATTTATTTGATAGAAATTATTCTAGGTTAGGAAATTATGTAGTTGTTGGAAAACACAGATTGTTCCAGGAGTAGCAAGTAGATCAGATTAGAAAAAAGTTAAGTTTATATATGGGAGATGGGAGTGATGAGAAATAAAACAGTAAAGGAAAATTTGAGAAGACTTTGAATAAACCTTTTAATGACTTGCCATTTGTAGCACAGTTATAGGAAATAAAATATAGATTATCATTTATAGGTAACTGTGTTCTCATCTACTAAAAGTCAGCCCTTGTTCAAAAACCTTCATTGGTTACCCAGTGCCTGGTGAATAAAGTCTATATTTCTCAGCCTAGCATTCGAGCTTCTACAGCCTAGCCCCAATATCTTGCTACTTTATCTTTTATAATTCTCCTGAATGAATCCTACGCATCTTCCATACTGGATTACTCATTATTCCTTTTCACTGCCTGTCAAAAACCAACCAACCTTCAAAGTTTATATCAAATGTTTCTCCCAGGGGCAGCTAGATGGCGCAGTGGATAGAGCACCAGCCCTGGATTCAGGAGTACCTGAGTTCAAATCCAGCCTCAGACACTTAACACTTACTAGCTGTGTGACCCTGGGCAAGTCACTTAACCCCAATTGCCCCGCAAAAAAAAAAAAAAAAAATTTTTCTCCCAGCAGTTTTTCCTGATCCTCTAACCAAATGTGATCTTTCTCTCTTATGGACCCCTATGACATTTTGGAATTATTAAAATTATTGTTATTGATAATAAATGACAACAATAACAATGAAAGATTTGCAAGGCACTTTATAAGCATTAATTCTTTTGATCCTCACAACAACTCTGTGAGATAGATGCTATTATTATCCCCATTTTACAGATGAGGAAACTGAGATGAGAGGTTAAGTGACCAGCCTAGTCATACAAGGAACAAATGTCTGGGGTGGGATTCAGATTCAGGTTTTCTTGACTCCCAAGTCTAATACGATAACCACTGTGCCACTTAGCTACCTAATCTATCTGGTTATTCGTCTTATTGCACTTAATAATTATTTAGGTAGTTTTCTTTTCCATATTAGATTGTAAGCTATTTGAAAGCAATGATTCTGTCTTAGTCATCTTTGTTTCCTTTGGTTGAAGACACTGATGATGTTTAACCTGTAGAAGACTTGTGTGGGGAAATGGGGGTACAGGTGGAGTATTAATAGGGTATGACTGTTTACTTCAAATATTTGGGAAGCTATTATATCGAAGAAGGATAGGATTTATTTTACTTGGCCCCAGTGGAAAGAGCTGAGACTAAAATCACAGACATATATCAGTCCCTTACAAGGAAAACCACTTAACAACGGGATGAGCTGCCTCTGAGAGTAGTTTTCCTTGTCATTGAAGCCATCAAATAAACAAAAGTATAGATAAGCACTTATTGAGGATATATTAGAAAGTATTCAGAATTTAGGTAGAGGATTGACCGGATGACCTTCTGAGATCCCATCCATTTATGAGAAACTATTTTATTTATACTTAGCATAGAGTTTAACACAGAGTAAGCACCAAGGTATTTGTTGAATTGAATTTCATATTTGAAGGGGCTCTTAGGAAGGAGGGTAAACTTTGCCATTCCAAAATGAAGGAAGGGAAGAATAGGTGAGTAATATAATTTGTTATTGTCACATTGCAATACCAATGTTATAAGTTTTAAAAACTCTTTATTAATTGCTACTTTCTTTTCAACACATTAGTGCGACAGAAAAAATTACTGTTTTAAAAATATGTAGATAATAAATACTATTGTTCTTCATCCTAGGATGTACATTTTGGATTTTCCCAAAAGTATGAGTATAACTTATTCATGCATTTACACTTTTTTTGCTCCATTTCTCTTGGCGTGCCTTTTCACAATAGCTAATTACTGACTTATGGCTCTAATTTCAGGACATGAGATATAGCAGTGTTAATTGGCTAGTGGAAGTATAAGTCACCTTGGCCTCATTATCATAATAGTCTGGGCTAACCTATTATAATCTGAAACATCTATTAATTCCAGGTTTTTCCCAAAATTCTTCTTTCTTGGGTCAGCAAAGTGCAATAGTGTATCTTTTGGAACTATTGAAGAGAGAAAAACTTCTCTTAGACATTCCAGTTAAGGAATGGTATGTCTGTGGAATGAGAGAGTTGAACCTACTCTTTTTATAAGCCAAATAAGTTTCTTTCCATGAATTTCCATTAAGTGGCTAACCTACTTATTTATAACAAATAACAGCAACTTGGAATAGTCTTTATTCATGAAAATATTTGCAGTTTCAATAGTAATAGTGCATTGAAAAAACAGAGTTCTTTTGTTTGGTTCAAACATTTATACTAAAATATCGTTTATCTGATTTTTTTTCATTTGGTACCACAATTCTGCTACATTATATATTTTAAAATAAGTTAGTCTCAGGATTACTCCTCATTGGTTGCTTCACTTAGGGTCATAGGATGACTTGAAAAGGACCTTAGGATTACAAGAAATAGATTTTAGTTGCAAAGCAACAAAACAAAACAGGGTAGTGATCACATAAAATGAAATTCTACAAATGTATTAACATTAAGCTTATAACACTGAATTGGTAGGATAAATAGAGTTTTAAAGCTGGATATGAACTTAATGATTATATCTGTTATAAGCCCTTCATTGTACAGATAAAGAAACAGACCCAGAGAAGTTGAGAGACTTGCCCAAAGTCACAGAGTTAGCAGTGCGTGGACATAAATTCCAGTCTTTTGATTATCATCCAAGATTTTTTTCTATTCCATGATGCTGCTGCTTCTTAAGTTTTTTTGTTTACTGGTAGAGTACTTTTCATTTATGTTCTGAAATTAAATGTTGGTCCGTGCAGGAAGTATGGTACTTGGAAATAGTTGTGGTTTTTCCCCTTATTAAAGATCAAAAACTATTTGATATATCTGTGATTGCTACATAGACTTTATTTACCTCATTTTATGAGGCTTAAGTATAAAGTAAGAGGATTTTTAAAAATAAGCAAGCTATAATTTAAAACATTTAAATTTGTATCAGCCTAAATTATTCACCATAGGAATCTATATTTTTATTCTAATATTGCAGCTATTGCTTAACAATTTAAAAATCATGTAATGCCTTCCTTTGACCATATCAGAAAATGATCATTTCATTTTTGAAAACAGCAAAAGTCATTTGGAGGCAACTCTGGTGAATGAGGTTAATCGTTAAGCTTGGGATAACTTGGTCCCAAACAAGGTGTGACTAAAAATTGATTCTGATTGATATTTTCTGTTTATTGCTAAAGTAAGTTTCAGAACATGAGTTGCAAACCTATTTTGAGCAATGGCAGTGTATCTGGAATTAGTATATATTTCGCAAGATAACTTTGAAAGATAGCATGCACATGGATGTATAAATTCTATGATGTTACTAAATAATTAGTCATATTACTGTTGTTAAGTTGTGTCTTGCTGTTTGTTTCTCTGTGGACCATATCATGCCAGTACTGACATGGAGTTTTCTTGTCAAAGATATTGGAATGTTTTATTATTTCCTTTTCCAGTGGATTAAGGCAAACAGAGATTAAGTTACTTGTCCAAGGTAACATAGCTACTAAGTGTTGGAGGCTGAATTTTAACTCAGGTCTTCCTGACTGCATGCTTAGAGCTCCATCCAGTGAGCCACCAAGCTGAATAAAACTTTTGTGAAAATGCTTATACAGACATTTCCCCTTTAACTAATTAGCATAAGTTGGAATGGTATTGACTTTTCAGAATTCTTTGCCTAGTATACTGAACTATTAAAAGAGCTGAAAAGATTTTCTTTCATGCAAGGTAGGTTTTGATTAGATTCTATTATTTTATGCATTTGGTGCCTATCTGAAAACTTTTAGGTCTTTCATTAAGAAAAGTTATGTTTATTTCAAATTAATTAATAATATCATGTTATTTTTTTCCACTTTATATAAAAATATGGATTCACTTTTCTTAAAGACATACTAGGTAGAAAAATATAAATATCATTTTTTGGAGCAGTATAAAAATTGGGGAGAGGAGAAACATAGCATTTATTCAAAAGTACAGGGGTCTGTGATAGAAAGTGGTAGGAACAATATTAAGAATTGAGAATGAGGAAACATACTAGAGCTGCTATTTGTTATGATTTCACTTTCCTTCAAGTATCCTCAGTTACCATCCACTAAGTTCTGTTACTCTTGTGATTCTCTAATAGATTTGGTTGGGATACAGATAACTTAATAAATACTTTAACATTTTGGTCTATCTTTTAGATAAAAGCAAATAAAAATGCTTATTTTTAAACATTAATATTAACAAATATATATAATCTACATAACTAGTGTGTTATGTATACAAACATCTTTTAAATAATAACTAGGGATATATTATTTCATTCATATTGGTAGTAGGAATTATTTTTAATTAATTTAATAGGAATTATTTTTATACCTATAATGTCTTATTTTTCCTATTAGAAACCTTACAAAATAAGCATTTTAATTATTTGAAAAAATATGCCCCCAAAAGCCAACTAGACTTCTTAATAAGGCAAAATGTACATTTCTTTCTAAGTATCAGTAGAACATTTGCCCTCCACTTTGGGTTCAGCATATCCCAGTGTGTTTGAAGCATTAGGGAGTGTTAGCTAGCTCTTGCTTTCATGAAGCTTATGGACTAGTATAGAGTAGATGACATAAAAATAATTGGTACAAAAACCAAGTTGCTGAGAAAGGTGTCAGAGAAATCTTCATAATGGAAGGACATGGCATTTGGAATGAATAAGTGGGATTTTATAGGTGGAAAGAGGCAGAATAGGGAGAGCATCCCAAAGGGGGGCATAACATGAGCAAAATAAGGAAGATAGGAAAGGAGGTGACATTTCCAGACTTGGGAGCAGGCTAGCATACAGAGGATACGTTGGGTCCTGCTATGTTGCCTAACCCTAAATCATAACCTTGAGTGTAGGTGAGGATTTAGAATCTGTTGATAGAAGAAGCTTTGCTAGTTGCAGTACTTTCTTCACCATGCTACCTGTACTCTGACCATTATCCTTATCTCTCTTTTCTTATATCTACCTCTCCCAACCTTGGATTTCAACCCTGGGTCTCCCAACTCTGATGGGTTAGGGTTTGGGTTTTTTTGGCCTTATCTTGTAGGAATCTTAACTTCATGACACTTCCTGTTCTCCACACCATGACACCACATGCATGCCTTCCCTCCCCCTAGCTCTCCTTTATGTGTTGCTTTCCTTCAATAGTATGTAAGCTCCTTGAAGGCAAGGATTTTCTTTTATTTGTGTCACCATTGTTTGACACTGTTCCTAGCACCTAGTAATCACTCAATGCTCTGTATCTATTTTGTTGGAGTTATGACAGTATGAAGCCAGGGCCTGGGAATCTGTGATATTGAACTCACCTTCTTAAATTTTTGCTCCTAATCTGAGACAAGGAGAGAGAAAGAGATGGGAAATGAGAGAAATGCTTAGAGAGAATTTGAATCCAAAAGGTGAGGGAAATTTTGCTTTGTAAGTTGAAGTAATTCCGTTACTTTCAAAGTGAAACACTATAGGATTATTCCATATATAAGCCAGAAAAACTACTTTGATGAGTAATGTGCCTAAGAGTATTTAGAGTTCTTAATAGAAAGAGCTATAATAAGGAAAAAGAATGCTACAGGTTTTGAAATGAAATGACACCAGTGAACATGCCCCAAAGACTCCTTTACACTCATAAAAACATAGATGTTTCTGTCTCTTCCCCTAATCCTCTTTTAATTTAAATTGCCATTTCTTCAAATAATCATTTAGGATAACTAGAAAACTAATTCTTATTCCTTTTGTATATTCTATTGTAATTACTTATATAACACATTTGGAGCCTAACTTTTAAAGTATATGTTAGATATGTATAATTTTATGTTTATTGATGTTTAAAAGAAAAAATAATTATTTCTTTAGTATTGTTTTTCATTATTTGTTATAAATTTGTATAAATTTCAGCTACAACATGAATGGTCCATGTGGACTAGCCTGGGACACTAATGTTTTTACTTCTCCTGATTAACTGTTGTGTTTGGTACAATTCTTCTCATCTCAAGACACCTATACCACTATGTTCCCTCTTTCAGTGAATTACCTCATTTTCTACTTCCCTGAAAAAATTGAGGATGCTCATCAACAGTTTCTCTTCCCTAATTCTGCCCTTCAGATCACCTCCTCCTGGCGTATACTGCCTCCTGATTCTTCCTCCTAGTACCTTGCTGCTTTGGCTGGGCTGCTTTGCCTGCCCTGTGTATGTTAGTTGGTAGAGATGGCTGGCCCCTTTTCCACAGGAGTTGCTTTCCCTAGATGTTGGCTGTGAGGGAATAAGGTGGTATGGGAGGGGCGGACCCCTCTCTACAATGATTTCTCTCCTCATTGATATCTCTGGGGTTTGGGCAAGTCTGGGAGTTTGTTAGTTACTGCTATTCTCAAGGTTCTGTGATTTGGGATTCTTTTACCTCCTCATTAATCACTGACTCCTTCCTTGTAGTTTTGAAACATATCCAGATCTTTCTAATTCTTTAAAAAAACAAAACCCTTCACTTGACTGTATCATATCCTCAATCTGTCATCATATACTTTGCCTCTTTTTCATAGCCAAATTAATAGAAAAACTTACCTACACTTAGTGCTTCTACTTCCTCACCTCCCACTCACTTATCAAATCCTCACCACTTAATAGACATTGCTCTTTCTGAAAGGCCAACAATGATATCTTTATTCTTCTTTTTCTCAATTCTTATCCATCCTGACCTTTCTGCAGTGTTTGACACTGTTGAGCACCCTCCTTCTGGATACTTTTCCACCTTTGTTTTTTTGACACTGTTCTATAATGATTCTCTTCTTACCTACTGGGCTGATTCTTTTTCTCCTTTGCAGGTTCATTAGATGAAGATATGCCCCATGTATGTAGTGTAGCCCAGCTCTCTGTCAATATGCCTTCTCCTTTCCTTATAATTCAGCATTCTTGTCAGCTTCCATGGATTCAGTTACTATTCCTATGCAGATGGTTCCCATATCTACCCTATCATCTTTATTTGAAAATACATTTTTCAAAAAAATAATTTCCCTCCTAGATTCCAGTCTTGCACATTTCTATAACAGACAATACCTGATGATTGAGTGGTTACCTACTATTTATAAAATTATTTCTTTGGGAATGTGTTCTTTGATGACCATGTTCCAGAAACACTTTTAGAATACAACCTATCTTGAGTTGAATACTACCTCACCAAGACTTAAACTCTGGGTCTGACTATGGTACCTATTTTCTCACACCATTTTTTTTTTTAAGTGAGGCAATTGGGGTTAAATGACTTGCCCAGTGTCACACAGCTAGTAAGTGTTAAGTGTCTGAGGCCGGGTTTGAACTCAGGTCCTCCTGACTCCAGGGCTGGTGCTCTATCCACTGCGCCACCTAGCTGCCCCATTCTCACACCATTTTATTAGTAGAGGGCAGATCGGTGGAAGAGACAGGTTTCTTCTAACTGTTAGTTGAGAGAAGAGAGAACTGATGACCCAGGATACTACAAATACGGAAAAAGAAAACAATTCCTGTCATAACTTTAAAGAAATTAAAACAGAGTTCCATAATCTGGAATGTATAGGACTTGTTATTCCATGTGTTACTTGGCAAATATTTAGAGTGAATGTCTTGCTCTCTGATCTAGTTGCTAGAATAAAATTTATTAGCTATTGGTTACCTGGAAAATAAACTTTTTGAACTCTATCACCTTAATTTATATTTTGAAATTTGAACCTGGAGGGTATCATCATCAGGAGGGGAGAGAGATCATGGTAAATAGTTATACATATAAGTTAGTATCCTTTTGGGATTTTAATAATTTATCTCAAATACCTTTCTCTTCTCTCTGAAGAGCCTCAGCAATTTCTTCTGCAGTCCCTAAATGGGCAAGAGTAAGCTTGGGGTGGGCTTGCCCCTCTCCTTCTCTCCTCTCTTCTCTCTGATCCTGTTTCTTTTTGACACTACTACTATTTTACTCTGCCTGTTTTAAATGCTAATCCTACTGTCATATTCTCTCTCGTGATTCATCTTCATGTTGTACACTATGGAGTCCTACCACTGGGTTCTCAATCTGGAATTGAATATAGAAGAAATTGCTGTGGCACTTGTGGTACCTCCTGCTAATGGCAGTAGGAGCCTGGGAATAATTATATTTCTGTGCTTTTACTTACAGTTGAGGGGAGTAGAATCTGAGAATGCAGACGGGAGAATTTAGGCGAACTATATTTGTTTAAATATGTTTTCTGATCTAATAGTTTTTGGTGAAATTCTATGCAATAGATTTCTGGGCAATCTGATTTCTTTAAGAAATTGATTAAAAAAGGCTTCTTAGTGGCTTAATATCAAAACTATAAATATAGACCACCTAAGTCCTGATAAGCAAATTGAATCTAATTGCATATTATCTAGCAATATGTATGTATAATTTTATAATTGTTTCACCTAACTTTAAATCAAGGGTTCTTAACTTTTTTCTATCATGCACCTGTCCTTCAGCAGTGGTGAAACCTATGGACTCCTTTCTCATAATAATGTTTTAAAAGGCATAAAATAAAATACATAGGATTACAAAGGAAACCAATTATATTAAAATAGTTATTAGAGTAGTTTTAAAAGTTCTAGCCCCAAGTGAAGAATCTTTGTTTTAAATATAAAAGCTTCTCCAAGTATTGTTTTCTTGGACTATTGTTTAAAAAGCACTAGAGTTAAATGTACTTAATTGATATATGATGATTTTCAAACCCATATAAATGAAATAAATCCCCTTTTAATGGACTCTAGTAATTGTGTGTTTTTGCTTTTACAGGTCATGTAATGTTTGCTGAAATAAAAATGGAGAATGGAAAGTCAAAAGGCTGTGGAACAGTCCGATTTGACTCACCAGAATCGGCTGAAAAAGCCTGTAGAATAATGAATGGCATAAAAATCAGTGGAAGAGAAATTGACGTACGCCTGGATCGTAATGCATAATTTCATACTACATTCAGAACATTCCTACATATGTTTAGCTTCTCTATCCTAGTAAAGAGTCCTTTTAGTAACATTAAAGAAGCTGTAAAAATGAACTTTTAAATCCCACCAGCCTTTAACAGTATAGTGTTAAAATATACTGTAATTCTTGCTAACAAACTTGAGTTTTAGTTTTTAAAGACAGTGGCTCTGGTCATTCAGTTTAAATGAATGGTTATACTGTTTTTAATGAGATAAGCCATTTCCCCATTGTTACTTTTCAGTACTGCATAGTGGGATTTGTTTAGTGTTTAAATTTCTCCAGCTTGTACCTACTTTATTGTAATGTAAAAAAAAAAATAGATGTTTTTCCAGAACTTCAGTTTTCTATATGCATTGTAGTCATAATTTAACTTGAAAAGAAAGGGCTTGGATAAATTAGGTTGTGATTTTGTTTGTTTAAAATTAGTTTTATGCCATGGTGCAGAATTACTGTAAATAAGTTTTTCAGCCTAGAGGGAGTTTGGGATGTTTTTTATTTGATTAAATTAAATGAATCTTTCTTGCTTCTCTACCCCCATCCCAGACCCCCTCTGTCACAAATAGGTCATTTTATCCCCATAACACTAGTAAAGATCAGTCTCCACAGCCCCTTATTTTATTGTTTCCTATAATTCCAAGTTCATACAGAACTGATAATGTAGCAAGCACCAAGTACGTTACTAGACACACTACCCCCAACTTCTTGTCTAGTTTCCAGCCATTCAAGTGAACAGCTAGAAAAAGAAAAACAATGGAAAGAATGAGAGAAATGGCTGTGTAAGTCAATCCACTGCTGTTAACTTTGACAGGAGCCGATGTATTTGTGAACACAGTTTGAATAAACCATGGAGCACCTAAACACAACATATCAAACACATTGGATCCTATAATGTTAGACATAGCCATATCTCCTCTGCCTGCAAAAGAAAAGAGCATGTTGTTGAAATGTGCACATTAAATTAACATTTTATTAATAAGATGTTTTTCTCTGTTTTGGAAAACTTGTTTTAGAGCAGAATTCTTACTGAATTTGTATTTGCTCAGTTGTTTTTAGTTAGTATTTAAATATTTAACATTAATTTATCAAATAGTAATTATCTTTATTTATTAAACAATTTTCTTAGAATATATAGATTACTTGTTTTTAATTCTAATTTAACATGTTTAAGCTTTAATAAAATTTTCAGGTGAATTTAATTCTTTACAGTTCAGGTTTAATGAATTTAAGCTGCTAAAATTGTCACTTTTCTTCCCCTTGATTTGCATTGTTCAGTGAAGTATATTGAGAAAATGAACGGTTTTTTACAAATGTCTTTTCCCTGTGCATGTGAGCCAGCTTAAGGATTGGGCATAAAAACCTGAACCAGTTCTTACCTTTTCTTGCAACCAGCACACTTGCAACAGTGTCTGGTATACTTGTTCCTGCTGCTAATAATGTAAGGCCCATTACTGTATCTGGAATTTCCAATGTTTCTCCTATGGGTGAAAAAATATTGATAAGTGACAAAACTCATGGTGGTTTTAGTCACCAGTTCATTAACTATTTTGTAAAGAAACCTTTTTTCCCTGGGCAAAACTACTGAGGTTGAAACACTACTTTGTGCTCAGTCATATTTTCAGCAGTACTATTTAAAAGAGAATTCAGAAATGTTATGGACTTTTAGATGGCACTGTTTAGGATATTTATCAGTTGGAATTCTACTACTGAGTGATTTCACTGTTCTTGTTCCCTGAAAGAAGTTGTGGGTGGCATTCATTATTAGAGACCTTTATTTTAATCTGAGGTTCTAGCCTTTAAAAAAAAAAACATCCTAAGGAAACCACTTTTTTTTTTTCCTTTAGATTATTTTGGTATCATTGTAGTTTTAGTCAGGAATTCTTGACAGCTGTTTCTGAGCTACACAAATATTATTCTTTTGTTATTTAAGCAATTTCAAAATGAGTTTCTAAAAGTCACATTAAATAATGAACTCTATGTAATGTACTCTTTGGGAAAGCATGTGAACTCCCCAATAGAGAAGAAATAGGGCTCTATTAAAGTCTTCCTAATTTGAGGTCCAAATTTTTTTTTATATTCCTGTAAATTTTGATGTTAGCTGATGGTTAGTTTTTCAGAAATGTAATAGTTCTAGGAAGGGAACTGGAGCGAAGTAGTTACTGTAAAAATTGCTTCTTTTGTGTTACTTTGAATGAAAACTTGCTTTAGAAACTTTTTTTTTTCTTGTGTATGATGCCAATTAAAACAGTTTAACTAGAAATGTAGTTTGTTTATTGGAAGTTCTTATACTTATGTTGGAATCAATTTATTAATATTCACTCATTTCTCATCCCACCTTTTACATGTTCATTTTGCATTTTGGTAAAGCTACTGTTAGTTCTTACGTTTGTGACCTTGAGGACAATGATACGGCGTATTTAATTGATTCTTTTGACCTAAATGTTGGCAGTTCTAAAATTACTCCTGTGAACTAATACAGTGGCCTAAACCCTGTGCAATCCTTGAGAACAATAACATTTCCCAATACAGTGCCATCTCCTTAATAGTAGTCAGTGTAGAAAAGGAATTGAGTATAGAAAGTCTATTTCGGACCCTATGCAAGGGAATTAAGTTCCTGGAGTAACAGACCATATCCTAAAGTGGCTCCACAGGATGGAGCCCTTCAGACTGTTACAGTGAGATGGCAGTACTTGATTAATGACATTGTTAATAACATTTAGTCACAAATCTTAAACTTTATCCTTGCTGAAGTAGTAAACACTAAGCTACCTATTATGAACATAAAATTTTTGTTCTTGCATTAATGGAGCTAAAACTTAGCAGAACTGGATTGACTTGGATAAATCACCTAATCTAAATATTCCTGCATCTCAATATCCTTACCTGTAAATGAGCAGAGAGGATCTGTAAGATCTCTTCCTGCTTTAATGTTTTAGTCTGAATTGCATACTCAAGATACATACCAGTTATTGTGACCATCCAAACAAGAATATAAGTAAATGCAGAAATCCATATTGCAGCCATGAAAAAGGTTATGATGAAGAAGTTTTTCCAAAACTTTCTTCTGCAGTCTGGTGTAGTTAGGAAAAGTAATGTAACAACAGGCAGAGTTAGTACCCAAAAAATTCTTTTCAAGTCAGCCTCAGGCATGCTAAAAACACTTGGAGGATCTGTTGCAAAGGAAAAGTGAAAATGACGTGAATTTCCTCAGCCAATTAAAATTTGTAATGTACCTTAAGAAAGCCATGTTGCTGTAAATAAGTTAAAACTTAGGGACAGGGGCAGCTAGGTGGCACAGTGGATAGAGCACCGGCCTTGGAGTCAGGAGGACCTGAGTTCAAGTCCGGCCTCAGACATTTAACACTTACTAGCTGTGTGATCCTGGGCAAGTCACTTAACCCCATTGCCTCACCAAAACCAAAACAACAACAACCAAAAAAAAACCTTAGGGACAGAACATATTAAATATTGAATACCAAATTACTGATGTTTTTGGCACAAACAATTGAACTTTTAAAGTGGAAGACAAAATAATCAAGCAGTCCTTGTTCCCATTCTTTGGCTATTTATCCTCTAAAACATAAGGAAAATCAGTTGGTATGTTGGATTATAATATAAGAGGTTATATAGTTAGTCAACTCTCAAGTATCTTAATGTGAATTTTCTGCAATCATTTTTTTTTGTATTAATTTTTTCCTATCATCTAGAATAGCACTGGGCTACATGCATATAAGAGAAGAGGTTCCAGAGCTGGAAGGGGCCTCAAAAATAATCCAGTTCAGTTCCTCTATTGGACAAACAAATAAACTGTGAGCCTAAGAAATTAAAACTTAACCCAAGTTACACAGGTAGGAGGTGGAAGAAGCAAGATTCCAATTCAGATTCTTTAACTTTAAAGCTAATGACTTAGGATGTAACATCTGATGGCCTGATTTTAATAACCTAAGGAAAATTGAGGCTTTAAGTAAGTTGTCAAAAGGAAGTCATATTACATTCCAAAGGAAAATATAAAAGGATTTTTGGATTTATCTGCACAATTATCCCCATGGCTTTAGATAATTGAGAGTTGGTTAAATCTAAGAGATAACCTTAAGAAAAAAGTATGTCATCTCTTATGTTAGTTTGTAAACTGTGAATGCTAGTCAAAGTAATTTGTTTCTTCTAAGCTGTGGAAGAATAGTGATAATTGTGCTCTGACTGAAAATGAAAGTTGTATGACATTTACTGTTTGTACACATATATATCTATTATAACCAACTCTAGGGAGCAGCTAGGTGGCGCAGTGGATAGAGCACCGGCCCTGGATTCAGGAGGACCTGAGTTCAAATCCGGCCTCAGACCCTTGACACTTACTAGCTGTGTGACCCTGGGCAAGTCACTTAACCCCAATTGCCTCACCAAAAAAAAAAACAAAACAACCAACTCTTATTACAACGTACTTTTTGTTTGTTTTTGTTTTTGCGGGGCAATGAGGGTTAAGTGACTTGCCCAGGGTCACACAACTAGTAAGTGTCAAGTGTCAGAGGTTGGATTTGAACTCAGGTCTTCCTGAATCCAGGGCCGGTGCTTTATCCACTGTGCCACCTAGCTGCCTCCTAATTACAATGTACTTTTTTTTTTTTTTTTAGTGAGGCAATTGGGGTTAAGTGACTTGCCCAGGGTCACACAGCTAGTAAGTGTTAAGTGTCTGAGGCCGGATTTGAACCCAGGTACTCCTGACTCCAGGGCCGGTGCTCTATCCACTGCGCCACCTAGCTGCCCCCTACAATGTACTTTTAAAAGTCATCCTGCGCAGTGGATAGAGCACCGGCCCTAGATTCAGGAGTACCTGAGTTCAAATCCGGCCTCAGACACTTAACACTTACTAGCTGTGTGACCCTGGGAAAGTCACTTAACCCCAATTGCCCCGCAAAAAAAAAAAAAAAAAAGTCATCCTAAGGGGGGGCGGCTAGGTGGCACAGTGGATAAAGCACCGGCCCTGGATTCAGGAGGACCTGAGTTCAAATCCGACCTCAGACACTTACTAGCTGTGTGACCCTGGGCAAGTCACTTAACCCCCATTGCCCTGCAAAAAAAAAAAAAAAAAAAGTCATCCTAAGGATCTCAGTGTCCTGAAAACAGAAAAAGCAATAGGACCTAATTCAGTGGTGTAAAACTCAAATAAAAACAGGAACCACTAAATCATACATAAGGATTCCTGTGTGCATATTGACTTGGTTTAAAAATGTGAAATCTATGTTTTATTTTATTTTTAAAAATATTTCCAATTTACATTTTAATCTGATGTGGATCATACCTGAGAGTGTTGTGGGCTGTGTGTTTTGACATCTCTGACTTACTGGATAGTTGGCCAGTTATAGAGACTTAGGTTCAAGTCCTATGGTAAAGAAATACTGGCTCTGTGACCAAGAACAAATCATTTACTTTTTAGTGCCTCTGGCACTTAGCTTAGTACTTAGCTCCACTAAGTTATAGACAAGTTTCCAATTCAAACTGGAAAAGAGAATATTCACATCTAGGGAAATCATAAGTCTTGGTTCTACCACCCCATCACCCACCCTGAAAAAGCTAATTTTAGTTAATTTTAAGTATGATGAATTTCTACATGAACTAACCAATCAATTGCACTATAGTATAGTGGGTTTAGGTATATCCTATTTATTCGAGTAAAATAGGAATCTATACTCCCCCCAAAGAAGTGCTGTAATGTGCTTCATTTTTACTGAAAAATAAAACAGTATAAGATCTCTTCTTGAAATCCAAAATAATTGAAGCTGGTGATAATCCCCCAAACTAAAAACGGTATTTTTTCGAGGGACTTTCCCCTAGTTTGAAGGGTTTTTTTAAAAAAACTTTTAGTCTTAATATTATTATGAAGGACCCATGTGAGAACTGAAAATACTGTATAGTTCTTATACATGTTATTTCCATTTTCTAACCTAGGTTACTGTCTATTCTCTGAACACACTTCACCTTTTCCCACCACTAAGTATTTACTCATTCCATTCTCTTAATTTCAGGATCTTTCTCTGCTCCCACCATCTTACATTCTCTATTCCAAATTCTTTAATATCCCACTCTAATGATACTTCTTTCCTGAAGCCTTCCAGGATTCCCATGCAAAGAAATGATCTCTTAATTTGTATTACATTTTGTATTCCTTCTTTTAAGATTCTTCATCTTATTGTAGTTAATCTATGTACTTGTCATCTCCTCTACTAGATTTTAAATTCTTTAAGATCAAGGAAATATATCTTATTTATCTTTATAGTCCCCATAGCATAAGAGATCAATCTTTAGCCACATCTTGTTATTCAGCTTTTAATTCAATTCTGTCTACTAGCTCAATAAGTAGGCCCAAAGATGACTATAGGGGAATATAGCTACAATTCTGATTTATGTATTATATTGATAAAAATATGCTCTGGTGGTTCTCTGGGTAACCAATCTTGGGCCTAATATAGATTATACATTACCAACAAAAATCTACTGAATGAATTTGGTCATTTTATGTGAATGAAAACATAACCAGTTCAGATTAAATTTTGAAATCACACTCTTAATAAGCTTATACAATGAATAGGATAATAAGATTAGTGGGAGGGTACCTCTTACCTTCAGAAACTTCACTAAATCCTCGTAAACTTGTAGACAACTGTGAGTAGTCAGAGTCTTCATGAAAGATTCCACTATCAGTTCTTGATTGTCGACGGATGAGTGGTCGATCTTCCCACCCCATTAGTGACTCTTCTGCTTGTCCTTCAATAGCTTTAGCAAAACAGGTACAACAGGGACTGCACTTCTTCATGATATATTGATTAATTTTAATGTCAAAACACAGCACCAAAATATACACTCCATAGATCAAAAGCAGCACAGTTCCTTCATACCTATGGAACAAAGAAAGTTGTGGCTTATTTTTACAATACTTAGATAATTTGTTTAAAGTTATAATTGATGATATTCAAGAAATAACCCATTAGGTTTTTGGTTTCTTTTAAAATTGTGATTTTTCCATAAGCAAAATGTAGTAATACCTGGAAATGTATTAAAATGAAGATTTGTTTATTTCACAAGTACTAGTGAATGGCAGAAAACCATCTAATCAGTATTTATTATATACTTTGTGTCAAGCACTGTGCTTAAAGATACAGATACAAAACAAAAAAGAAAACAGACAATCTCCACTGTTAGGGAGCTAGGGGAGACAACATGTTTATATGTAAAAATGTAGGGAATAAATACAAAGCAAATGTAAGCTAGGAAATGAGAGAGTATGCTAACATTAGGAAAATCAGGAAAGGCTTCATTGTAGAAGGTGGTGCTTCAATTGTGTCTTGAAGGAAGTGAGACAAGTGAGGTGGGAAGTTCATACCTGCAATGAGGAATGGTTGGTACAAATACACAGAGATGGGAAATGAAGTGTGCTTGAGAAACAGAAGCGCACATTGGTTGGTCCATAGAGTAGATTTGGGGATGGGGGGGAGTAATACACAATGAGACTGGAAAAAATAGGTTAGACCAGATTGTTAAGGCTTAAAAATAATCAAAGCTCATATTTTATCCTAGAGGCGACAGTGAGCTACTAGAATTTATTAAATAAGGGATTCACATGATCAGATCTGCCTGCATGTCAGGAAAATGACTGACAGTAATAAGAATGGTTTAGAGAGGAGAGAGGCTTGAGGCAGGGTGACTAATTAGGAAGCTATGATGATACTCTGTCTAAATGAGAGATGATGGGGCTGAACTAAGATAGTAGGCCTTTGAGTAGACAGAAGGGACCAAATATGGTCCCTTTGTGGAGATAGGAATGGCCAGATGGGACAAATGAATAGCTATATGGATTGAGACAGCATGAGGAAATGAGGATAATGCTGAAGTTTTCAACTAGGATGTTAGAAAAATGATGGTGCATTTGACAAAAATACAGAAGTTTGGAAGTATGATGGGGGATGGGTTCTGTTTTGAACATGTTGACTTTTAGATTCCTACAGGACTTCAAATTTGAGATGTCCACTGGGCAATTGATGATACAGGACTAGAACTCAGGAAAGAGACTAGATTAAAACTGTCCTTAGACGTTTGAGACATGGTGTATATAGTCTGTGAGCCATCTACTTAGAGATGATAATTAAACCCATGGGAGTAATGAAGTCAGCAAGAGGCAGATTGTAGAGAGAAAAGAGCTGCTTTAAACGTTGAGGTACAGAGATTCACTTTTACTCACTTCCCTGATTAAATTTAGTTATGATAAATAATGTGCTTAAATTTGCCATAGGACTTTTCTACTTTCCACATGCCCCTGACACAGGCATGTAAAAAGAAAGAAGAGTGGCCCTAGAGGAAAAAATACTTTTGTGAGGTGACAGGAAATGAAACAAAAGGAACATCTCTCTTGGGCATGACAGCGGATCAAGAAGACAGCAGTGAGACAAGCCAGAGCATAGAACATTGAGAGGCAATATGGAGAATAATATTCCAGGTTAAAGGAAATAAATTTTCTTTTCATTTGCTTGGGTCTCTCTCCACTGACTCCCTTGACCATAACTTAATGGTTTTTGTTGTCTTACCAATAAACTTGATTGTCAAATATTATGCCCAAAACTGCTGCTATACTGATTGCATATGCCACACAATCTCTAAACATGGGCCAACAAGATAGTTTTGAAACCTGTAAAGTTAAAAAAAATAGTTTCCATTATAATGGTCACTTTTTTTCATCAGATATTATACCAGTTCTGTTTTTTTAAATGGTTTATATATTTGTAAGTTAAATATTAACTCTGAGAAAATTATTCCCATATAGGAATTACAAAGAAAAAATATTTTGCTACCCACACTGATTTTCAGAAATTGGACTAAAGTTTTGACAGGTTAATTGATGTGTTATTTTACTGCTAAGTAATAAATTTGATTGTACTCTTTGGTCCATTTTGTGGCTTTGTCCCTGAATCTCAAAAAGTTTACAATTTCTTCATTTGAAAAGATGATCAGTCGGCAATTATTAAGAGTTTTCTTCCATACCACAGTAGAGAACAGCCCACAAGCTGCACAGATGCCAAGAAGATTATAAATTGCAGATCCAAGGATGGTGCTAATTCCAATATCTCCTTTGGTGACAAATACCCCTAGGAGCAATATAGTAACTGAGTTAGTAGTTGAATTTGAAAGAAAAAAAAGATCTAACACCCAAATGACTTATTTGGAGCAGCAAGGTAAAACAAACTGGATTTACCTAGAAAAGCTGTAACTAATTCAGGAGCTGAGCTGCCTGCTGCCATAAAAGTTGCTCCTGCAACATCCTGAGACAACCCAAGACCTGAAGATACATGAAATGAGTGTTACTTTCATTAGTGGCAAAGACATAAGATGAATGTGGCTTCATAACAAACAGAAATATGTTTTCAAAGAAACAGTTCCCCACTGCCTCATGTAAGAATGTATTAATTATTAAATAAGTTAGAAAGTGGAATTCAGGGAATAATGAAAAGGGAGGAAATGCTGTTTTATTTTAAGATGTTCTAGCTTATGGGGGGCAGCTAGATGGCGCAGTGGTTAAAGCACCGGCCCTGGATTCAGGAGTACCTGAGTTCAAATCCAGCCTCAAGACACTTGACACTTACTAGCTGTGTGACTGTGGGCAAGTCACTTAACCCCCATTGCCTAAAAAAAAAAAAAAAAAGATGTTCTAGCTTATGGATCCTTTCTCAGAATTAAAAAAAAATAGAAGTGCTAAATTTCAGTTAGAGATTAGTGAAAATAGTGATGTAAATTTGTTTTCCTATCCAAGTTCACAGACCCCCTGAAATGAATTTCAGGCTAAAAAACCCCTGGTCTAATGGCCATTGGAGTTGGAATGAAACATAGATTTAATTCCCATCCCTTATGGTTATTGACTGTAACCCTGAAGCAAGTTTCTCCACATCTCAGAAACCTGTTTTCTAATTTGTAAAGTGGGGATGACAATCATGACCTGACTACCTTTCCAGGGCTGTTAGGAGAAAAAGGGCTTCACAAACTTTCAAGTGCTAGAAAAATGTGAGGTTTATGTTTTTTAGAAGAACACTTGTTGAATATTGCAGAAAGGGAGGGGGAAACAGAAAACCTGTTTACAGCCCAAGAGTTATAGGAGGCAGTGTGGTCAAATGGAATTTATGTCCAATTTGGATTCGAAAAGTGGGCTTAAGGCCTACATCAGTGCCGTACTACTTACATATCCTTATTAAGTTCTATGGCCATCTAACTGCTGTGAGCCTGTTTTTTCATTTGTTAAATGAGAATAAATGCTCTTTCAAAGTGTTGTTGTGAGGATCAGGTGAGAGTATCTATATAAAGTGCTTTCCTTATAAAGTAAAATGAGGCTGGACTAGATGGCCACAAAGGTCCAAAACCTGATTCTATGATCCTTGATCCTAATTTTCCCAAGAAGGACATATAACTAATAGTAAAGCTTAGCCTAGGCCCTAGATCTCCTGACTCCCAGTCCAGAGTATTTTCTAACAAACATTGCTTCTCTAATTATTATCATTAACATTGTTATTATTAGACCTCCACCAAAACAGATTGGCACCACATCTATAACTTATAATAGTCTTAGACAATTGTCTGGAGTGCTGAGAGACTTGTCCATGTTCACTTAGTGTCAAAGGCAGGACTTTTGAACTAAGGTCTTCCCCCTGCCAAAATTAGTCCTCTATCCCCTATTATGCTTGTACTTAATTTCCCAGATGACTAAATTGCATGAAGGGATAGGAATAGATATCTTTTTAGCTACCAAGCCTAGCAAGCATCAGCAAAACACATCTAAAACTATTTCTGACAGCAAGGTGGAGCAGTGGTTAGAGTGCTGGCTCTGGAGTTTAGAGGACCTGAATTCAAATCCAGCCTCAGGCACTTATGAGACATTTAACCCTGTTTGCCTCAGTTTTCTCATCTCTAAAATTAGCTGGAGAAGGAAACAGCAAATCATTCCAGTATCTTTGCCAAAAAAACCCCCAAAACCCAACCCAAATGGGTCACAAAGACTCAGGCATGACTAATCAACTAAACAAAAACAACTATTTACAGGATTTAGTTAGTTGATAATTTATTCATTTTGATCAATGGGTCACTCTTCTCTTCCTCAGATCACCCCAAGGCTTAACTAATATTTTAATTTGGTTTATCTGAAGTTACAAAGAAAAAAACCACAACAAATTGTTGCCCAGAGACACAAATACTAGTATGGCCTGGTAGCTTTCTATAGGTTAATAATGATGATAGTCATTTCCATATATAGTAGGGCTGTGAGGTTTGCAAAGTTCCTTTCAGATCTCATTCTGTTCTCACAACTCTGGGAAATAGATGCTACTATTACCTCCATTTTACAAATGAGGATACTAAGGGAGGCTGATAAAGTGATTTGCCCAGGGTCACACAAGCTACTTACTAAGTGTCTGAGGCAGGATTTGAACTCATCTTCTCGACACCAGGCCTAATGTGCTATCCATCCACTGCACTACCTAGCTCTTAAGCAGAACATTAAAGTATGAAGAATGAGGTTAGCATAGCATGCTAGCACTGAAAAGAACTGCAGCATGCTTACAATGCTAAGTGACTCAAATTGTAATGAACTCTTTGTATAAGCAAGTACCTTGAACTCTTGCCTTATCTTGGGCCATATTTTACTGTTCTACCATCGGATCTCATCCTGATTCTTCTGGACCTCAAATGCATCTTCAGACTTTGGTCCATATTTCCCAGATGTCTTTTGTCAGCTTCTCTGATTACTAACCTTTTCACTGAATGAAGCCTGGGATCAGATCCCATGTCTTTTCCATATGAAGCCTGGGATCAGATCCCAAGTCTTTTCCATACTACCTGTATGACCTGGAATAGGACACTTAACCTCTCAGTATCTCTCATCTATAAATGAGGGTTTTGACTAGACTTGCAAGGACATTTCTAACTTTGAATCTATGATCTTTAGAGTAAAATATTAGTGCTATGGATTTGACTTTGGTCCAGGTCATGGAAAGGTCTCAACCATAGCCTGTCTAGTCCAATTGCAGTCAAGGGCAAACTGTTGGGATAGTATATAAGCCTGAATATTAAAACAAAAAATGGTTTATTTCTTCATAAAGCACACTAAATCGAAATGTATTAAGTGGGAACAAATTATTAACCCTATTTGATTAACCAAGAGGGACTGAGAACTATGTGTATATTCTAAGCTTAATGTACTTAGCTATTATCTTAAGACACTGAGCTATTATTTTCATAAAATACATGCACATATACATATATATATATATATATATATATATATATATACCTCTCTAGTAATAAAGAAGACCTGGGGGCAGCTAGGTGGCGCAGTGGATAGAGCACCAGCCCTGAATTCAGAAGGACCTGAGTTCAAATCTGGCCTCAGACACTTAACACTTACTAGCTGTGTGACCCTGGGCAAGTCACTTAACCCCAATTGCCTCACCAAAAAAAAAAAAAAAAAAAGACCTGGAAAAAAAAAGTTTAAATGGGCCAATAAGCAAAATGAGTATACTCTTTCAAGTGGCTATCAGTGTTTTTCATTTTCTTTTTCTTTTTTTTTTTTTTTTTGCAGGGCAGTGGGGGTTAAGTGACTTGCCCAAGGTCACACAGCCAGTAAGTGTCAAGTGTCTGAGGCCGGATTTGAACTCAGGAACTCCTGAATCCAGGGCCTGTGCTTTATCCACTGCGCCACCAAGCCGCCCCCTCATTTCCTTTTTCAATGTCTATTTTTTATCCATTTCAAGTGTGGAGGTATACATTTTCCTACTTTCATGTTATTTCATTAGCTTAAGTAGTAATAAGATTAGAGCTTTAAGTATGTCTCTTGAGGTATTTTTCAGCCTTTCCGTTTGTTCAAATCAAAAGTAACCTGGAAGGGAGAAGAGAAAGATAGCTATGCTGTGCTTTAAAAATGCTGAGAAAGTATGGTAATATAGTCAGGAGCTAGATTAAAAGTCTTCAATGAGTAGATATGAACTCCCTGTTAGATTTTTGAAACAGTATGAACCTGGGAAAGAAATTCCAGGCAGAGGAAACACCATGACCTATAGCACAGAGGCAACAAGATATGAAGCAACACAGAAGCGAACAATGAATAATCCCGTTTGACTAGAGTGTGGAGTATATCCATGTAGCTGAGCAATGAAATTCAGGCTGAAAACACAAGTTAGCAAAGACTTTGAATATCAGGCTAATAATAATAACTTACATATACACTTCAAGGTGTGCAAAGAACTGTATATATGCCATCTCATTTGATACAAGCTTGGGAAGTAAGTATTTTTTTTATCCCCATTTTGCAGATGAGGGAACCAAAGCTAAGGGATATTTAAGTGTCTTGCCCAAAGCCATACAACTAGTAAGTGCCTGAGGCAGAATATGGAGTCTGGTCTTTCTCAGATCAACACTCTCATCCACCATGGCACCTAGAGTTAAATTTGTTGAGTCGTTTTTCATCCAGTCAGACTGTACACGACCCCATTTGGGATATTCCTGGTAAAGATACTGAAGAGATTTGCCATGTCCTCCTTCAAAAAAGTTAAGGTATTATACTATATTGTGATCAGTGGTGAAAAAGACATCAAGGACTTGTAGGGTTGCAAAAGTGAGAATGAGGGAGAAATAGATGCATTGCACTGGTCTATAAAATGTTAAAAGAACTCAAGAAAGGCATCTCTTCAATATATTGGGTATATCTATGGAGGATTTATAGAAAAATGCAGAGAAAAATCATCAAGTTTGAAGAGGTATGAGTGATCCTGACCCAGAAGTGATGGGCACCAGGTGTAAAATGAGGCTTATATTTTTAGACATGACCAATGCAAAAACTTGTTTGACCTAAATAGTCTTATTTGGCCCAAATATTCATTTTTTCTCTTTCTGTTTGTAGGGAAGTGGCTTGGGAGTTCAGAGAAGACTAATAGTAGGGTTGCTTTAAAAAAAAAAAAAGAGGGCCATGGAACCCATTTTAAAATGTGCAAAAGAAAACAGAAGGAAATCCAGAAGGAAAAAAGAGAAGGACAGCTTTGAAAGTTACACTATTCTATTCAAATGAAAGCAAGTTGTAGATAGTAGATTCACATCTCCATGTGTAATCCTCTCTGCTTTACTTTGTATATGGAAATGCTCATTTGTCGCAGTGTTTGCTACGTCCAGATTTTTAAAGCCGCAAATGGGTTGTGGTTTGCACTGCCCACATCTATGAGATGATATAGCCATCTAATTATTAAATTATGTCATGAGCTAAAACACAGAGCCAGCTTCAGAATTAGGGCAATCTGGGGTCAAGTGCTGTCTCTGACATACTGTCTATGTGACCCTGTGCAAATGACTTAATCTCTCGATGTGCCAGGAGACTCTTGAAGACTATAAACTGTGGAGCAGAGTCCAAATTAATTAAGGGGGGTTTCTTAGTTGGGCATTCCATATACCAATAAAATCTTAGGTTGGGTTCCCCCCACAAAAAAGCATCATATTTGCAACTGCAAACTATACATTTTTCTATAGGAATAGAAAGGAAGGAGGCCTACTAGTACTAAATAATAATAATAATGGCTAACATTTTTATATAGTATCTACCATGTTCCAGGTGATGTGCTAAGTACTTTAAGAAATATCTCATTTGATCCTCATAATAATCTTAGGAAGTAGGTGATATTGTTTTTCTCATTTTACAGATGGAGAAACTAAGGTAAATAGTGGTTAAGCGAGTTGTCTAGGGTTGTACAACTAGTAAGTGTCTGAAACTGGATTTGAATTCAGGACTTCCTGACTCTAGGCCTGGTGCTCTAACCACCAAACTATTTAGCTGCTGAATCTCAAATGATACTATGAAGCAGGAATCATTAAAACTATTTGGTGCTGGTTTTAAAAATAGATAAATTGATCATAAATTAGATAAACAAGACTTAGAACATAGTAGCATAGAACTAAACAAATCCAAAGAAATCAATTACTGGGGGAAATATTCACCATTCAAACAAAATGCTGGGGAAACTGGAAATCTGTCAGAAGTTAAGTTTTAGATCAGTATCTCCCACCACTTGCCATGATTAATTCCAACTGTACACATGACAATATAAAAGGTCATATCATAAATTAAAGCAAAAGAAAAAGTGATTACTTTCATAACTATGGATGAGAAAGAATTCCTAACTGAAGGGATAGAGATGATCAAAGATAACAATTACAATGATACGATATTGGAAAGATTTTGCACATGCAAAATTAATGCAGTTAGAATTAAAATTTGAAAAATTCATTGTAGCAAATTTCTCTGATTAATATCTTATATCCACAATATATAGGAAATTGATACAAACACAAAAGGACAAGAATTATTCCGCAATAGATAAATATTCAAAAGATATTACCCCTTTGCAATGGAATATTATTTTACCATAAAAATGAAGGCAGGGATAGTTTCAGAGAAATATAGGAAGACTTATGTGAACTGATACAAAGAGAAATGAGAAGAACTAGGAGAACAATTTATATAATAATAACATTATAAGGAAAAATAGCTCTGAAAGGATGAAGAACTCTGACCCATGAATTACGATTGCAGAGAACTGGTGATGAAGCATGCTGCCCACCTAATGATAAAGATGACAGACCCCAGATCTAGAATATAATATACATTTTCAGATGTAGCTAGTGTAGGAATTTATTTTTCTTGGATATACATATTTGTAACAAGGCTGTAATTTTTCTTTTTCCAATAGTACAAAGGAGAAAAATAGATCTTTTAAAAAAATTGGGGGGCAGCTTTTATGTGCCAGGAATTGTGGCTAGGAACTGTGCTAGGAATTGGGGATACTTATGCCAAGACTGATATAATCCTTACTCTCAAGGTGCTTACATTTTATTCGGAGGAGAAAACATATACACATATAAGTATAAACAGAATAAATAAATAAATAAATGCATGGTAGTCAGGGAAGGTGGGAGGGCACTAGTAGGCAGGACAGCAGGAAAGATTTCATGTTGGAGGTGGTTCTTAAGTTGCACTTTGAAATAGGAAAGGAACTCTGTGAGGCAGAAGTGAGGAAGGAGAGTGGTCTAGGTATGAGGGATAATTGGTGCAAATATATGGGATGTAGGAGATAGAGCACCATGTGTGAGGAACAAAGAAAAGGCTGGTGTGGCAGCCTCACAGATTGCAGCAACTCTATGAAGTTGTGTTCTATAATAATGAGATAGGATGATCAGAATTCATATTTGATCCAAGAGGCAAGAGGTAGCCATTGCTGTTTACTGAGTAGGGGAATTACAGAGCTAGATCTGTGCTTAAGAAAAATAACTTTAGCAGCTGCATGGATGATGGATGGGAGAAGGGAGATGTTTGAAGTAAGGAGTGTAATGAGAATATTATTGCAACAGTTCTGATGAGTCTGAGCTAGGGTGATGGTCATGTGAGTAGAAAGAAGGGGATGGATTTAAGAGATATTGTAGAGGTAGGAATAGTATTTTTTTCTTTTGATTGAATATTAGGGTAAAGGACAGTAAATGAATTCAAGGGAAACTCTGAGGTTGCAAATTGAGGTAGCTAGAGGGATGGTGGGGACCCTCAACAGAAATAAGGGAATTTGAGAAGAGGGGAGGGAGTAGAGAAGATAATAAGAACCCAGGTCTCTTGACTGCCAGTTCCATCCTCTTCTATCCTTACCATATCATATTCCAGAAAATTCTGGAGAGCTAGTCAACTTAATCATATTGGACAGCAGCATATTGTTGTTGTCCTTTGTTTTCAAAGAAGACCAATAACATGATGGGGTGGATGCCTTGATGCATGGATGAATGTATTTAAGTGAGGCAAGGTTGCATAAAGTTGTCAGCCTCACTCTCTCTTCCAGAGTCATCGAAGTCCAGTGAGAACACAAAAATAAGGATGACTAGTGATGGCTCAGATGACCTTGGCATCGTTTTTTTTGTTTTTTTTTTGGTGAGGCAATTGGGGTTAAGTGACTTGCCTAGGGTCACACAGCTAGTAAGTGTCAAGTGTCTGAGACTGGATTTGAACTCAGGTCCTCCTGACTCCAGGACCAGTGTTCTATCTACTGTGCCACCTAGCTGCCCCTGACCTTGACATCTTTGATGTCTGACTAAGCTCTAAGTGCTCCCCAGCATCTGCTTTAGATACCTTCATGGCCATTGGAACAAATTGTTCTCCTCCTCCCATTCTGTCTAGGGGGAAGTCTTCACATGCTTGGGGTAGACGTCCCTCTAACTCACTGAAAGTTTGAGGCCTGTCAGTTATTCTGAAGCTTGTTTAGCCTGTGTGCCAAAACAGTTTTACTGGGGTGTGGCAACAGTCCATGCTACAGCTTCTTGAAGCCACAGATGAGGATTGGGTGAAGGTCGACACCAAAGGTGGAGGAGCAGTCCTGAAAAGAGTTCAGCAAGCTCTCCCACCAGAGATGCTAGTCCTCCCTGACCACCCTATATACCCCACAGCAGCATATATACTCTACCCAAGTGACATTCCATGAAATTAGAAGTGCAGGATTAAGTAACAAAGTTCAAGCAAATGCCCAACCAGAAATAACATAGAAAAGTGACAATTAAAATTCAAAATGATTACATCAGAAGCGGTCTATCTTCATCCATTGCTGGCTATGAAATAATCTGCTTTGTTCTGAGTAACTGGCCCTGGTCTTTTGGATATATACTTCTGAAGAAAGGGTCATTTCTCAGGATATATAACATCTGAATAGGAATGATTCTCTTCACAGTCTTGTGTTCTCTTTAAGGGAGAGTAAGGAAGAAGCTTATTGCTATCTTTGGATCTTGCTTTAATTGGAGGTGGGAGGACCACCTCTATGCAGAGTTATAAGGCAGGCTTCATCATCAATCTAGTGATGATTGCTCACTACATTAATTAGAATTCTCTCCTTTTTATTATCTTGGTCATCATATAAATTGTTCTGGTTCTGTTCATTTCACTCTCTGTGAGAGAAAGAAGCTCACCCAGTTTTTCATTGCATGTGTTTGTATATAAGTGAAGATGTCTAAACTTGATAGACACATTAATAAGCTGTAATGTATTAAGATTCTAAGTCTATGATATAAACTCTAATGTCTCTGAACTCTGGAACACATTGGTTTCTGTCTTCTTTAAATGTCTTGAAACACTGACCTCTACCTTGGGTAGCACAACAGATTAATCCTTCTGTTTTTCTCTATCTCTAATTGAATCATGAATTTGTTTTGATAATTCTGTGGTCACTGTGCCTGGTATCCTCTTTGAGATGTGATTTAAAGGTGTGATTATAATGCAATTGGTTTTTTACAAAAAATTTACAAACATACCAGAATTTATATATCTAAATCAGCATTGTCCCCTTCAATGTAGTTTCTTTGGGAGGTGCCATATGCTTAGTCCAGTTACTTAAAAGAAACTCATTACTTCAGAGAAATGGTGTTAGGACAGCGCTAGCCTCAGAGTCAAGAGAGATCTAGATTCAAATCTCACTTCTGACAGTGTCTCAGTGACCATGTGTATGTTATTTAATTTCACTCAGTCTTAGTTTATTCATCTGTGAAATGGGGACAAGAATACTTATAATTCTTACTTCATGGAATTAGGAGTTAGGAGAATCAAATTAGATGATTTATGTAAAACATTTTCTTTTTTCTTTTTTGTTTGTTTGGGTTTTTTTTTTTTTTTGGTGAGGCAATTGGGGTTGTGACTTGCCCAGGGTCACACAGCTAGTAAGTGTTAAGCGTCTGAGGCTGGATTTGAACTCAGGTCCTCCTGACTCCAGGGATAGTGCTCTATCCACTGCACCACCTAGCTGCCCCATAAAACATTTTCAAATTTTAAAGTGCTTTGAGAATTTCCAGAAGAACCTGCAAAAAAAAAAAATATATATATATATATGTACACATACATCACTTTGCAGTTTGATTTTATAAATTTGTTTATCTGAACCATTATGCACACCAGACTCCCGAAGTCATGGATGCAAAGGAAAAGGATCCCCCCACACTTCCAAATCTAACACGCATTACAATTGTTATGGACTTTCATTTGAACTTGAACCATTTCCCCATTTATTAAAGTGAAAACAACATTATAAAGATTTTTTTTTAATGCTGTTTGTTCAATGCTATTTGGTGCATACTCCTAGTAGCATACTGGAACCCCAGGTTGCCTGCTTGCTCTCTTGGCTTAACTGAATGCCCAGCCTGACTCTGCATTACCATCCTTGCCCTCTCTGACCCTTATATTGCCTTCCATGCCAACCCCTATACCATTAGACTGCATTGTGTACCTACTGACCCTTTCAGCTTAATTAGTTAGAATGCACTGAGAGCTCCTTGTGCCCTGTGTAAAATTAGAGGTCATCCAAGTGAATCTCAATCACGCTGAAAGAGAAAAGACAGAAAAGAGATGAGAGACGAGAGAAACTCTTAAGGGGAGGATGAGTGTCCTCTTGGCAGGGAGGAAATACTATTCTTAGTCTCTTTGTTCTCCAGAAAAGCTTATCTTCTATAAATTTCACAAGGATCAATAACCAAACGATTCACCCAGACTCTGAGCTATCCAAATGCTACCCATGCCTACTCCCTCCTTATTTTTTTCAAGTGTAGCTATTTCAGCTTAGAGTTATAATCTGTATTTCCATCCTAGAAACATGGAAAAATCACTAAGATGACAAGCTGAAATTATTTTCCTTGTTTCTATTAGATTTTTAAAATTAATGTTTTTTGTTAAAACTTAATTTTTTCTTTTAAAAAGTCTTTACAGGATTTAAGATAACATTATGGAATGAGAATTATAGTTTCTAATTATAGTCACAAAAATAGAGTTCCAATATATACTAAATATTCAAGCACCATGTTTTGTGGTAGTAAAGAGCTAGAAACAAGGTGAGTGGTCAGCAACTAAGCAATGGGCACTGTGAATTGCCAGCAACTAGGGAATGGACAAAGTGAGTGGCCAGCAACTGGGAAAGGGCTAAAAAAAAGTACACACGGTAAGACCAGGATTTACCTTTTTCTCCAAAACAGGGGTTAGTTTTTGTTTTTTTCTAAAAGGCAACACCTTTTAGTCCCTGGGACTTTATTGGCCTCTATCTCTCTTGATACACCTTCCTAGTTACCTAAGGGCATAAAAAGTCCTACTCATGTGGAATTGGGATCTCACTGGAATTGGAATTGGTGAAGTTTGTTTTGGAAGGCAAGAATAATCTGCATGTGAAGGAGAGAGGGACAGGAATCGTATAAAAGACTTTTTGAGGAGTTTTCTGAAAATCTTGAGGGTTAAGTTTGTGTGGTGTAAGGGTCTAAAATTCTAGCTAGTCTGTCTAAAATATCTAATGAGTGGTCGCCAATAAATCATAAGCTTTAGCAACAGTTAGACTTTTAAGCATTTATTAAGGAGAATAAGAATTTGGTAAAGAGAGAGAGAAAGGCCTAGATTCATCTATCTATCAAAGAGAGAGTGCGTTTCTAGTTCCACTCTCCATCAGAGTCCACATGAAAGAGAGCGAGAGCCCCAGCCTTGCCCCCTCTTCCTCCCCCAAGCCAACGTCACTTCCTGATGCCAAAGAAAAGCCGCATGGTCTTGCCCTCAGAGGCCTTCTCCTCATGGTGGAGCTTTCCTACAGGAAGTCTCCAGCAGGTGGCATCAATCATTACAGTCCCCCTTTTGTTTCTTCAAGAAACGGGGTGTTTCCTTGATGAAACAGTCAAAAATAACAGAATATAATACCCTATGCTAACTAACAATATGTTAATAACAATATAGAAAAGGGAGAGAGGAAAGTTTTGTCCAGGGGGCAGTCCCTCATGAACTGGCACTTTGACATTGGCCTGCAAACGGAGGGCTTCTGCAGAGAGTACATGTTACAGATGGCTAACCACGAATAGGAAAACTGAAACCTCCATCTTCTGATCTTCTGGTTGGGTAAGAAATTTCCCCTACCCTGTCCCTTGAAATCCAAAGTACTGCTCTATTGATTTGAAATCAAGTAAGGGAATGAATTTCACAAATAAGTAGTTATCCCTTCAACATCACAGAGTTAGGGACACAGTACACATCTGGAAAATCCGTGGAAATTTTTTTGTCTCTCCTTTTGTGCCAGAAAAGTCAAAATTATTATGGTATTAAAAGGTAAAATATATTGATATTATATAATACTATACATATATTTTATAAATTTCTGAGTTTCTAAACTTTTTATGTCATCTGCAGCTTCCACACAACTCCTTCAAAATTCCCACTTAATTTCTTATGCCAACCTGTGATATATTGAAACTGTCATGGGGAAGGGATAACTGTAGAATTTAATTTCATATGTCTTAAACTTACCTTTTTCTGATGACCCTTTGATTTTCTGCTCCTCCCTAACCATGATTTGTAGACTTTGATCATACCCCCTCTCAGCTTTCATTTTCCAAGATGAAAGTTACTAATCTTTTTTTAGTCTGTCTTCAAAGGGCAACAACCATGCCCTTCTTGGAATACTACAGGGTTTTGTCCTTGATGATTTAGAAATGTATTCAAGAAAGGAAATCTGCAAGAAGGTCCCAAGACAATAGTGTAAAAGTGTGACTATAACTCACTGGCAAAGCTCTTTGTGTGGCTCTCTACACTTGGAAATTAGAGACCTTTGAATCCTAGAACTAGAGCTGACCAGAGACTCTCTATCCAACCTTCCCTCTCCTTTGAATAATAAAGAATCTGAAGCCCCAGGAGGTTCTATGTTCTGCCCATTGTCCATGTTAAGCAAAAACTGACTGTAGTTTCTTTTTCAGGGAGAGAAAGAATTTGCTCTTTACAGTGCCTGGAGTAGAAAGGCTTGCCCATAGCATGCAATAAATATTTATTGATTGATATTTTACCTTTGAATTAATTTGCTGCAAATTGTGAAAAAATTGTGAAATTGTCAAAAGGCTTGTTTTTCTATCTTTGTCTGTGACCAGGATGAGTAACTTCCTGGGTTGTTTCCATTAAGCATGGAGTTGTAATCATTTATTTTTTGTTAAAATGATGTATTGATGGGGTAGCTAGGTGGCGCAGTGGATAAAGCACCAGCCCTGGATTTAGGAGAACCTGAGTTCAAATCTGGCCTCAGATACTTGACACTTACTAGCTCTTTGACCCTGGGCAATTCACTTAACCCTCATTGCCCCCCCCCAAATATATATATATATATATATATATATATATATATATATATATATATATATATATACTGATGAAACTCTCAAATTTTTTGGTCTTAGGACCTTTAAACTATTAAAAATTGTTTAGTATCCCCAAAAGAGTTTATCTAGGTTTCATCCCTCAAAGAGTTTATGTGGATTATATCTATCAGTGTTTATTATAATGGACATTAAAAAATCTTAGGGGCAGCTAGGTGGCGCAGTGGATAGAGCACCGGCCCTGGAGTCAGGAGTACCTGAGTTCAAATCCAGCCTCAGACACTTAACACTTACTAGCTGTGTGACCCTGGGCAAGACACTTAACCCCAATTGCCTCACTAAAAAATAAAAAAATTAAAAAAAATAAAATAAATCTTAGTCTTTTTATTAAAAGAGATTTGAGGGGACAGCTGGGTAGTGCAGTGGATAGAGCACAGGCCCTGAATTCAGGAGGACCTGAGTTCAAATCCATTCTCAGACACTTGACACTTACTAGCTGTGTGACCCTGGGCAAGTCACTTAACCCTCATTGCCCTACAGAGAGAGAGAGAGAGAGAGAGAGAGAGAGAGATTTGATTATGTGGACCCTCTGAAAGGTTCTCAGGGATCCCCAGAGGTCCTCAAACCACACTTTGAGAACCACTGCTATAATGGATAGAGTGCTAGACTCCAGTCAAGAAGACCTGAATTTGAATACTGAATGACATTTATTAGCTCTTTGGTCTTAGACAAATTACTTAACTTCTTATTGGATTTTCATCAGGGCATCAGGACATCACTTGTAAAACCAGGGGGCCTGATTCAATTACCTCTCTATCTATGATCCTATGATACCATTTGGTGTGATGCAAAGAACATTGGTTTCAGACTCAAAAGGTTTATGTTTGAGACCCAGCTTTTTCATTTACTAGCTATGAGACCATGGGAAAGTCATTGTATTTCTCTGAGCCTGTTTTCTCATATGTAAAATGGGGATGATTTGTGCCTCACAGTTGTGGAAAGAAGGTATTTATAAACCTAATAACCCTATTTAATTATAACTAAAATAGGTACTTTTGTTAAAATAATCATACACGTTGTCAAAGAAAAATAACCAATGTATGTAAGCTTGTTTGCTTTTTTAAAATGCCAGTGTTAGTATTATATTTATATCTATCAAACCTCTCTTACTCAGTCTCCCTTATAACCAAAATGCTTGCAAAACATCTGGCTGGTTCAGGACCACTGAATAGCTGATAGTTATATTGTTCTAAAGTCTGCATAGCACTTCATCTAAATAATCTCATGTGAGCCTCATGACACTATCCTGAAGTGGGAGTACAGGCATTATTATTATTTTTTTTTTTTAGTGAGGCAATTGGGGTTAAGTGACTTGCCCAGGGTCACACAGTTAGTAAGTGTTAAGTGTCTGAGGCTGGAATTGAACCCAGGTACTCCTGACTCCAGGGCTGGTGCTCTATCCAC
This sequence comes from Dromiciops gliroides, assembly GCF_019393635.1. NCBI lineage: Eukaryota > Metazoa > Chordata > Mammalia > Microbiotheria > Microbiotheriidae > Dromiciops > Dromiciops gliroides. Next base: position 171,119,872 of record NC_057862.1, read on the forward strand.
TGCGCCACCTAGCTGCCCCAAGTACAGACATTATTATCACCATTTTATGAATGAGGAGTCTTAGCCCATGGCTAGTTAAGCGCTAAAGGTAAGATTCTAATCCAGATGCTCTTGACATGGAGCCCAGTGCTCATTCCACTCATTTCCTCCAGGCTGTCTTTAACATAGCATAGCTAACTGGTCCATGGGAAAATATGATCCATGACATTGGGCATGCTCAGAAGTGATGCTGTGTTAACCAGCTCAGCTAACCAGCCATAGCTTAGCCAAATAGCTAAAAGTTCAGCAGTAGCAGATTTTAAGTATTATTGACCTCAGTGATTAGTCCAACAGTTGGACTAACCTATGGCCATTTGTAGAGCCCTAACTATAGTGAGATAAGCAGGGTTTTGCCCAGGGTATCCAATTTAGATGGTGCAATCTTATAATAGCATAGAAAAAACACAGACCATAGTGCCTAATTAGTAAGATATTAACTATAAGATAGGGTGAGGAGAGCACCTCTCCAGCCATGTCCTGTTTCTTTCCCTCCTGCCCCCACTGCAGCTCAAGGCAGGTCACATGTTGTGTTATTTTCCCTCCAGAGAAGTTTGTGGCACAAAAATTCCTAGTTATGTCTTTGTCCAGAACCAGCATGCCTTGCTTCAGGCTGGGTCACTGAAGTGGCTGGACTAAGTTATCTCTTAGATGCCTTCCAGTTGGTTCCGTGGCAGGGTTGTTATGTGGCTCAAATGAAATAATGAATGCAAAGCACTTTATAAATATTAAAGCACTATCCAAATGCCAGTTATTATTATTATTAGTAGTAGTAGTAATGGTGGTGGTGGTTGTGGTTGTAGTAGTGGTGGTAGTGGTAGTAGTAGTGGTTGTGGTGATAGTAGTACTAGTGGTGGTGGTGGTGGTGGTGGTAGTAGTAGTATGCCTACAAGTCTCCTGGCTTCCAGTCTGGTGATGACTTCAATTCCAGAACCTTCTAGAGCAATACAGAAGTATACTGGTTATTTTTTAACAACCCAGCTCTCTGGGGAAAAAATGCATAGGTACATTTTTACATTTAATTTATTATTAACACTTTCTCAAATCTAAACATCCAATAAAACAATAAATCAATCCCTGATTTGTATGGATTATGGATTTCTGAAGTGTAAATGCTCACACTGAAAATTTAACAGTTGACTCTCACAAGCTGGTTAGAGCTGACTCTAGCACATCCCTGCTCTAAAGTCAGAAGACCTGAGTTCAAATATTGACTCTTATTATTTCTATTTGTGTGATCTTTGGAAAGTCACTTAACTTACCTGAGTGTCAATTTCTTCATCTGTGGACATAAATTTCACTTGTTTAATTTTTAATGTTAAAGATATAATTTCAAAATTTCAAAATTTTCTACATTTAAAATACAAAATGTCTAACACATAGATCCCCATTCCTTAATTTAATAAATATGGTCAGTGTTTTTTGAAGATCTTATAGAAAATTCATTATCATACCATGAGAGACAAAGGCAAAGCTGCTGGTGATGTGTAATAATATACTGAATAAATGTAATAAAGCAGGAGTGCTGTGCACTCGTTAGTATTATCTATGCCAATCTGTAATGTAGAAGACCACATGCCAGTACTTGATATACAAGGTCCCCTGAGACCTCATCAGATTTTCCAAAGATTCTCCAAGAGTGACCCTAGGGAACCCTAACAGTCCAGATGGAAGAACTTCACAGCACTTACATTCACTGATGACTTCCAGAGAAGGTAAGAAGTATTCATCACAGACGATCGATATGGCCATGAGCATGTAAAGGATTATTAGGAAATAAATTATGATCCCTCCATCTGCTTGCTCCTGTTTGGTAAAAAATCCTTCAGGAAATTCCGATGATGGAGCAAAGACACATTGGGTGTTGTTTTCTAAGAGAAGAAAACAAAAAACAAGAATAGTGTGTGTCAACTAGGTACCACTCATGAGTTTATGAAAAGATATTTTGAACCATTAAAAGATTTTTGCAAAAAGTAAAAGGTATCAAGTTATTATTTTGATACGGTAAGTAAAAGTAGGCATTTTTATTGGTTTTGTTTATTTGTAATAAAACATAATGCTCATGTCATGTATTTTATTATATGTATTTTATATTATTATATTATTTTGAATTATGTTGTATTGTATTATATGATTTCACATCACATATTAATTATATCATCCTGTTGGGGGCAACTAGGTGGCACAGTGGATAAAGCACTTGCCCTGGATTCAGGAGGACCTGAGTTCAAATCCACCCTCAGACACTTGACACTTACTAGCTGTATGACCCTGGGCAAGTCACTTAACCCTCATTGCCCCCCCCCAAAAGAAAAGAAATTATATCATCATGTCATATCACATCACATCCCATCTCATCTCATCTCATCAAACCATGTCATGTCAGATCAGATCAGATCAGATCAGATTACATTAGATTACACTAGATTTTCTAGAGGCAGCTAGGTAACAGTCACTAGAGCACTGGCTGTGGAGTCAGGAAGACCTGAGTTCAAATCTAGCCTCAGACTAGTTGTGTGACTCCAGGAAAATTATTTAACTTCTTTCAGGAGGTAAAATGAGGACCATCAATCATTACACCTACCTCTCAGAGTTTTTTGTTGGGTCAAATGAAATAACATATGTAGATCACTTTGTAAACGTTGAAGTGCTATTTAAATATGAGTTATAATTATGTATTTGCGATTATGATAATGTGCTTTTTTCACTCCAGACCTGTGATTTCATTGATATAGGGAAACCCTTGGTGGGGAACCCTCCTCTCTCAATGCAGAGCTTCAACTGCTCTGCAACTTCTACTTTTAGAAAGTTTCCCGTGAGTACTTAGAGGTCATCAATTAGTCAAAGAATATTTTAAAGTCCCTATTATGTGACAGGCACCATGCTAAGCATTGGGAATACAAATATAAAAAAAAAGAAAGGTAGTCCCTGCCCTCAAGGAGCCTACAATCTAATGGGAGAAGATAAGACACCAAAAGTTAAATGACTTTCCCAGGGTCCCACAGCCAGCATGTGTCAGAGGCAGGGTTAACTCAGATCTTCTTGACTGAAACCATTCTTCCTCTCTTCACTAGATTATACTAATACTTTATTCTAAATTTTTATCATAATTATTAGTGTTGATAATAATGATGAAAGGCAGTGTTTCATAAAGGATAGAGAACCTGTCTCAGAGTCAAGAAGACCTGATTTTGAGACCTGCCTCTGATTCACACTGGCTATGGGAGCCTGGGCAAGTCTTTAAGACTGTAAGTTGAAAAATAGCTGCCTATCTACATCAGTGCCAGTCACCTCACTGGGATTCCCTGCACTGATGAAATCATAGATTTGAGCAAAATAACAACTATGACAATGAGGAGAATAATTACTTTAAATTATATAAATATATAATGACTATATAATGCAATTATGTAATTATTATATTATGTAAATATAAAATGTTATATAATATATAAAATCAAACACACAGCTATAATTATTATACAATATATTAAAATATACAATCACATGCAGATATTACATAAATATATAAAATAAAATATACTGCATATAATCATGTTAAATAAATTATATATTTGTAGATATATGATTACATGAAATGTTATATAAATGTTTTATTTTTATAAATAATAGTTTATGTTACATAAACATATAATAATATGACATATATATGGTGATGTGCAAAATATCTCAATATACCATTATGATAGAATAGATAAAACATGTCATATATTAAATATAAAAGATATAAATGTAATTATTATGTAAATATCTAACATCTAGCTATATCACGTTTATTTATGTTCTTAATTTTTCCTGATCATTTGTAGGTATATTTATATGTAAATATAGTTGTGTTATTATTATGGTAAATAATAATGATAGCTAATATTCCTATTCTTTTTAAGGTTTGCAAAGTTTGGCACAGATATAAGTATTTTTCATTTATTAATTTCATTTAATCCTCACAACAACCCTGTAAGGTAAATACTATTATTATCACCATTTTACAAATGAGGTAGCTGAGGTAGAGTGTCTTACTCAGGGTAAAGCATCCAGGAAATGTCAGGAGTAGGGCTCACACTCTTGGTCTTCCTAACTCGGGGTCCAGAGTGTTACCCACTTGGCCACCTAGGTTCCAGCTTCCTTACCTCCTCTTTGCTCCTATGACTAAGGTCATGCTTTGTGTAACTTCTCCATTACCAGGGCTGTGTCCACCCCCCCACCCCCCATCTCCAGCAGTTTGTGTCACTTGCCCCAGGCACAAAATTCCCTAGTTATGGCTCTGTTCATGATCCTTGACAAGATGTCTCACTTCAGACTGGGCTCTGAGGTGGCTGAGCTAGTTTATCTCTCTAAAGATCCCTCCCACCTGGCTCTGAAGGAGAGGACCTGGATTTAAATCCTGCCTCTGAGAATAAGGTGTACATAGCATTCCTATCTTTAGCCAAAATGCAGTCCTTTATCTGTAAAAGGATGTGCTTGGATCAGATGGCCTTTGAGATCCCTGTCTCTGGAGATCTATGAATCTAAGAGCATAGTATTAGAGTTGGAAATCACCCTAGAAACCAGCTTGGCTACTTACTACTCACATGGCAAATTATTTCACCTCTCTGGGCTTGTTTCCTCATCTGGAAGATGAGGGGTTTGGACTCAATGACTTCTAAGTTATCTTCCTGCTCTAAATCATTTGACAAAAGTCTCTATTCGAGTTGGTCCATGGACTGTGGCAGGTGAAGACATTTCTATGAAAGGAATTAATGACATAGGACGAATTCAAGCAAGGGAATCACCCCTTACTTCCCCACCTCTCCACATCTCTTTACTGCTGGTATTATATGCAGATCCTAATCTAAAAGATTTCTCAGTAGAAGAGCAGCCCTGCTCAGGAGCCCTCCCTGAGTCCCATTTATGTCCAGACTCTACCGACACTCTACCCATTTTACTACCAGAATTTCCTTCCTACAAAGGACTGGCCCATGAGAAAAGGTCTGCAGGTGCGTGAATGGGGTGGGTGATCTTTGAAGAAAGGACGTAAGAGCCAAATTCAGACTAACCCTCCTCCTCCCTGAGTTCTCCACTCTTTCCTGGGGTATCTCTGAGGCTCCACCTAGGAAAGTAAAACCATTTAATCTATTTCAAGCTGATTAAAAACTAGAACAAATGCACCAAAAAGCATGAAATGAAATGAGCCCAGTGAAAAGGCAATCCCCTCCCGGGCAAAGCCAAGAGGAGAGACAATAGCAGAAACAGCTGAGACATCTACCTGTGTCCCTCGGGAGCCGTTGCGGATGGGAAGCCCCTTGGAGAGGCAGGTGGGCTGTGGTCCAGAGAATTCCCAGCAGCACGAGCCTCCTCCAGTACCTCAGGCTGGCTCCCTTCTCCATTTCCCTGCTTCTTGGATGCTCTGTGCTGTGGGAAGAGACAAAGAGGATTAAGCTCAATCATGTGAGGCAAGTCTCCTGCCTAGTACCCTGCCCCCAGCATATCTCAGCCAGGCCAGTGTGTTAGGGGGGCGATGCTGGTTGGCTGTCTGGCTGGGTCCATTCACCCTCTGGTCAGGAGACTTCAGCAGGAGCAGGGATAAAAAGCAGAGAAGTTAGTAGATTAATAGCTTATGGAAGGAGGAGTCTGACCTCTAGCCTTTCCTAGTATTGTGGTCCTCTTAGGGCATACAGAGGAGCGGATTTTTGAGTCAGTGGGTATGGATTTGAATCTAGGCTTTTCCACTTACTAGCTCTATGATACTTCATCTCTTGGAGTCTCGTTCTTCTTTTCTACGTGCAACAGCCAGGGGTGTACCCCACTCGTAGGTGGTTGCCCCAGATTCTAGGGACCTTATGGATCTACATAACCATAACTCATAAGCCCACACTGATGTGTTTCCTTTCTTTATCTAGTTAGCCAGAGTTCACAATTGATATAAACGACAAAGGTTCTTTAACCTAGGGTCCATAAACTTAAAAGAAAATTATTTTATAGCTGTCTTTCAATATAATTAGTTTTTTTGAATGCATTGAAAACCATTATTCCAAAAAGGGAGCCATAGATTTCACCAGACTGTCAAAGGGCTCCAGGACACACACACACACACACGCACGCACGCACGCACGCACGCACGCACGCACGCGCGCGCGCAATGGTTAGGAACCTCTGGTTTAAAGCAAAGGAATTTCATGAAATAGCAAAGTAATAAAAGAAGTAACAAAGCCTCTCTTGCCATAAACCTGGTGCAAACTATCCCACATATACGTGCACCATGAAGTGAGAAGAATGGATGCCTGTAGGGAACACTTAGGGAGAAGCTACAGTATAAGGGGGTGTGGTGGGGGAGCAGGGAATGCACACATGATAAGGCATATACACACAGAACATAGATGGATAAGCCGCACACACAGAGAGACAACTCACACTTCCAGTCTTTTGGTGATGCCATCATGCTATTTGCTCCCTGATAGTTTTGCATGGCATGAAGTCTCCCTGTTTGCTCCCCACTAATCTCATGTGGTCTCTGCTGGGTGTGGAATCTCTGTTGGATCTCTGGGCACAGTGTACAATCTCTATTGACCTTCGCTTGCTGCTGCTCTTCTGTGGCTGCTGGTTGGCAGTGTTCCACGAGTGGGCTCGTGGGGGCCATCAGGCATGGCCCCCACTGTTCATTAACTTGGGGAGCCTCTCTCTGCTTTAGCCAGAGGAGAAGTGAGTTCTGTTGCTGTTCTTTTAGTTTCAAGTACAGAGGGCTTTGGTTTTATCCTGTTTAGAAAAGCAAAGCTTTAAAGCAGCTAATCACCAGACTTGGGGGAAAGAATCTCTTTGCTTTTCTCTCATAAGGTTTTGTTTTTTGGTCTGTTTCTCTTAAGACTAGATAGGAATAAGGGTTTCATTTCCAGAAGGCACCTCAACTGGGCTACTGAGCTCTTTGGAATACAGAGCAACGCCAGCTAATCAGTGGCTTCAGGCTTAAATGTATTTTTATAACTTCAACTTCCTTTTTTCAATAACTTTGTTGTTGTTCAGTTGTGTCCAACTCTTCATGACCCCATTTGCAGTTTTCTTGGCAAAGATATTTGAGTGGTTTACCATTTCTTTCTGCAGCTCATTTTACAGATAAGGAAATTGAGGAAGAGTTAAGAAGTGTCTTAGTCCAGATTTGAACTCAGGAAGATATGTCTACCTGACTCTAGGCCCGGCACTCTATCCACTGATAACTTAGGGCAACGTTATTTTACTCACTTTAATCCATCCTCCACAAAGCTGCCAAAGTGATTTTTCTTAAAGCTCAGGTCTGACAAGTCACCCTTCTATAATTTATGGTGGTTCCCAATTGTTTGTTGTTTGTCCTTCATTCTTAAGGACGACCAATGACATCAAGAGGGTGATGTCTTGAATTACAAGTGAATTGGATTTAACTGAGGTAGAACCATGCAAAGTTCTCACTCCAGAGTTATCAGAGGCCAATAGCAAGACACAGGTCAAGATGACTGGCAATGGTCCCACATGCAGTAGGGGACCCTGACTTTTTTAAACAAAGGTCTTTCCCCAATTACATCTGCAGTCAAATAGAAACTCTTCCATTTGGCATAGAAACCTCTTCCTTTGTTTCCAATTTTTTTACATATTACTCCCCTCCACACACCCAGAGGCAACTGGTGGTGCAATGGATAGAGTGCTGGCCCTGAAATCAGAAAGACACGAGTTCAAATCCAACGTCAGACACTTTCTGGCTATATGGTGGTTGGGCAAGGCATTTAACATCTGTTTACCTCATTTTCCTTAACTGTAAAATGGTGATCTGTGGAAATTTATTTTGATTTGGGGACCCTACCTTTGGGCTGAGATTGGAGGGCCTTGGGCCCTCAGGGTCTCTTCTGTGTGCGAGGAGCTGGTGCCCCTCCCCCTCTGCTTCAGCTGAGCCAGAAAGCCCCATGGGCTGTGCAAGATGCCAGGTCAGACAGCTGGGGGGAAGAAGCCCCCGCTCCCTCTGCCTTGAGTGGAGGTATCTGAGAGATGCTGGGCTCTGGGGTGACCTGTGCTGGGGCCTGTGCTGGGGCGCATGAGGCTTGAGCGCAGGCCCCACCCCCCATCAGCTGCAGCCCTGGCGGGAGGATTAGCTTGGTCTGTGCGGGCGCAGGAAGCCCTGAGATTTGAGTGGAGAGAAGAAAAGGTATATATAGACCTGAGAGTTAGACAGCAAGGGGGTCAGATGAGAGAGTCTGAGAAAAGGTTCAGACAGATGAGATGAGGCGGAGAAGAGGTCAAGTGGTGGCTGACAAGATTAGAAAGGTTGGAGCGCGGCAGACTAGAGACGGGGCTACAAGGACGCAGGAGAAGAAGAGAAGGACTAGGAGCAGGGAAAAGAGAGGTCGAAGGGCAGACTGACGGAGCAGACAGACAGAAGGTCGGTGAGAGAGAAACACAGGGGTTCAGCGGTGGCAGTAAGGAGAGGAAAGTTAGAAGCGAGGGGATTTACAAAGTGAAAGGGGCTCTTAGTTAGAATAAAAGACTGAGTGCCCTAAGGCAAGCAGCAGCAGTCAGGTTGTACATTTTATTTCCCTGTATTCTTAATTTTAAATAGTATCTCATAAATAAACTCTGCTTTGATTATTTAGTTAAGAGGCTTCTTAATATTTTACTTATCAATTTGGGAGTGGAGCAGTGTGGTGGAACTTTATAAATGACCCACATTAAATTAACAACAGTCAGATAGCCAAACAGTCAAAAGTCCCCAGATTAGTCATCCAGTCAGATTAGCCCCCAAATTAGGCTAGTCAGTAAGACTAGCAAGACATACGGCCCAATTATAATTTTTCTAAACCTATAATTTTTCATTTAGTTATAATTTTTCATAAATCCAATTATATATAATTTTTTCAGGTTAGTTATATTTATTAATGATTTTTTTTTTACAGATCATAATAGCACTGATTCCCCAGGATAGTTGTTAGGATTAGTGCTTCACATGGTGCCTGGCACATAGTAGGTGGTCTATGAATGCTTATTCCCTTCTCTTCCTCCACACTGTGACTCACCCCATACTGGCCCATTTGCTATTTCTCATACCCAACACTCCATCTTCTGTCTATATGTATTGTTCCTGGAATGCATTTCCTTCTAACTTTTTCCTCTCGTAGTACCTGGCTTCTTTCATAACTTGGCTGGAACATACTTCCTCCAAGAAATCTTTCTTTGGTCCTGCCCAGCAGAGGCTTTCCCATCTAAGGTCCTGGTACTATACCTGCTCTGTAGCCTTCTTGTATGTATCCTCATCTTGTATATATGCAAACACATTGTCTCTCTCATTAGAATATAAATTCCTTGAGGGCAGGAACTATCTTTGTTTTTTCTTTGTAACCCTAGTATTTAACCAAGTACCTGATTCAGAGTAAGTGCTTAATGAATGTTAATTGATTAATTAGTTAAATATATATTGGGTTTGCCTATGTACAATTTTACTTTTGGTATTGGAGAATTTTTTTTATTATGTTTTCTTTAATCTCAAAGATGTCTATTTCCTGATTTGTTCTTGATAAAAATTTCCCCTTTACTCAATTATTTGCACATTAAATTCAGCACAGGACTGGTCACAGATCACAGATTTGCCCTTCCATCTCTTGGTATAACCAAGGGGTGGGGTGGGAGGTGGTCTTCGTTTCTTAATCCTGCTTTTTCTCCCTTCAAACCCTGTCCTTAGAGATGGATATGCACACCTTTTGATTACCTATCCAATGCACTGTATATCAGATATTTATACGTATGTGTATGAGTATATGTATATATAATACTATATGTATATATGTACACACACACACACACACATATATATATATTAGTTTGAAAAGTGTTTGCTGAGTTTGAATTTGCTTTGGTCTTCTGAATGCTTCTGAAATACACAGATAGGATGTGATAATTAGGGTTCTCATAGGTAGACATACAAATGAGGAAGAAAGGAGATGCCTGAGCAACTAAAAACAGTCTATATGAGAAGTTCGAAATGGACTATTTCACACTTGGTCAGTCTTTATACTCTACCCATCTAATACTATCCATATGAAAGGGAACAACCACATATTTCCTATAGAAAGAGATATGTCTGGATAGATAAACACCGATGTGAATGAAAGGAGATATGTATAAGAAACAGCATCGTTCTCCTTCCCTGAGTCATTTTGGAAGGTTACAAGACCTGATGAGGAGAAGTTAGGGACCATTCCTGACTGACATTTCAAGTAATCACTGTTTCAGAGACACCTTGAAGCTGCTTGTGTTTTTATCAACTTTTTAAGAAATCAGCAGGAAAAAAAATGATGAGCTGTCTTGTTTTTCCATTTCTGTCTCTGATGGGAAGCAGAAATTAGAGCCAGGATGTTCTGGTCCTGGGTTGGCAAAAATTCCCAGGCATAGTTGAGTTTTGCTGGGAAATGTTTCCCACTATCACCATTTTCTGCCATGACCATTTCTAGGAACTAGATAATCTCAATCTTCTGTGTGGCTGTGTGGCTATGCTATGAGCAAGGCTTTGGTGAATCTGACTCACCAAAATATGGTCCAGGAACATAGCAGATACTCTTCGGGGGGCAGAAAACCCTATATGAATGTATCCTGTGTAATCAAAATGTGGTCTTGTTGTCCACAGCAACTGAAGCTGTGGGAAGGAGCTACTTAGGTTTATTCTACGAGAAGGTTTCTAATGAACTTTTTCCTCTTTGGACCACAATAACCTCATTTATCCCGGAACCTCAATCCCCACCCGCCCCTGCCCTCTCACAATAAAACCACACAAACATAGCCAAATGGTCTATCCATTTTATGTGTGTGTAAAACACTATGGGAATTAAAGTAGTGGTGAAGAAAGGTACAGACCAAGTACAATAGACACATATATGTAGTGTTCAAAACATGCTTATTGATTAAAGCTTAAATAACTGAAAATACATTTTTCCCAAAGAAGTGTGGCTAGTTCTACACAAATCAATAAATTAACATGTGGAAGGAGGGGGGAGGGGAAGATATGGAGGAGAAGAAAATAGAATTTAAAGTAAATCAAAGAAGGGGCATAGTAGAGTGGCAAAGGCACTTGAGTCTAGAGAGACCCATGCTCAGATCCTGGCTCATTCACTTGCAATATGACCATGGAGAAGACAATTACCCTCTCTAAACTTCAGTTTCCTCATCTTTAAATGGAGATAATAATATTTAACCTACCTACATCACAAAGTTGTTATAAGGAATGCCCTTTTTTAAATCCTGAAGCAATATAGAAATATAAGCTATTTTCTTTGTTTCATACAAGTACTTGCAATAGGACACTTTTAAATTATAGATTTTCATTGTGGCTCAAGGTATCAAAAAGTCAATTTATACAAAATTTTGCAGGAATATATATGGGACCAGAGTTTAGACAAAACAAAACAAAATTCTATGTAGACTAGCAAGTTTCATCACCTTGGATAAATGACTTCACCTCTCTAGGCCTCAGTCTCCTCATTTTACAAAAAATGAAGCATTTGGAACGCTCCCCCCCCCTGCTTTGTCTTCCATTTCTATCATTCTGTGATTAATAACATAAATTCTTCTAGTTATTTTTTAATTTGATGGTCTTTCAGCTTTGAAGCTGTATTTATTTTAGCAATTAAAATTAATTTATTACCTTACTTGCTTTATCTGCTCCAGAACATATCTAATGTTCATCTTAGATATAGCTACTTAAAGTCTTCCTTTCACAGTTCACCTTCCCCACTTCTAAACTCTGTCTAGCTAGGGAATTCTTACAGATGGAGCTGATGAAGAAGAACAGTCCATGAATGGATTCCATTTTACGCAGAGGCATGAAGGTCAAAGATGGAAGATCATTTATAAGGAGCACCAGAAAGTGGACCAAATAATATGTGGGGAGATCATGTCAAATAATTCTTAAAATGTAGGTTGAAGTCAGGTTATAAATACCTTTAAACATTAAACCAAGAAATTTTTATTTTATCCTAAAGAAAAATAGTGAAAGTCCTTGAACAAAGGAATGCATGACCACTGTGCTTTAGAAAGGTTATTTTGGCAGCTAGATGGGGAATGGATAGAAGAAAGCAGAGAAACCAATTAGGAAGCTATTTGCAATAGTCCAAGGAAGAGTTAGTTGAGGATTTTTAAACAAGGCCTTTTAAACAGCTGTATTAGTGGAGAAGAGATAGGAATGAAATATTTTGCAGAGGTAGAATCAACAAGATTTGGTAACTGATTGGATATGAGGAATGAGGAACAGTGAAGAGTTGAGGATGCTTCCAGGGTCATGAGGATTGAAAAGAGGGTTAGGTTTGGGGAGGGAGATGAAGGTCCGTGTTGGACAAATGAAATGCACAGGGGACATAAAATTGGATATGTCCAATAGGTAAGTCTGATGAAGTGGGACTGGATTCAGGAGAGAGATTGTAGATAGACCTGTGAGTCATATGGATTTAACACATGGAGCAGAAGAGATTATCAAGGAAGAGAATGGAAAGAGAGAAATGTAGGACATAACCCTGAGCTATAACCATCTTAAAGGGGCTAGACATAGAAAATGGTGGAACACAGAGTCAGCAGAATGTAAATTCCACAAGTGCAGGGGTTTTCTCATTGTTGTCTAGCATATAGGATCTTTCACATAGTACTTATAAGTGTATTTGCAATTATTAAGCTAGTTATACAATGGGTCTGACTAGCATAGCTATGTAATTCTATTTTTCATTGCTTTGCCTTAGAACTGTCATAGCTGTGCCTACTGTTCATATTCATCATTCCCAAATTTCATAAATATTTCATCTTCCAGTATTACATTTTATATTGGTAGCATATTGAATTTGGAGCCCAGATACCTGAGTTAAAGGCCAGGAACTCCCAGTTAGTAAGTAGCTGTGTGATAGTGAGTATGATATTTATTCTCTCTGAGTCTTAGTTTCTTTATTTGTGAAATGGAGAAAATACTACCAACACTACTTGCCTCAGAGTGTAGTTATGAGGATCAAATGAGATAAATAATGGATATCATGTTTTGTGAATTCTGATGAATGCTTTATACAAATGTTAGCCATTTTTCTTCTTCTTTCTATTTTCTGCATACATTGATTAGGGTATTTACATGACCATCAATTCTCGAAGGGATTTCTTGGTAATTATTACATTTATATTACCAACTGCTTCCTATCAGTTGTTTATACCAGATGGTTATCTTGAAAGATTCACAGCATGTTAAAACTGGAAGGAGCCTTTGAGCACCTCTAGTCTGATTTTTTCATTTCATGGAAGGGGACACCCAGGCTAGAGACGTCAAGTGGATATTGATAAGCTGGGGGGATAGGGAACAGCCAGGATGGTGGTGATGACAGGATATATGAGGATTAGTTGAAAGAATTAGCCTAGAGAAGAGGTTTAGAGGCATCATCATGCTTGTCTTCAAATATTTTGAAGGTTGTCATGTGGAAGAGGGAATAGATTTTGAACCCAGAGGGCAGAATTAGGAGTAATGAGTGGAAATTAGAGAAGTCAGATTTGGACTTAGTGTAAAGCAAACAAAAATATTTAATTATTAGATTAAACCTGTCCCAAAGTGGAACAGATTGTCTCAGAAAATAATAGATCTTTCCTATTGGTTTTTGAATGGAAGACAAATGGGCCTGTGTTGGAATGTGGTATGGGATGTATGTATAAGATACTCAGGAAAATTTCCAAGGCCTTTCCAACTCTTAGAGTCTGTTTTCTTTGTGTGAAGGTATGATTGAAACCATTACCACCTCATTTTAGATTACATACTTTAACTAGGTGAGAACTGGAATGACCCCGTGGTCATGTATAAATTACCAAACTAATTGGAACCAGATTCATTAGAAAGTTTGGGAAAAGGGTGGTGGTCTGACTTAGTCTCCTAAAAAGGAAAGTTCTTGGTGGCAGGAAGGAAAAAAGGGAAGGGGAGCAGGTAAGGAGAAGTTTTAGCTTTGGCCTTCTCTAGGTCTCCTTCCCTTTTCCCCTTTTTGCCCAGAGAAGGTTCTTGTCAGTCAGTCAAACAATTAACATTTATTGAGCACCTACTATGTGTCAGTTCTCATATGTAAAATGAGCTGGAGAAGGAAATGCCAAACCACTCCAGTATCTTTGTCAAACTCCCCTAAAATGGGGTCATGAAGTATCAAACACAACTGAAACAATACAACATGTGATACATATTCTGCTAAAAGCTGGGATATAAATACAAAAAGGAAATTCAGTCCCTGTCCTCAAGGAAATTACAATTTATTGAGTAAATAAAATGCCACATAAAAGGTGTTGGGGGTGATGGTGCAGGGATGATGGAGAAATTCAAAGGAGTGCAACTGGGCCTTCTCCTTAAATAAAAGCTTTGGGAGGGAATTTGCTTTCCCCTTCAGTCAAAAGGGCAGATAGTACCGAGGGTACTGATGAAGTGTGAGTACCAAGACTGATGCAATCTTGTTGGATGATGACGTTCCCATGGGAATGATGGAGATGTCCAAAGGGATTCAGTCAGGTGAACTCAAAGAATATGGAGGACATTGGGCTTCCCATCTTCCCACTGGCATCCTAGCCACATGCCCAGATCATTGGGTTTCAGTGACTGCATTGTGAGCCAAGGACAGATAAATACTGATTCATCATGCTTCATTGAGAGAAACATTTTGAATACCATCATGAGTGGGAAAATAGAATTTCAGTATCTGAGTGCTGTGTTACACCTTTGGCAGATAGGCTTTCTAAGTATGAGCCTACCTTCCTTTGGACTCTGTGAGTACTTGGGTGTATGTGTGATTTGTTAAACTAATTCTTTTCAATTGTTCCACCTTAGTATACATCCGTTTTTAAAATCTGAATGGCTGATTAAATGACTCTCAATGGATAATCTTTGGTGGGGAAAGCATACCAGTCTGGGCTCAAACATTAATCACCTCCAACTCCTCAAGGGGTCCCCCTAAGAACTCAGGTGAAAAAGGAGTTAGCCTTGGAGACAACTTTTCAATGGAGATAAAAGTTGGGTTAAAGATCTCTGCAGCTTATATGGGCTACATCTGTGTGTTTGATTTAATCAATAAGCATTTATTAAGCTCCCATTAGCCCATAGCTGGGGATACAAAGGCAAAAATTAAACAGGCCTTGATCTCAAGGAGTTTACACTATCTGCATATCTGTCATAGACTGTAAACTCTTAGAGAACAAGGGAAAATTCTGGGTAATCCTTCTTGTGTATTGCCCAACCTATCAAGCACCATGTAAAAATCCTCAGTAGAAAAGAATTCAGGGGATGGAGCCAATATGGCAGAGAAAAGGCAGTAACTTCTTGGAGCTCCCCATAAGACCATGACCAAAACCTCCAAATAATGCCATGACAATTCCTGGAACAGCAGAACCCACAAAAGGATGGGTGAGATTGTTTTCCAGCCAACGATGTCTTAGAAGGTTGGCAGGAAAGGTCTGTTGTATCAAGGTAGGAGTGGAGCCCTCAGACACACTGTGTAGATTCAGTCCCAGGCCATGCCAGAGAAAGAGACCTCCAGAGGCTCTGAATCAGCTGCAGTGGCAGCAACTTCTGGAACTTGGATCATGGTCTGGTGAGAGGGTCGAGTGGTTGGCCAGGGGGAGATTATAGGGGTCTCTGCTGACAATGAGGCAGAACTCTGTGGTTTTGCCTGTGCTTGGAACCAGAAAGCAGTCTTGAGTTGCAGGCCCAGGTGGGGGAGAGGCGCAGGAACACCTGAAGTTAGCAACCATAGTGAAACAGAATTCTGTTTCCAGGTTAAAGAGCAAGCAATCCTGGGGCTATTTACAGAACAGAGCACAGGTCAGGGGAGGGAAGAAAATGCCTTTCTTTAAATCATACCACCTTGGATCCCCTGAAGCTTGGGTCAATGCATCCTGGAGGCAGGGCCCTACTTTAAGAAGGAGTTAAAAGTCAAGACATAGGCTAGAAAAATGAATAGACAGAAGAAAATGCAGACCATTGAAAGTTTCTTTGGTGACAAGGAAGATCAAAATACACCCTCGGAAGAAGATAACAAAGTCAAAGCTCCTACATCCAAAGCTTCCAAGAAAAATATGAATTGGTCTCAGGTCATAGAAGCACTCAAAAAGGACTTTAAAGATGAAGTAACAGAGACAGAGGAAAAAAATTGAAAGAGAAATAAAAGTGATGCAGGGAAGTCATGAAAAAAAGTCAACAGTTTGAAAAGCCAAATGGAAAAGCTCTCTGAAGAAAATGATTGCCTAAGAATTAGGATTGAACAAATGGAAGCTAGTGACTTTATGAGAAACCAGGACACAATAAAGCAAATCCAAATGAATAAAAAAATAGAGGGCAATGTGAAATATCTTCTTGGAAAAACAGCTGACCTGGAAAATAGAAACAGGAGAGATAATTTGAAAATTATTGGTCTACCTGAAAACCATGATCAAGGAAAGAGCTTAGACATCATATTCCAGGAAAACATCAGGGAATATTGCCCTGATATTCTAGAAGCAGAAGGTAAAATAGAAATTGAAAGAATTTATCAATCACCTCCTGAAAGAGATCCTAAAATGAAAACTTCCAGGAATATTCTAGCCAATTCCAGAGCTCCCAGGTCAAGGAGAAAATATTGCAAGCAGCCAGAAAGAAACAATTCAAGTACTGTGGAGCCACAGTCAGGATAATCCAAGATCTAGCAGCTTCTACATTGAAGGATCAGAGGGCATGGAATATGATATTCTGGAGGGCAACGGAACTGGGATTACAACCAAGAGTTACCTACACAGCAAAACTGATTATAATCTTTCAAGGGAACAAATGGGACTTCAATGAAAAAGAGGACTTTCAGCCATTCATGATGAAAAGACCTGAACTGAATAGAAAATTTGACTTTCAAATATGAGACCCTAGAGGAGCATAAAAAGGTAAACAGAAAAAAGAAATCATAAGGGATATTAAAAGGTTAAATTGTTTACATTCCTACATGGGAAGATGATACTTCTAACTCCTAAGAACTTTCTCAGTATTGGGGCAGCTGGAAGGAATAAATTTAGACAGAGGGCACAGGTGTGGGTTGAATATGAAGGGATGATATCTGTAAAGCATTTATTTTTGTTTATTTTTTTTTTGGTAGGTCATTCAGAGTTAAGTGGCTTGCCTAGGGTCATGTAGCTGGTGAATATCTTATGTCTGAAGCCAGATTTAGGCTCAGGATCTCCTGGGTTCAGGGTGGGTGCTTTGTCCACTGTGTCACCTAGCTGCCCCATGATGATATCTTTAAAATAAAATTAAGGGGTGAGAAGATTACACTGGGAGAAAGGGAACGGGAGATGTGGAATGGGGTAAACTATCTCACATAAAAGAAGCAAGAAAAAGCTTATGGAGTGGAGAGGAAGATGGGGGAGGAGTGGGGGAGTGAGCAAGCCTTACTCCCATCAGAATTGGTTCAAAGAGGGAATAATATACACACTCAAGTGGGTATAGTAATATATCTTGCCCTGCAGGAAAGTGGGAAGGGAAGGGGATAAAGGGAGAGGGGTGAAAGAAGGGAAGGCAGATTGTGGGAAGGACATATCACTTTTGAGGTGGGATAAGGTAAAAGAAGATAGAAAATAGAGTAAATATCATGGGGAGTGAATAAAATGGAGGGAAACAGCAATAGTAATTGGGAAAACAATTTGAAGCAGAGGCAGGAGCAATGTAAGATGAGGATGATGATGATGATGATGGTACTTTGCTGGTCTATTGTGAAGAAAATTCTTTGTCAGGTATAAGGTACTATATAAATGTTAGCTATTTTTGTTGTTGCAATAATCAACCTCATGGGTGTATTGTAAGGAAATCTCTCTTTAAAGTACTATATAAGAGAGTATGGATGGTCAATAACAAAAAAAAAAAGAAAGAAAAGAATTTTGTTTCAGTACCCTTATAGAGAGTACTCACAGGTATATTGTTCAAGCACTTTAGCAGGGTATTGGAGCATACTCATTTGGCAATGATTAGTCTTGAGATGGGTGACCTCTGGTTAATGGTAACCAAATTTCTTAGATTCTGCTTCAATTTACAACCCATAGATTTCAACTGTGAATCAGTGATTCATTATATTGAATTCAAATTCTGAGTTGAGACCACATGAGGGTAGACATGTTCTTGCTCAGTGTGGTTAGACTTGAAATGGAAATAGGTGGGGATTCTTTAAAAACAAATCAAGAACCCCAGCATGCAAAGCAGTCAACAATTGAAACCAGTCAGGGTCAGGACTAAAGGGTATTTTAGGCAGTAATCTGAGGTCTATTTGAAGCCTGGTAATTACTTGCTTTTTTAGTATTAAAACTGACCACATTGTCTCTGTTCCCTTTCCAGTTGTTTTTGGCTTCTCAAACTTAACCTTCAGATCTAAATCCCAGATAAGGTATTGTTGAGTTGGACTGCATATACTTACAACTTGTACAACTTTAGGAAAATCATTTAACCTCCGTGGGTCTCAGTTTCCAGATGTGTAAAATGAGGGGGCTACACTAGGTGACCTCTAAGGTCATTTGCAGCTTTGAATCTTAGATTAACACTATCCTAAAAGATCAATATCGCTTACTGAGGCCAGTTACTTAAAAACCTGAATCCCAGAAATATAGCCACGTTTCTTCAAAAGTAAAATATACACCAAGACTATACAAGTATAAATGAAAGAAAAGTATACTTATTAAGCCCTGTGCTAAGTGCTTTATACTATCTCATTTGATCCTTGGAAGGTATGCACTATTATTATTTCATTTTACATGTGAAAAAACTGAGGCAGGCAGATGTTAAGTCACCCAACTAGTAAGTATCTGAGTCCACATTTGAACTCAAGACTTACTGGTTCCAGACTGAACTCTTCTCCCCTGCACTATCTAGCTGACTTCAAAAAGATAACAGAAAGGAAACGCTGTGGTCTGAGTAACTGAAAAAGGAACTCACCCATAGAAATGTTAATGAAAAATATCTCCCCCTTCTCAATAGAAAGGCAAGGAAGGGATTAGGTAGGTCTGGCTGTGTAGTTCATAGGGAGGCAGAAAATACATCTTTAGCCTTTTCTCCCCAAAGTCTCCTCCAAGGGAGACTAATTCCTGCCAGGAGGGTAAACAGAAAGTTGGGGTCAGAGGCCTTTCTGCTTTCTTCAGACAGTGGTGGTGGTGGTGGGGGCCACAGGGAGAGGGGACACTGGGCTAGAATTAAATCTACTTGATCCCTTAAAATATTGTGAATCTAGGGGATATAATCAGGTATGATATAACTTCTGACCACTGTATCATTATCAGAGAGAAGGGGGACCCCGAACTCTTGACCCCTTTCCCATCAAATACCAGTTCTACAACGAACACACTTATAGAATAGCAAAGAAACCCATTTATCCAAAATCATAGCAAAACAGAAATCAGAGAAGGTATACATAGGAGAATATATACTAGACCATGCAGAGTGAAGGATCTCTTCCACCGGGAGTTAAAGAACTCAGCTCAACCAAAAGAGAGGGTCCTAGATCTAACCCAAGAGAAAACTCCCTAAAGTCTAGTGTAGTTAGCTGGATGGGTACAGGGATGTAATCCCTGGATGGCCAGCTTCTCTTATGTCTTTTCCTTTAACAACTTGAAGAGGGGTTATTCTCTTCTATCTTCCTTCTTGGCTGGAAGTCAAAAGTTCCCAAAGCAACTCAATGTTTGAAAAGTCCCCAAGAAGATTTGGCACTTGAAGAGTCCTGAAGAGGACTAAAGGAGGTTGGAGCTCTTTCACCTTTCACCAACTCTACTGTACCAATTACAAAGGGCAAAGCATTCATCTCCACCAATAAGGTAGGAGTCCCATGCCAATGGGTTTTGGAACAGGGGCTATACACATATCATTGAACTTGGTCACTGTGTTGTTTACTTTTGCTTAACTGTTTCTCTTTGTAATGAGGGACAGTTCAATTTAGAAGGGGGAAAAAGTAGAAACTATTTAAAAATATGGTTCTATTATAAAACAAAATTATCAACAAGCCTTATTCAAAAGCAATTATAAAAAAAGAATGCTCATGGTTTTCAGTGAGTTTGCTCTACTTTCCCATTCTAGATCCCAACTGCCCAACTCTTGAGTAGTCTGTATAGTACCATTTGACCAAATGGGATAAGGTAGCTCTTTATCTCCACCTGCTTAATACAAATAAATCAAAGCTGATTTTGCAGTTTACAGCCAAAGAGGAAATAGGCTATTTGACCTATGTCAGTTTTGCCTACTAAGAAAAGAGCTTTGAAGTTTTTTTGATTCACCTTTTGTTCAGTTGTTTTAGTCATGCCCTACTCTTTGTCAAGCCATTTGGGATTTTCTTGGCTAAGATACTGGAATGGTTTTCTATTTTCCTCTCCAGATCATTTTATAGATGAGGAAACTGAGGCAAACAGGGTTAAGTGCCTTGTCCAGGGCCACACAGCTAGTAAGTGTCTGAGGCCAGATTTGAACTCAGGAACAAGTCTTCTTGATTCCAGACCTGGTAGTGTATCCACTGCACCACCTAGCTGCCATTGATTCTCCTAGACAATCTAGTTCAGAGAAACTGCCAAGTGTTACAGCATTTAGTTATCCAATGGCTGGTCTTGTGAGACAATTGCACAGAGCACAGCTTTCCCATTTCTTTACCCCTGTATTTCTCCACTGGGGAAATTAAGAAGGGTGATGAGTGACAAAATGAAGTGACGGAGTAGCCTGGTTCAGCCATTTTAAGTGGGGAGATTTATTTTCTTGACTTGATACAATAAACATCCTCATGGTTTGATTTATCATCAAATTTTCCCCTTGGTCAGCTGCATTGAGGCTGCCATCCTGTGTAGTAGGAGATTGATGGGAGCTTTTCCTTCTCTTTTTCTTCTTTCTAAATAACCAGGACTAGAGCATTCTTGGGGGAGCTTCCAGCCCTATCACATTTGATGGGGTTGTAAATTTCCTCCTGGCATGGCAGATAGGGGCATTCAATTCAACTGAATTCAGTTCAATTTAATTCAATTCAACACATTCATTGAATGTACATTATATGTAAAGAACTGTCAGGCATTGAATGGGAAATAAAACAGATGATCCTTGTCCTCAAGGTGCTTATAATCTAGTCAGGGAGATCTAGCAGCACAAAGAAGAGCTAATTTTTAAAAAAGGAATAGAATGCAATGTACAAGAGTTAAAAAGAGCTCTTTATAAGTACCTAGTATGTTTACAAAACATTGATTGTGTGGACAGTTTGTAAAGTACTGAAATGGAAACTGTCCTCTAGGTGTTGACAATCTAGATAAGGAGATGTACTTACACAAATTGTTGTAATAGGAACAGAATGTGATGCTTTCTAAAAGAGGTATCAAATGCTTATGAAGTACCAGCTTGCAAACTACTCTAATTACTTGGACTGTGTTTGTAAAATATTATGATTGGAACTGCTCTCAAGGTGCATACTTCCCAGTCAAATGGATATAGTCTATACACAAATTGCTAAAATGAAGACAGAAAGTGTAATCTTCTAACAGTCATATAGCCAAGGAATGTGAGAACCCAAGAGATAGTGGTTGTTTCCATACAACCACCAAAATGATTTTCCTAAAATCATACAGTCAACAAACATTTATTAAGGACTTTCTGTGTGCCAGGCACTGTGCTAAGTGCTGGGAATAGAAAGAAAAGCCAAAATAATCCTTGCTCTCAAGGAATTATAGATTCTAATTGGGAGATAACCTGTAAATAACTAGTTACATACAAAATATATACACTGTAATTTAAAAAGTGTCATGGGAGGGGCAGCTAGGTGGCACAGTGGATAAAGCATTGGCCCTGAATTCAGGAGTACCTGAGTTCAAATCTGGCCTCAGACACTTGACACTAGCTGTGTGACCCTGGGCAGTCATTTAACCCCCATTGCCCCGAAAAAAAACCCCCAAAAAACAAACAAACAAACAAAAAAAGTGTCATGGGCCAAAAGTCAAGAAGATATGAGTTAAAATCTCCCCTCAGACACTCACTAGAGGTGGGACCCTAGGCAAGTCATTAAACCTCTTTGTGCTTCAGTTTCCTTATCTGGAAAATTATGATAATGAGGGTTGTTGTGAGGATCAAATGAGGTAACAATTGTAAAGTGCTTAGCACATTGTGTGACATAGTAAGTACTAAGTAAAATAAAATATTAGCTCTTCTTCTTCCTCCTCCTCCTCCTCCCTATTATTAGTATCATCATCATTATTATTATTACCAAGAAAGGCCTCTTACAGAAGATGGAATTTGACTGTTATTCAATGAATTTCAGTGTTTCCTGATTATCTTTAGGATCAAATATAAAGTCCTCCACTTTATAACAATTAAATAATTAATTAAATACTACAACAACTACTACTATCAATAAATAATTAGATTAAATAATAATTACTTGTTAATTATATTCAATATATTCATAAATAATTATTTACATTATTGGCTAAAATAATCAATAGATAAATCTAGGTAACAGGGACCTTAAAATAAATTTCTTATTAACATGAAGATGTACTTCCTAACAATTCAGAATAGTAGAATCAATTGGAAACCAACTAGTTCAAAAGCTTTGCTTTTCAGAGAAGGACCCTGAGGTCAAAGAAGTGGGAAGTGACTTGCTCAAGGTATTAATTAGAGTCCATCCAAAAAGGGAGATGAAACTGTTTCATGGGGGTAATTAATTTGTTTTCACTGAAAGTGATTAAGCAGAGATTGGATGCCTAATGTTGGGGATATTGGGAATCCACGATTTGGGTAGCAGCTAGGCTAGATGATTTTGTAATTCCATAATTGTAGCATCAGATAATTTTATAAAGGTAGGTTGGGGGTCAGACTATAGAAGGCATTGAATGCCAGGCAAAAAGCTTGCATTTTATTTTTTAGCCAATGTGGAGCCATAGAAGATTTTTGAGCAGAACTTTTTATTAGAATAACTAATCTGCCAGTAGTATAAAAGAGAGATTTGAGGTAAGAGATAGATAAGGTAGACTTATTGGAAAGCAGTTTTATGTAATAACTCTAATGTACCAAGTTGCCCTTTATGAGCAAAGATGACAGTACAGTTCTTTCTCTATGTAATACATTACTTTCATTCCTTTTTTTCATCTCTGCTACTACCCACTACCCCTTACCACATAAACAGAAGCTCTCCCTTGTAATGAATAAATGTCATCTAGCAAAATAAACCAACATATGAGCCATGTCTAAAAATATGTTTCATTCTGTATCTCTAGTCTATTACCTCTTTGCCAGGAAGTGAGTGCCATGCTTTATCAATAGCCTTCTGAGGCAATAACTGGTCATTCCATTGCTCATAGTTCTATAAAGTCTTTCAAAGTTGTTTGCCTTTATATTTCTGTGGTCCTGTGTAAACTGCTCTGCTGGTTCAGCTCATTTTGCTCTGTATATATACAGAGTCATACAAGTCTTCCCACGTTTCTCTGAATCTACATTCATGATGCCTATGATACAGTAATATTTCTTTATATTCAGATACTGCAATTTGTTCAGCCATTCCCAAATTTATGGGCACCCTTCCTTATACAACAAAAAGACCCACATTACTTTCCAATATAAAAGTGGTGATTGTCTTCACTCTGCACACATGATGGCATTCTTGGCATTATGGTTGTAAACATAATTATTCTTCGGCTTTTTGTGACTTTGGTTAATTCCTGGAGTTCTGACATGTCAAAGTTTTAAGTGACTGAAGAGGATATCTAACAAAACTCCCTTATTTTAAAGATGGCCAATTCAAAACTCTGCAAATGGGTTGATCATCCTTGATTCCTACATGGCGATCTGGTCTTTATGATGCCGGGAGGCCCTCCAAAATCTTGCCCATTTTTTTTTTTCTAGCCTTGTTTTCTAAGACACCCAAACATGCCCTTTCCCACTGATGAGTTGTAATCTCCTGCCTCCACACTTTTCCTATTGCCATTTCTTCTCCTTGGAATCATTGTTTGTCCTTTATTCTGTTCCCTCTTCCTTCTCTCTCTCCCCTCCACTTTTCCAGGTTCATCTATGTCTAGGAAACTACCCCATGCTACAAGATTCAACTGCAATCTAACTTCTTCCTCCATGAAACTTTCCAAGATTACCCCACCTAAAAGTGATCCCTCCCTCCTCTGAGCTCCTTCTTTTTGTACCACTTTGATGGCTCTTATTGAATAGAGCCTTGAATTTTAGTCATGTGCATATCTTCTCCTTTTGCACTGTCATCTCCTTGAGGGTAAGAGTTGTGCCTTATTCACCTCTAGATCCCTCACAGCATCTAACACAGTTCCTTCCACACAGTAGATGTTCAAAAATTTGTCAGATGAATGGATTCTGTTGTCTAGTGTAGAGGTTTGCACATAGAGAATGCATAACACATGCAAATTGAATTTTGTAAGCTCTGCTAATAATAAATATTTATGGAGTGCTTTAAGATTTGCAAAGTGTTTTATCTATATTATTTGATCCTTACAACAACCCTGTGAGACAGGTGCTATTAATTTCCATTTTCATGTAAATGTATAAACTGAGGCTGAGAAGATGTTAAGTGACTTACTCAGGGTCACACAGTTAATGTCTGGAGAAAGATCCAAACCCAGTGCTTCCTCACTTCAAATTTGTTCTGCCCACCATGCCATAGACAGAGATATCCTCTTATGTCAGGTATTATTTGGGATTCACATATATATGTAAATGGGAGAACAACAATGATTCCCTGCCCTAAATGCAGGTTCATAGAAGGATGATGCTGCCCCTCTTCCCCTTGCTACCAAGACAGGTTGCTCTTTAATCAAAGTAGAGTTGAAGGCTTTGGGGTGAGGGGGCAGAGAGTGAGAGGAAGAAGGGAGGACTTGACAAGGCAAATGGGAGTAGGAAGTATTGCAAATGGAGGAGGATTTTGCTTCAAAAGCTTTAGAGCCAATGCCAGGTTTTCATTAGAGTCTCTTACTTACATTGTACTTGCCCTAACATTTTGGGTCCTGGGTAGATGAGGGCAGTCTTTATTTTCATGGCTAGACTAACTAAAGGTCTCATAGTGGCCCATCCAGTCCTGTTTGTAATTCTCTAATCCAGTACCTTGTAATGTGGGGGACCTGGGATTTTGAAAGAACAACCTCTATTTCTTTGTCTCCTGGGGATCGGTTTCTCCAAATCTTCAGTCTGGAGGGTGTCTATGGTGCTTTTTGTATCTGCAGCTGTACCTGCATCTGTCCTATGCAACTCTAGAAAATGTGGTCATGGAAGCAGTCCCCAAGTTCCCCCATGTCCTAGGATTCCACATAGGCTCCTGTAGGGATTTGCAGCCTGAAAGACTGGAGCCTGGTATGAGTACATAACATTCAAATAACTCTGTGGCCCCCTGCAATGGCTCAGTCACCCCTCTGACTAAACCACATTGCCTTCCAAGCAAAGAAACTCAATCATATTAGAGGGGAAAAGAGAGGCACAAGATTGGCAGAGCTATGGGAAGGCCAAAGGGACAGTTTGTTTCTGCCTCTCTGGGGCTTAAAGCAGGACTATGTGTCCAGTTCATCATCTCCAACTAGAGTTAGAGAAGAGCTGTGTAGTCTCCTCTGTTGGGGAGGGGGTGGTCTTTGCTCTTTATATAGAATATTTCTGGAATTGCAATATTTTTTTTCTATTGGGTTGATATTTTAGAACTTCTTTGTTTATGCAAATACAATTGAGTTTGAAAGACATGATTATTTCTCTCTTATATGTTAATAATTGATTATTTAATTACATTGAATTGAAGGACATTTTTGTTTGTTTTGTTTTGGTGGGGCAAGGAGGGTTAAGTGACTTGCCCAAGGTCACACAGCTAGTAAGTGTCAAGTGTCTGAGACTGGATTTGAATTCAGGACCTCCTGAATCCAGGGCCTGTGCTTTATCCACTGTGCCACCTAGCTGCCCCCAAAGGACATTTGATTGACAAGATTACTCAAATCCCTGGGGTACATGCCTTTCAATCCTGGGTAGAAGGCCCCACCCAATTAGAGAACACTACAAAGAATTTAATCTAAGGTGAATTCTGGCCAATTGTGTCCCATTCAGCCAAATCTGAACAGAGGTGGATCCCCTGGGGTAGTTTGGATAAGAGATAAGTCTCCTTGTCTAAGACTGAGTGATCACAGTCATGTGCCCCAGCCCCTCATTAGAATAGGTTCACCACTCATTATAATACTCATTCTTATTATTAATTGTTAAAAAATCAGAGTTAGCCACCCTCTGGAACATAACACTCTTTCAAGGGTTTATTAGTGTTGAATGGGTTCCATGAGGGGTCTTTGGCATTCAAGAGTGCCACTGGCCCCTTTTATTAATTATAGCTACCGTGATTAATAAAATGATTAATTACCCAGAAGCTATGTCTCTTGAATTTTTTATGTCACAAGTTTCAGCTGGAAAATTATGGATAGGCCTTGATAGAATGTGGACACAGTCCCTTTTCTCTACTTCTTCACCATTCCATTGGTTGAAACCCATAGACAGATAGATATGCAGAGATATATGTATATACACATATTTATGCATGTATGTATATTTATATATCTATCATCTGTCTGTCTGTCTGTCTGTCTATCTATCTATGTTGCTTCCAATGGAATGGTTAAAGAGAAGTAGAGAAAAATGTCATCAAACTATGTATGAAAAAAAAAGAAGATGGTCTGGTTCCCTGTCAAGAGCAAGGGACAACAAAAGGCCAGCCACTGTGCTCTTTTGGCATATTTTCTGTGTTGAGAAAAATTAAGGTGTTCAGAACATTAGGTGGACATCCTTTGGTAAACTGAAGGGAAAGACTTAGTTAAGAGTAATAACAGGGGGGCAGCTAGATGGCGCAGTGGTTAAAGCACCGGCCCTGGATTCAGGAGTACCTGAGTTCAAATCCGGCCTCAGACACTTGACACTTACTAGCTGTGTGACCCTGGGCAAGTCACTTAACCCCCGTTGCCTAAAAAAAAAAAAAAAAAAAAGAGTAATAACAGGGGGGCAGCTAGGTGGTAACAGGGTGGGCAGGCTCGTATGAGTTTTACTTTGTGTTGTTAAAGAAAAACACTTGAATCATTAAGATTAAGAGTGTGTAGGGGCAGCTAGGTGGCGCAGTGGATAGAGCACCGGCCCTGGAGTCAGGAGTACCTGAGTTCAAATCCGGCCTCAGACACTTAACACTTACTAGCTGTGTGACCCTTGGCAAGTCACTTAACCCCAATTGCCTCACTAAAAAAAAAAAAAAAAGATTAAGAGTTTGTATGTGTGTGTGTGTATAATATTTTCCAAAATCTTCAGTTTTATAGCTTTAAACTATACCCAGACTCTTGAGACAACCTGTATATGTAAGTATGTAGTCAAGGGGACATAACGTACTGAAGAGAGGGAACTAGCTTTGGATTCTGGAAGTCTTGGCTTCCTCTCACAAATACTGGCCATGTGACCCAACAATGGGGAAAAAAAGTCATTTATGACATCATACCCTGAGGCCTTAAAATGTCTGCCAGTTTCCTGGTAACTGTTATCCAGTAACGCATAAGACACATTTCCCATCAGTTTACAGCCATGTTTCACAAAAAGGCCTACCTACACCACTATCCTGGAGAGGACATGGATCCAGAACATTTTTGTGAAGCACAAAGAACATCACATGATTTGATTTCTGATTATGAGAATATGCAGGGTCTCACATTAAGGGAGGATGGAGAATTCCATAAATCACACAAAAAGAGGTATGAGCTCTTCATTTACTTTTTTTTTTTTTTTCCTGAGGCAATTGGGATTAAGTGACTTGCCCAGAGTCACATAGCTAATAAGTGTCAAGGGTCTGAGGCCAGATTTGAACTCAAGTCCTCCTGAATCCAGGGCCGGTGCTCTACCCATTGTGCCACCTAGCTGCTCCTTCATTAACTTTGTGTGTGTGTGTGTGTGTGTGTGTGTGTGTGTGAGGCAATTGGGGTTAAGGGACTTGCCCAGGGTAACATAGCTAGTAAGTGTCTGAGGGCAGATTTGAACTCAGGTCCTCCTGAATCCAGGGCCGGTGTTCTAGTCACTGTACCATCTAACTGCCCCCCCCCTTCATTTACTTTTTTTTTTTTTTTGCAGGGCAATAAAGGTTAAGTGACTTGCCCAGGGTCACACAACTAGTTAAGTGTCAAGTGTCTGAGGCTGGATTTGAACTCAGGTCCTCCTGAATCCAAGGCCAGTGCTTTATCCACTGCACCACCTAGCTGCCCCCTTCATTTACTTTTTTTTTTTTTTTTTTTTTTTTTTTTTTTAGTGAGGCAATTGGGGTTAAGTGACTTGCCCAGGGTCACACAGCTAGTAAGTGTTAAGTGTCTGAGGCCGGATCCGAACTCAGGTACTCCTGACTCCAGGGCCAGTGCTCTATCCACTGCGCCACCTAGCTGCCCCGCTTCATTTACTTTTAAAAGTGCTATTTTGATGTTTTAGTTTGGACACTGTTGATCAAGCTATTTTCTTGGATACTTTATTTTCTCTAGGTTTTCATGACAGCCCTCTATCCTGGCTCTCCTACTCCCTGTCTGATCAAAACTTCTCATTCCCTTTTGGGGATATTCATCCGGGTAACTCCTACTAATTAGGATTGTCCCTCAGAGTTCCTATTCTGGGCCCTCTTCGCTGCTCTGCTCCCTCTATACTACTTCACTTAGTGCTCTCATCAGCTCCCATTGTTTCTGTTATCTTCTCTTTGCAGATAACTCTCCGATCTACTTGCCCTAATTTCTCTCCTTACATTCAGATAAATATTTCCCAGTATCTCAAATTGGATGTCTCATAGATATCTTAAGCCCCACAACACCCAAACTAACTCCTTGTCTCTTCCCCTCACCCTACGACCTCTTCTGAACTCCATTGTTACTGTTGAGGGCACCACATCCTCTCAGATGCCCAGCCCTAGGAGTAATCTAATGAATCGTCAAGCCCTGTTATTTCTACCAGGATAACATCTCTCTTAACATCTCTCTCTCTCTCTCTCTTATTTTTTTTTTTGGTGGGGCAATGAAGGTTAAGTGACTTGCCCAGGGTCACACAACTAGTAAGTGTCAAGTGTCTGAGTCCATATTTGAACTCAGGTCCTCCTGAATCCAGAGCTGGTGCTTTATCCACTGTGCCACCTAGCTGCCCCCTGATAACATCTCTCTTATATGTGCCTTTCTCTCCTCTTTCACTGTTACCACCCTGGTGTAGACCTCATCACTTCAAACCTGGACATCTTCACTAGCTTTCTGGTTGGCTTCCCTGTCTCCAGTTCTCCCCACTCCAGTTTATCCTCCACTCAGCTACCAAAGGGATCTTCCAAAAAATGCAGATCTGACCATGTCCCACCTTCTCTGACCCCTATCACCCTTCAGTAAACTCCAATAATTCCCCATGTCATACAGGAACAAACATAAAATCTCTCTTTGGCATCAAATCCCCTCATGACCCAGACCCCTCCTATTTTTCTGGTCTTCTACCTTATTCTCCCTATGTAGGTCTGTGATCCAGTGACACTGGTCTCTTCCTTGTTCCTCGCACAATACTCCCCATCTTCAGATTCTGGATAGTTTCACTGTCTATTTCCCATGCCTGGAATGTTCTTCCTCATTCCTGCCTCTTAGCTTCCCTGGTTTCCTTCAAGTCCCAGCAAAAATCCTACCTTCTACAAGAAGCCTTTACCAATCTTCCCTTGATCTTAGTTTCTTCCCTCTATTGATTATCTCCAGTTTAACCTGTAGATATCTTTTTTTCCAGAATAATTTTATTTATTTTTAAGTGTTTAAACATTTTTTATTTAAAGTTTTGACTTCCAAATTCTCTCTCACTCCTTCCTTCCCCTCCTGCCTCCCTGAGATAGGAAGCAATCATATCTATCTATCTATCTATCTATCTATCTATCTATCTATCTATCTATCTATCTATCTATCTATCTATCTATATCTATATCTATATTTATCTTGTTTGTACATAGTTGTTTGCATGTTGTGAGCTCCTTGAGATCATGGACTATCTTTTGCCTTTCTTTGTATCCCCAGAGCTTAGCACAGTGTTTGGTACATAAACAGGTACTTAATACATGCTTACTGACTGACTTGCTGTGTTTTACACTTGCTATTGTTGTATTCTCTGACATCAAAAACACCATGAATTACACGTGCCATTGGTTGCAGTGCTCAATGAAGATTTGTGACAAGGCTGCTGTGGTCACTCGGTCAGTAAAATAGCTTGTTCATTATTTGATGTGGATGAATTGAGTTACCCCAATAAGACTGTAAACTCAGCTATGGCAGAAAATACATAATATATTGCATTCTTTTGACAAATATTTATTAGGAATCTTCTGTGTTGTCAAGCACTACCAATATAAATTATCCACAGCTCTGTAAAACCTGCATTTTGGTCCCATCCCATTCTAAATCAAGAACCCTATAGGTCCAGGAAGAGCGATGAACAGTTCTTGGGTAACAGAGTATCTGATAATAATACAGGAATATTTTTTCTCTCATGTAGCATGAGAGGGAATCTTTGGAAGATAAATGGTACCATGTGCCTTGTGCATTTAAACATTATAACATGATGATTTCCCTGCATGATTTGTTGTTTTGGGGTTTTTTTGTAATGTTGAATCCAATCAGGTTGTACCATCATTGTCTTCAACACTGATTTTACAAAACTTCGTTGATTGCAGTGATAAAATATCTCCCTCCCCTCCAACTCAATTCTATTTAATTTATAAAGTTTTTATTAAGTGCTTATTATGTGGGGCAGTTAGGTGATGCAGTGGATAAAGCACCGGCCCTGGATTCAGGAGGACCTGAGTTCAAATTGGCCTCAGACATTTGACACTTACTAGCTGTGTGACCATGGGCAAATCACTTAACCTTCATTGCCACGGAAAAAAAAAAGTGCTTATTATGTGCCAGGCACTGAGGATATGAAAAGAAAAATGAAGCCTGTGCTAAAGAAGCTTACATTTTACTGATGGAAAAAAATTTATATAGTTAAGTAAATATAAAATGCAAAGGAAACTATTTTTTACTTTAATAATATTTTATTTTTCCCAACTATATGAAAAACAATTTTAAACATTCATTTAATTTTTTTCAGTTCCAAATTTTCCCTCTCAGCCTCATTCTGAGACTATTGCACATGGTTATACATATGCAATCATACAAAACATATTTCCCTATTAGGCACATTGTCAAATAAGATATAAACTGAAAAAATGATGAAAAAATTAAAGTAAATGAAAATAATACATTTTGATCTGCATTCAAACTTAATCAGTTCTTCCTCTTGATAAGAATAGTATTTTTCATCATGAGTCCTTTGGAACTGGCTTAGATCATTATGTTGCTGACAGTAGTTAAGTCATTCACAGATGATCATTGTACAATATTGTTGTTATTATGTTATTGGTGTTTGGGAACCATTGTAATATTCGCCTTGTATGACTATATTTTCAAATACATAAATATGGACACATTGTCTCAACCTCAATTCATTTGCATTTATAGGTTGACCGCATATATACTTTTTACCCCTTGGAAAAGCTAAAGAGCAAAATGTCATTGAGTCAGCTCTGTGCTTGCAGATAGTAGGCACTTAACGAATATTTGGTGATTTGAATTGAATCAACTCTTGCCAGTTTCTAAAGAGAAGTTATGCCTGACAGTCAATAACTTTATTATTTTTTATAACTTATGATCTGTTTTCCAAATAAAAGCCTCCCTAGTGGTTTTCTTTTGTATTTTGTTTAGTTGTTGATAGTCACATTTAGCTCTTCATGACACCATTTGGAGTTTTCTTGGAAAGGATACTTGAGTAGTTTGCCATTTCCTTCTTCAGCTCATTTTATAGATGAGGAAACTGAGGCAAACAAGGTTAAGTGACTTGTGTCCAGTTTCACATACATAGTATCTGAGATCTGATTTGAACTCAGGACTTCCTGATTTCAAGCCAGGCTCTTTATCCACTACATTGCCTGCCCCTGGCTTTTGTCTACACCTAATCAATTTCTTCTTCTTTTCTAGATGGCTATGTAGACAACCACTGCATTTTTGATTAATGCCAAAATTCTGTGGCTTTATTTGTATTAGAATTCTTTCCACCAACAAATCTTATCATGTATATTAATTTATTAGATAAATCTTAGGGATTTTCCCAGGGCTCAGAGAGGGACCAAAGAGTTGTCCATAATATAGAGTTAGTATCACGTTGTTGTTCAGTCATTTTAGTCATATACAACTCTTTGTTACCCTATTTGGGGTTTTCTTGGCAAAGACACTGAAGTGCTTTGTGATTTCCTTCTCTAGCTCATTTTACAGATGAAGAGACTGAAGCAAACAAGCTTATGTGACTTGCCTAGGGTTAAGTATCTGAGGCTGAATTTAAACTCATGAGGATGTGTCTTCTTGACAAAACAAGCAAAAAAACCTTTTTTTTGGGTCAAATGGTAAATTATGGTTGACAAATCTCTGCATTCAAGAGACCAGACCTGGGCTATGAAATAGAATATGGTCATGGTCCTCATGCCTGTTTGGAAAATAAATTTGTTTGGCATAGGCAAGTTTGTTGGGATGCTTGAAACTCTCTCATTTCCTGAATAAAATGGTGTGATCAGCACACATCTTTGTTCAGTCCTGTCTGATTCTTCATGACCCCATTTAGAGTTTCCTTGGCAAAGATACTGAAACAGTTTGCCATTTTCTTCTCCAGCTCATTTTACAGTTGAGGAAAACAAGCCAAACAGGGTTTTAAGTGCCTTGTCTAGGGTCACACAGCTAGTAAGTGTCTGAGGCCAGATTTGAACTCAGGAACAGGTCTTCTTGATTCTAGGCTTGGTAATGTGCCTGCTTTGTGACCTAGCTGCCATTCATTCTTCTAGACAGTTTATTTTAGAAAAATCACCGAGTGTAACAGCATTTAGTTGTCCAATGGCTGGTCTTGTGAGACAACTGCATGGAGCATGGTTTTTCCATTTCTTTACCCCTGTATTTCTTCACTGGGGAAATTAAGAAGGATCATAAGTGATAAAATGAAGTGGAGGAGTGGCCTGTTTCAGTCATTTTATAGTGAGGATATTTATTTTCTTGACTTGATACAATAAACATCCTCATGGTTTGATTTATCATCTTATTTTTCAGCTGCGTTGAGGCTGCCATCCTGTGTAGTAGGAGATTGATGGGAACTTTTCCTTCTCTTTTTTCTTCTTTCTAAATAACCAGGACTAGAGCATTCTTGGGGGAGCTTCCAGACCTATCACATTTTCTGGGGTTGTACATTTCCTCCTGGCATGGGGGATAAGTGCATTCGATTCAGCTCAATTCAGTTCAATTTAATTCAGTTTAACACATTCATTGAATGCATACTATGTGTAAAGAACTGTCAGGCATTGAATGGGAAATAAAACAGATGATCCTTGTCCTCAAGGTGCTTACAATCTAGTCAGGGAGCTCTATCAGCACAAAGAGCTATTAAACCCAAAAGGAATGGAATGCAATGTGCAAGAGTTAAAAAGAGCTCTTTGTAAATACCTAGTATATTTACAAAACACTGATTGTATGAACAATGTTTGTCAAGTACTGAAATGTAAACTGCCTTCTATGTGCTGATCATCTAGATAAAGAGAAATATGTATATAATTTGTTTTAAAAGGAGCAGAATGTTATGCTTTCTTTTTTTTTTTTTTTTAGTGAGGCAATTGGGGTTAAGTGACTTGCCCAGGGTCACACAGCTAGTAAGTGTTAAGTGTCTGAGGCCGGATTTGAACTCAGGTACTCCTGACTCCAGGGCTGGTGCTCTATCCACTGTGCCACCTAGCTGCCCCCAGAATGTTATGCTTTCTAAAAGAGGTATCAAATGCTATGGTTAGAAGTACCAGCTTGCAAACTACTATAATTGCTTGGACTATATTTATAAAGTATTGATTGGAACTGCATGTTTTCTAGTCAAGTAGATATGGTCTATATACAAATTGCAAGGATAAAGGCAGAATGTGAAATTTTAAAAAAATTATCTCATGAAATAATATTTTATTTCCCCCAGTTACAATGCAAAGACAATTTTTATCACTCATTTAAAAATTGAATTCCAAATGTCTCTTCCCCTTACCCCTTGCCTCCCTGAGATGGTAAGCAATTTGATGATAGATTGTACATGTTCAATCATCCAAAATTTATCACCACAGTAGTCATTTTGTAAAAGAAGACACAGACCCAAAGGGGAAAAAACATGAAAAATACTATGTGTCTATCTGCATTCTTCCTCTGGAGCTGGATAGCATTTTCCATCATGAGACCTTTTGAATTATCTTGGAACATTGCATTTCTACATCATATAGTATTGCTGTTATTGGGTACAGTGTTCTCCTTGTTCTGCTCACTTCACTCAGCATCAGTTCATGCAAGTCTTTCCAGGGTTTTCTGAAATCAGCCTGTTCATCATTTCTTTTATTGCATAATAATATTCCATTACAATAATATACCACAACTTGTTCAGTCATTCACCAATTGATGGGTATCCCCTCAATTTCCTATTCTTTGCCACCACAAAAAGAGATACTATAAATATTTTTGTACAGCTAGGTCCTCCCCCCACCCCCAACCCTTTGGGTTACAGACCTATTAAGTAGTATTGCTGGATCAAAGGGCATGCACAGTTCTACAGCCCTTTGGGCATAGTTCCAAATTGCTCTCTAGAATGGTTGGGTCAGTTCACAATTCCACCAACAATGCATCAATGTCCCAATTTTGCCACATCCCTTCCAACATTTATTATTTTGCTTTTCTATCATATTAACCAATCTGATAGGTGTGAGGTTGTACTTCATAGCTGTTTTGATTTGCATTTCACTAATCATAGTGATTTAGAGCATTTTTTCATGTGACTATAGATATTTATTTCTTTATCTGAAAATTGCTTGTTCATATCTTTTGACCATTTATCATTGGTGAATGACATATTCTTTTGAATTGGAATTGGTTCTCTATATGTTAGAAAAATTAGGCCTTTATTGGAAACATTTGCTATAAAAATTGCTTCCCAGATTTCTTCTTTCCTTCTATTTTTAGTTGCATTGGGCTTGTTTGTATAAAACCTTTTTAATTTAATATAATCAAAATTGTCCATTTTATATCTAATAATGCTCTTAATCTCACTGGATCATAAATTCTTCCCTTCTCCATTGATCTGAGAGGTAAGCCATTCCTTGCTCTCCTGATTTGCTTATGGTATCACCCTTTATGTTTAAATTATGTACCCATTTTGATCTTATCTTCTTATACAGTGTAAGATTTTAGGCCATACCTAGTTTCTGCCATACTGTTTCCCAGTTTTCCTAGCAGTTTTTGTCAAATAGTGAATTCTTGTCCCAAAAGCTGGGAGTTTTGGGGTTTATTAAACACAGTATTACTCTGATCATTTATTACTAAGTCTTGTGTACTTAATCTATCCCACTGATCCACTACATTACCTCTTAGCTAGTACCAGATGATTTCATGATTACTACCTTTTAATACAGTTTAACATCTGCTAGGGCTTCACATTTGTTTTCATTAATTCCATTGAAATTTTGGAACTTTTATTTTTTCTAGCTCTATAAAATCAATTTTGGTAGTTTGATTGGCATGACACTGGATAAGTAAATTAATTTAGGCAAAATTGTCAACTTTATTATATCAGCTTGCCCTACCCATGAGGAATTAATATTTTTCCAATTGCTTAGATCTAACTTTGTGTGAAAAATGTTTTGTAATTGTGCTCATGTAGTTCCTCAGTTTGTCCTGTCAAGTAGACTCCCAAGTATTTTATATTGTCCATAGTTATTTTAAAAGGAATTTCTCTTGGTATTGGACTTTGTTGGTAACATATAGAAATTCTGATGATTTATGTGTATTTATGTGTAACTTTGTAAAAGTTATTATTTCAACTAGTTTTTAGTTGATTCTCTATGATTTCCTAAGTATACAAGCATATCATGTGCAAAAGAGTGATAGTTTAGTTTCCTTGTTGCCTATTCTATTTCCTTCAATTTCTTTTTCTTCTCTTATTACCATAGCTAACATTTCTAATACAATATTTAATAATAGTGATCCTTACAACAACCCTGTGAGACAGGTGCTATTAATTTCCATTTTCATGTAAATGTATAAACTGAGGCTGAGAAGATGTTAAGTGACTTACTCAGGGTCACACAGTTAATGTCTGGAGAAAGATCCAAACCCAGTGCTTCCTCACTTCAAATTTGTTCTGCCCACCATGCCATAGACAGAGATATCCTCTTATGTCAGGTATTATTTGGGATTCACATATATATGTAAATGGGAGAACAACAATGATTCCCTGCCCTAAATGCAGGTTCATAGAAGGATGATGCTGCCCCTCTTCCCCTTGCTACCAAGACAGGTTGCTCTTTAATCAAAGTAGAGTTGAAGGCTTTGGGGTGAGGGGGCAGAGAGTGAGAGGAAGAAGGGAGGACTTGACAAGGCAAATGGGAGTAGGAAGTATTGCAAATGGAGGAGGATTTTGCTTCAAAAGCTTTAGAGCCAATGCCAGGTTTTCATTAGAGTCTCTTACTTACATTGTACTTGCCCTAACATTTTGGGTCCTGGGTAGATGAGGGCAGTCTTTATTTTCATGGCTAGACTAACTAAAGGTCTCATAGTGGCCCATCCAGTCCTGTTTGTAATTCTCTAATCCAGTACCTTGTAATGTGGGGGACCTGGGATTTTGAAAGAACAACCTCTATTTCTTTGTCTCCTGGGGATCGGTTTCTCCAAATCTTCAGTCTGGAGGGTGTCTATGGTGCTTTTTGTATCTGCAGCTGTACCTGCATCTGTCCTATGCAACTCTAGAAAATGTGGTCATGGAAGCAGTCCCCAAGTTCCCCCATGTCCTAGGATTCCACATAGGCTCCTGTAGGGATTTGCAGCCTGAAAGACTGGAGCCTGGTATGAGTACATAACATTCAAATAACTCTGTGGCCCCCTGCAATGGCTCAGTCACCCCTCTGACTAAACCACATTGCCTTCCAAGCAAAGAAACTCAATCATATTAGAGGGGAAAAGAGAGGCACAAGATTGGCAGAGCTATGGGAAGGCCAAAGGGACAGTTTGTTTCTGCCTCTCTGGGGCTTAAAGCAGGACTATGTGTCCAGTTCATCATCTCCAACTAGAGTTAGAGAAGAGCTGTGTAGTATTGGTCAAACTCTCCAGTTTTGGTGTCTTTGCTCAATATATAAAATATTTCTGGAATCTATAGAGTTGATGTTTTTGAACTTTTTTGTTTATGTAGGCACATCTGAGTTACAGATGGAAGTCTATAAGTAGATCATGATAGAAATGTGCACACAATTTCTCACAGGAGGTATTAGTTCATTTTTTGTATCTGTACCTGGCACATAGTAGGAATTTAATATAATATATATAATATATGTATATATACTTACATACATATATACACATATGTAATATATATGTATATCTCAATATATATGTAGACATGCATATATCTGTATTGATATACTTATATTTGTAAAGATATATGTATTTCCCATGTCAAGAGACATTGAGGAAGATGACCAGCCCTTAGGTAGACACCCTATGGTAAACTTAAGGGAAAGACTTCATAAGAGTAGTACAGGGTGGTCAGACTTGAATGAGTTACACTCAGTGGTGTTAGAGGGAACACTTGAATCATTAAGAACACAGATACATATGATTTTGTGTATGATATTCTCCAAAATCTTAGGTTTTTTAGCTTTAAACTGTACCCAGACTCTTGAGACAACCTGTATATGTAACTATGTAGTCAAGGAGACATAACATTGAAGAGAGCATACTAGCTTTGGAGTCAGGAAGACTGGACTTCCTCTCACATATACTGGCTGTGTGACCCAACAATGGGAAAAAAATCATTTGTGACATCCCACCATGAGGCCTTAAAATGTCTGCCAATTTCATGGAAGGATATTGCTATCCAGTAGTAACGCATTAGACACATCTCCCATCAGTTTACAGCCATGTTTCACAAAAAAGCCTTCCTACACCACCACACTGGAGAGCAGACAGACAAAACTAAAGCACAAAGGAAATTGCAAAATGACATCAATAGAGCGCTAAAAATATCACGTGATATGATTTCTGATTATCAGAATTTTCTGGGTGCTTCAGAAATGAAGGAGGGAGAACACCATAAATTAAACAGAAAACGGTATGAACTCTTTATTTACTTATAAACATGATATTCTGATGTCTTACTTTGAACAATGTTATCAGCCTCTTCTCTTAGATACCCTCTTCTTTCTAGGCTTCCATCACACCCTCTCTATCCTGGCTCTCCTCCTACCTGTCTGACCACAGTTTCTCATTCCCTTTTGGGGATATTCATCTGGGTTACTCCTGCTAAGTAGGATTGTCCCTCAGAGCTCCCTTTCTGGACTCCCTTTCCCTTTCCCTTTCCCTTTCCCTTTCCCTTTCCCTTTCCCTTTCCCTTTCCCTTTCCCTTTCCCTTTCCCTTTCCCTTTCCCTTTCCCTTTCCCTTTCCCTTTCCCTTTCCCTTCCCTTCCCTTCCCTTCTCATAGATGTCTCAAGGATGTCTCATAGATATCGTTTAAAATTTTTATTTTTTTTTAATTTATGGAATTATTATAGTTATGGAACAACCATTTCCATAACTATAATAAAAAGATGACTGCACATGCAACTGCATATCATGTATAACTGGTTATTAGTTTTAAAATATATAATAAAGTTATCATGTAAATTTCTTTTTTTTCTTCCCCCTTGTCCTCGAGATAGTTACCCTTAGACACAAATAGGTGTGTGTGTGTGTATAAAACATTCTATACAACTATTTATCAGTTCTTTCTCTGGATATATATAGCATCTTAGCATCTTTCTTCATATGTTCTTTAAAGTTAATTTGGGTATTTATAATAGTCAAAATTACTTATTCACTCAAAGTTATTCTTAAAACAATATTGCTGTTACTATATGCAGTCTTCTCTTGGTTCTGTTCAGTTTGATCTTATTTCATGCAAGTCTTTCCATGTTTTTCTAAGATCATTGAGTTCAGAATTTCTTACAGCATAGTAGTATTCCATCATAATCATATACCACAATTTGTTTAGCCATTCCCCAATTGATGGACATCCCTGCAATTTCTAGTTTTGTCACCATAAAGAGACCTGCTATATACATTTTAGAATATATAGGTTCTTTTCCTTTTTCACTAATCCTCTTTGGAAATAAACTCAGTAGTGGTATTACTGGGTCAAAGGATATAGGAAATTTAATAACTCTTTGGGTATAATTCCAGATTGCTCTCCAAAATGGTTGGATTAGTTCACAATTCTACCAACAGCAAATTAGTGTCCCAATAATTCCACATCCTTTCTGACATTTGTCACTTTCCCCCTTTTTAGTCAATCAGATAGGTATAAAATATCTCAAGGTTGATTTAGATTGTTTTTATATGACTATAATTTTTTTAAATTTATTCATTGGAAAACTTCTTTTCATATCCTTTGACAATTTATCATTTGGGGAATGACTTGTACTCAAAGATTTGACAAAGTTCTTTATGTATATGAGATATGAGACCTTAACATAAGAAACTGTCTATAAAAATCTGCCCCCCCTCCTCAATTTTCTGCTTTCCTTCTTATCTTGGCTATGTTTATTTGTACAAAACCTTATTTATTTATTTATTTGTTTGTTTATTTATTTTTGCAGGGCAATGAAGGTTAAGTGACTTGCTCAGGGTCACACAGCTAGTTAAGTGTCAAGTGTCTGAGGCTGGATTTGAACTTAGGGAGTCCTGAATCCAGGACCGGTGCTTTATCCACTGCACCACCTAGCTACCCCCTACAAAACCTTTTTAACCTACTGTAATTGAAATTATTTTTATGCCCAATGTTGCTCTCTCTTGTTTATTCATAAATTATTCACTTATCTATAAGTGTAATTAGTAATATGCTCCCTGTTCTTCTAAATATCTTTCTTCATATCTGGATCAGATATCTATTTTGACCTTATTTTGTAAATGATGTAAGATATTGGTTTGTGCCCACTTTCTTCCATACTATTTTCCAGTTTTCCCAACAATTTTTTTTACCAAAATAATTAATTCTTATTCCTAAATCTTAACCCTTTACACTTGTTAAATACAAGATTACCATGTTAATTTGCTCCTGTAAATTGTATGTCTGTTCTGTCCCATTGATTTACCTTTCTATTTCTTAGCCAGTACCAAATAGTTCTGATTACTGCCTTATAATATAGTTTAAGATCTGGTACTACTAACCTCTTTCCTTTACATTTTTTTCATTATTTCCTTTAATATTCTTGACCTTTTGTTTTTCCAACTGAATTTTGTTACTATTTTTTCTAATTTAGTAAAACATTTTTGGTAATTTAATGAGGTTGGCATTATTAATTTGAGTAAAATTATCATTTTTATTATATTGGCTCTATCTAGCCATGAACAATGAATATTTCTCCAATTTTTAAAATCTGATTTTATTTGTGTAAAAATGAGTTTTGTAATTTTGTTTATATAGATCCTGGGTTTCTTTTGACAAAGTGTACTTCCAGATATTTTAAACTGTCTAGGTATTTTAAATGGTCTATCTTTTACAATCTCTTCTTGCAGAGTTTTGTTTGTGAGATATAGGAATAGTGATAATTTATGTGGATTTATTTTATGTCCTGCTACTTTGCTAAAACTATTAGTTGTTTCAAGTAACTTTTTAGCTGAATCCTTGGAATTTTCCAAGTACATCATTATATCATCTGCAAAAAGAGATAGTTTTATTACCTCATTACCTATTCTTATTCCTTCTACTTCTTTTTCTTCTGTTATTGCTATTGCTAGGATTTCCAAA
This sequence comes from Dromiciops gliroides, assembly GCF_019393635.1. Lineage (NCBI taxonomy): Eukaryota > Metazoa > Chordata > Mammalia > Microbiotheria > Microbiotheriidae > Dromiciops > Dromiciops gliroides. Next base: position 171,160,779 of record NC_057862.1, read on the forward strand.
ACAATATTCAATAATATTGTTGACACTGGGCAAAATATTATAGTCAGCTTAGTGCCTTGCACATAGTAGGCACTTAAATGTTTGATGATGTGAATTGAACCAACTCTTGGTAGTTTCTAAAAAGTTGTTAGGCTTGCCAGCCAATAATTTTATTTTTTTATGATTAATTATCTGTTTTCTACATAAAAGCCTCCCAGTTGCCTTTTGTCTTTTTGTTGTTTAGTCTTTTACAGTCATGTCCAACTCTTCATGACCCCATTTGGGGTTTTCTTGGCAGAAATACTGGAGTGGTTCACCATTTCCTTTTCCAAATCATTTTACAGATGAAGAAACTGAAGCAAAAAGGGTTAATTGACTTGCCAGGGTCACACAGCTAGTAAATATCTGAGGCCACATTTGAACTCACAAAGATGAGTCTTCTTGACTCCAGGTCTGGTGCTGTAGCCACTGTGGCACCTAGATTCCCCTGCTTAGCACATATAGCTATGGTTAAATGTAGATGGCAACATGACATCATTAAATGCCCCAGATATAGATGTAAAGGTTTCTCCAAAGGTGGGAAATTAAGCATGTCAAGTCATTGGAACTGGCTTGGCTTAATATGAATGGAGTCAATGTGTGGAGGGGACTCCTCACTCTGACAGCCCACCATTCTACAAAAGTAGACCAGCAGGTCAATAGGACATTTGTTTGCTCTTCTGGCCAGTCACACACACAGAAGGAGGGATATTTTAATGAACAAAAAAGATGATGTGCTCACAGTTTTCAGCTATTGTGTTCCTCTCTCATACTTTTATCATGCTCCATCAGTAAGGTAGCAAATAGACAGTAGTGCATTTGTGAGCATTAATAGTGAATTAAAATAGCTTTTTGATGGAAAAGTATTGATAATCTATAAAAGAGTAAAACTGTCAAGACTATTGCTGCCTGTGAAAGGTATCAAATGAAATGAATTTGCACTAAATTACATTCTGCTAGCTTATTTTCTTTTAAATAAATCAGACAATAAACCAAAATATATTGCAAATATGCCAGCTGTGTACCTTCAGTTACATTGCTATAATGTTTATCCCCAATCTGGAAACATGAACACACATTGCTAAACAAACCTTGGCTCCATTGATACACATGGTGATCTTGTTCATAATATTACTGATGGTGTGATAACTGTTAGATCAGTAGCCTCATTCATCATTGTTTTTTAAATGTTCTGATTTGGGGGCAGCTAGGTGGCACAGTGGTTAGAGCACCGGCTCTGGAGTCAGGAGTACCTGGGTTCAAATCTGGCCTCAGACATTTAACACTTACTAGCTGTGTGACCCTGGGCAAGTCACTTAACCCCAATTGCCTCACTAAAAAAAAAAAATGTTCTGATTCAATTAAAGACTCAAATCCACCCTTCCTATGAGTTTCCCATCTGTACTAAATATGAATCCTTCTAGTTACCCAGGCTCAAAACCCTGGAGACATCTCTGACTGTCCCTCACTCCCTGTTTCCCCACTTCTAATCAGTTGCCAAAGTTCTACTGAGCCTCCTTCCATAATATCTCCAGCATAAATCCCTCAAGATTTTACACACAAGTCCACCACCCTAGATTAAGCCCTTTTTGCTACTCTTCTAGACCACTTCTGATTTTTCTCCATGCTTCCAGTCTCCTCTCCAATTCATCCTCCATACAACGTCAAAATGTCATTCCTTTATTCTTTATGTCTGACCATGCCACCTTCTACTAAAAAAATCTACCTATGCTTCTAGAATAAAAATACAAAATCTTTAGCTTGATATTTAAGCCTCTTCATAATCTCTCTCTCTCCTTCCCTGTCTCCTCTCTCTCCCTCTCTCCTCTCTCTGTTTCTGTCTGTGTGTCTGTCTGGGTCTCTCTCTCTCTCTGTCTCTGTCTCTGTCTCTGTCTCCCCCTCCCCCAGTTCTCTTCCCAATGTCTGAAGTGTCTTTTCCATTGACTTGAAGGATTTTCATCCATGTCTTAGCCACTAACTCTGGTTGTTCCCCAAGACTTTGTTCTGCATCCTCTTTTCTCTCTTTACACTTCACTTAGGATGTCCCACAGGTTCAACTACCATTCTATGCAAATGACTTTCAGAGTCCTATATCAAGCCTTTGTCTCCCTCCAGAGTCCCAGGCCTTTGTTACCAGCTTCCTATTGTAATTTAAGGAAAGGGAAGGGTAGAAAATAAGCATTTATTAGTAGCCTACTATGTGCTAGGCATTTTATAAATATTATCCCAGTGGGTGTTCACAACAACTCTGTGAAATAGGAGCTATTATTATCCTCATTTTATAGTTGAAAAAACTGAGGTGGACAGAGGTTAAGTGACCTTCCTGGGGTCACATAGTTAGGAATTATCTGAGTTTGGATTTGGTCTTCCTGAATCTTGAACCAGAATTCTATGCACAGAACCACCTAGATGCTTCTTAAATGTAACATGTGTACAACAGAAATATTATCTCCCACAACACACAAACTCACTCCTCACCTGAACATCCCTATTATTTCAGAGAGAACTACCATCTTTCTACTTATCTGGGAATACAGCCTCAATGTTATCTTTCTCACTCACCTCATGAATTCATATATGGAATCTTTTCATTTCTACTTCCATGATATCTAGAACCCTTTACTTTCTCTCCATTCACAGAGCCACCACTCTGATTCTAGTCCTCATCATCTCTTACCTGGACTATTGGAGAAACCTCTTTATTGGTCTCCCTATCTTCTCTCCCCTTACCCCAATTCATCCTCAATACAATTTTCAAAATGATTTTCATAATGCACAGATCTGAGCATGTCATCTTCTCCCCACTCAATAAGTTCTAGTGGCTCCCTATTGCTTTTTTTTTTTTTAGTGAGGCAATTGGGGTTAAGTGACTTGCCCAGGGTCACACAGCTAGTAAGTGCCAAGTGTCTGAGGCTGGATTTGAACTCAGGTACTCCTGAATCCAGGGCCGGTGCTCTATCCACTGCGCCACCTAGCTGCCCCTCCCTATTACTTTTAAGATCAAATACTCAAGGAAAGGCAGTGAGCTCCTGAACTCATGACACGATCGCTCCAACAAACATCCAAATAATGCCATAGGAAAATGCCCAGAGCAGCAAAACTCACAGAAGAATGTGCTGAAATCATCTTCTAACCAAGAATGGCTTGGAAGATCAGAAGGAGGGAGCTGCTGTGCTGATACAGTAGTCCAGCCCACCCCCACAGTCACTCTGACACAGATCCAGTCCCAGGAAGGCCTCACCAGAGAAGAAGACCCCCAGAGCTTCTGAATCAGCTGAAGTGCCAGTACTATCTGGAACTAAGCTCACAGTCTGGTGAGTGGGCTGAGCCCTGGGCAGGGGGGAGGCTACAGGGGTCTATGCTGGTGCTAAGGCAGAACTTGGATTTTACACCCCTGCTGAGAACCAGGAGGTAGGCTCAAGTAGCAGTGGGCCAGGTGGGGAAGGGGCACAGGCTCATCAGAGCTAACAACCACAACACACAAAGCTGGTTGATTAGCAAGTTAGTCTGGGGTCATCTAAGGACCAGGGAACAGACCGGGGGAGTGAAGAACCTGATTCTCCTTAAATCATACCACCTGTGACTTCTTAAGCTTGGGATACTGCAGCCTGGAAACAGTGCCCCACTTTAATAAGGAGCTTTAAAAGTCTAGTAAAAGAAAGGCAAGATGAGCCAACAGAGAAAAGTGAGGACCATAGAAAGTTTCTTCAGTAACAGGGAAAACCAAGGGGCACCCTCAGAGGAAGATGTCAACATCAGGGCCCCTATATCTAAAGCTTACAAGAAAAATATGAATTGGTCTCAGGCCATAGAGGCATTCAAAAAGGACTTTGAAGATAAAGTTAGAGAGGTAGAGGAAAAAATGGAAAGAGAAATGAGGGTGATGCAGGAAAGACATGAGAAAAAAGTCAACAGCTTGAAAAGTCAAATTGGCCAAATGGAAAAGGAGGTACAAAAGCTCTCTGATGAAAATAATTGCCTAAGAATTAGAATTGAACAAATGGAAGCCAGTGACTTTATGAGAAACCAAGACACAATAAAGCAAATCTAAATGAATAAAAAAATAGAGGGCAATGTGAAATATCTTCTGGGAAAAACTGCTGACCTGGAAAATAGGTCCAGGAGAGATAATTTGAAAATTATTGGTCTACCTGAAAACCATGATCAAGGAAAGAGCTTAGACACCATCTTCCAAGATATTCTCAAGGAAAATTGCCCTGAAATTCCAGAAGAAGAAGCTAAAATAGAAATGGAAAGAATCCACCAATCACCTTCAGAAAGAGATCCCAAAAAGAAAACTCCTAGGAATGTTATAGCCAAATTCCAGAGCTCTCAGTTCAAGGAGAAAATATTGCAAGCTGCCAAAAAGAAAGAATTCAAGTACTATGGAGCCCCAGTCAGGATAGCACAAGATCTAGCAGCTTCTATATTAAAGGCCTGGAGGCCATGGAATATGATATTCCAAAGGGCAAAGGAAATGAGATTACAACCAAGAATCACCTACCCAGCAAAACTCAGTATTATCTTTCAGCGGAAAAAATAGGACTCTAATGAAAAAGAAGACTTTCAGATATTTGTGATGAAAAGACCTGAACTGAATGGCAAATTTGACTTTCAAATACAAGACCCTAGAGAACCATAAAAAAAATTGGAGCTGGGGGACATACCTGGGGTCATACGGTAGGCGACTGTCTTATGTCTGAGGCCAGGTTTTGGCTGGGATCCCCCTGGGTCCAGGGGTGATGATTTGTCCACTGTGTCACTTAGCTAGATGATAACATCTTTAGGGTTAAATTGAAGGGTGAAGGGAATTCAATGGGGAAGGGGGAAGGGCAGAAGTGAAATCCTACATGAAAGTAACAGGAAAAGGCTTATGGAGTTGGGGAAGAGATGGGAGAGGAACAGGGCAGTAAATGAATTTTACACTCATCAGAAAAGGCTCAAAGATCTTAAACTCATCAGAGCTGCCTCAAGGAGGGACTAACAGACACACCCAACAAGGCGGAGTAATCTATTTAATCTGGGCAGTAAATGATCCTAACACTCATGAAAATTGGCTCAAAGACCTCAATCTCATTAGAATTGGCTCAAGGAGGGAATAATGTACACACTCAATTGGGCGGAGTAATCTCTCTAACCCTGCAGGAAAATAGGAGGGGAAGGGGATAAACAGAGGGGCAAAAGAAGGAAAGGCAGAGTGGGGGAGGGGACAGACAGAAGCCAATCCCTTTTGAAGAGTGATAGGATGAAAGAAGATGGATAATAGAATAAATATTATGGGGAAGGGAATAGGATGGAAGGGAAACAGTTAACAATAGTAATCATGAAAAAGAGAAAAGGGGGAAAAATTGTACAAAAAATATTTATAGCAACTCTTGGTGGAGGCTAAGAATTGAGAATCAAGGGAATGTCCATCAATTGAGGAATGATGGAAAAAGCTGTGTTATATGATTGTAGTGGAATGGTATTGTGCTACAGGAAATGACAAACAGGATGATCCCCCCAAAACCTTGAAAGACTAATGAACATTGATGTATAGTGAAGTGAGCAGAGCTGGGAGGACATTGTGCGTAGTGACAGCAGTATTGTTCAATGAGCAATTGTGAATGACTTAACTACTCTCAGCAGTGCAATGATCCAAGACAATCCCAAGGAACTAATGAGGAAGCTTACTATGTACCCCTATAGAAAGAACTGATAAAAAGAACACTTGTGGATTGTACATATATAACCTGATTGCGATCTTGTGGAGGGGGGAGGGAGAAAAATTTGGAACTCTAAATCTTATGAAAATGAATGTTGAAAACTACCCTTACATGTAAATGGAAAATAAAATAAATGTTTGTTGCTTAAAAAAAAAAATAAAAGATCAAATACTGACACAGCCAGGTAGTGCTGGACCTGGACTCAGGAAAACTCATCTTCCTGAGTTCAAATTTCAAATATGACCTTAGATGCTTACTAACTATGTGACCCTGGGCAAGTCACTTAACCCTGTTTGCTTCAGTTTTCTCATCTGTAAAATGAGCTGGAGAAAGAGATATCAAACTACTCCAGCATTTTGGCCAAGAAAACCCCAAATGGGGTCATGAAGAGTCAGACACAACTGAACAACTTAAACAACAACAAAACACAGAAACCTCTGTTAGGCATTCAAAGCTCTTCCCAATATGACCCTTCATCTTTATGATCTTATTCATTACTCCTTTTGTACATTCTATGAACCAACCACAGGATACTGCATTTCTTTTTTTTTTCTTGGTTTTCAACATTTATTTTCATAAGTTTTAGTTCCAATTTTTTCTCCCTCCCATCCTTCCTTTCCCCCTCCCAAAGAACAGAAAGCAACCCTATAAGATTATATATGTACTATCACATTAAACATATTTTTGCATTAGTCATGTTGTAAAAGAAGAATCAGAACAAAAGGGAAAAACCTCAAACAACAAAAAAGTAGAAACAATATGGTTCAATTTGCATTTAGATTCCACAGCTCTTTTTTCTGTATGTGGAGAACATTTTCCATCATGAGTTCTTTGGAATTGTCTTGGATCATTGTATTGCTGAGAAGAGCTAAGTCTAACACAGTTGATCACACAGTGTTGCTGTTATTGTGTACAATGTTCTCTTTGTTCTGTTCACTGCACTCAGCATCAGTCTACTTAAATCTTTCCAGGTTTTTCTGAAATCTGACAGGACACTCCATTTCCTGTCTTTGTGTCCTTCCACTGGCTGCTTCCTATTCCTGAAATGCTTTTCCTCCTCATCTGCATGTCTAGAATTCTTGGCTTCCTTCAAAATTCAGGTCAAATTCTATCTCCTGAAAGAGGGCTTTCCTGGTCCTTTTCCCCAATAGAATGCAAGCTCTTCGAAGGCAGGCACTGTTTCTTCCTTTTCTTTATGTCCCTAGTTCTTAACAGTTCCTAGGACAGAATAAGCACTTTATATGTGCTTGTTGATTGATTGATTGATGCTAGACTGTGCTCCCAGGACTCTTTTGTGCTTTCTTTGTATCCCTTATGTTTTAGCACAGTTCCTGGCACATAGTGAGCTCTCACTAAATGCTTGTTTTGATTTTGATTTGACTAAATGAAGTTGTTGCTCTCACCCTTGTGACACAATATACCCTTATCATGGGGTTGTTATGGATAGGCTTGCAAAAACAAACAAACAAAAACAAAAGCAAAAACAAAAACAAATTCTGCTACAAAAATATTTTTAGAATATCAGAATTTTAACTTAAATGATGTTTGGTGCAAATAATTTTCCAATTTAACAACTTATCTTCTTAGTCTAACTATATTGAACTCATTCTTGCAAAATCATTTTAAGATTTTCTGTGATTAAACTTGTCTTTTTGTGAGTTGCTCTGTCCCTTGTCTGATTATGAATTCTTGGGCTAACCAGAACTCAAGAAGGGGATCTTCTTTCCTTCTCTAAATTCTTTTTTTTTTGATGTGATCTTTTATATTTAGGTCCCATCCAATTCAAATTTTTCCAGCAATTCTTGTCAAATGGGAAAATGTTCCATCATTAATTTGAGGTCTTGAGTTTACAAAGTACCTATGTCCATTTGCTTCTGCATATTGCTTATCTAGTCTATTCCACTGATTGTTATTTAAAAAAAATTTCAACTAATATCAAATAGTTTTGATAATTACTGCTTTATATTATCATTTGAGGTCTAATAATACTAGCCCTGCTTTGTTTCCAATTTTCCCTACTTTTCTCTTTAAATTATAGAGACCTTTTATGCTTCCAAATGAATTTCTTTTTATCTAGTTTTTAAAAGTAATCCATTGGCAATTTACTATAGCACTAAATATGTAAATTAAATTAGGAAGTGTCACTTTTATTACATTGCTGTGGTTTAAACATGAACAAAAATGACTACTTAATTTACTCTTGCCTTCTTTCTATAAAGAGTATTTTTGAGTCATGATATTTTGTCTATTTTACAGTTATTTTGAGGGGAATTTCTCTATCATTTTCTTCTGAAATTCTATAGATACTCATAATTTTGTGGATTTATTTTATATTCTGCTACATTACTGAAACTCTTCAACATTTCAATTATTATCTTTGTTTATGCTCTGAAATTTTTAAAGTAAATCATTATAAGGTCTAGAATAGGAGAGAATTTTGCCTCCTTATTTTATTCCCTTAATTTCTTTCACATGTCTTATTGCTGTAGCAATAAGAAATGTGTTAAATAATGATGGAAGGGAAATAGAATTTACCCCTGTACTCATTAGAAAAGATTTCAGTATTGGGTGCTGATTTTAGTTCCATGCTCTGGATCATATTAAAGAAGTACTGTGCATTCTTATGCTTTTTATTCTTTTTAGCATAATGAATTTTTATTTTGGTTAAATCCTTTTCTGGTATGAATTGATATAATAATCTTTTGGCCTTTTTTTGTTACTTTATGTGGTTAAATGAGTAAATTTTTTCTAATGTTGAACCATCTTTTCATTCCTGGCATAAATCCAATTTGATAACAAGTACATTTTAATATGTCGCTATAAGGTTTTATATTTGTAGCTATGTCAGTCCTGAGTGTATCTGAATAGACTAATTACCAAATTTTTATACATTTTATAGTTATTTTAAGAATTTTATATTTTTTGAGTCAAGTATATAACTATTGATGATTTTTGCATCATATCTATTTTGCATTTTATTCCTTCATTGAAGCTTATAGTCATCTCAATTACTTTCTTTACTAATTCTCCGGAGTTTTCTGAGTGAACAATTGTGTCATCTGCAAAGAGGAATAAGTTTTTATTCTCCCCTTTGCTGATGTTTATACCTTTAATTGTACCTTCTTATTTTGTCCCTTGAAATAGCATTTCTATTTGCTTCATTCTTGTTTATGTTTGTTCCTTTTTTAAGAAATCTATTTTAAATCATGTTAAAGAAGGATCAACTAAGCATATGGTACAGGGGTTAGGGTGCTGGGCCTGGTGTCAGGAAGACCTGAATTCAAATCTATCCTTAGACACTAGCTATCCAACCCTGGGCAAATCATTTAACCTCTGTTGGCCTCAGTTTCCTCATTTGTAAAACAGTAATAATAATAGCACCTGCCTCCTAGTGTGGTTGTGAGAATTAAGTGAAATTATATTTATAAAAATGACTTAATATGGTGACTGGCACATAATAAGCACTATATAAATGTTTATTTCCCACCTCCACTCCCAAGAATATGAATAAATAAGAATTGTATTTTGTCAAAAGCTTTCCCTACCCCAAGGATATAATAATGTGAGTTTATTGTCATAGTTGTTTATATTATTAATTATGCTAATTGATTTCCTAATGTTGAGCCATCCTCATATCCCTGGTGTAAATACAACTTGAACATATTGAATAAATTTTGTAATATATTGTCATAGTTTCTTTGCTCAGATTTTTAAAAATGTATAAATATTTATTAGTAAAATCGGTCTGTAGTTCTCTTTATCAAGGTTAATGCTACATCAAGTACCAAGTCCAGCTTAACAGCCCACTAATAAAGGATACTATCCAACCTAACCTTATGAAAGTTAAAACTTCCCCAGCCAGTTCATTAAACTCTTTTGCTAGTCATATCTTGCATGAAAAAGAAAAACAAGGATTTATAAATCAGGGTCCTGCGATAAAGTCCATGGGACTGAAAGTCATGTTGCCCTGTTGCTATTTAGTATAGGAGGAGAGAAAACAACAAAACACTTAAACTGTTTTCCACATAATTTACCAATATGAAAAAACTGGTTGATATGGACTAATGCTGATAATTCCAAGTATCACAAAGGGCTTCTTTGGTTACAATGATGGGGGGGGGGGTGGTCAGCAGAGACTGGAAAAGGAGTTAAAATTGATGGTCATGGGCAGCTAGGTGGCACAGTAGATAAAGCAACCAGCCCTGGATTCAGGAGGACCTGAGTTCAAATCTGGCTTCAGACACTTGGCACTAGCTCTGTGATCTTGGGCAAGTCACTTAATCCTCATTGCCCCAACCCCCCAAAATTTATGGTCATAAGGCATAAGGTTTCTGAGGAATCAGGACATGGAAAAAAGACTAAAATTCAAATAATTTAACATCATTTGCTTTTAGTCCCCCTACCAGCCACTCCAAAATTTTTGTGTAAATTACTTGGGACAATTGATAATTGTGACAGCAACAGACGAGCATATGTAGTTCTCCAGAGATTGATTCAAAACATCTTACTGGCCAAATGAAACAGAGATGAAACCAAATTAAGTTGGTTTCTCCAAACTTAGTTATTTCTTTGTCAATCATGTACTAGATTCTATACCTTCCACACATTTCATGGCTCTCTTTTGTTCTGTTTTTTTAAGAATGTCGACCACTCGAAAGAAAAATGCAAGAACGGTAACTCCCAAAGACTGTACTTCAATGCCTGTCAGTGCTCCACCGGCAGGCTGTTGTTGTGGCTGTTGCTGTGGTTGTTGCTGTATGAAAGTCAAGCACTTCCAGGACCTTCCCATCCCTAAAAGAAACAAAGTCAGTCAACGAAATGCGAAGAAATGTGAAGTAAAATATGTCAATCAGTGTCAAAATATGTGCTGTAATCCAGCCTGCTTATACAACAGAAGATAAGCCAAAACCATCAGAAGAAGGAGGGTTATTTCTTCCTCTATCGTGTGGCTTAAGCTTCTTGAAGTTGGAAGAAGAGAGGGAAGGCCAGTTTGAAACTGATGGTAATTAATGTTACAAAGAAAAAACCTTTTGTGGTCAACCTTGATAAGGCAAAGACTGAATACTAAGGTATAGTATTGGAAAAAGGTAAATTTTTACTCACGTTGGTGAAACTCACTTTTCATTCAAGTCAAATATCATTAATACTAAAATAATACGATCTCAACAAGTCCAGGAGAACCTCTAAGATCCTGGACGTCTTCATCACACTATAAGAAATCCACCTAGAAATTCTCTGTGACTTTTTTTTTCATTTCCATTGGGTCTAGAAATTTTTTCCTCATTAAGGAAATGATGAATACATTGATATGCTAGGAAGAAAAAATGCTCCAGGATTGCAGAAATTCCCAAAAGGAGGTGAAAGATGGCAATATGACCTTGCATCATGTCACATGTCACAAAAGTTTATGAAATTTATCTAAGAATTGGAAATAAGCTTGCTTTGATCACCTGAGACCTCACTGAAACTCCACTGAAAATTCTTAGATTAAAATAAAGGGTAGGCTTGGAAAAATGGATTGTCTTGTAAAAGGTATGCTTATTATCTGATGTAATAAAAGCGTAATTTTATGATGAAGAACTGAACAATGTGTCGAAATTTTATGAACTCTATGCCAAATTGTCTAAAACAAGTGATTACAGCAAAAAGATACTATGTATTTTAAAAGTTTTTGTTAAAGATGGAAAAATATTGTAAAGTTTATAGTTTGTCAATGCTTTTATTTTAAATTATTTCAAGTAATTTGCACACCTCTAGCATTGTCTCTGGCAGTCACCTTATTTCCTTCCTGGTTTCAATTTCTAGTAAACAGCTTTTCTATTATTTACCTTCTGTCTTACTATATACTCATAGCATACACATACACACATCTTTGTATCTATATAGATTAATACATGCAAATATATACAGACAAATATAAACATATACACAGAAAAAATACACACACACATGTGGGGGGTTATTTGTGTGTTCACATCTGGTCATAGATAGCCAATTTAATGATAATAATTTACATTTATATAGCAGTATTGTTACCACAATCTGTGTGGCAGAACACTTGGCCTGTATGGGCAGAAAGGCAGCAACTCCTGCTAATGGCTCCACTGAAAGGTACGGGTGTGTGTCCCATTTTTAGATTGCTTCCAAAAGTCCATGAAACCAGGGAAACTCAAATTTACTTAACTGGCCCCTTACACTATGGTTGTAGTGTATGTTTTTGACCAAAGTAAAAGAGAATTAGATAAAACCTCTTCATGACTTAGCAATATAATCCTGGAGGTCTAGTGTTCCTAGATGGTTCCATAAATGTTTATGTGTTTCCCCCAGGATTAAGTGCATCCCTGGAAAATTCGTATGTGTAGATTGTGCTACAAGTTAGCTAATATCTTAGGCATAGACAATACCAAAAGGCTACATGATGATTCTTTTACCTGTTTATATTAATTCAGATATCTATTTATTCATTTACCTATTTTTATTATTTTTAATTTTTTCAGTTGTCAGGTATTTTTCTCACTCCCATCTTGCCCTCCCTTGAGAATAAGAAAAAGAAACCCTGGGGCAGCTAGGTGGTACAGTGGATACAGCACCAGCCCTGGAGTCAGGAGGACCTGAGTTAAAATCCAGCCCAAGACACTTGACACTTACTAGCTGTGTGACCCTGGGAAAGTCACTTAACCCCAATTGCCTCACAAAAAACAAAAACAAACAAAAAACAAAAACAAAATCCCCTTATAAAAAAAGGCATTGTTAACCAAAACAAATTCTCATATTGATCATTCTAAAAATGTATCTCATTCTGCATATTTAGTCTATTATCTCTTTGTCAGGAGATGGGTGGCATTCTTCATTACTGGTCCTTTGGAAATAGGGTTAAATTTTATCACAAAGTCAATGAGAGCTGCATTTTTTGAGAACTTTTTAGTTCTTTTATTTGAGAAATGTCCAGCATCATGGCTAGGGAAGGTCATGCTACCGTTTCAGCATTCCAATGAGTGGCATTACCCTGGTGTATTTAAGGAAGAGAACCAGCTAGGACTGTAGCTAGTAGGTAATTAGACTTGTCAAACTTCTATACCTTAAGACTTGGGGGTGGGCAGAGTGCAAATTTGAGGGTTAGACTAAGGTGAGCCACTTGGAAAGGCTGCCACTGCACCTGTCTGGGTTTCCTAAGAGCAAAATTTGAAGTTACAAGAATGTTTCTGTGACCCCATTCCCCTTGTATTAACTTGGAGGGAGGTAGCTGGGGGAAGATATGTGAGGCTGCTTGTCTCTTTTCTAGGTAACTGGTACCCTGGGCATGGATACTGGATGATCCCTGGTTGGTAAGGGATCAGTGTTCTAGAAAAGGCTGGATTTTTTGTGTTAGACATCATGCTAAGCACTTTACAAATATCTCATTTGATCCTCACAACAACCCAGTGAGTTAGGTGTTATTATTATCCTCATTTTACAGATGAGAAAACCAAATGACTTGCCTAGCTACTAAGTAACTGAGGTCAGATTTGAACTCAGATCTTCCTGACTCCAGGTCCTGTGCTCTATCCCCTGTGCCACCTAGCTACCCCTAGCTTAAAGGCACAAACATAACATCCTTCCCTACTTTCTTGGCCATGTCTTTGCCTGACTGTCAGAGTTTGCAGGAGAGTTACATTTTCCAAAGTATTTTTCTTACAACAATGCTGCAATGTAGATGATTCAAATGGCATTATCCAACTTTACTAGAATCTGAGGCTTGAAGAATTTAAATGACTTCTTTAAGGTCACACAATTAATATAAAAACTGAAATCTGAACCCACCTCTTGACTCAAAGTTCAGTATTCTTTCCACTAGGCCATGTTGTACCTTCCCCTTACCAACCCTAAACATTTCTGACCATTCCTATGATACACCTACACAGCTCATTTCCTCAGTTCTGAATGAATGGGAATCCACATGCTGTAGGAGCCTGGAGAGAGACCACAAGTCCAAGTGAATCAAAGCTACCTGCCTATACCCCAAGTAGCCGAGAAGGGGACTGGATCCCAATGAGAAAAGTCAATGCATTTTGGTTCTCTGTGATTTTTCTTTCTCCTTCTGGGCTCTCTCAGAAAGATGTCAATGGAACCAGTAGCTCAAGGCTTGAATTTCAGCCAAAAAAGGTCCTGAGTTTATCCTGGGGAAATCAAGACCCAGTCCTCTGGCTCAAATTTCAGTTGTTTCCTATATACCACACTGCCTCAAACCAGTGAGGTCAATGGTAATGGTGAGGGGAAGGAACTCTGGAAACCTTTCCAATCATAGGAATGTTGATGCATCATGCACATTGCTGAAAGAAACCTTAAACAGCATAAGAGTGAGGAATGACATAAAAATCTGTGTAAATTCAATCAATTGATTGACCACCTGTGGAAGTTCTTTTTTTCTTTTTCTTTCTTTTTGTTTTCCCACCAATGATTAATGGGGACAGAGAATTAAATGGAATGATAGACATTTGGTTTTTTCTTCCAAGGAACAGACCTGGGGCCAGCACTAAGGCTTCCTCGAGGAAGGGAATTAACTTGGGGATTAAACAAAAGGGAGAGATGTAGGGGCTACTATTTCCTTGGAATAAGATCTCTGCCCCACCAAGTCTACCCAGAAGAAGCTTATTCCAACTACAACCATTGGATTGTAAAAGGGAATAGTCTTGTATAGAATTTTCAGGTTTTTATAGGGTCATTATGGTGCAACTCATAAAACCCTCTAACCTTTTCTGCCCTTGGTAAATTCTATTATATTTGTAAAAAAAAACCCCACAAACCTCTACTTTGTCTCTTGTAAGTAATACTTGCTAAAACTCACAAATTGGATCTCATGTGACAGAGAAGGCAAACACTAAGAGAGGAGGCTTCTGGGGGCAGGTGAATCTGAAGTGTATAGGGAGGTGAATCTTGAATACTATGTGGCTGTGGCCAGAATGCATTGGGAAAAAAAAAGGAAACAGGAGACTTTCCCTGTGTGGGTCAGTCAATCATTTAATCAAAAATCATGTGTCGTGCACCTGTGGTATGCCAGGCACTGTGCTGGGCCCTGGGGAATAAGAAGACAAAAGATTAAACAATCCATAATCCCAAGGAGCTTACATTCTATCTGGAGAGATGACATGAACATATACAAGCAAATACAGAATAAAGAAAGATGAATATAAATGTAGGTCAATACAAGTTAGTTAGTGAAGGAAGCAGGGTTAGGGTAGGGATCAGGGAAACCTTCATGCAGAAGGTAATGTTTGAGCTACAAGGTGAGCATGGGAAATTCTCTGAAGCGGATGTGAGGAGGGAGCACATTCCTGCCACAGGGGGTGACAGATACAGAGGCACAGAGATGGGGGATGGATTGTCATGTCTGAGGAAAAAATAGCCAGTGGGCATAGAGTGAGGGATACACAGCTAGGCTCACTTTTGGTGGGCATCAGGGGATTTGATGGGTTTGTCAAGGATGTTGTGATGGGGATTCCTAAAGTGCAGAGAAAGTTCTACTAAATAGCCTCTAGAAGTCTGTGCTTGAGTAGCCACTACCTGCCCAGGACTGGGCTAGGCACAAAAGTAAAATATAAAACATTATTTCCAATGAAGAGATTATAGTCCCCCTGGGGATTGTTTTGTCTTTCCTTCTTGAAGAGGACCATGATGTCACGATGATCTCATGACTTGCAGTGAATTGGATTTAAGTGAACCAGAGCTGTGCAAGGTCACCAACATACCTATCTATCTATCTATCTATCTATCTATCTATCTATCTATCTATCTATCTATCTATCTATCTATCTGGACTTCTGAAAATGGCCCTGGACAAGGAGGAGGAAGACAAAGAAGAGGAGAGGAGGAAAAGGAGGAAGAGGAAGAGAGGACAAGAGGAATAGGAGGAGGAATAGGAGGAGGAGGAGGAGGAGGAGGAGAAGGGTTACCTAGCTGGGTCTGGTCAATTGGGTCCCCACCTTGGGATATGACATGCACAAAGCACAATTAGAGAATAATGCAACATTTCTATGCATTTAGTGTCAGCTAGGTGGCGCCATAGAGCATAGAGTGCTGGACCTGGAGTCAGGAAGACCTGAGTTCAAAAAACGGCCTTAGACACTTAACTAGCTTTGTGACTCAGGGCAAATCACTTAAGTGCTGCTTACCTCAGTTTCTTCATCTGTAAAATGGGGATAATAATAGTACCTACTTCCCAGGGTTGTTTTGAAGATCAAATGAGATATTTGTAAAGCTCTTAGCATAGGGCCTGGCACATAGTACACATTATGTAAATGTTATTATTAATCATTAGACCTGGAATCAGGAAGACCTTGGATGCTTACTTCAAATGTGTGATTTTGGGGAAGTCATTTAATCTCCTCCAGCCTCAGTTTTCTCATTTGTAACATATGAATAATAATAATAATAGCACCTACCTCTAGGATTATAGTGAGGACAAAATGAGGTTGTATTTGTAAAAACACTTTACATATCTTAAAATGCCATGCAAATGCTATCTAATGTTATTATTAATATTAATATTAATATTTTGTTGTTCAGTTGTTTCAGTCATAACTCTTCAGGATCCCATGAAGGATTTTCTTGGCAAAGATACTAGAGTGGGTCCCATTTCTTTTTCCAGCTCCTATTACGGATGAAGAAACTGAGGGAAACAGGGTTAAGTGATTTGTCCAGAGTCAACACAGCTAGTAAGTGTCTGATGCTGGATTTGAACTCAGGAAGAGGAGTCTTCTTGACTCTAGGCCTGGCACTCTATCCACTGTGCCAACTAGCTATCAATATTAATATTTAATAAAGTGAAAAGTTATGTTGTAGAGACCACAAGTCCTAGAGGAGAGAGAGAGAGAGATCAATGTGAATTGAAATCATTGAGGAAATCCTTATGGAAGAAATGGGAATAGAACAGCCTTTGAAAGCTGAGAAAGATCAATTCAACCATTCAAATTCCAAGACAAATTAGCATTTTGAGTTTGGGAAAACATTTCATTTCCAGTCCTAGCTCTTATCTTTTGTTGCCATTGAATTTTTCAGTCGAGGACTTCATTTTATATTTTAAAAGCCCTTGCCACGTGTTGGCCTCAAGGTCAAGAGCTGTGATCTGGGTCTCAGCAGGCTTCTCTCAAATAAAGTGAATAAGAGAGCAATTAGGCTTGTATACTCTTTGTACACTGTATTTGATCTAATTGATACCCTTTGCTATGTTCCTACTAAACTTCAATAAAGCCTTGAGGAAATGTATAAGGAATAAGTGACTTGAAATTCAAACCCCAGCGGTTATATATTTGATTATGGGAGCAGTGTGTATATATTATCTCTCCACTCAAATTCCCCTCTAAGGTCTCATTATGGTTGGGTGGTGACCCTGAATTCTTGAAGTCTATACCAAAAGAAAGGCTTCACACATTGGCTTGGTGCCAAGCGAGATATCTTTCCCCTGAGGACTGGCCTAGCCAAAAGTATAGAAGCTTATCACCAGAGCTTGGACCACCATATGATGACTTTTTTTTTCTTTTTTTTAGTTTGCTTAGATTCATGAAACTTCTTACTAAGGTGTGGGGCAGGGATAGGGTAGGATAGTTATCATGCCGATAAAATAACAGATCCTTAAAGTATTAAAAGCTCATGTTTAATTAGTGATTAAATAATCATGAATGAATCAGAAGCTTGAACATATCAAGGTGGTTTCTTTTTTCTTCTTCTTGAACTGGGTTGACAAATTCCCATTTTATGAATATGGGACATAATCTTACTTGAAGATGTTGCCCATATTATTTCAGACTGGTGGATGTACTTATATGATTTGACAGAAGCAGGAAGTAGGGACTTGAAGCTATAGCTATGTGACTTTGGGTAAGTCAATTATCTTTGAATCCCCAACATCTATCTAGAATACATAGTAGACTTAGTAAATATTTATTGAATTTTTATCTACAAACAAGCAGTCCTTGACTGAGGGGTTACAGTTTAATGGAAAGGTGAGAATGAACTTTACTGTCTTTTATGATATTCCATTTGTTTGTTCCTTTGTTTGTTTGTTTTGCAGGGCAATGAGGGTTAAGTGACTTGCTCAGGGTCACACAGCTAGATATGATATTCCATTTGAATGACATGAGATCTCTACTCAAAGAATGAGCTTGAACCTCTTGAGAATCCCATTTCATTTAACTTTGAGGAAAACCATCTTCATTTCTTTTTTATAGTTTTAATATGGTGTGTGTGTGTGTGTGTGTGTGTGTGTATGTGAACACATATATATGTGTGGGTTTTTTGTTTTGTTTTGTTTTTTGTGGGGCAATGAGGGTTAAGTGACTTGCCCAGGGTCACAGAGCTAGTAAGTGTCAAGTGTCTGAGGCCGGATTTGAACTCAGGTCCTCCTGAATCCAGGGCCAATGCTTTATCGACTGTGCCACATAGCTGCTCCCCATGGTTTATTTTTAAAAGAAAAATTGACACCTGAGAGAATAATCTTTAACCCTTTCTATTGGCACCTATCCAAGAAGATGCTGAAGGGTCTAAGGTCTAGAAAACCTGTTCCTGGTTCAATGACATTTCCAAAACAGCCTCCAATGTATTGGCCGTTCAACAGCAGTCTCAAACAACTCGTGTGTTTGTGAGTTAGTGTATAAATGAGTCAGAAACAGATTAAATTTCCCCTTAAATAATATGGTTAAAAGTTTAAATATATATGTGTATATACACACACACACACATTTTATATCTATATATGTATATGTTCCCTAAAGAGCCTTTCTCCATTCAGACTGAGATTTTGCCAACCCCAGTACATCTGAAAAGAGTTTGGCACTTCTTGCCACATTCCCAAATGCCACTGGTCCACTGGTTCCTTAGCCCTTTGTTTCATTGCAAACCCCAGTAGCTCATAAATCCTTGTTGCCAATCAGGATTCAGAGCCCATTTCTGTGCAAATAAATTCCTTGTTGTTAATTTGTAGAGCCTCCTTGCCTTGCCAAGGTGCTGAGGAGTTTATTTATTGTTGCATTCCTATGCAGTAGCACTTCAATGAATCTCCTCTTCCTTCCTTGGATCCTCCCGTCACCCCCAGCCCCCACCTCTTCAGACAGCAAAATCTGAGCAGGAGTCAGTACCAACAGTGGATTCCTTTGAAGTCTGATCCACATCATTCCCTTTTTGCCTCTGGCAGTATATTTCTGACAGGTGCAGAGCAGTCAAAAAAAAAATGCCATCAGGCATAAAAAAGGAAAAGAAAAAACCAAACCAACAAATGTAACACATCTTTGTTCAGCTTTTTTATTTATTTCTGCTGCTACCGCCTCTGTGGATTCAAATGGAACTGAGATTCAGAGCCGTCTCCATTTCCTTACTTTAAAATAAATAAATAAATAAACAAACAAACAAATAAATAAATCACTGGTCCCCCTTCTCTCCAGCCCCTCCTCTTCCCCTTAAAAAAGCACAATGTCAGAACCAGGCTAGAATCAATCTTTATGTCTTTGATTACCCAAAGAACTTCCAATTCCAAGTTTGGGGGTAAACAAATGTCCCCCAGTGCCCCATTGCTGAGCGGGGTGCAATTGGGATCTTTGGAGATTTATTACAGGCATCTTGCTTGCTGCAGGATGTTGCTGGTGAATGGCATTTTCATAGAGCTCGTAAGGGTATGTGTGAAAACTGGAGAGAGCTAGACAGGCTCCCCCCCCCACACACACACACACATACCCCCCTGCCCCCACCATTAACCCCCTTCTCCCACTTGCAGGCAATTCCTATTGCAAAGGTGATGAAATGACGAATCTAGAGCCAGGAAAATAAATCTCTCCTCTTTGCATTTTAATGAGTGGATGGATATAATTACCAGGACTGAGCCACCAGCCCCTGCCAGCTTCTCAGCATTTGGCCCTGGTTTTTAATGAGCCCACAGAGTGAAGTTACCTTTTTTGAATTGTTTGCTGCTTGTCCAGAGGACTTTTCAAGAAGCCTCCATCTGCAGAAACTAATGGGATAATGGGTCCTCGATTCTTAGCGTCTTCCAAAGACCTCACCCATTTCAGTACATCTACCTTTCCTTCATTTACACACGGGCAGGCAATACAGAATAGAGAAGACCGATTTCAAGTAACGCATATCTCAATGGGTAGGATTTCATGCGAGTCTTTTTGCTGTTCGGTGGCTTAATATAATGCCCATTTAATGGTTGGCATACTGTTCATGAAAGGAGTCTGAAATACAAGCTATTTTGACACTGAGTGGTACAAGTGGAAGCCATGAATGAGTCAAACAACAGATGGAAAACTCTACCCGAACCTTTTATTGGCCATATGCCATTTCTGAGAGTTGGCCAACAGCAAGATTGGTTGCTAATATATAATGATTTAAACAGCAAAAAAGAGTAGCTGCACTTTGTTTCTTAATGCCTTTCCCCCTAGGCTTGCCTGGCTCCTTGAATGCTTGGCTGGACTTGGTTTTTTAAATGTGGTCTTGTCGCTTAGAGTCTTCAAGATGTGCACCCCTTTTCCTAGTGGGAGAATCACATGGGAAACTTATTTCCCCTACTTCCTTACCCTTTTCACTTCGTGGCTAGACTATGCCAACTCATATTTAATAAATATTTTAAAATTATATGTATATAAATATATGCATATATACATATACACAAATATGTACACATATACATACAGTGAGGTTTAAAAAATTTGAGAGACATAGTTTCTGGGTAATTAACCATTATGTTACTAATGCTAGCATTTTATTAATAAAAGGAATGGTCATTTTGTCATTTCTCTTGGACCAAAGATGAATCATGGCAGTGGGTTTACAGTTTATATGCCCTTGGAAGAATGGAATACTCATGAGGGTGGTAATCAACGTTGTTTGGTTAACAGTGAAAAAGAATGGATATTACAGTAAGAGGTAGACAAATTCTAATGGGGATTGGGGGAAATGTAATTTTGATTATTTTATTTCTAAATCACCTTCAGCCTCAAGAAACATAGATAAAGGATCTCTGTTCCCCCACCCAACCCTGAGCAGAACACAATGAGCCTAGAATTTCACCTTAGATTATATTCCTTGTAAGGCTGGGTGGGGTGGCAGTACCTAGATTGAGGAAACTGTTAATCCTATCTACTATCATCAGTTCTGTCCTTCAAAAGCTGAACCTTGAAATGAGGACTTTAGAAAAAAGGGGAGAACTCTGGATATCCCAAAATCATTGGTTATTAATAATCATTTCTCTCAATACATATCCACATTTATATCTATCTACCCATCCATCCATCCATCCATCTTTCTGTATACACATCTTATGTTAACACTCCAGTTAATTCTCTTGAAACAGCATGATCAAACTCTTGCTAGCCTGCAAGAGGCAGCAAGATGGTACACTGGAAAGAACATTGGTTCGGAAACTTAGGTTGAAATCTTACCACTGAAGTCACAGAATCATGTAAACTTCATTGGCTTCCTATTATTTCTAGGATCAAATATTATAATATAATATAGCCAAATAATAATATAATATGTTAATAGCCAGTATTTACAGATTGCTTTAAGGTCTGCAAAACACTTTACAAATATCATTTCATTTGATCCTCACAAAATACCAGAAGGTATGTACTATTATTATCCCCATTTTACAGATAAGGAAACTGAGGTAGAGAGCAGTTAAGTGACTTGTCCAGAGTCATAAAGCTAGTGTTTGAGGGAGGAGTTAGATTCAGGTCTTCCTGACTCCAAGTCCATTGCTCTTACTCACTGTGCCTACTAGTAGTTTCTGGCATTTAAAGCTCTTTACAACATGGACCCAACTTACTTTTTTTTTCCCCTTTTTTTCCATAAAAGTATTTTATTATTTTTCAGTTACATGTAGAGATGGTTTTCAACATTTGTTTTTATAAGATTTCTAGTTTCAAATTTTTCTCCCTCCTTCCCTTCCCTCCCCGCTCCCCAAGATGGCAAGCAATCTGATATAGGTTATATATGTACAATCACATTAAACATATTATGTTTATATACGAATATGTTGTTTCTCCCATGTGGAAAGCAAGATTCTTGAGGGCAGAGCCCCTTTTATTTTTGACTTTGTATCTCGAGTGCCTAATGCAGTGTCTGGCACACGGTAGGTAATTGGTGAATGTTTAGCATTATGGAGTGATTGATTTTGAGCTAGAAAGGACTTCTAGTCTAACCCTTTTAACTATGAGGAAACTGAGGCCCAAAGATATAAAGTGAATTGTTCAAGACCATATAGATGGTAAGTGGCAAAACTGGGATTTGAAACCAAGTCTTCTGATTCCAGTGCTCTCTTCTGCCTATGACTTGATTTGTAGCTGTGCTTACTCTGGTCCCACTATCTGAGGACCAGGTCTATTTTCCACTCCTCCTTCTGGGATTCTTTAGTACCCTGAGGGATTTGAAGAAGGTCTATCTTCTCTGCCACTGCTTAGAGCTCACTGATCATGTTCCCCCAATTTTAGGGGTCCAAAACCCGCAATATGCTTTAACTACTTGCCAGTACATTTGGTTTTTTTACAAAGGATATTTACTTTAAAAGGTATATCAAGCACAAACATACAAACATTTCCAGGCCATAATCCCTGCCCTATCCCACCCCATTTACACTGCTCCCCCCACCCCCCAATACTACCTCAGTCTCTTTGGAAGGAAGGGGTGGGAATATTCACAGCTTTACTCATTTCCTATATAGCATCAGTCCCACCAAACTCAACTTCAGAGTTTTCCCCTGGGTTTGCATCCCATGACCCTAGCTTCACCAGGCTTCCCTACTAGACTGGCTGAAAATTCACCCTAGAATCTTGAGCTCCAGGGTCTCCATTTCTCAAGTTTCTGGGTCTGAGACTCCACTCCCTGCACCAAGAACTGAAAAGGTCAAATGAAACAGACCAAACCCCCAGGATCATTTTTCAGGTTCACAATGTTTATGGGGAAGGGAAGATGGTGACCTTCAGACCTTCTCTCAGCCTTCTTTACTGTATGGTGTCATATACTCTGAGTTAATCCTTCACCCATGGTAGTTTTAAAGAAGAGGTCATTTCAGCTATGCAGCCAATGGAAAGAGACTGCTCCCAATGCCAAGGTAGTCCATACAGAATATCCACTCCTGTTCCAAGGCATCCTGTCTTTCAGAAGCAGGTACCTAGAAATTCCCTCGTGGATGCCTCCATCTTGAGTGATCTGGCCATTTACTAAATCCCTATTATCTAATAATAGTACTGAATGGGACCTAGTTGTATCCCCTCATTTTACTACAAATTAGGAAAATAAGGCCCAATTGGGGTCACACAACTAGTTAGTGGCAAAACCAGGAGTAGAATTCAAGTCAGCTGACTTCTCTGTGGACTATATTGTGTTGCCCTTCACAGTATCTACTTGGCTTCATCACAATTCCAATTCTAGAATTCTGTGACATCTGAATAGCATGTGAGATCATTTCCAGCCACAATATTCAGCCCTTTTAAATAACTTTCTGTTGCTGAATTTCATTAGTAACTCTCATGGAGGACCTTTTAGCCTGTGATGACAATCCACTGATTTATTTTGAGCTTACACAGACTCCTGAAGAATACACAGTCAAACCTAGAGGCTAGATAGATACAAAGAAGGCATTGCCTTGGCCTGTGTTATTTCTCAAGAAGAAAATCACAATAACATGGCACATTCTAAAGACTTCCATAGAGTTGTGGGTTTTTTTTTTTAAAACAAGTCAAAGGCATCACTCAGCTTCTCTCTAATTTCTGAGATCTTGACCCCGGAGCTCCCATTTAAATGAGCTAGGTAGGGAGGACATCAAGAATGCTTATTTTGCAATGCTGATGTGCTATATCACCTTTTTACTATAAGGGTCTTTGGATATATGCCCTCATAAAACTTTTTGGAGAAGATTGAAGCAAGCTCTCTCAGCCTCAGTGTTCTCAGTAGTAGCATACTCTGGATTTAAAACCAAGTCTTCTCCAATCCCAGTGCCAACTCCTGTTAAGACTAGTAGTGGCAATAACTAAAATAATAGTGTGTGCTAAAGCATTATACAAATATATAGGGTTTTAAGAGAGCTTCTGGGTAAAGAAACTCACTTTACCAATGCAAGTCTGCCATTTTTCTGCAACTTGAGTTGTTTAGAGCCTAGCTTCTTAAACTGTGGGTCAAGACCCTCTATACTGTCATGTAACTGAATATTGGGGTTGTAAAAAATTTGGCAATAGTAAAAGGTTATGCATATTTATTTTATATACCTATGTTCCCTGGGGTCACGTAAAAATTTCTCAGGCAAAAAGTGGAAGAAGTTTAAAAAGCCCTGGTTTTAGAGTGCTCTAAGGTTAGTTGATTTGCTCAGGGTCACACAGCCAGCATGTCAGAGGCAGGAGACTTGAACCTGGGATTTGACAACTTTTTATTCATTATGGCACAATGAGATTCTTCTTCTTTTTTTTTTTCCAGGATTGTATTCTTAGAAAATCTTTGGCCAATGGGCACCAAACTCCAGACCTTTTCTCTTTTTTTCTTCCCCTTGATTTTTCCTAGTGAGCCTACCCTGACCCGATTTCATCCTAGACCTAGAAGTAAAAACATCTCCACCATCCAGCACTGACTGATCCAAAGTACCATCCCCTTTAGCCAGAGGGAGTCTCCAGCATGGTTACACTCCCCCCCCACCCTAGCAGCTGGTGTTCCGAAACAGGACATTTTTTTTCCAGCTGCCAAGTCCGTAACTCTTGTGGTACATTCATTTGCCCTGCGTGCTTGAGGGGGAGGTTGTCTCGACCCACATGTGCAGTCGGATGTGAACCTGCTCCTGATTTGTTGCTGTTTCTGAGGCCTCAGCACTTATCCTCTATGCACATTTTTAAAGCAGTGATAATGGCTCCCCAGCACCTCCTTAAATCCACCACAGCCTGTGAGTTATTGCTTCATCTGCCCTCTCCTCGGTGTCTGATGAAGCACAGGCAACAGCTGCTGAGGTCCTTTATTTAAAACCCAGCATCATCAAATCAGTAAACCAGGTTAACAACTGCATTTGCAATTGGTTTGGTTGGCTTTGCAGGCCTTTCTAAATAATCAAACCCACCAAAGCTTTCCCCAACTCTTCATCTTCCCCAAAACCCCCACCAAATCCCTGATGACAGGTATTTTCAGTTAGATAAACAGCATCATTTATGTCTCAGAAACTTTTTTTAACCTAACCAAAATAAGTCCTTAATTGGGTTTCTTAAAAAAAAAAAATCAGATAGACACTTTCAATTTGTTATAATCAGAACAGAAAATTTGGAAGCAAAGAAAAAATGGAAAAACCTGTGTCTGTCTCTCTTGCTTCAATATTTCTACCATATGCCTTTGGTTCATGCTGGGTTGACATGAACCTTCTCCCTATGACATCAGTATTCTAAATAGGCCCTTTCTCTGGCACGTAAGTTTGTGTGTGTGTGTGTATGTGTGGCTGTGAGATATATATATATATATATATATGGGTTGTAGAAATATTAATTTAATGATGAGTTAGAAGTTGCTTCAGGATTAGAGGATGTTTGAAGAAAATCTGCCATGTTCTGATTATGTGAGTATTTAAGTGAATCTCTGTTTGCTTGACACCAGAACCATTTTTAAATTCAAAAGTGAATTTTGAGAAAGGGGAGAACATTTATGGTATAAAAGAAAAAACACTGGACTAAGAATCCAGAGATGTTTCCATTCTACCTCTGACACTAACTTTTTGATTAACTTCAGATAATACATTTGAGCACAAAGTTTCTTATTTGAAGAAGGCATCATAGGACCATATATCTTGAGCTAGTATACATTTTGAAGACCTTTTAGGTCACCCAGGGGACCTGCAACCTGGATCAAAGGGCTAGCTCACCCAGAGAATTAGAGGCTCATAGTGACTCTTGTAAAACAAACAAAAAAATATTATTAGGAGAGAGGAATATATGGCCAGGAGACAGAATCACTATGGAGACTGTCTCAATGAGTAAGAGAAGAGCTGGTCTTTTTGTGTGTTTACAAACAAAAGCTGTCAAAACACCTGGGAGAGGAATGCAAAGCAACTGGGAGGGGATACAAAGCAACTGGGAGGGGATGCAAAGCAACAGGGAGGAGCAAAACAACTGGGAAGAGAAACAACTGAGAAGAAGTGAGTGGAGGATGAATACCATCCATCCATATCAATACATTATCTTTGTTCCTTGCAAACCAGGGTCTTTGTGTTTGGCCACACCACATTCCCGAAGTGGAAGGCAAAGCTGCTTTTCCCTTGAGATAGTTTAAGGATTTCTCTGGGTTGGGGTCTTTGGGTTTCTTAGGGTCCCTCATCCCACAATAATACCACTGCTAGGTTTATATCCCAAAGATATCAAAAAAGGGAGGAGAAAAGGACCTATTTGTATAAAAACATAAGATCTCTTTTTGTGGTGGCTAAGAATTGGAAATCAAAGGGATGCCCATCAATTGGGGAATGGCTGAACAAGCTGTGGTATATGATTGTGATGGAATATTATTGTGCTATAAGACATGACAAGCAGGATGATTTCAGAAAAACCTAGACAGGCTTAACAGATGCAAAGTGAAGTGGACAGAACCAGGAGAATGTTGTATACAGTAACGGAAATATTGTTTCATAAAGAATTGTAAGTGACTTTAGTTATTCTCTGCAATACAATGATCCAAACTAATCCCAAAGGACTAATGATGAAGTATACTATCCCCCTCCAGAGAAAGAACTGATATCGTTTGAATATAGAATGAAGCATGCTATTTTTCACTCTCTTTCATTCTTTTTCTTTTGAATTTTCTTATTCAAAATGACTAATATGGTAATGTTTTACATGATTGCATATGTTTAACCCATATCTGATTACTTACCAACTCAGGAAGGGTAGAGGGGAGGGAGAGATAGAATTTCGAACTTTAACTTTAATGAAAAAGATTAAAAATTATTATAACATGTAATTTGGGGGAGAATTATATATATATATATATATACACACATACATACATACATATATATATATATACACACATATACATACACATACATATTTAAAGATATCTCCTAAGTTGATGGCCATCTAATTTATTTCTTGTTCATACCTGCTGCAAAAAGCACTCCTATGAATATTTTGGTGTCTGGAAACTTTTTTGTTGGGTTGTACATCTAGCAGTGGAATCTTTGGGTCAATGGGTATGGACATTTTAGCCACTTTATTAGCATAATTCTGTTATACGCCTAGGGTAGGTGCCTCAGAAGCTTTCTGGGGGAAATCAAGGAAACTTCTCCAAAGTTTCTAAACCAAACTAAACCAAAGGACAGATACACCTAAAGAGATAAGTGGCACCCTATCTGGACTGAGTTAGCTCTAGGACCACCACCCTTCATTCCAGTCTCCCCCACCCCTCCGGGAGATAAGATTATCTGCTACCTTGGTGGCCTGAGGGGGACAGCGATGGCTTAAGAGATCAGAGCTGCCTCTCCCAGAACTTCTGCCCACCACCACCAGTGGGGGATGATCCTCCCCCAATAAGGGAACTTTCCAGTCAGATGATCACCCACCGGACCACCATTGGTTCTCTATAAAAGTATCTGCCTGTCTTCTGCTCGAGAAGAAAGATATCTCAGAGAACCATGCCTCTGTGTCATGCCTTTTCCCCATGAGAAGAAATCCGAGGACTTTTCTTGGTTTCCTTTCCCTGGTACCAAAATAAAATTTTATTTGATTCTAATTGGATTTGTGTGCAAGCGGGCATAATTTTTTTTTTTTTTTTTGCAGGGCAATGGGGGTTAAGTGACTTGCCCAGGGTCACACAGCTAGTAAGTGTCAAGTGTCTGAGGCCGGATTTGAACTCAGGTACTCCTGAATCCAGGGTCGGTGCTTTATCCACCGCGCCACCTAGCCACCCCTGGGCATAATTCTTTAAAGAGGAATTCCTAAGAACCCCTACCCCAAACCTCCACTGATTTCCTTCATAACAATTTCCATAATGGTTGTACTAATTCACAGCTTCATCAATATTATTTTGGTGTGCCTGTCTTTTCACAAGCCCTCCAGCATGGACAATTCCCATCTTTTGTCATCTTTTCCAATATGCTAGGTGTTGGGTAAAGCCTCAAGGTTGTTTTCATTTCTCTTATTTGGATTTGAAGCATTCTTTTATGTGGTTGTAAATCCTTTACAATTCTTCATTTGAGAACTGTTTGTTCATATTCTCTGACCACTTATCTGTTGGTAAATGCTCAAGGAGCAATCTAACAAGGAAGATATGAATTATACAGCAGTAACCATGACCCGAGAGTACATGTGATGATTGCAATAAGAGAAGAATTAATTTCCTTGAATATTTTCTGAAACTATTAGAGTTTCTTGAAGATGTATTTTCTGAAGACTTGTCCTGATGTGCTTCCCAAGACAGTTAGGTGGTGCAGGGGATAGAGCACTGGGTTTAGAATCATGAAAACTCTTCTTCATATGTTCAAATCTGTCCTCAGATACTAGCAGTGTGACCCTGGACAAGTCACTTAACTCTGGCTCAGTTTGTCATCTGTAAAATGAGTTGGAGAAGAAAATGGAAAATCACCCTAATAATCCTAAATGGGATCATAAAGAGTTAAACATCACTGAACAACAAAAATTGCTGGTTGTTATTGTGGTATTATTCTTGGGATAATATTTGTAAAATACTTAGCATGTAGTAAATGCTATCTGTTATTTATCATTATTATTATGTTGTGGGTGGACCCCAGTTGCCTAGATCCTCATTCCCAGTTTCCCTTCCCCTTAATCTCCAGCACAAGAAACACCAGATCTCACCACTGCACTTTTCAGCCCCTGTGGGCACTCCCTCTACCTTTAGATTCTTCTCCCCAAGGGGGTCTAAAGGTAAAATGAAATTTCATCATGCTCTAGGTGAGTCATAAAGAGCATCTACAAACCTCCTTGAAACAGTACGCTACAGTGGGAAAAGTGGGCTTTGGGAGTCAACAGGCTAAGTTCAAATCCCATGTCTGATACTTCTGGTGTGACCTTGGGCAAACAACTTATCTTCCCTAGAATTCAGTTGCCTCAGCTGTAAAATGAGCGGGTTGGATAAGATAATTTATATAGTACTTTGAGGTTCGCAAAGTGCTTTGTGTGTTATCTCATTAAAGCCTCACAATAATTTTATGCTACTATCCCCATTTTGGAGATAAGGAAACTGAGGCAGAGTTTAAGAGACTTGCCCAAGGTCACACAGATGGTATCTGAGGCAGGATTTGAACATAAATCTTCTTGATTTCACATCCAACCTATTTATTAGACCACCTAGATGCTTAAAATGATGGCCTCTGAGGGCCCCCTCCAGCCCTAAAGAGCCAATCCTGTAATTCTGCACTCTGTTCACAAATGCCTCAAGGAAAACACTGGAACCCAGTGAAGTGTAAGTGGGCTCCAAGCTCTCCAGGACCCCCCAACATGGGTTACTGGATGCATGGTGGGGAGGCATTCTCTTTCTGTTTTTCCCAGTTCTGCAGAAATCTGGGCTGAGAATGGAAGAGGATTATGTCTGAGCACAGCCCTCTATGTAGTTCTGTATTTTCTCTGAGAGTTTCACACAAACTCTGAGATAACTCAAATCAAATTGATCTATTTATTGCTTTGTGCCGGGAGGCCTTGAACCAGCCCAAACTGGTTCACAAGAGCTAGCATTTCAGGGACAGACACCCTCCCTCCCCAACTGCCAGGGAACACTAGGCAGCTAGCAAGGATTTCAATGGGCCTGCATCATCAATCACCAAGACATGTAATCAAAATAAGGGGGGGGGTGATTTGGGGAGGGGACAGTCTTCCCCTCTTCCTAACCCCAAAGACTTGCATTTGCCATAGCAATTAATAAAAGCCAAGGACATGAGCTTAACCTGTGGGTAGGTCTCTGTTGGATAGACCCTGTGCTGAATCTTGAATGACTTCTGTGCTATCTCCTCAAGAGGCAGCTCCTTTATTCCCTCCCCCCCCCCCCTCCCCGCTAAAATCAAAGCCTTTCTTAAAGGCACAGAGAAACAGGCCAAGTGCAACAAAAACTAGAATGAAATATTCCCTTCAAATGAGCTTTTTAAATAGGTACTTTATATGCAGCAAAGACCCAAAGTACCAGCATCAGTGTTCCTCTAAACAGCAAATAAAATGCACAAATAATGCTTTAGAGAATGGGGTATCATTCGATTGCATTAATATTCATATCCAAAGCCCACACATACAATTACAAACATCTTTCTGCGATGGGTCTGCCCTTTGCAAACAAACCCAGACCCTCTGACAAATCCATTAAACACCTAAAATATCAATGCCACATTCCTCTCTCCAGCTCATTCCAATTCCACTGATTTCTAGGGAGTTAACTTTGGCCTTTGGCATCTAGCCTGCAAATGGAATGAATGGGAACTTCATGATGGGAACCATCATGCATAGGATCACATGACCTGAAATGGGGACAATTCATTTCACGTTTATCTCTGTGGAGAACAAATCCTACAGCATTTTTTAAAAAAATGCTTGTGATTTCTTTGAATTGTTTATACCTTCACTGTCCTTCCTCTCCATCTAATACTTCAAGGAGAGCCTGACCCTGGGATCTTCAGGGCTCTCTTGCTTTGAAGTATTCAGGGAGCAGAGGATTAGTAAAGGTCAGAATGCTCCATTCCCATAACCTTCTGTAGCAGGACTTCCTGCCTTAGAGTCTGACCAGTGCCCTTCATTGAACCCCATCAATTGAGTCAATCAATGCACTCAGATTCTGAAAGTGGAGCTAAGGCATTTGCCAACAGGGAATGTTCACTTGTGAAGTTTTGAGTCTTTTAGGTAAACAATAGGAATGAAACCCACACAGTCAGAAATGTGAAGTGGTATAGCTGTAACTTGAGCTTTTGCTAGACAGGACAAACATAGGCACCTTTTGGGGCTGTGCCTTTCTGCCCTGAAGATGTGGGGATAAGTTGTATTGGGTCTTGAATTCACAAAATAGCAATATTCAGCATAAATAGTCCTGGGGGAAAAGTCCCAAGAGGAATTACATTACAATGTACCCATGAGCTTTTTTTTTTTAAAGTTTGCAGAGAACTTTATTATCTTTCCCAAGAAAACCCCAAATGGGGTCAAGAAGAGTTGGCCAAGACTGATTTATTTATTTATATTTAATGTTTAATGTTGGGTTTTTTTTTGCGGGCAATGAGGGTTAAGTGACTTGCCCAGGGTCACACAGCTAGTAAGTGTCAAGTGTCTGAGGCTGGATTTGAACTCAGGTCCTCCTGAATCCAGGGCCAGTGCTCTATCCATTGCACCACCTAGCTGCCCCCTTAATGGTCTTTTTTTTAAAAAATCATTGTTACTTCTCACTGCCTTCCCACTCCCCGCCTCCAATAACTTCCCTTGTAAGAAACAGTCAAGCAAAACAAATCAATGCAACGTCAACATATGAAAATATATGCCTCATACCACACCCTTGTTCACCACTGCACTACTAAAACGTGGGAAACATTGTTTACTTGTGGCAGTTCCTGAAGTCATGATTGGTCACTGTTCCATGTTTCAGTCATTGATTCAGGTCACTGACCATAGTTCCAAAGTCTTTCACTGTTGTTTTCTTTTACTTTATTGTGATCATGGGGTAAATTGTTCTTCTAGTTCTACTTAAATCAATCTGCATCAGTTCATAAAAGTCTTGGTAAATGAAATAATGCATACATATATTTATCTTTTGGGATTTCTAATAAATGCTTTAGAGATTTAAAGGCAAAGGTGAATCTGCTCATTACTTTCTATATCAGAAATCTAAATAAAAGTTAATGAAGTGAGACATAGGGCATGGCACACAATAATTCAAAAGCTTTGAAACAGTAGCCGGTCTGGCAGATAATTTGAATAGACTTCCATGGTCAGTGCTAATGAGGTCCCCCTGGATAGGCATGCACAATTCATTGATTTCTGAGCACAATTTTCCAAATCTAAATGTCCTAATAAATGTTTAATTAACCAAGGACACTGGACATCTCAGTTTGGTCGGGACAGAATTGCCTTAAGCATTTGAGTTTCCTGGAAAATGTACCTGGTAGGATCTATTGGGCTAAGTTATAGACAAACTATGAAGTATCTATTGTTACTTTGTGAATTACTACAGTATCTTACTAATACTTTTATATCTGTATATGTAAGAAGAGTGCCTGAAACACACCAACCTTAAGTAATGTGATGTTGAATGCAGCTGATTATGAGCTGACTGAAGCTGACCTTGACCCCATTCCCAGACCCATGAATTACCTGAGGCTGACCAGAGGTTACCATAGTACTACCCCCCCCACCCCCTCAAGCCTCTGGCTACTTTGTAAATATTCAACTTTCCCTTGGGATATTCCCAAGTTTTTCCTTTAAACTTTCAGTTCTTATGCAAAAAAGTTACCTTATAAAACTGTGGAATGTCCCAACCCCCTGGCACCTGCAGCTAGGCCCCTGCTAAGAATATTATCCTTCTCCCTCTTCTCTGGTACTCTATACTGGGTTTCTTAAACTTTTTTCATTCATAACCCCTTTTTGCCTAAGAATTTTTTTTCAATGCAACAAATATTTATTTTATTTTTTTCCAGTTACATGTAAAGGTAGTTTTCAACATTCATTTTCATAAGATGTTGAGTTCCAAAATTTTCTCCCTCCCTACCTTTTCTCCCCTCTCCACAAGACAGCAACCAATCTGATATAGGTTATATATGTTCAGTCTACAAGTGCTCTTTTTATCATTTCTTTCTATGGGAGTGTGTAGTATGCTTCATCATTAGTCCCTTGGGATTGTCTTGGATCATTGTATTACTGAGAGAAGATGTCATTCATAATTGCTCATTGAACAATACTACTTTCACTATGCACAATGTCCTCCCAGTTCTGTTCACTTCACTATACATCAGTTCATATGAGTCTTTCCAGATTTTTCTGGGATCATCCTGCTTGTCATTTCCTATAGCACAATACCATTCCACTACAATTATATACCACAGCTTCTTCAGTCATTCCTCAATTGATGGACATTCCTTTGATTCCTAATTCTTAGCCACCACGAAGAGTTGCAAAAAATATTTTTTGCACAATTTTTCCCCCTTTTCTCTTTTTCACAATTACCATTGTTAACTATTTCCCTCTATCCTATTCCCTTCCCCGTGATATTTACTCTACTATCTATCTTCTTTCACCCTATCCTTCTTCAAAAGGGATTTGCTTCTGACTGTCTCCTCCTCCAATCTGCCTTCCCTTCTTTTGCCTCTCTCTCTTTATCCCCTCCCCTTTCTTTTTTCCTGCAGGGTTAGATATATTGCCCCACCCAATTGAGTGTGTATGTTATTCCCTCCTTGAGCCAATTCTGATGAGATTAAAGTCTTTGAGCCAATTCTTATGAGTATTAGGCTCATTTACTGCCCATCTTAAATAAATTACTCCACCCAATTGTGTGTGTGTTTTAATCCCTTCTTGAGCCAACTTTGATGAGATTAAGGTCTTTGAGCCTTTTCTGATGAGTATAAAGTTCATTTACTGCCCTGCTCCTCCCCCATCTCTTTCCCCACTCCATAAACCCTTTCCTGTTTCTTTTATGTGGGATTTCACCCCATGTTACCTCTGCCCTTCCCCCTCCCCCATTGCATTCCTCTCACCCCTCAATTTTACCCTAAAGATGTCATCATGGGGCAGCCAGGTGACACAGTGGACAAAGCATCCTCCCTGGACCAGGAGGGCCCCAGCCAAAACCCAACTTCAGACACAAGACCTTCACCCACTGCACGACCCCAGGTATGTCCCCCAACTCCAATTTTTTATGGTTCTCTATGGTCTTGTATTTAAAGGCAAATTTTCCATTCAGTTCAGGGCTTTTCATCACAAATAACTCAAAGTCCTCTTTTTCATTGAAGTCTCATTTTTCCTCTGAAAGATTATACTCAGTTTTGCTGGATATGTGATTCTTGGTTGTAATCCCAATTCCTTTGCCCTCTGGAATATCATATTCCATGCCTTTTGGTCCTTTAATGTAGAAGCAGCTAGATCTTGTGCTATCCTTACTGGGGTTCCAGAGTACTTGAATTTTTTCTTTTGGGAAGCTTGCAATATTTTCTCCTTTACCTGGGAGCTCTGGAATTTGGCTAGAATATTCCTGGAAGTTGTCCTTTGGGATCTCTTTCAGGAGGTAATTGGTGGATTCTTTCAATTTCTATTTTACCTTCTGCTTCTAGAATATCAGGGAAATTTTCCCTGACAATTTCTTGGAAGATGATATCTAAGCTCTTTCCCTGATCATGTTTTCAAGTAGACCAATAATTTTCAAATTATCTCTCCTATATCTATTTTCTAGGTCAGCAGTTTTTCCAAGAAGATATTTCACATTGTCCTCTTTTTTTTCATTCATTTGAATTTGCTTTATTGTGTCTTGGTTTCTCATAAAGTCACTAGCTTCCATTTGTTCACTCCTAATTCTTAGGCAATTATTTTCTTCAGAAAGCTTTTGTATCTCCTTTTTCATTTGACTTTTCAAGCTGTTGACTTTTATTCTCATGTCTTTCCTGCATCACCCTCATTTCTCTTTCCATGTTTTCCTCTACCTCTCTAAATTTATCTTCAAAGTCCCTTTTGAGTGCTTCTATGGCCTGAGACCAATTCATATTTTTCCGGGAAGCTTTAGGTATAGGGGCCCTGACATTAACATTTTCTGCTAAGGGTGTACCTTGATCTTCCTTGTCACTGAAGAAATTTTCTATGGTCCTCACCTTTCTCTATCTGCTCATCTTGCCTTTCTTTTACTTGACTTTTAGCTCCTTGAAGTGGAGCACTGTTTCCAGGCTGCAATATCCCAAGCTTCAGAAGTCCCAGGTAGTATGATTTAAGGAGCATCAGGTTCTTCACTCCCCTGGCCTGTTCCCTGGTCCATAGATGACCCCAGACCAACTTGCTAATCAACCAGCTTTTTGTGTTGTGGTTGTTGGCTCCGACAAGCCTGTGCCCCTTTCCCACCTGGGCCACTGCTACTCAAGCTTACCTGCTGGTTCCCAGCAGGGGTGAAAAACCCAAGTTCTGCCTCAGCACCAGCATAGACCCCTGTAATCTCACCCCTGCCCAGGGCTCAGCCCTCTCACCAGACTGTGAGCTTAGTTCCAAATGACACTGGTGCTTCAGCTGATTCAGAGGCTCTGGGGGTCTCCTTCTCTGGTGAGGCCTTCCTGGGACTGGATCTGTGTCAGGGTGACTGTGGGGTTGGGCTCCACTCCTGTCTCAGCACAGCAGCTCCCTCCTTCCAACCTTCCAAGCCATCCTTGGTTGGAAAATGATCTCAGAACATTCTTCTGTCAATTTTGCTGCTCCAGGAATTGTCCTATGGCATTATTTGGATGTTTTTTTGAGTGATAGTGTTGGGAGTTCAAGAGCTCACTGCCTTTCTTCCACCATCTTGGCTCTACCCAAGAAATTTTATGTGACCCCAGGTATATAGGTATATAAAATATACAAATGTATGAATAAAAAAATTGCTGCTAAGTTTTTCATGACCCCCACATTCAGTTACCTGACCCCATATGGGTTTGAAACCCACAGTTTAAGAAGCTTTGCTCTATGAGAACCAGGTACCCAACTCCCTCCTCAGATACCCTAGCCCTTGCTGTTTTGTGGCACCCTGAGCCATAATTTTTGCTGTATTGGTGGTCTTTAATTCAGGCTGGCAATAACTAATAATGTTCTAAACCCTGAAATAACTAATTATGTGAGATATTGTCTTTGATCAGCACTTGGGCCATTAATGGTCAATATTTTGGGGTATTGGTCTTCTGCTTGCTTCCTAACAGGACTAAGTGAACATTTTGAGGAAGCCCGAATTCAACTCAAAGTGCAAATTCTGGAAAACTTCTGAGGTGTGGGAAGTTTAATATTCTAATTTTCAGGTGGTTTGTTGCTTGGGCAAGATTGTATACTTTTTGTGTCAACCTGTTTATTTCCTTTCCAATTCTTTCCTTTATAGCTTTCATTACTTTCCCAATTTCCTCTCAAAATCTTTCATTTCATTTATAAATACTTTTTAAAAAAAATCTTGCTTCATCTTTTCTAAGAATTCTAATTGACTTAGCACTCAAGCTGTGGTTTTCTCTGTGGCTTTGCTTGCTCTTGTTGAGTAAGGGACTATTAAATTTTTTTTTCTTTTTTTCTTTTTTTTTTTTTCAGGGCAATGAGGGTTAAGTGACTTGCCCAGGGTCACACAGCTAGTAAGTGTCAAGTGTTTGAGGTCGGATTTGAACTCAGGTCCTCCTGAATCCAGGGCTGGTGCTTTTATCCACTGCGCCACCTAGCTGCCCCCAGGGACTATTAAATTTTAAACTGGCCAACTAGATATCTAGACAGACACAAATAAGAAGTCAGAGGAGATAAAATTCTATAGCAGGAAAGTCAATTAGGCATGGTTAATACCTGAGGCAGTGCCAGGAGACAGAGAACCCCAGAAGTCAGGACCACCACCTCTCATTGAAGCTTTTCCCACCCCACCCCCAAAACCAACTTTCCATTGTTAGGAGGTGGAGGAGAATGTTTCTAATCCATTTCCTTCCCTTGGAGGAAAAGTCTTCAACTTCTCTCTTAATCACTTTCTCTAGTGCCCAAATAAAAGACCATTTTATTCTAATTGGACTGTGTTCGAGAGTTATAATTCTTTATAGAGGAATAACTAAGGACCCCCCACCACCTATTTCCCTTGGACAGTGTTTTAGAATAATTTTATTTGGGGTTTGTATTGGGTTTGTGTCTTGAGTGTCCCTGCCACCATAATAGCTCATCATGGTGGGATTCCTTTTTTGTTTACTCATTCTTCCAGCCTTCTTCCTGACCTCTAACTTGATATTATAGCTGGGCTCTGCCAAACTTTGGGAGGGAAAGTCTGGGCTAGTCCTGTTGCTGTTTTCTTGGGGTATTGAGTGTTATGTTATTCCAGAATCTCAGGGACTGGCTGGGGACCTGAAAGCTTTCAGTGCTTCTAAAGTCATTGGTGGTGCCTTAGGATGGGTGTGGGACTTCTTGCTCCCCTGCTGCACAACTTCTCTCTATGTCCTGGTAATTCTGGCCTCATCCCTTCCCCATTACCTGCAGACCTCCCTGTCTATCTCTCTATGTCCAAGCTGAGGTGTGACATTTTCTTGATTGCTCCATCAGGATTAGGTCTGGTGCATTTTCCAGATCAGTTATGGAGAGTTTGTGGAAAGGAGCTCACCACTGTGCTTCCACTCTACCATCTTGTCTCAACCCCTTTCCCACCCCAGCTCCAACAGGAATTCTAAGAATCTCTTTAAAATTGTTATGGGAATACAGTGGGACCCCAAGAAACCTAAAGATCCCCCCCCAAGGAATCCTTGAACTTGGGGAGGGGGTGTAGCTCTGCCTCCCACCTCAGGAATTTGTGTTCCTGAGACCCTGGTACACTGATATAAAAGATATGAATAGGTACTGCATATCTTACTGATGCCCCATCATTCCAAAATCCCCTTGCCATTGTTACATTTCCCTCCCAGTTCTTCTTAATGCCCTTTCCTCCCTTTGGTCTGGTAAAAATTTACTCCTGAGGGACAGTCACCAAGGTGATCTGTTCCCTGGCCAGAATTCCTCTCCTAATAAATCTTTTTATTTGACAAGATTCACAGTGAGCCTCCAATTCTTTGGGTGAGCTAGTCCTCTGATCCAGGTCAAAAGTCCCCCTAAAACAAAATGAGATAGCACAGGTGGAGAGGAGGGGTGTGGTAGAGCTTTCCTGGGGCATGTAGAACAGCAGTGATCATGGGGGGTGAGGGGTGGGGCAGCAGCAGCAGCAGCAGCAGCAGCATAGGCAATTCATCTCCAAGAGAAACTCCAGAAGACAAAAGCTGAAAGGGCAAGCAACAAGGTATAATATGTATGATGTTATTTTTTAATCATGGGTGTTCACTCAGATAGTTGAAGCACCAAAGGATAAAAAAAAAAAAACCAACATGGAGGAATTGACAGTCTCATCCTCCAGCCTGCTTACTACAGCTGGGTGCAGCCAGAATCTGGGTGACCTTTTATTGTGCTAAAAACTGCATCTGGCCTAATCTTATAGTTCACAAATACCTGCAGTTTACCCTGTTCTTTGCTTTCCTTGTGTCCCTTTGTTCTGTCATGAGACTGTTGGACAGTTCTGGGAGCCACCCAGGTTAAAGTGACCTTTTCCATAGAACTCCTGGGGTCTTTAACAACCAGGCACACTGCCATGGCCCCTAGTGCAGCTTTGGTACAGGATTATTACATTTGAATCAGAATATAGTTGTTAGAATTTTTGTAAATTGCAAATGCTATCCTTCCTTTGTGAATGCAGGGTCTTTACTTGCTAGAAACTATGGAAAGCTGTAAATTCCTGAATCAAAGCCCCTATTGTCTTCTCTTCAAAGGACATACCTCAAGGCCATCTTTCTTGGCTGTGGCGAAGTATTTTAGAGGTAAAATGGCTTCTGTTTAGCTCTGACTGTTGGGTTTTTTTCCTGCTTACCTATGCAATTTTCTGCTTTCCACTCTTTTGCTTCATATCCCCCAAATCCTGAGAACTTTCCCCATTTCTAAAAATTTGTATTTCACATTAAGTCTCATCTCCTACTAAAGAGAGTAGGTTATTTAGCACCCTAGAAGAAAGATGAATGTTGTGTCCCTGTCTCTCTCCACATATCTTCCCATCTCATCTAACCAATCAATGACCTAGAATCTGGAAAACTATAAACAATAAACACACAAAAGATAGAAACTTTTCTGTAGAAAAAGGGAAAACTGGTGAACCAACTATGGTGTTCCATGAGTCATCTGGGGAGCTAGGTAGTGCTGTGAATAGAGCACTGGCCCTGGAATCAAGAGGACCTGAGTTCAAATTTCACCTCAGACACTTACTAGCTGTGTGACGAAGTCACGATCCCAATTGCCTTAAAAAACATCCAGGGCCATCTACAGTTGTCCTGATGTATATCTTGCCACTGGACCCAGGTGACCCAGATTGCTGTGGAGGACAGAGTGAGGTTGGTGACCTTGCACAGCCCTCCCTCACTTAAATGCAATTCAGTGCAAGTCATGACATCAGGCAGATGTCATGGTCCTTTTCATGAATGAAGGACAAACAACAACAACAATCCATGAGTCATTTGTGGAGTTACCACCTCCCCACCCACACCCTTCACCTAATCTGAGACTCCAGACCCTTCAGGGCTCCATATTGCTGGTGGAGACAACTTGGTATAACCCAAAGAGCCACAACATCTCCATCTTC
Organism: Dromiciops gliroides; assembly: GCF_019393635.1. Taxonomy (NCBI): domain Eukaryota; kingdom Metazoa; phylum Chordata; class Mammalia; order Microbiotheria; family Microbiotheriidae; genus Dromiciops; species Dromiciops gliroides. The sequence goes on from NC_057862.1 coordinate 171,199,784, forward strand.
AGCCCTCTTAGACCTCAGCCTGGTATAAGGAACATCCTTCAATAAACTTCATTTAGAATATGCAGTTTCTATGTGTGGATTGTTCTTTCCTCTCTGGTTTGGCCACCAGTTTCACTCATTTTAGAGAGCAATTGCTGCTCTATGTCTGAAATAATATAGACAGGAAAATCTGATTAATTCTCCTTTTGCTTTATTCCTGTGAGCCCCCTCCAAACTCCCAATAATATTAATTCATATGGTTTGTCTGTTCAGAGGCTGTAAAGGGCTATGTGTCAAGTTTTGTTTACAGGATGAAATATGGTTGCCTGAGACTTGCTGTCAGGCACAGCTCAGCTCTCTGTCCCCTCAATCTTTACAATCACTTCAGTCTGTTTCTATGACTCCTGAAGGAATGAATGGGCCTGAGAGATTCATAGTGGGCATAAACAGGCTGCAGTACATTTTTAAGAGTGACTTGTAGGCAATAAGCAATATAAAATATGTTATCTTGGAGACATAGGAGAAGAAAGTGAGCTAGTTAGGTACTTAACAGATGCTTATTGTTTTATTAATTGACTAATAGCAAGAATGAGAGGCAACAAATGAATAGCCTATGTAGTAGCCCACAGAAGTGAAGGAAAATAGAAAGCAGTGAAGTCAGTGAGTGGATCTGGATAAGTTGAGAGGGAGCTGTTATGAGAGGCATAGAAGGAGTACCCATTACCCATGTAGAAGAAAATCACCAATCTTGAAAATATCAAATTTGTCTGTTGCTATACGGTGTACATAATGCCTTTTTTACCTACCCTCTCTCATTTGATCCTCTCAGTAACCCAACAGGAAAGTGGGGAAGAGTAAGATCTTGTTTTGTAGAGAAAACTGGGGCTTGCGAAGATTTAAAATGACTAGATCAAGGTCACAAGGCTACTATATGTGGCTACTAAGTGGCAGTGTCAGGACTCAACACAGGTTGTTGACACCTAGACCAATGATCTTTCACTTCCCCAAAGATCACAGAATCTGAGGATTCTGCACACTTTCAGAATTCCCAGAGAGGCCACCTAGTCCAAAACATACCAGAGTGGAGAAGATGGAAAGCTAGCACAGCAAACTTGAAAATCCTAGTGACAAAAGTGCAAACTGGGGGCAGCTAGATGGCGCAGTGGTTAAAGCGCTGGCCCTGGATTCAGGAGTATCTGAGTTCAAATACAGCCTCAGACACTTGACACTTACTAGCTGTGTGACCCTGGGCAAGTCACTTAACCCCCATTGCCTGCCAAAAAAAAAAAAAAAAAAAAAAAAACAAAAGTGCAAACTGTCTACCCCAAGCAAGAATTTTCATGAAAGCATCTTCTTTACACAGGATTTTCCAAAAGTCTTTGTGCAGTGTTAAACGATAGAAGGTTTTGATAATTAAATAAATATGTGAATGAATTAAATAATTAAATATTTAATAGTTTAAAACTGAAGACTTCTGGGACATTCTGAGTTTTGCCAACTAGAAAATAAACATATCTGGGGGCAGCTAGGTGGCATAGTGGATAGAGCACCAGCCCTGGATTCAGGAGGACCTGAGTTCAGATCCGGTCTCAGACACTTAACACTTACTAGCTGTGTGACCCTGGGCAAATCACTTAACCCTTATTGCCCAGCAAAAAAGTAAATAAATAAATATTTTTTTTGAAAGAGAGAAGTATAGAGTCCAGGAAAAATGGGTGGTAGTGGTGGTGGTGGTGATGACAGTCTGGTTCTAATGGAGTAGAATATATATATGATAGTATTCAATTCTAGGTTCACCATTTCAGGAAAGACATTGGTAATCTGGAGAGCATCCAAAAGAGGGAGATGGAGATAGTGAAAGATCTCAAGACCATATAAAGATTTCTTGAAGAAACTGAGAATGCTCAGCCTGAAAGAGAGACTTACTTGTCCAGAGTCACACAGCTAGTAAGTGTCAAGTGTTTGAGGCTGGATTTGAACTCAGGTCCTCCTGAATCCAGGGCCAGTGCTTTATCTACTATGCCACCTAGCTGCTCCCTCTTGGTATATATTTAAGTCATACTAAGACTCCCCAATCTTTTTTTAGCAACACTTCTAAAATACAGGGTGTTCCAAAAGTCTAATACTTCTGTAATATACTATATTGCATTTGCTTTTTTTAAAAAAACCCCAATGTAAAATTTTTTAATATACTTTTAAATTTTTCATTTTTTACATTTACCCCTATTGAATTTCATCTTATATTCAATCCAAAATGATAGTTTGTCAAGATACTTTTGGATCCTGACGCTGTTATTCAATATATTAGCTAGTTAACAGTTACATAGCACATTAAGAATTATATTGTGCTTTAAAATACTATCTCATTTGATTCTCACAACTTTAGAAGTATGTGCTATTATTATCTCCTTTTTATGGTTAAGGAAACTGAGACAGAAAAAGATTAAGTGACTTGTCAAGGTTGATACAGCTAGTGTGTGTCTGAGGCCATATCTGGGGTTAAATACGATTCTAGGTCCAGTGGTCTATCCACTGTGTCACCTAGCTGCCTTGATGTTAGTCATCCCTAATAGCTTCATGTCATCTTCCAGTTTAATATGCAAGTCACTTATGTCTTTATCCAATGAACTACTGAAAATGTTAAGCAGTACAAGGACATGTGGTAATATGGGAGAAATTAATTAGTAAAGAGATGGAAGAGATATCAAGCATATTAGAGATTAGAGCTGAGGAAGCCTATTTTCCAAAAGGTATTATACTTCTAAGAAAACTGAGCATGTCATACATGGACACTGATAAATTTTGGCTCAGCACATTTTCCAGTTTTTATCTCCCACTGCCTAAAGACACAATGAGGCAGGAGCTGGGGGGGGGGTGTTAAATATCTCCCTAGAAAACTATTCATCATACAAATTTTATGGTTTTCTATGTAAACATATAAAGGTTTGAATTGACCTTGTTAGGCCTTGACACTATAAAACTTCTTTTATTCTAGAAGTCTCAAAATTTCAAAGCAAATTCCCCTAAAAATAAGATGGAAGGATAACACATTAAGCAATCTGACAGAGGAAACCTTATTGGAAAATAACAGTGATTTAAGTTTAAATTGTGGTTCCCAAATAAGAATTTCATAAAGGTTCCCTTTATATTTTGTCAACTAGAAAGTAAACAATGATCCTTTCTTTCCAAAACTGTTTTTTTTCCCCTCTGTCTCTTTCTTTTCCTCCTTTATACCTCTCAAAAACATCTTGACGGGGAAATATTACCCTTTCTAGAGTAAACAGCATGGATGAAATCACGTCATCATCACTTGCCAAATATTTTAGAAATTGGATCCTGTGTTTGTACAGGCAATGAGCAAATGTTGACCAGTAGACAAAGGGAAGGCATTGGAGTGGCAGATAGGAGGTCTGGGTTTCAAGCCCAGTTCTGTCACATACCTGATGTGTATAAAGTTGGCAAAGTCACTTCCTGCCTCTGGGATTCAGTAAATGATCCCTGAGATTTCTCTCAGTCCTAAGATAACTATAATTTGCATTACCGTTCATGTTCGCTTAGATAACTTTCCATCGCCACTCTGTGAGAACACCATTATTTATTAGCAGAATATAATTACAAATCCATCTGTGTGACTTGAGATAGAAATTAAACCTTATAACCATTTTTCCTAAAAGTTACTGGAGCATTCAGTGAGTGGAAAAATAGCAAAGGAAAAAAAATAACTTTAATGCTAAATTGATTCAGGGAGTTTGTGCTGGAACCAGCTCAAACCAGCTCATGAGAACTGATTATTAAAATTTCAGAGTAAGCATTTACATCTCAGATATTGGCAAAGGCTACAAATTAGGGCTTAATTTATTTTTTGGTTGATTGTCCAGATTTAAGATAGTGTGGTAAAAATTATTTGAGGTAAAGATTAATATTGGAAGTTTTTGCTGAATCATTTGAGAGATTGTGCATGCTACTGAAGTAGCTTTTGAAGGACTTCCCCTTTTGGTAAGAAAATGCGAGAACAGAGGAACTTCCGGGACATGAACTTAAAAGTGAGGGTGGGAACGGAATTTCGCGTTCTCTGGCTGTTAAACTTAACCATGGCAGTGGGCACGGGCGAGAGGAGTTCAGAAACACATGATTGGTGTTCGGCTTTGGGTGTGCTGGTTCGCGGTCTGGCAGGCAGTGAGTTTAATAAAGGAAAATAGACTAAGTTTAGATCTAAGGTCATTCATCTGTATTTCTACTTCCCTATTTCCCTAATTGGTATCACCTTTTGTTGTCTAATTAATTCCCAAGCAATAAAAACGAATCCCTCACAGATTAAAGCTCAGAGGTTCCCTTTTCTTATTGGTCTGGGAGATATATATATAAAAGGGAAAAGTTAAAAGGGGGTGTTTAATGCTTTATATATTCAATTTTGAATCTCACAATAGTGATGGAGAAAACATTAATAGTGAAGATTAAGCTTAAAAGTGTGTTGTACATACTCAGAAAGCTGGTTGTTAAATATTTACCAACATACTCCTGCTGATAAAATTTGTAAATTACTTTATACACATTATCTCATTTGAGCTTCATAACAACACTGTTAAGTAGATATTGTAGCTTTTATTATCCTCATTTTACAGATGAGGTAACTGAGGCTTAGAGGGGTTTAGTGTTTGGTCCATGATCACACAGCTAGAAAATATTAGTAGAACCTGTACCCAGGTCTTCCTACTCCAAGTGTAATGTTCGAATGGGAGCATCCTTGCTTTCTAGCAAAGAAATGCATAAGGATTATTTCATTGGCTTATTTCCCTTGTTCTTGTAGGAAGTGGACAATTATATCTGCAAGTCTTAAGTAAGGTCACAAGCATTTATAGCAACTATCAAACCAGGGAAAAGAAGGCAGTAGGATGTTGCAGTGGACTCTATACTGTGAGTTATAGAAGCAGAAGACCTAGGTTCTATCTCTAGAATTCTAAAGAACCAGAAAACCTGAGTTCTATCTCTACCATTTTCTATCTATGTGACATTGGACAAATCCCTTCTCTGGGTCTCAGTTTTCTCAACCATAAAATGAGAAGATTCAACTAGGTTAGGGATTCCCAACCTTTTTCAGTTTCCATCTACTTTGGATTTTAGTAAATCTTCTTGTATTCCCTATTCAATATGAAAGGAAATAAATTCTAAAGTTTCTATGTACAGAAATAAAAATATGCTTTTTTAAATAAAGAAAACTTATTGGGTACATAACATTCTCAATATAGTGAAGTTCTCAAATGTTTGTCAGAGCACAGTCAAATAAATTAGTGAGCCCCTTGATTTTGTTTCTCATCAAATAGTTTCTTTGTCTATAAAATAAATTGACTGGATGAGATCACTGCCAAAACCCTTCTAACTCTAATATTCTGGTCTTATGTTTTTTCCTACCATATCAATCAATAAACATCTATTAAGCACCAATTATGTGCCAGACACTGTGCTAAGCATGAGGGATACAAAAAGAGATAAATAAAACAGTACCTGCCCTCAATAAGCTTACAATCTAATGCATGATGACCATACTGTGATCATATTTCCATTCTCATCAAGAATTAAGAAAATTATCTGATTTTTGCTGATATTTTTTGTTTTCCTAATTTTCTGATGTGCTTGTGGGCACTTGTTCTATATGTGCCCATCACTAGCTAGAAGTACAGTAAGAGGAAGGAATAAAAATAGAGCTTTGAGGGGGAATGATAGCATATAGGGGAATGGAAAGAGACAAGGAAATAGAGAAGTAGAAGGAGAGTAGGTTTACATAAAGCGATTATTCCACTATCTTGCTCTATAGCAGAATCTCAAGAACATTATTTTTCTTAAGGAAAAGAGAAATTATCGTTAGACAACGAGCATTTATTAAGTGCTTACTGTGTGCCAGGCACTGTTTTAAGTACTAGTATTACCAAAAAGGGAGAGGGGACAAAAACATGGATTCCTCCCAATTATTTGGGACTCTCTATTCTCACAAACTTGTGTTGGGACTCACTATAATTGGTTATCGGGTTTTCAAGGCCACAGAAGTTCTGACTCATGGCAAGTCATAAAATGGGAGGTGACACAGATGGGCATACTGACATCCATGTTTGAAAGTTGCTAGCTCTCAGCTCTCTTCCCTCCCACTATTATCTTTAGCTCCGGCCCCAGGTAGCTTCTACAGCTCCATAACTCCCCAACCTGGAAGGAAGCAAGGCCATAGCTCTTTTTATACAGCTTTTTGGTGTCTATTTAGATCATTTATACCCTTGGTACCTCTTACTTGCCAAAGTGGGCAAAGTCATTACAAAAGGCAACATCCCTTCCCCCTCCCCCAATCCCCTTAAGAGTATATTATTGACCCAAGTTATTGGGAAAGCCTAAATTGGTTACTGTTGTTCACACGAGTAATCTGACTTATACTTCACCTAAAATCCAATGTCCTCTCCGTGTATCTTTGGTGATACCAACTCTTTCCTCCACTATGGAATTTAGATTTCAGCTGTCGAGGCACTAGGTTCTCCATTGGATAGAGGGCTGGACATCAAGTCAGAAAGACCTTGGTTTATATTCTTACTACCTGAGTGACCCTGGACAAATCACTTCTGTGAAACTCAATTTTTTCATTTGTAAAATGAAAGGGTTAGATTTGATGACCTCTGAGGTCTCTTTTATCTCTAGATGTCAGTTTGGTCCTGGGATCCTCCTCCCAAAGTACCTTGGTTTCCACGTGTCCAAATTAAACAAAACCAACTATGGGTTCCTTATAAATGGGCCTTGACACTCTGTCTCTATTGTAGATTAAACATCAAATGGGCTGTTGCCCTGTGTTAGATTTTCTTCTCTATTTGACAGTGGCATCAATCCTATTCTCAAAATTTATTGCTGCTCTAAATTAAAGTCAGGGACTTGAAGACAGGACAGCTATCATTTTATATAAAGCAGCCTGTCTTGTTCATTCTCCTGACTCTAGATTTGCTCTAGAGAATTGAACTAGAGATCCCTGGCCAACCAATTAAAAACTTAAAGCAACATCCCTGGGACATATCACAATTCTATAGGTGGAAGATAGCTATTCACTTAATTCTGGCAAATCTTGCATTCAGGTTTGTTGGTAGTTCACACTTGATCTGACTAACTTTGTTGTTGTTCAGTTGTTTTGGTCATGTCTGAGTCTTTGTGACCCCATTTGGGGTATCCTTGGCAAAGATACTGGAATGGTTTGCCATTTCCTTCTCCAGGTTATTTTACAGATGAGGAAACTGAGGCAAACAGGGTTAAGTGACTTGCCCAGGGTCACACAGCCAAGTGTCTGGGACCATATTTGAACTCAGATCTTTTTGACTCCAGGTCTGGTGCTCTATCCACTGCACCACCTCAATGCTTTGCTGATAATTAATTCAGTATATTTCACAGGACCAGAGATTTAGAACTGGGAAAAACATTAGAGGCAACCTAATCCAATTCCCTTCATTTTACAGATCGTAAAACTGAGGCTCAGAAATAGTAAATTAATTCCCTAGAGTCATACTGATAGATATCCATAATTCAAATCGAGGTCTTTTGATTCCAAAACAATGTAATTTCTTTCTACTTTACAATTCTGTTTCTCAAATTCTTTCCTGTGTAGAAAAGGGCTCTGTTTCCCTTCCTCCCCCATTTATAGAAAAGTTTGCAAAAGGACCATCATTAAGTCAGTCTTCCAGAGCAAGAATCCCCAGGATGGAGTGGGTTACAAACAGGGATGTGTGAGTTAATGTTTAAGAATTAGCTCTCTGAGTGGGGGAAAATGTATGAATGACACACTTTTAAGTTTAATATACATTATTAACATTTTCTTTATTGCTTTCTTAAGTCTAGACCACTAACAAAACATAAAATCAAGCCCTGATTTGTAGCATTTACCAATTTCCTGGGTTTAAAAGCTCACACTGAAAAGTTAACAATTGATTCCCATGGGCCAGTAGGAGCTGGCTCCAGCACATCCCCGGTTACAGGGACAAAATGAGCAGCTTTGTAGTCAGACCTAAGTTGGGCCTTCACAGCGTGACTTTTTAAAATATTCAATTTAACATACTTCTAGTTAGGGCCTATTACAGTCAAGTCACTGGGTTAGGTATTGGGGGCAGGAAGGAAATACTTTTTGCCCTTAAGGAACATATGTTCTATTGGGATATGTTTATGTGTGAGTAGGGAAGGGGGTGTGGGGTAATAAGAAAACATGAGCACTTTTGTAAATACAAGGAGATCTGGGTAAGGAGAATATAAACTCAATAAAATATAAGTTCCTTGAGGGCAGGCACTGTCTAATTTTTGTCCTCATACCTTCAGAGCATGGTATACTACCTGGTACATAGTAGATGCTTAACAAATGCTAATTGGGGGCGCAGCTAGGTGGCACAGTGGATAGAGCACTGGCCCTGGAATCAGGAGCACCTGAGTTCAAATCTGGCCTCAGACACTTAACACTTACTAGCTGTGTGACCCTGGGCAAGTCACTTAACCCCAATAGCCTCACAAAAAAAAAAAATTTAAATGCTTATTGGTTGAATGAGAGGGTGCTAACAACTGGGGGAATCAGGGAAGGCTTCCCAGAGGTTACATCTGAGCTGAGCCTTGAAGGAAGATAAGGATTCTGAGACTTTTGGGTAAGGAAAGAAAGAAATTCTAGACAATGGCTTGTGCAAATGGGGGTCAGGGGAGATAGAACTCTAAGTCTGGGGAATAACTAGTTGTTCCATTTGACTAAAATTCAGAGTTTTATGAAAGAGATTAATAAATGAATGAAAAAGTACTTCTGTGCAAAGCACTGGGATACAAATAGAAAAATGCAGAAAGCCCCTGCTTCAACGAGATCATGTTTTAATTAGGAGAGATAGCATCTAAAAGAGAATTCAGCCTCATGGTTGATAGTAAAGCCCAGGGATCCTTGGCTTCTATAAAAAGTTTTGATGACAGAGAAAGAGGCAGGGCAGATGGTGAGGTCTAGAGGTCTTCCATGTCCCTGGAAAGAATGGGTATTGACTCCTATCTCATCTAAGCCCTGGGAGCAGTCAAGCAGAAAGAAGAGAATCCCAGGTGGAGGAGATAAGGAAGATAAGTTGGAGCCATATTGTAGAGGCCCCCAGATGCTAGATTGATGACTTTTTATTTCTTTTCTAGAGGCAATAGAGAGTTCCAGAAAGGCTTTCCATGGGGAAGTGATAGGTCAGAACTGGATTCCTAGTACACAGATTCAGCCAAATTAAAATGTAAATTTTAGGGACAGCTAAGTGGGAAATTGATAGAGTGCCCTATTTGGAGTCAGGAAGACTCATCTTCTTGAGTTCAAATCTGACCGTAGACATTTACTAGCTGTATGATCCCAGGGCAAGTCACTTAGCCCTGTTTGCCTCAGTTTCTTCATCTGTGAAATGAGCTAGAGGAGGAAATGACAAACTACCACAGTATCTTTGTCAAGAAAAACCCAAGTGTGGTCATGAAGAATGGGACATGACTGAAAAATGACTGAACAACAACATTCAAATATAATGAAGGATTCAACAGTAAGTAATGAACATTATAAAAACAAAAAAAATGAATTACCTGACAATGTAGATGGCAATAATTATCATTTATAAAGTACTTGTCAAATTTGGAAGTCAAAATTTTAAAAAATGAATGTTAAATCTTTTTTACATGTAATATTTAACAAAATAAATACAAGTAAGTTTTTAAAAAGTACTTAATATATATTTTCTTTTTAACTACAAATCAAAGACTTAGACATACTAGGGACCTCAGAGTTCATCTTACTCAAACCCTTCATTTTATGCATGAGGAAACTGAGGCAATCTTGTAAGTACTCTAGGTATTATTATTTTCTCCATTTTACAAATAAAGTAACTAAGGTCTTTGAGGGGCTGACTGAGACTTGCTGATGGTCACACACATCTAAGGAGCATCAGAAGTGGGTTTTGAATCCAAATGCCCTTTGACTTTTTTCCACTACAGTATACTATATATTGAAGTAACCACTCCCTATCTTCAATATATATTATATATCTGTTTGTGATTTACTCACATTATTAGTAAATCCTTAAACACACAGGGACATTTTGAGACACTTTCCCATTGAAAGAAAGCTGAGTTCTAGATGGAAGCCACTGCCCCTCACCATACCATGTTTTTTATGAGGTGGAACATTATTATGTATCCAAGAACTATTTCTGGGATCCCATTAGGATAAAATGACTGCCTAAGGCCCTGTAGCCAATGATCTCTAGGTCAGCTTAGCTAGGCATGCAACTAAGCACACTTGGAAAGTTCTCAGGTAATTACTTGAATCAATCCTTCCTCTAGTTCTTAAGATCTGTGGCACTGCTGAAGGACTTTTTACAGTCATTTGTCAGGGCTTAACAGGTTGTCAGGTGAAGGCTGAATGTAAAACTGAGAGTCCCAGTAGGAAAGTACTAAAGCATTCATCTGGGGATCTCAGAAAAGTCTGATAGGGAAGATAGAGTTTCTGGCTGACCTGAAGAGCAGCTACTCTGGGAGGAGGGTGGGGCTCTTCTGGAAGGCTAGAATAATATGGGCTAAGGGTCTGCAAATGGCTCAAGAATTCCAAGCCAAGGGTAAGAAAACAAAATTAGCTGCTCTTTAAAGGTTCAGTTGTAGGTGGTTTTTGTTGTTGTTGTTTAAACAATAGGAGCTTTAAAAAAAAAAGTTTTATTGATGCTTTTTGGTTTTCTTTGTGCTGGTTACTTCCCGGTATGATACAGTGGATAGAGAAGTACCTGAAAGACATGGGTTCAACTTTTGCCTCTGACACATACTGCCAAATCATTCAGCCTCTCAGGACTACTAAGACTATAAAAATTACAGTCTCTAAACTAGGGAGGGTTTCTTACCCTGGAATCTGTGAAGTATTAAAAAAAAATATGTGATGATTGTATTGTAATATACTCTATTCCCTTTGTAATCCTGTGTGTTTTGTTGTGTGCATTAAGAAATATGATATTGGGGCAGCTAGATGGTACAGTGGATAGAGCACTGGCCCTGGAGTCAGGAGTACCTGAGTTCAAATCCGGCCTCAGACACTTAACACTTACTAGCTGTGTGACCCTGGGCAAGTCACTTAACCCCAATTGCCTCACTAAAAAAAAAAAAAAAAAAGAAATATGATATTGAGAAAGGAGTCCATGACCCACAAGGGGTTAGGATCTCCTCTTGGATGAATCTAAATTGACCCTAACTGTTATTGGGAATTTCTTTACCTGGGAGAAAACACAGGAGTATTCTCTATCACTATCCTCTACTTCACAGACTTCCCTCCAAAAGAGAAACCTACCCTCTAACAAAGAAAAATAGTTAAACCAAGAAAGGGGGCAGCTAGGTGGGGCAGTGGATAGAGTGCTGGGCCTAGAGTCAGGAAGACCTGAGTTCAAATCTACCTCAGACACTTACTAGCTGTGTGACCCTGGGCAAGTCACTTAACCTTGTTTGCCTCAGTTTCCTCCTCTGTAAAATGATTTGGAGAAGGAAATAGCAAAGTACTCCAGTATCTTTGCCAAGAAAACCGCAAATGGGGTCATGAGAGATTAAAATGACTTAACAACACCAACAAAGCCTCCCCTCCCCTCCAAGCAGCCACATTTGATGGTATTATGCAACACTCTACACTTGTAGTCTGTCAGGTGGAGAGAAGTATGTTAGATGGCTAAATGGATAGAGCACTGGGCCTGGAGCAAGGAAGACCTGGATTCAAATCTAACCTCAGAGAGCTAGGTGACTCTGGACACATCACTTGACTACTGTCTGCCTCAGTTTCCTTAAATATAAAATGGGAATAATAATAGCACTTACTTTAAAGGGTTGTTGTAAGGATCTAAGAGGATAAATCTGTAAAGCATTTAGCATAATCCCTGGCTCATAATAGGTAGTTAGTAAATGTTTCTTCCCTCTTCCCTTTCATCTTTGATCCTCTGAAACCAATATTAGTTGCTGCATTTAGTCTGTGTTTAGATACTGTATAGTATTATTTTTGTTTACATGATTGTAAAAATGTCCTTTGTTCCTTTGGTCTTACTTTCCTAGTAGTGCATCAGTTCATACAATTTTTCCCATTTTTCTCTCAAGGTAAAAATTCCTCATATTTGAAATATGTTAGAATTTTGAATGAATTTTCCCTTAGGTTAATAGGCCCCGTGGAAATGGTCAAATCACTCAAATTCTTCATGCTTTGTTTTTAAGCTCATGGTCCAATTTTTGTCCATTCCAGCATGGTTCTTGCATCTGTTTGCTGTATTCAGGGATCTAAAAATCTTCCCTTTAAAAATAATCAGAGAGCAAAGCTATCCATGTAATTTTAGTAGGGATAGGTCAGAATGAATTACACTATTGGAATTGTTTTTGGCCAGTGTTTCAAGGTCTTTTACTCTTTTTTTTAAAAAGTCTTTTGTATTCATAGAAGATTGAGAGCCCAAGAGGGAGAGGAAAGATTTCAAATTTTCATATTTTTAAAATGCAGGCCTTGAATGCCTTGAGCTGAGCTCCCATCCCATGAAAGGAATAGAATTTAGTCTAAACCACTGCAAAAAAGCAAGGTCAAAAAACCAGGTCAGAAATCACCTGAAGTTGGGGATGGTTTATGTCTTTCCCCAAATATACTATTTCACTTTTCTTGTGTGATGACCTAATTAGTCAGTCAATTAGTATTTATTTATTTTTTATTACTTTTTTTAAGGGGAAGCAATTAGGGTTAAGTGACTTGTCCAAGGTCACACAGCTAGTAAATGTCAAGTGTCTGAGGTCACATTTGAACTCAGGGCCTCCTGACTCCAGGGCTAGTGCTCTAGTACTGCACCAGCTAGCTACCTCAGACTATATGATTATTAAGATTTCTTTCAGCTACAAATGTCCATTCCTCTAACACACCTTCCAAACCCCCATCGCCTAACTTAGAGAGTTACAAGATTATTTAAACCTTACAGAAGTTTAAATAAGAAAATGTATGTGAAATTTTTGGCAAACCTTAAAAGCGCTATGTAAATGTGACCTGCCATTATTATTTCTCCCCTTCTTTTCCACCACTTTATTTAAATAGGGGCAGCTGTGGGAGGAGGGAGACATACATATTAGTAGGTTACAGAGGTTCAGTATATAAAATAATGGCATCCTGGAGATAGATGATATCTAAGAGTAGGATGTGGGTGGGGATGCTGAAAGCATAAATCCGGCTTTCTGCTTCTGATTCTCATGTAGGGGTTGCTGGACAAGACAAATAGGGGTGGCTGAGTGAATCATTTTTGCTATAAAGACATAGTTGCCCACATAAATCCTGTCTCCTTCCCTGATCAATTTCATTGTCCCTAAGTGGATCCATAAAAGAAAACAAAACAAACCACTTTGGGCTAAAAATATAGTCTGGTTTCTGATGTTTGTGTCATATAGATATTTTTTTCCTTGGTTTCGACCTTGGGGGAATTAAAGGGATAGGCAGTTATTTTACATTCATTCAGCATTTAACAAATGCTTATTAAGGTCCTGCCAGTGCAAGGCTCAGCAGTAGGTGATATAGATATAAAGAATGATGGAGTTCTTATTCTCAAGGAGCATACATTCTACTAAGTTATAGATTACATTTCCATCATAGGTTCATAGATTTGGAGATGAAATGAACCTTCAAAGTCATCTGATCCAATCTCCTGATTTTACATTTGAGGAAACATGCTCAGGAAGATTAAGGCAGGTAGGTGGTGCAGTGGATAGAGATTTGGACCTGGATTCAGGAAGAACTGAGGTCAAATCCAGTCTGTGTGACCCTAGGCAAGTCACTTAACTTCTGTTTACATCATTTTCCTCAGCTGTGGAATGGAGCTGATAATAATAGATTCTACCTCTCAGGATGGTTGTGAGGGTCAAATAAGATATATTTGTTAAAGTATTTAGCACAGTGCCTGGCATATTGTAGGTGGTAAATAAAATACTACTATTATTAATTATCATTATTTTTAAGATAGATGGGAAAACCTTATTGTTGATTTTTTCCAGGGCAATGAGGGTTAAGTGATTTGCCCACGGTCACATAGATAGTGTCAAGTATATGAGGTCACATTTGAACTCAGGTCCTTCTGAATCCAGGGCCAGTGCTTTATCGACTGTGCCACCTAGCTGCCCCCATTGCATTTTTTTTTTTTTAGCCTAGCTCTGTCTGGCTTACACTTGTTGCTTAGAGATCAGATTTGTTTAATACTTAATTCAGAACGTCCAGGTTATGTTGACCCCAGAAATCTTTCAGGGGAGCTAGAGATTGCAATAAGGAATGCAAGGAGTTTCCTCCTATTATACATCTCAAGCAGCCTACATGTTTTATCTGGAAAATGCCTCTCTGCTGGCCAATCAGCTGTTGTTTCCTTGTTCCTCTGTTGGAATTCTATATAATATGTAAGTGAGAGAGGTTTTGGGCAACAGGCCACCCCTTTTTTCATTTTCTCCTCTGCTGGAGGAGAGGGAAGAAACAAACTTCTTTCTAAAACTTTTCTTCAGTTCTGAGGTTTTTATTCACCTCTTATATCCACGGGAGATTACTTGGTAAGGAATTTGTGTGGAATTTTGGGTTGGTTTTTTACTTGCATATTCACTGAATTTATAGGTAATGCTAAGCTAGCAGTTTCAACTGACAAAGAATTAGTAGAAATCTTGACCATATCAAGATGGTGGAACAATGACAGCAAAATTAAAGAATAAGTAGGGACATAATAATTAAAATAAAACAAAACAAAACAAAAAACTCTTTCCACTAACAGATTATTGAGACTTAGCAGGGTAGGTCCTGGGGAGATGCCTGAGGCAAAGGGAAATGAAGTAAAGGAAGCATCAGAAGCAAGGGTTGGAACCACCCAGTCCAGGGCTTTAGCCAGTACATCCTCTGCCTCTATAAACCCTCAGTGTAGGAAGGGCAGTTATCATATGAGCTCATTTAAAAAAGAAAAGAAGATTAGTGGACAGAAGCTGAACTCCAGTGGGTTCCCTGTTACTATAAGGACAAGGAGCAGGATAATGGATGTGACCTCAAAGAAGACACTCCATCTCCTAACTGAGCATTCTCATTGACTGTCCCCCTTGCCTGGAATGCTCTCTGCCTCCTGGCTGTCCTGGCTTCTTTTAAGTCCCTGCTGAAACCCCACCTTCTATAGGAAGCGTTTCCTAATCCTTTTTTTTTTTTTTCCGGGGCAATGAGGGTTAAGTGACTTGCCCAGGGTCACACACCTGAGACCAGATTTGAATTCAGGTCCTCCTGAATCCAGGGTTGGTGCTTTATCCACTGTTCCACCTAGCTGAGTTCCTTATCCTTCTTCTTCTTCTTTTTTTTTTTTTGCAGGGCAATGGGGGTTAAGTGACTTGCCCAGGATCACACAGCTAGTAAGTGTCAAGTGTCTGAGGTCGGATTTGAACTCAGGTACTCCTGAATCCAGGGCCGGTGCTTTATCCACTGCGCCACCTAGCCGCCCCCCACCTAATCCTTCTTAATGAAAAGGCTTTCCCTCTGTTAATTACCCCCAATGATCATATCATATCAGCCTACCTATATTTATATTTTGCTTGTACATAGTTGTATAGTTGTTTGCATACCATCTCCCCAATTAGACTGTGAGGTCCTTGACATTTGCCTGTCTTTGTATACACTGTGCTAAGCACAGTACATGGCACAAATTGGTGCTTCATAAAGGGTTATTGAGACTGGATATAATTGTGTGTGGACATGAATTTTCTCAGACCCTTACATAATTGGGAGTTTCCTTCTGGTTCAAGAGGACCTGTGGAAAGACCACCATCTTGGTGATGATTAGGAGGCAAAAGAACTGGCAAGAAGACCATCAAAGAAAGGTTACTTGAAGTAAATGGAATTATCTGGCCTGGAAACTAGGAAATTGATTGGTGACATGTAACAACCTTCAAATAATGTAAAAGGATTTTATTTAAAGGATAAGAACTAGTTATTTTCCATCTTTTGTAAGGATAGAATAAAAATAAATGAATTTTAGCTATGGTATTAAAGGGGTTAGATTACATACAAAGACATTTTCCAACACTGAGGTTACAGCTACACACAATGTCAAAATGGCCAAGTGAAGAAATGAAAAATTCAATTTTCTCAATGCTTGTTTATCCACAATGAAGTAATTTATATATATATATATATATATATGTGTGTGTGTATATATATGTGTGTATATATATATATATATATGTATATATATATATTTTTTGTGGTGCAATGAGGGTTAAGTGACTTGCCCAGGGTCACACAGCTAGTTAAGTATCAAGTGTCTGAGGCTGGATTTGAACTCAGGTCCTTCTGAATCCAGGGCCGGTGCTTTATCCACTGCACCACCTAGCTACCCCTATAATTTGGTATTTGATGTTAACATAAAACAAGAACTTCCAAAGTGTTTTAAATTGTTTTTTCAAGCTCATAGATAACTTGGAGAAGACAACAGCCTTTGAAGAAGCAGGAAGGTGAGATGGTGTAATGGTTAAACTTGGAGTCAGGAAGACAGGTTTAAATCCTGCCACTTATTAGTTGCATGACCACAGGTAAATCACTTAACCTCTCTGAGTCTCAGTTTCCTCATCTGCAAATGAGGGGGTTGGACAAAATGACCTTGAGGCTCCCTTTTCCTCTAAATTTATGATCCTATGATCATAGTAAGATGAGAATAATAAATGAGACCACAGTGAGCAATTCTAGCATCTAGGCAATTTGTAACCCCCCTCTTTTTACAGTTTAGGAAACTGATATCCAGTGACTAGCATAAGGTCAATGAGGTCAACTTGGAAGTGTTACTTGGAAAACTGAGAGTTCAAGAGGCTTTCTCAGAGTGACCCAACCAATATGTGTTAAGATGTGGGACTTGGACCCAGATCTTCCCATCTCCTAGGCTAGCTTTCTTTCCACTGTACCACACTGTCTCCTTTAGCCCATACAAAATTTTAAAGGGATAAGGGGCAGACAGGGATTGCAGATGCACATAGAATTTGATTTGCCCTGGAGTCCATACCCTTCTATCAACAACCCTTGTGTGAGGTGCTATGGCTAGGACATGTTCCTTTTATCAAATTATCCCAGAAGAGCTTTTACTGCTTTACCTCAAATTCACAGAGTCCCTCTCTTCCTTTAAGATTCAACTCAGAACCATATACAGCATGAAGCCTTCTTTGATCTCCCAACTGCTAATTCCCTTTCTTCATAGAATGTTGCATTTAATTTCTTTCCATATATATAGAGACATACATGCATACATACAATCTATCTATACACATACATACATGGGCATTTCCTTGCATGTATATTGCATGGGCAGCTAGGTGGTGCAGTGGACAGAGTACCAGAACTAAAGTCAAGAAGACCTGAGTTCAAATACAGCTGTAGATACTTACTGGCTGTTTGACCTGGGCAAGTCATTTACTCTTGTTTGCCTTTATTTCTTCATCTGTAAAATGAACTGGAGAAGGAAATGGCAAACCTTTCCAGTGTTTTTGCCAAGAAAACCATTTGAGGAGGCAGCTAGGTGGTGCAGTGGATAAAGTACTGGCCCTGGATTCAGGAGGACCTGAGTTCACACTTACTAGCTGTGTGATCCTGGGCAAGTCACTTAACCCTCATTGCCCGGCAAAAATAAAAGAAAAAGAAAACAATTTGATCCCCCCAAATGGGGCTGAAACAACAGAACAACAACCTGTGTATCTGCATATGTATATATAAATATTTTGCCCAAGATCACACAGCTAGTAAGTGCCTAAGGACAGATTTGAACTTAGGAAGATGGGTCTTCCTTATTTTAGGCTCACCTACTATGCCATCTACTATGCCACTTAGTTCCCCCAAGAGCTATATAAATGTTAGTTATTATTATTGTAATTAACAAGAGCAGCATAAATATTATTAGTAGTAAAAATAATAGCTATATAAATTTTAGCTATTATTAATAAGAGTTATGTAAATGTTAGTTATTATTATTAATAATAACAAGGGCTATATAAATGTTAGCTATTGTTATTATTATTCACCAGACTGACAAAGAGAGCTATGTCCCAAAGAGGTGAAGAATCCCTGAACTCAAACATGCTGGTTCTCATGTTGCAGCCCATCCCTGGGCCTGGGTCTGTTCTCAATATAAAAATATATTAATTTTATATTGAGGCTGTATGTATTTTATAGTACTTGTTCTCTCCCCCTCTAGAACTTGTGCATAGGGCTCATTTCCTTCTTTGTACCTAGTCCTAACAAAGAACCTTTCACAGAGGAGGCACTTTAAACGTTCTTGTTGAATTTGATTGATTAACGTCTGATGAGACACAATAGCTTGGAGAATGAGAGGGTAAAAGGTGGGGAGAGGACCTGAGCTCAGTCCAATTCATAGCTGAAAAGTCCCCTTCCACTTTTCGGAAGGGTGAGCCCCTGTCACCTGCCTTGCATCCCATCCTCCACCAGCCCTGCTGTCAGCACACATTGGTCTTTTGGCCTCAGACGCAGTGTCCACACAGGTGGATGTGTCCTGCTGTGGGCCACCCAGGTGATCCTTGTGTTTGGAGACCACATTCTGAGAACTGGTGTTCAAATAAGTTCCTTCCTCTGAGGTCTAGACTGAATCTGACCCTGATGCCTTCCCCACATTTCTTCTAATTCTAACATTCTATGCCAATTCACATATTGACATGGTCTTTCTCATAGACGTCAAGCTTTTGGAGTAGCTAATTAGCCATCCCCAAGGGAGCCCAGCATTCATCTTATGTTGGCATCAGTTCTGAAAGCAGCCCCACAAAGCATTCCTTTCCTGGTTGTCATTTTGGTGAATGGCTATTTTATTCCATTACCCAGTTGACTTAAGGGAAAAGAGACTGACCCCCAAATTCCATCTTGTGGCAGTTTTTGCCACATCCCAGTTAATTTTCTGTCATTATATTTTGTTGAGTTAGCAGAACCACAACCTATATCTCCTTTGACTTCCCACTCAATGCTCTTGGGACCTGGCAAGGGTTCTTTGGTTCCTGTAAGGGTGGAACTCAAATGAGTACTGTAGATATGGGAAGTGTTGTATGGAGTTCTGCTTTCATTGAACATGCATATACTGGATGTTTTCTTTCTGTTGGGCTCTATGCCAGGAGGTGATCCCTACATGGGGTATATAATGATAAAAAGCAAAATTTTAAAAATAGCTCCCTCAAAGAGCTCATACTCTATTGTGGGCAGTGGGGTAGAGGTGGTTATAGCATGTACAAAGAATGAATGAATAAATGAATAAAAAACTATTTTATTAATTGATTCCTTTGTGTCAGGTATAGTGCTAAGCATTAGGGATATAAATAGAAAAGTAAAACAGTTCCTGCCTTCAAGACACTCATGTTATAATAGAAGAAGACAACAAATAGAGAGGGATGATGGTGAAGGAGGCGGTTTTGGTCTGGGAAGTTGCAGAAATGATTATTGGAGCTATAGGGTAATTGATTGATACATCCATTCTAGGAACAGTAGTACTTATTTAATTAATGTTCCAGGAGCAAGAAGGTGAAGGGGGAGGCATGAAGGTCCTGTTCTCAAAGAATTAACATTCTAATGTGAGGTGAAACAACTTGTACACACATGAGGAAATACAAAAAATATACAAAATAAATTAAAAAAACATTTTGAGTGGAAGGCCCCAACTAGGGAGATACTCAAGGAAGTCCTCTTATAGGAGATGACCCTTGGGCTGAGCCGTGAATAATTCCAGGAGGGACTAGTGAGGAGGGAGAACATTCTGGGCATGGAGGAGTGGCTCTGACAAGGCTAGAAGTAGAACAGAATGGCTATTAGGTAAGTCACTTTATCTCAATTTCTTTCTTTGTAATATGACATCCCTTCTCATGTATTATATGATTCTAGGTCAATGGTGTCAAAATCAAATAGAAATGGGGGCCACTAAACCATACATAAAGAACCCTAAGGGCCACATATTGACAAATTTTAAAATGTCAAATGATTTCTATTTTATCACATTTTTATTTATTTTGTTAAATATTTCCCAATTACACTTTAATCTGGTTAAGGCCACACTTGGGGTGGAACACAGGCAGACTACATACAGGCCACGTGTTTCATACCTCTGTCATAGGGCAGAGAAATGAGAGAAGCAACTCCGGGCCAGCCACAATGATTCTGTTAATTCAATAAGGGATAATTACAGAAAACCGAGGGTGGACTCATAAAACACAGCATTTTCATACAACACTCCCCTGCAGGGAGAGGACTGAAGAAGGTTCTGAATATGCACAGAAAATGGTCAATCAGAAACCAATCATAACATTCAATCCTTGTAGCTAAATAGCATCTCAGATTCCCACAGAAAGCCAGGATGTTAATGAGCAATTTTTATATGGGATAACATAGCAGTGGTTTGGGCTTTCCTTTATTGACTTAAATAAGCAGTTGATTATATTAACCAATGATTCTGTAAAACTCCTTTTGAGCTGTGTGACCCTGGGCAAGTCACTTAACCCCAATTGCCTCACTAAAAAAAAAATGTTTCTGTATGTTTTTTCATAGTTCCAGAAGAAAATAGGCTGCCTTACCTTACCAAGTTTTTATGAAGCACTTACTATGTGCATGGTGTGTTCAGGGAAGACTATCAGGGCTGCTCATCCTCCTTTGGTATCCAACTTCACCCAACTCTCACCTGTGGCTCCAAAAAGCTGTAACATGTGCACTGTTCACATCCTTCTAAAAACCATCTTGGCAGATGTGCTAAACAAGGGTGAAGGTAGGCCTCAAACCTCCTGATGAGTTAGGGGGATGGCTACCCCAAGCATGTGAAAACTTTCCCCAGTGGAATGGGAGGATGAGAACAATTTGTTCCAGTAGTAATGAAGGTGGCTGAAGAAGGCCCTGTGGAATACTTGGTCAGACATCGAGGATGCCAAGGTCATCCACTGCATCCTGGGCCATTGCCAGCTGTCTTGACTTCTGTCTTGCCACTGGACCGTGATAACTCTGGAAGAGATAGTGTGGTTGATGACTTTGTGTAACTCCGCCTCATTTAAATCCAATTCATTCTCAAGTCAAGACCCCATGATGTCATTGGTCCTCTTTGAAAGGAAGGACAAACCACACTATGTTACCAGACACTCTGCTAAGTGCTAGCAATAAATTCAAGCAAAAAAGCTCATCCTCAGAACATAGCTGGTAGGTGAATGAAGTCTGAGCAACCAGAAACCCTCCCCAAAATACGAAGCCCTGGGAAAAACTTAACAATGGGTAAAAGGGGCCAGGACAGCAGAGGGATATTCCAGAAAGCTAGGGCTGATAGATGCTCCAGGGTAAGGAAACCCTAGCCAATGAAGGAGGTTCCAGGGTGAGACTGTAACTGAGGCATAGTGATAGAGGCTGGAAAGTCAGAAGCAAAGTTTGAATGAAATACATACAAACAAATATACATGGGGGCAGCTAGGTGGTGCCCTGGATTCAGGAGGACCTGAGTTCAAATTCAGCCTCAGACCCACATTGCCACACAAAAACAAACAAAAAACAAACAAACATAATACATAAATACACACATATGTATATATTTTATTATTTTGTTGTTCAGTCGTTTCAGTTGTGACTGACTCTTTGTGATCCCATTTCGGGTTTTCTTCCCAAATATACTAAAGTGGTTTGCCATTTCCTTCTCTGGCTCATTTTACAGATGAGGAAACTGAGGCAAACAGTGTTAAGTGACTTGCCCAGGGTCACACAGCTAGCAAGTGTCTGAGGTTAGATTTGAATTAGGTTTTCTTGACTTCAAGCCCAGCATCTATCCACTGCATCACCTGGCTGCCTTGTATGTTATTATAATACCATGCTAATAAATATGTACACATATAGTAATATACATATATAGCTATATCTCCATATATATATATATATATATAATATTATTTTTGGGGGTAGGATAGTCAGTGTTATACTATATCGTTATAAGTGATTAAATTCACTTTGAATGAACTGAAATTTGTTTCAACCTGACTGGCATTATTAGTATGTCTCTATTGTACCCTAACTTTTAAAGGAATTAACCAATTTGATCTATTTGGGTACATTAATAATCATAGAGGGGGCAGCTAGGTGGAGCAGTGGATAAAGTACCAGCCCTGGATTCAGGAGGACCTGAGTTCAAACTCAGACTCAGACACTTGACACTTACTAGCTGTGTGGTCCTGGGAAAGTCACTTAACCCTCATTGCCCCACAAAAAGAAAAGAAAAGAGAAGAAAAGAATCATAGAATCTCACAGCTAGAAAAGGATCTCAAATAACATCTAGTTTAACCTATAGTCATCCCCACCCTCTCTCTCTTATCTTTAAATTCTATCTGTCTACTGGCTCATTCTCTATTGTCTAAATTCTCATGTCTCTCCTACCCTCAAAACCCTCACTTGGTCCTTCCATCCCCACTAATTGTCATCATATACCTCTTCCTTAGTCCTCATTCATCTTGATTTCTTTACAGTCTTTGACACTGTCAATCACTCTCTTCTCCTTGGTATTCTTTTCTCTCTAGGTTTTCAGGACATCACTTCCTCCATGGATATTCCATGGGGCTCTGTCCTGGGACCTTGTCTCTTCATCCTCTAATGCTACTTCACTTGGTGATCTCATCAGCTCCCATAGCTTTAATTATCATGTCTATGCCAAATATTCTCAAATCTACCTATCCAGCCCCAATCTCTCTGCCAACAACCAAATCTCACATCTCTAGCCACCTTTCAGATATCTTGAACTGAATGCTCAGCAGACATCTTAAAAACTAATGTGTTCAAAATAGAACTTGTTATTATTCACCCTGAACCTTCCCCCTTCCAATCTTCTCTGTTACTGTAGAGAGTACCACAATTCTCTCATTTCTCAGGCTCACAACCTTGGAGTCACCTTGAACTCCTCACTATCTCTCACCTCCCCTTATAGCCAATTTGTTACCAATTTCTGTCTATTTTACCTTTGCAACATCTCTAGAATACACCCCATTCTCTTCTCTGACACTATCACCACTCTGGTGCAGGGTTTCATCATGCCTTTAATAGCATGCTGGTGGGTTTGCTTGTTTCAAGTCTCTCCCCACCTTTTTTTTTGGGGGGGGTATCTTTTTTTATTATTCAGTTCAAGTTCTCTTTCTCTTTTCACTCCCTCTCCCACTCACTGAGAAGGCAAGCAATATAACACATTTCCACATTAGCAATGTTGTGGGAAAAAAAGAAAGAAAAATTAAAAAGGAAAAAATATATGCTTCAATCTGAACTCAGAGTCTATCAATTCTCTCTCTGGAAGCAGATAGCATTTTTCATCATGAGTCCTTTGGAATGATTGTAAATCATTGTATTGATCTGAATTGCTAAGACTTTGATTATTGTTAGAATATTGTTACTGTGCACAATGTTTTTTTTGTTTTTTGTTTTTTGTTTTTTTTTTGTTTTTTTTGCAGGGCAATGGGGGTTAAGTGACTTGCCCGGGGTCACACAGCTAGTGCCAAGTGTCTGAAGCTGGATTTGAACTCAGGTACTCCTGAATCCAGGGGCGGTGCTTTATCCACTGCACCACCTAGCTGCCCCCACAATGTTTTCCTAATTCTGTTCATTTCACTTTGCATCAGTTCATGTCTTCCCAAGTTTTTCTGAAACCATCCCCTTTACAATTTCTTTTTGTTTGCTTGTTTGTTTGTTTGCAGGGCAATGAGGGTTAAGTGACTTGCCCAGGGTCACACAGCTAGTAAGTGTCAAGTGTCTGAGGCCGGATTTGAACTGAGGTCCTCCTGAATCCAGGGCCAGTGCTTTATCCACTGTGCCACCTAGCTGCCCCCCCCTCTCATTTCTTACAGCACAATAGTATTCCATCACAATTATATACCTCAACTTGTTCTACCATTCCTCAATTTCCAGTTCTTTGCCACCACAAAAAGAGCTGCTATAAATATTTTTTTCCTTTTCCTTTTCCTTTGATCTCTTTGGGATTGTTAAGGGCTAAAATTCTAGCTAAACTGTCTAAAATATCTAATGAGTGGTCGCCAATAAATTATAAGCTTTAGCAAGAGTTAGACTTTTAAGCATTTATTAAGGAGAATAAGAATTTGATAAAGAGAGAGAAAGGCCTAGATTCCTATCTATTAAAGGGAGAGCACATTTCTAGCTCCGCTCTCCACCAGAGTCCAAAGGAAAGAGCCTGAGACCGAGCGCCAGTCTCTTCCTTCCTCCTCCCACTAGCCCAAGTCACTTCCTGATGCCAAAGAAAAGACTCCTGGTCTTGCCCTCAAAGACCTTTGCTTCATGGGCGGAACTCTTCTACAGTAAGTCTCCAGCAGGTGGCGTCATTCCAATCCTTACAGGATATAAACCTAGCAGTGGTATTGCTCAGCCAAAGGGTATGTACAGTTTTATAGCCCTATGGGTATGGTTCCAAATTGTTCTCCAGAATTGTTGGACTACTCCACAAACAGTTCATTAGTGTACCTATTTTCCCACCTCCCCTCTAGCATTTTTTGCAGGGCAATGAGGGTTAAGTGACTTGCCCAAGGTCACACAGCTAGTAAGTATCAAGTGTCTGAGGCCAGATTTGAACTCAGGTGTTCCTGAATCTAAGGCTGGTGCTTTATCCACTGCACCTATAATTTTTATTTCTTTTGTAAATGGCCTGTTTGTGTCCTTTGACCATTTATCAATTGAGGAATGGCTCTTATTTTTAGAAATCTGACTCCATTCCCTATATATTTGAGAAATGAGACTTTTATCAGAGGAACTTGATGTAAAAAAATAAAATAAAATAAAATTCCCACTTTTCTTCTAATTAGGACTGACCAACTTCTTCATTTTATAAATAAGAACTATGAGGCCCAAGGAGGTTACTGAAAGTCACATAAGCAACGCTAGAATTTGAGCCTAGGTTCCCTGATTCTATATACCATACTCTTTTCCCTGAATTATTTTCACAGGCCCTCAAGAGATTAATTGAAGGGAATGCCTATAACTCTTATTATTAGGGATGTTGGCAAGAAACTGTATTAGAGATTGGAAGGGGTTGGGGATTCTAGAGGAACTGAAAATGTAGGGACACCTCCCTTCCTTCTCAACTTTCAACAAACTGACCCTAACTATAGCCACAGCTGGCAGGGAAGAGGGAGCGCTGATGCAAAGACATCCTATGTGCTGTTTCATGTCTAGAAGGAACAATTCATTCCCTTCTGCGTGTGTCTTTGTCTCCAAAAATAACAGATGCAAAGTCAAGATGTGGCTACCAAATAACTCTTTCCCTCTCTCCTCTCTCATTCTCTCCCTTCTCTCCTTTATCTTTTTGTTGGGTTTGCATCTGAGTGACTTTTTCTTTGCTATGATCCTCGCCCTCACATCTGTTCTTATCCCTCTCTCTGCCGCATCTAATGCACATGAGTCATACAGGCTGTGCTGACAGAGGTGTAACTGTTCTTTGGCAATCAAAGCATTTCTCAGGCTGGGCTCAAAGTCCTACCGTAATACTGCAAATGCCAGCTCAAATGCCAGCAAAGAACCAGACCCCCTTTCATCTCCCTTTTGAAGAAAGCCTTTGTGAGCCTTCCTCATGAATGCCGTCAAGAGGCAAAGGGCAGGGCCACCCATTTGTCTGTTTTTTCCTCCCCCCTCCTTTTGTAGGAAAAGAGAGCAAAGATGACAACTGAGAAAATGGTGAGCAAGCTATGGGAATGGAGAGGAGCAGCGCACCCCCCAAAAAAGTAATTCATCAGGCACAGAAATAAAATGGCTTTGTTAGAGTATCAGGTTTTCAAATCCACTCACTGACTATTCAAGGAGGTGCGTACCCTCCTGGGCTTCTGTCAGCCTCTTGGTACACCAATCAATCCATAAACATTTATTAAGAACCTACTATGTGTCAAGCACAGTGCTAAGCACTGGGGAACATAAAGAAGTAAATGACAGTCCCTACCCTCAAGGAACTTAAAATCTACATGACTCATGGATTTGCCTCTGGTCCACTTATTTCAACTGAACAATTATTAAGTGTCTACTATGCTAGAGGGACCGGGCTCAGCACTGGGTTTACAAAGGAAAAGCAAAAATCAGTCCCTGACCTCCAGAAACTTATATGCTACTGGAATGTCCACAGCTACAAACAGGCATAGATGATTAAGTGGATGGAGTATTAGACTTGGAGTCAGGAAGACTTGTGTTCAAATTTGACCTCAGATGCTATCTATGTGACTCTGGGCAAGTCATGTAATCCTTATCAGCCTCAGCTTCTCCATAAGTAAAACAGGAATAATGATAGCACCTATCTTACAGAGTTGTAAGGATCAGATGAGATAACATCTGTAAAGTGTTTTTCAAACCTTAAAGTTTTATGTAAATGTTAGCTATAATAGGCACACAAAAACATATACATAGAGATAAATCCATAGGGGTAAGCACACAGAAACAGACGTAAAATATACATATATAAATGTAGAAACACAAATATAGACGAACAGACACACACATACTTAGACTAACAGAAATATATATATGCATGCATATACACACACGTGTGTATATATATACATACATACATACATACATACATATACATACACACACACATATATATATATATATATGCACGTATACATACTGGTCTATCCACGTCTCTTGAGATGTCTATGAAGCCCATGTCTGTTTTCATGTGAAAATATGAAAGAATATCTGAATTGTATTATCTTCTGAGCTTTCCCCCACTTCTACCATCATTGTAGGGAAGAGAGGGATGGAAATTTGTACTTGAATTTAATTTTATTCTCATTTCATTTTGTCTAACACAGTATCTTCCACATAGTGGCCCAGCACACACAAAATATTGGAACCAATATGCACTCAACACAGTGTGGATGAAGTTTATAAATTACTTTGAACAACTACCCCTGACCTAGGAGGTCACTTGGACAAAATGATGTATTATTGAATAACACTATATATCAGTTTATCCTTCTGTCTCAGATCTATTTGGAAAGTGGTTTCCTTCATAGGTAGCCAGGTAGTACAGTGGGTAGAGTGCTGGACCTAGAATCAGGAAGACTCACAGCTGACCTCAGACACTTATTAGCAGTGTATCCCTAGAAAAATCACTTAAACTTTCTGTCTGCCTCAGTTTCTTTCTCTGAAAAATTAGGATAATAACAGTACTGACCTCCCAAGAGTTGTTCTGAGGATCAAGTGAATTTATGATTATAAAGTGTTTCACAAACCTTAAAGCACTGTATAAAATATGCTTGTTTAAAATTTTTTTTGCCATTATTTTTATTACCACTACAACTAACAGGGAAGAGGAAGGGAATATGCATTTATATAGTGCCTACTATGTGCCAGTAGTTTTTTACAAATATTATCTAAACATACCAACAATAATAACAATGCTAATAACAAATAAACAATAATAATAATAATAATAAATAAGCATAAAGTGACAGTATCTTAACACAGTGCCTGGCACAGACTTAATGCTTAAGAAATGCTCATTGATTAGTGGCTATAGAGTTCAAGTGCAGAGATCCTTTGGTTATAGTTATCTCTGTCCAGTCATCAAAGCTTGGTTGACTTCGAGTATAGAACCTCTTTTGCCTTCGTTTCTGTGAAGTCAGTACAGGTGCACTTTGGGAAAACTGAATGTTAGGAAATTAACCTTACTGCAGCATAAGAACAATATTCTAAATGGGCAATCAGCCCAGGGCCACTGCACTGGGGCTTGGTTATAATATCATAACAACATGATGCTGGTGAGGAACAAAGTTATCTGTAGTATGGGGAAGGGGGGTGCCTACATTTTTTTCCTCTCTTCATCTAGACTGAGATGTACCTTTCAGTCTTAGGTGACTGTCCAAAGAGTACCACATTTAAATAAAGTATACTGCAAGCCTCAAGGTGCTATTTAAATATTAGCTAGAATTATTTCTGCTTCCCCAGCACTTTGTCCCTGCCTAGGATGAACAGTAGTCCTGGCCTAGCTCCTCTGACTCTCTCAAGCAACAGATCTCTTTTTGGTCCCAAGTTCCACTGAAAAAAGTATATTAACTTATTTCTTGACTATTCTTAGTGGAGCTGTGACTCAGAGCCATATTTTCTGGCCTAGAGTCACTGGGGTGGGGTGGCAAGTCATTTAACCTTGTTTGCCTCAGTTTCCTCATCTATAAAATGAATTGGAGAAAGAAATGGTAAGCCACTCCAATATCTTTGCCAAGAAAACCCCAAATGGGGTCACAATGAGTTAGACATGACTGAAATGACTGAAATGACTGAACAATACCATATGGAAATTAGTATTTAACCAATGAACTTTTTTTTTTTTGGCAAGGCAATTGGGGTTAAGTGACTTGCCCAGGGTCACACAGCTAGTAAGTGTCAAGTATCTGAGGGTGGATTTGGACTCAGGTCTTCCTGACTCCAGGATTGGTGCTCTATCCATTGCACCATGTAGCTGACCCACCAATGAACTTTTACCAATTATAATCATTAAAAATATAAGGACAATCTGCATACACGGACATCTCTGTGCCAAAAAAAAAGTCTCATGAATTATGAGAAGCATTGTGGTCTATGGCTAGCGTGTTGGACCTGGAGTCAGGAATACTATTGCCTCTGACCCTGTACCTGGATGTCTGAAGGCAGGTCAGTTCAATTGTCTGTGCCATGGGAAACTTCCTATGAAAACATGTTTATAGAAGGATTATTTTCTGTATAGGTCACAGAAATTGTGACATAGAGGAAATCTTTTACATATTAAATGTGGGAACAACTGATATATTAATGTACAATCATGGGCAAATTAAGTGATTTGCCCAAGGTCACATAGGTAATGGCAGTGCTGGGATTTGAACCCAGATCCTCTAATTCCAGAACCAGTAATTTTTCCATCAGATTTCTGTGTGTGTGTGTGTGTGTGTGTATGTGTGTGTATACAAGTATTATGTTTGCTGCAGATACTTTCTATTTGTTTTCCTTTAAGTAAAAGAAACTGAATGAAACAATAAGCATAAAGAAAATCCAAGTCAAATTTGAACAGGAAATTCTAAACCAATTGATTAAGCATTATTTATTAATTAAATAACTCCTTAATAATTACCTAAGAACATTTACTAAGTGGTTGCTATATGTCAGGTAGTATGCCAAGGTTACAAATATCTTAAATTTATTTTTTGCGGGGTGAGGCAATGTATTTTAAAATAAAGTCATATTGCTCAGGGACCAAAAATCATAGGAACAAAAGATCTCTTGCTTGGAAAGCCAGCAGGGTTCAATCAGGACTTCACATGTCACACATAACCAGCAAGGGAGGTACTTATCACTTTTTCAGTCTCTGCTACTATTTCCTTTGCCTAACTAGTTCATGGAACTCATGGAGTGTTTGCAATTGGAAGGGACCCCTGAGATCATCCACAAGACTCTCGTGGGCAACTGGGCTTTCAGACTGCTCTTCATTATGAAGTCCCAAATTGGAATTTAGAAAGAGATGTTGCAAATGGCCCTTTGGTTTGCTTTTCCAGCTGGTGGTTCTGAAAATCCATTTTTGGCTTCATGGAGGGCAAAATTTCCCATAACTAAGTTAATCATGTGCTAGCCAATCAGTCGCAAAGGGTGAATGCCTGCCTTTAGAGCTTTCTGCTTCTCACTGGGATTCCTTTCCCTGCCGAACAATCTTGCCCTTGTCATAGCAATGTCAGCTGCCTGGATGGATGACGGTGTCCTGTTCCACTGTTAATTGTTGTATTGTGTGTGTGTGTGTGTGTGTGTGTGTGTGTGTATACAACATCTCTCACATACCTTCTCTTCTCTCCACTCATACAACCCTAGTTCAGTCCTTCATTTATTCTCACCTGGGATATTTTAACAGCCTCCTAATTGGACTCCCTACCTCAAGTTTCTTCATTATCCAATCCACCCTCCACCCACATAGCTGCCAAAGTGATAGCCCTAAAGTATACATCTAACCATGCTTCCCCCCTTTCTTAGTAAATTCTATTTCTCCTATTACATCCAGGATTAAATAAAAACTCCATTTGACATATAAATTTCTTCACAGCCTGGACCTTTTCTATTTTCTAGTATTTAAGTATTATTCTCCTCAACTGGGTGTCTAGGTGGCACATTGGATAGATAGAGTACCATGCTTGAAGTCAAGAAGACTCATCTTCCTGAGTTCAAATCTGACCTCAGACACTTACTAGCTGTGTGTGACCTTGTTTGCCTCAGTTTCCTCATCTGTAAAATGAGCTGAAGAAGGAAATGGCAA
This sequence comes from Dromiciops gliroides, assembly GCF_019393635.1. Taxonomy (NCBI): domain Eukaryota; kingdom Metazoa; phylum Chordata; class Mammalia; order Microbiotheria; family Microbiotheriidae; genus Dromiciops; species Dromiciops gliroides. The sequence goes on from NC_057862.1 coordinate 171,230,047, forward strand.
ACCACTATAGTGTCCTTGCCAAGAAAACCCCAAATGTGGTCACAAAGAATCAGACATGGCTAAAAAAGTGACTGGAATTCACTTCTACAAACCCTTTGGTCCAGCCATATTGGTCTATATTGCATCCTTCACAGCATGACATTTTATCTCTCATCTCCATGTTTCTGTACTGGCTGATCTTCAGTGCCTCTCCCAAACTCCAATTCTTGGAGTCCTTGGCTTCCTTCAAGACTAGGCTCAAATGCCAGCTCTTACAGGAAGCCTTTTCTCCTACCCTCAGCTTCTAGTGTCTTCCTCTCTAAGGATACCAGTCATCAGTGTTGTTTTTATCTTGAATGTACCTATTTGTGTAGATGATGTCTCTCCCACTAGAATGTAAGCTCCCTGAGGAAAGAGACTGTTTTAGCTTTTTGTATCTCTGGCACCTGACACAGTGCCTGGCCTGTAGTAATGCTGCTTAATAAATGCTTTTGTTGATGATTGTGTGTGTGTGTATGTGCATGTAAGTGCATATGCTTATTAGATTTGTGGGAATGGGCATTTGCCTTCTAAGCTAATTTAGAAGATTGTATCACTTACATGGGGACTTAGGGGAGTCAACTTCCAAAATTAGAAGTCAAGAAAGTCTTTGGAATCTGCCTTTGGAGTAATCTAGAATTTCTTCATGAAACATAACCTGGATTTTTCTTATATTTAATGTTTAATTTAGATTCTTTTACTTAAATAAAATTTGAAAAATAGTAGTTGCATTAAAAAGTAATAAAGCTGCATACTCCTATTGTGTGGGGATGGAAAGAATACATATTTTGATTTAGAGGCTCTGAGTTCAAACTTATATCTTAGGGCCAGTTTCCTCAATAGAAAAAGAGGTGGTTGGACAAAATGATTTTTAATGTGCTTTCTAGTTCTAAATACTATGGTCTGAAGTTGGTGTTCTCAAGTCCTGTTGATGCCACTTTCTGACATATATTTCACCTCTGTCTCCTCCTTTCTATTCCCACTGCCTCCTACATTTGTACAGGCCCTCATTACTTCTCTTCTGAACTACTGCTATAACTTCCTAAATTAGTTTTCTACCTTTCCCTACCCCTCCAATTAATTCTTCATACCAACAACAGATTAATCTACCTCATGCACATTATTCTCTTGTTCACAAAAATCTTCAGTCATCCCTTATGGCAAATCAAATAAAGTTCAAAACACCTTAGGCTGGCATTCAAAATCCTTCATGATTTGTCTCCAAACTACCTTTCCACCCTTATCTCACATTACTATTCTTAAAGTACACTTTGCTCCAGCCAAACCAAATTGTTCTCCATTCTCTGAACACAGACCGTGCTTTCTTGCATTAGCTCAAACTATTTCTATGCCAGGAATGTTGCTGCCCTTCCACCCTCTAAGTTGGTTTATTGAAATCCTACTTAGTTTGAATAACCAGTTCAAATGCCAGCTTTCATGAAGATATGCCTGACTGCTTATAGTTAGAAGAAATCTCTCCCTCTTCAGAATTCTATTCATTTTTTAAACTTCTCATGCATCTATCATTCTATTTTGTATTATAGCTCTTTCTCAAATGAATGTTTATAGAAATCTTATGTTTTAATATAGCCCAAATTTCTCTACCCCCACCCACCAGAATCAGTTTAGAGAACAAAGAAATTTTTTTAAAAGGAAAAGTAAAAGAGGGTGTAGGGAAGGGGGAATAAAACCATTCACAAAGACAAACATACTGAAAAAATAAATCTTACAAAATATGGAGTCCTATAGCTGTGAACTCCCTTTCCCCACCTCTTCAAAGTAGTAGGGGAGGGAGGAGGTATATTTTCATATCTCTTCTTTGGGGCCACATTTGTTCTTTGTAATATTTCGACTTTCATTTTCAATTGGTTTGTGGTTATTGTCTATCCATTCATATTGTTGTAGTCATCCTGTAAATTGTTTTCCTGGTGCTACTTGATTTTGTATCAGTTCATGTAAGTCTTTCCACACTTCTTTATATTCATTATATTCTTACAATTATAGTTTCTTTCATGTGCATTTCTTGTCTTCTGGGCTAGATTATAAATTACTTCAGAATAAGAACTATATTTTATCTGTCTTTGTAACTCCATCACTACTAATAGGCTTTTTTTTTTGCATATACTAGCTATAGAATAAAGTTTGAATTTAACTATATAAGTACTTAGAGATATCCACACATGTGTGTATCTATCTATATGCATAGAAATTGTATGCATGAGTTTAGATATTTCCACTTGATGAGATAGACTACCCCTAGGCCAGAAGTTTAGAAAATGTATAATTATCCAACCTGTCTCACAGCTTAGGAGCCCTAATGGTGTGACGACTAAATTAGCTATGTTATTTCTGTCTTCAGATCAGGTGAATCTAGACACCAGGAGGCCTCAAATACTTGGCTGTCACAGTTTTTTCCCCGTATCTCTCCCTGCCCCTTGAGAACAGATGTGATACAAATGTGAAATATGAATTGAAAGCCTTCCATTATGTAGAGCCTTTACTTTTACATTCCTTTCTTGATTTCTATCACTTGTCTGCTTTGCTCTAGAAGTGTCTGTGCCCTCAATGTGATGTTTAGATGCTTAATGTCTCTTCTGTTGAGCCCGAGTCCCTTTGGAGCTGGTGCTAATGAGGGTCTGCCTGAAAGTGCTGCATTTCGAAGTACAATTTCAGTCGCCCAAAGAGATGGATGGTGTGAAGCTGCCGATGGCAGCCCCCTGTTTGGTTCCAGAGCCAGACCACCAGGAGACCTGAGTGGAATTCAATCAGGTTGAGCTGCAGGGGGGTGTGGGGGGGAAATGAGACCTTTGACAGGAAAACAAATTGAATGGGAAAGAAAATCAGAAGACAAATGTCAGTTTTCAGGACGGAAGGAAACAGAGCATTTGATCAAAAGCTGCTTCTCTCTGCTCCTGATTTCTAATATTCAGCAGGAGATTTCTATCTGACATTGGACAGGGTCTTGATTAAGGTGTTTTAAGGGGAGGAAGGGAAACTTCCTTTGTTGGTTGTGGGTGCCACCTTTAATCTAACTTCCTGTGATAGTCCCATTTAGGTGGTAAAAAATGCATAGATAGCTGGTGATTATGCCTCCTTCACCTCCTTGTCACAATTCATTGAATGGAAGTGCTTTACAGATAAAAAGTCTGTGGTGTTATTTCAACACACACACACACACACACACCCCAAAGAAAGTTCAGATCAAGGTGTCCTTGTTATTTTCTTAAAAGTAATAGCTGTGCTGACTGAAAGGTACATAAGAGCATTTGGGGACTCTTTGAAGCATCTGTTTTGCTTCTCTGCCTAGATGTTCCATGCATTTCTAAGCAGGGAGACTTTAAGGCAACTTCAGACAAAAAAAAAAAAAAAAGCTCCAGCAAATGCTGTTAGTGGGGCAGGGTATTGAACATCTCTTTCCTCTTACGCCACAGCACCATGATGGCAACTTCTCACTATACTGTGATGGGATGGAATGGGAACCTTGGTTCCACTCTCCTGTGTGAAAGGGCAATTTCGGAGGATAAAACTGGACATACACTTTGGTGCAAAGAAAAGTTACTAATGTATGAGGTTTCACCAAAGGAGATAAAAATCTATTCTGGGAAAATACAGCGTCATTTTTATGCAGTGGTATTTCCCATATGCAGCTATGTCAATGTGGGATTCCAAAGAACCTTTATCTTTGGGAATTCTGATCACTACCCAAACAACAAGCATTTATTAGGCAGCTGCTGTGTGTGCCAGGTGGTATGCTGGGTGTTAGGGAGACAAACCCAAAGAATGAATCAATTCAGCCTTTCAAGGGTTTTTGTCTTTACAAGATGTTTGTGAAGATCACAGGAACATAGAAACAGAAACAGGACACCCCCAGGTTGCGGATTAACTGATCTGGCATAGAATCATGCACCAGTAAAGTGGCAGTAAAGTGGACGGAGCCAATTATTCAGGCTTCTTGTTGGAGGTGAAAGGTATGCGTGTGTGTGCGTGCATGTATGTTTATGTGTCTTACGCACACACAGACACATACACACATGCATGCACGCACATATATATGTATATATGTGTGTATGTATGTGTGTGTGTGTGTGTGTATATATATATATATATGACACACTTGGTGAGGGGACACACTGACCTCTAGCTACCTATATGTGGATTGGGGATAGGCCTTAATGCCTATCATTGGTCAACAGTGCATTGATTCCTTAACCTGAGACACAGTTTCTCATGTTAACAAATAACACCAGACTGATGGGGCTCTGCATTATAAGGCTGTTTCCATAGGCCCACCAACAGCCCCTGGTAACCCTGCTCTGTTGTTACAGTTACAATAAATTCGATTGAACAACAACAACAAATCCTATGTGATAGTTATGTTCTGGAATCACTAAACAGTGATCAGTTAGTTGAATTCATTCAAGGAGGATGACCCTTTGGAGTGGTATTTATGAATGATAAGCTCTACTGGTGGTACAATGCTGGGCTTGGAGTCAGGAAGATCTGGCCTCAGAGGCTTGGCAGCTGTGTGACCCTGGGTAAATCAGTAAACAACAATTCCATTCCTTTTCCTCCTCTGTAAAATGGGAATGATAGTAACACCTGCCTTGCAGGGTGGTTTTGAGGATCTAATGAGATAATAATTGTAAAGTATTTAGCATAGTACCTGGCACAAAGTAAGTGTGATATAAATGTTAATTATTATACTTGAAAACCCATTCATTTTAAATGTTTTTTTTTTAAAGTCAACATATTTTTTTCAAAATGTGATCATGATTTGGGGTTTTAATTTTTAAAATGAATTTGAGTAGGGCATCTAGGTGGCACAGTGGATAAAGCACTGACCTTGGATTCGGGAGGATCTGAGTTCAAATCCACCCTCAGACACTTGACACTTACTAGCTGTGTGATCCTGGGCAAGTCACTTAACCCTCATTGCCCTACAAAAAAAAATTAATTTGAGAATCAGGGAACCTATGTGCCCTATTGAAGAGTAAAGGACAGGGACAGGTAAAGATGCAGATCACCAGCTCCTCTGGCCTCTGCCAGTGGAGCCTAGCTGTTCACTTTGCTAGGTCAGTGATAAGGACCCTGCCCTAAGACAGATACAAAGAAAACATAGGCTCCTAAGGGACCTGTGGGAATTGGAAATTGGGGTGGGTTTGGGGGAGGGGAATGTTACGTTAGACAAGTTAGATTCAACACTGGACAGGTAACTCAGCTCCTGCAAGATGAAGTAGAGCCAAGTTTCTGAAACTTTTTCCACTAGTGACCCCTTTTTGCTTGAAAAATTTTTACATGACCCTGGGTATATAGGTATATAAAACAGGTATACATAACCTTTCACTGTTGCCAAATTTTTTGTGACCGCTACATTCAGTTATATGACTTCATATGGGGTCATGCCTCACAGTTTAAGAAGCCCCGAAGTAGAGGAAGGATGTGTCTATTATTAAAAATGAAAAGAGCTCTTAGCTGACATGTATATAGTTCTTTATCATTAAAATGCCCTTTCTTCAAAATAAACTTGTGAAGGCAGCAGTGGGAGTATTAAAAAAGTCACCTGACATTCTCAGTCACAGAGGAAGTAGTAAATCTGAAACATGAACTCAGGTCTTTGGACTCCATGTTTAAACACTCTTTTCCACTATCATTTTGTATTGTTTTTAAATCAGACCTATGATTTCACTGTGTAATGTCATTCTGCAGGGACCCCTCTGGTTAGGAAACTCGCTTTACCAATGCAGACTGGCATCTACTCTGCAACTTGGTCTTAAAAAGTTGCTTGGGAGGCACCAAGAGGTCAAGAGACTCTCCCACACAGTCCACATGTGTGAGAGTCAGGACTTATGCCTAGGTCTTGCTGACCCTGAGGTCCCTCTGCCAGTCATCTCTACTAGAACCTGCTGCTTGCTTTTTATGACAAGGACGTTTGTTAGGGGTCAAGATCTGAGCATGAGACTGGGAGAGGTCAAGGCGGTAGGAGGGGAGGGGGGTGCTGGGTATTAGAGAGTAAGGGAGTTGTGGACATGAGATGACAAAATCAAGAAGTCAGGCTTCTGGTTCTATTAGCCAGCTGTGTGTTTGGGGGCAATTGACTCATCTTTCTTGGTTCCTACTTCTCTCTCAGTTCAAAAATTTTATTACTTTAAAAGAATGGAAGGAGGGAAAGAAGGAGGGAGGGAAGAAAGGAAGAAGGAAGAAAGAAGGAAGAAAAGGAAGGAAGGAAGGATGGATAGATAAATGGAAAGAAAGGGAGAGAAAAAGGAAGGAAAGAAAAAAGAAAGTGAGAAAGAAATAAAGAAAGAAGGGATAGAGGGAGAAAAGGAGAAAGAAATGAAAAATGAGGGAAGAAGGGAAAAGGAAGGAAAGAATGAAAGAGGGAGGGAAGAAAGGATAGAAGAAACAAAGGAAGGAAGGGAGAGAAAGCAAGAGGGAGAAAGGAGGGAAGAAGAAAGGAGAAAGAAAGGAAGGAAGGAAGGAAGGAAGGAAGGAAGGAAAAGAGGAAGGAAGGAAGGAAAGAAAGAAAGAAGGAAGGAAAGAAGGAATGAATAAAGGAAGGAAAAAATATCGATCAAGCATCTACTATATGCCAGGCACTGTGCTAAACTTTTTTGAGAGCTGGAAGCAAGCTTAGAGGGTTCCAGTACAATATCCCTTGTTATACAGATGAGGAAAGTGAGGCCCAGAAGAGAATTCAAGTAGCATGTCCAAAGTCGCCCAGGTAGTAAGCATTAGAGTCAGAATTGAAACTCAAGGCTCTCTGAATCTGGGTCTGTAACCATATTCCCTACTACAGAATACAGAGCCTGTTTGAGAATGTAAAGCAATTTGGTCCCAGAACTGAGTATTCCTACACTGCAGTCCCCCATCACATGTTAAAGCCTAGCTTAATGATGAGTTGCTCCCAGCATTCCTCACACATGTCCCCTCCCCCTCTCCCCCACTTTGTCCTCTTTCAGGGGCATGCACCTCATCATTTCACAGTCCCTTCCACCCTATCATTAGGGAGCTAACATTTCATTAAATGTGAAAATGAGTTTTTAAGTGTGATGATGATGACTGAAATTGCTCCATTTTGTGGGTCTCTTCTTGTCAGTTGTAAGCTCACTGTGCCCATTCCTCTGCTCAACAAAAAGCATCTCTCCCATAAGCCCTAATGGAAAAACCTGAGTGGGTTTAGCTTTCCCCTTCCTTTTTATTTCTTACCTACTGACTACTTTTGACACATTAGATTAACTCTCAGCCCCAGGCCAATCTGTCAAAGAAACAGGGAATATCTCCTGCTATGACAGACTTGCCAGAGGCTGCGGTTTGAGACAGGTTGGGTTTTGCTTCTCGAACAGAAGCAATTTCTCCCTATTGAAAAGGGCGATCACCGAATCAGCTGAACAGAAGCCTTGCATTACGGGTCTCTGATCTGAAAATCTTGCTATAGACTTAAAAAAAAAAAGTCTGTCACAGCACAAAGACATTCTAGCAGCATAACCTCGGGAAAACTTAAGGAAGTAGAAGAAAAATTCAAATTTAAATATAAATGTCCTTTAATCTATATTGCAACTCTATTGAAACTGGTTATCAGCGTGCTAAACACATTACATATTAATATGTAGTAATATGCATATTAATGGTAATATGTTAATATGTAATATATTAGGGTTAATATGTGTTAATATGTAGTAAATATTAGGGTTTTATATATTATTAATTATTATTTTAGCATGCTGAAAGCCAGATTAAATCGGTTGCACAAAGTTTCAATACTGATAAAAATATAACTATGTTTAGATTTATATATGCATGTATGTATATATACATACCTGTATATACATACATATCTATGTGTATGTGCATACATACATATATACACATACATACATATATACACATACATACACATACACATATATACATACACATACACATATAAATATAGTGTGTGTATGTGTGTGTGTGTGTGTGTGTGTGTGTGTGTGTGTGTGTGTGTATGAGGCAGGGAGATAAGAACAAATCTTAATATTCAGAGAAGTACAGGGTATATCTATCTCACAACTAACAACTCTCTATAACCAAGCACAAGACCTCACTTCAATTTATCATCTAATGTGAGAGATAAGAAGTTGCTCACAGCTCCATGTGACTCATCTCTCCCTGCTGCAAGTGGGGGAAGGGCCCTCCCCTGGCCAAACTCTCCTTCCTGAGCACGACTCCTCCAAAGGAAAAATCAATACCCGACACAGTGAACAGATCTAACAGTATGATGGAGGCCAGCGTTTCTCTCTTGGCTGCCTTAAAGAAGTTATTTTTTCTTGGTCTTGGTCTTGATGAAAGAGGGTTCAAAGCATAATGTAAAGGCTCACTAATAGCTCAGTGGTTACTATAGATTGTCATATAATTAAATGTATGTATAAATATAAATGCAAACTATACTGAATTTTTTTTAAACAAGGACATAGAATAATCTTCTTATGGAAGGGGGATGTCCTTGACCTTAGCCCTCAAAAATACTGGAGTCACCTTGTGGGCAACTCCAAATTTAGCAAGTCGTAGACTCCCCTCTCAAAGTCATGAGACAAAGAAAGGATCGATGTTCTTTCTAAAGCCATCTCTGCATATTATGTCTGTGAAAAAGCTTGATTATCTCATTTTGCAAAGAGGGAGGCAGAGGTACAGAGAACTGGGAAAATCTCTTCAAGGGGATAAAGATCACAGGATCTGAGATTTACAGGGATGGAAGAGATCTTAGACATCACTGAGCCCAGATGAAGAAATTTGGCCAAGGTCACACAGGTAGGAAATAGCAGAGACAGGATTAAAGTATATAAAAAATAATCTAGCCTCCCCCACATCCCTTCTATACCCAGACAACCACATTCCCCTTTCACTGAAGGCTAAGGGCCCAAGATAGAAAATGGGTATGAAATGTGTTGTAGAAAAACAGAGTTTGGGGTAGCTATCATAAGTCAGTGTGGTGAAGTGGAGAAGATGCTGGATTTGAAGGCAGGAAGACCTCAGCCCAAATTCTGATTCTGACACTTAACAGTTGTTCAGGCACATCAGACTCTTCGTGACCCCATTTGGGGTTTTCTTGGCAAAGGTACTGGAGTGGTTTGCCATTTCCTTCTCCCATAACAACAATGTAACCATGGACAAGTCACTTTAAATGCTCTAAAACTCTGTTTTCCCACCTTTAAAATGGGCAGAATTATATCCATAGTGTCTACCTGATAGTGGTTTTTGAAAGCACTATATAAATGATTGAATTACTATTAGGTTTTCATAGCTTCTGGGTAAGAGGGTGCCCGAGATCTATAGATAACTGTCCTATTCTCAAAGATCTATAGGGAACCATGTCCCATAGCTTTTCTCAGGAACTAATTCCAAGGTTTCCTAACCTCAAAAGGAGATTTTTCTCATGTAAGCACCTCTGTCCACCTTTCTGAAATCCAAACCTCCTCTTTCTGGTTCTGTTTTTGGCAGGGAATGGGAATAGCTTATTACCATGTGCATAATCACTCTTCATAGCCTTGAAATGGGGTTTCAGTATCTTCAAAAAAGAAAACCAAGTTACTAGACCAAGTTCCCAGGGTCATTAACCACTTGCTACTGCTCCCTCTATTCCTTTATCAAAGTTTGAAAGAACAGGACTGGGGGCAAAGTGAAGGAATGTTGGATTTGGGGTCAGAGGACCTCAATCAGAATCTGTACTCTATCTCTTGACAGCTATGTGACTTCAGAAAATATCATTTCATCACTCTGAGTCTCAGTTTCCTCAAATGCAAAAAAAGTGAGCTAAACTAAATGATCATGAAGGTCCACTATTCATTGATACTAAATTGTTCTTCCTCAAGGATTTGTATTCTATCAAATCATGCTTTTCTCTTTTTGAGACTCTTTCATCTGGACTCAGCTTTTGATTGTAGCAGTTGTTATTGATTCTAATTTCATGATATTCTATTACTCCTATTATCTTATGGAGCTATCAGGAATTCTAAAAATAATATGAATTTTAATTCACTTTCAATTTTAAAAACCTCATTTTTTTTTTTATAAACAGTTTGGAGAGTGGGCACAGATCATGAAATCAGGCAGCTGGGTGTCACCTAATTTTAATAGGAGTTTTATAAGGTTAATTTCCCCAAGCATATCATGAAGACAATATTAACAGAGACTCCACTTTAATGTGTGTGTGTGTGTGTGTGTGTGTGTGTGTGTGTGAGTGTATGTAATATCAGTATGGAACATGGAGACTACCACTAGGCAAAATTAAATCCTCTAGTTGTTTTTTTTTTTTTTAATAAATCTACCTTCCCAAGGTTAGCCAGACTATTTTATACCTCTAGCAAAACAAAATATTGACTTTTTGCTGGGCCTATAGACATAGGTGTTCAAGTGCTGTGTGAAGTATCAGAAACAGACAAGGGATGGATAGGACTTCGTTGTATTTGATGACTGTAGAAACTAGGGGAGATGCATGAGAACTGAGCCTATCATTTAATTGATTAGAAAACTTTCAGATAAGGAAACCTACTTGACCAATGAAACCCTTCTACCAGTGCTGGTGGGTACCTTCTCTTCAGGTTGCAGTCTTAGAGAATGGGGGTAGGGGGTGGGTGGAAATGAGAAGTTAAGTGATTTACCCAGGGTCACACAATCAGTATGGGTCAGCGGTAAGATTCAAACCCAATTTCCCCTTCCTTGGAGGCCACCTCTCTATCCACTGCCTATTGCAGAAATGGCTTTGGGCAAAACCCTATTCTAGAAAGAGGTTATTGGTACAACCTTAGAGATGTCAGAGAAAATATATAAGAATTTGTAAGGAATAAGAACACTAGAGAAAATCATGTGCCCTCCTGGCAATGGGTAAATAATACTAAGTTTCCCCAACCTGAAGGACTCATAAGATCAAGAAGGCCATGCAATTATATTAATTGTAATCAGATGTTGCATTTTAGTGTTTACAACAACCCTGGGAGATAGATGCTATTCTTATCTCCATTTTACAGATGAGGAAACTGAAGTGACTTGTCTAGGGTTATACAGCTACTAAATAGCTGGGGCTAGATTTGAACTCATGGTTTACCCGACTCCAGGTCCAGCACTCTATTTAATAACTCAAACTCTGGGAACATAAGGTGCTTCTGTGAAGAATCCTACCTTCTGACTCAGAGAAAACTTGAAACAAGGGAACTCACTACTTCTCTTAGAAGAGCCAAAAAGTCTGGGGCCCTTCTCAAGGAAGAGCTTTCATTTAAAGATGGCAGCTGTAACCACACTGACCTTGGAGGCACTGGCCTTGGAACTTTTGACAGTTAACTAGTCTTGATGAGACTGTGAACTGGGTCTGTATTTTTTCTTTTGGATACCTCACTGCTGTCCCAGCCACCTGATCCCAGCCTGATTTACCGATGACATCTGGGCACTGACGTTACCAGGGGTGGATAGGCCTGCATTTTTGTGCTTTTCTCCTCAGATTTCATTATTTCTATTGCTCTCTTCTGAACCCTTTTTTGCTTCTCTCTAAGTGGGCACCATAATTAGATCCAGTCCTTAATATATATACATATTCTTTTTTTTAAAGCTACATTTCCCCAAATATATGTAAAGATATTTTTTTGAGTTCCAAAATTTTCTCCCACCCTCCCTTACCTTCCCCTTCCCAATGCCAGCAAGCAATTTGATATAGGTTAGTGTTTCTTCTTTGAACCAATTCTGATGAGAGTGTGGCTCAAGTATTACCTGCTACCCTCCATTTTCTCCTCCATTGTAAAAGCTCTTCCTTGTATGATTCTTTAATGTGAGAAGATTCCTCTCATTTTTTCTCTCCCTTCTCCCTTCTACCAGTGAATCCTTTTTTCTCACCCCTTCATTTTTCTGGAGAGCATGCTAAAGGCATGTATCACATCCATGCCTTTTGTCTATGTAGAATTCTTCAAACTGATATAATAATGATAATGTTCTCAGGGGTTACATGTATCATCTTCCTGCATCAGAATGTAACCAGTTTAATTTTATTGAATCTTTTTAACCTTTTCATGTTTCTCTTGAATCTTGTGTTTGAATGTTATCTACTCAGTTTTTTTTCTTTTCATCAGAAATGTTTGAAAGTTCTGTATTTCATTATATATACATTTCCTCACCTCAAAGGATTAGACTGAATTTTGTTGGATAGGTGATTCTTGGTTGTAGTCCCAGCTCCTTTGCATTCTGGAATAGCATATTCCAAGCTCTCCACTTCTTTAAGTTGGACACTAAATCTTGTGTTATCCTGGCTGTGACTCCACAATACTTGAGTTGTTTGAAGTATTTGGCTGCTTGAAGTATTTTCTCTTTGACCTGGGAGCTGTAGAATTTGGAAATAATATTCCTGGGAGTTTTCACTTTGGGATCTCTTTCAGGAGGTAATTGGTGGATTCTTTCAGTTTCTATTTTGCCTTCTGGATTTAAGATATCAAGGCAGGGGGCAGCTAGATGGCACAGTGGATGGAGCATCGGCCCTGGAGTCAGGAGTACCGGAGTTCAAATCCAGCCTCAGACACTTAACACTTGCTAGCTGTGTGACCCTGGGCAAGTCACTTAACAATTGGGATTGCCTCACTAAAAAAAAAAGAAAGAAAGAAAAAAGAAAAAAAAAGATATCAAGGCAGGTTTTTTTTTTGTGTGTGAGGCAATTGGGGTTAAATGACCTGCTGTATTGCTGGGTAAAGGGTATGCACAGCTTTATAGCCCTTTGGGCATAATTCCAAATTGCTCTGTAGAATGGTTGGATCAGTTCACAGCTCCACCAACAATGCATTAGTGTTCCAATTTTTCCATAGCTTCTCCAAGATTTATTATTTTCCTTTTTTTGTCATATTAGTCAATCTGATAGGTGTCAGAGGCCAACTTTAATTTTTTTTTTTTTAGTGAGGCAATTGAGATTAAGTGACCTTCCCAGGGTCACACAGTCAGCAAGTGTCAAGTGTCTGAGGCCAGACCCGAACCCAGGTATTCCTGACTCCAGGGCCAATGCTCCATCCACTGTGCCACCTAGCTGGCCCCCAACTTAAATTTTTTTTTGTTTTTTAGTGAGGCAATTGGGGTTAAGTGACTTGCCCAGGGTCACACAGCTAGTAAGTGTTAAGTGTCTGAGGCTGGATTTGAACTCAGGTACTCCTGACTCCAGGGCCAGTGCTCTATCCACTGAGCCATCTAGCTACCCCCCAACTTTAATTTTTAAGAAGTTATTTTGTCCAGTGAGATTTTGTACCTCTTTTTCTATTTGGCAAATTCTTTTTTTTTTTTTGAAGAAATTCTTTTCTTTAGTGAATTTTTGAGCCTCTTTTACCAAGCTACTAATTCTCTTCATAATTTTATTGCATGAGAGAATCATAAAAAGGAGCAACAGTTTGAAAAATGGAGCAACAAAAAAATGAAAAAATGTACAAAAATTTACTGACTAAAATAAGTCCTTGGCCAAATGGAAAAGGAGGTAAAAGGCTAACTGGAAAAACACACAACTCCTTAACAATTAGAATCCGGCAAGTACAAGCTAATTACTAGATGAGACATCAAAAAATAATAAAATAAAATCAAAATAATGGAAAAAATAGAATAAAATGTGAAATATCTCATTGGAAAAACAACTGATCTGGAAAATAGATGAAGGAGAAATAATTTAAGAATTACTGACTATTTGAAAATCATGATTAAAAAAAAAAGTACCTGGACATGATACTTCTAGAAATTATAAAAGAAAAGTGCCCTAATATCCTATAACCATAAGGTAAAGTAGACATTGAAAGAATCCACTGATTACTTCCTGAAAGAGATCTCAAAACAAAAACTCCCAGGAACATTATAGCCAAATTCCAGAACTCAGAAGTAAAGGAGAAATTTTGTGGAACTGTAGTTAGGATTACACAAGATTTAGCAACTTCTTCTCTAGAGGAGCAGAGGGTTTGCAATATGATATTCTGGAAGGAGCTAGGATTATAACCAGGATTTACCTACCCAATGAAATTGAGCATAATCCATTAGGAAAAAAAAAACATTTTTCTTAGATAACTCTCATTTCTTTCCCCTGGTTTTCCCTCTACTACTCTTGGCTCTTTCTTTCCAGGGATTCTTGGTGGGCTTGGGTTCAAATACAATTTTTTCTTGAAGCTTTGTTTGTTTACATTGTCTTGTTCTGAGCTTGTGTCTCCATCTTCCCTGCCTCTGTAGTAGCTTTTTATGTTCAAAACTCTCTTTTTTTTGCTTATTTTCCAGTCTATTTCTTGGATTTGAGCTTTTTTTGGCGGGGGGGGGGGGGGCGGGGGGGGAGGCAATGAGTGTTAAGTGACTTGCCAAGGGTCACACAGCTAGTAAGTATCAAGTGTCTGAGGCTGGATATGCACTCAGGTTCTCCTGAATCCAGGGCCAGGGCTTTATCCACTGTACCACCTAGCTGCCCCCAGGTGGCTTTGAACTTTAAGTTAACATTGGGATCTGCTCACACAGGGGTTGTGGAAACACTATCCAAAGCTTCAGGCTTTTTTGTGCTGCTGTTTTCAGAGCTAGTTCTGGGGATCCGTAAGTTTTTGCTTCTTTCATGTTTCATGGTGTGATTCTGGGGGAGATAGAGTCACTGTTCTCCTGGTTTGCACTCTGGTCTTTACCCAGGAAGCACTACAGTCCCATGCAGCCACAAATGCTAGCATTCTCTTTTTCCTGTAACTACAACCAGGTCTCCTAGTGCTCTCTCTTCTTGGGCTTGGAATTGTGACTCATAACTCTGTAATAGAATTGCCACTTAGTACCAGCTGTACACAGTTCCAGCAAAGAGTCCCTGTAATCCTTTTCTGATCAATTGTCTGACCCCTCACCCTCACCTCACCATTTCTGGGCTGAGAGCTCTCAAAGCCGCTGCTGTGGCTGTGGCTACTTGGCTGTATTATTTCTTGTTCATTCATCTTATTTACTTTGGGTAGATTGACATCTGAGGATTATTAGAAATACAATAAAATCAGATTCTGGGGGAAATCTTTGTGTTAGGTTCCTCCTGAGAGCCTTCTGTCACCTGGTACCAGGTCAGATTCCTCTGTACACATTCCTCTGTTATTTAGAGTGTGATCATCTTCTGAGGGTGCACCTTGATCTTCCTTGTTGCTAAAGAAACTTTCTATTATTCTCAACTTTCTTTGTTTACTCATCTTGCTGTTTTTTAATTGACTGTGGGGCCCTACTTCCAAGCTACACTGTACCAAGCTTCAGAGGGACCCAGGTGTTTCAGTTTGAAGGAGGGAAGGTTTTTCCCTCACCTGGCCTGTACTCTGGTCAAGCTTATTTGCTAGTTAACCAGCCAGCTGAAGTGGTTCTTAGCTTTGAGGAACCTCCCCCATCTGGGCCTCCCTCTGTTTATGATTACTTCCTTGTTGCTGAATTCCTCCTTAGGTTCCACAGACACCCCTGCACTTTCACTCATAAGTACATTTAAGTATATTTAAGTATGGATAAGTACTCATAAGTACGCTTAAGTATGCATAAATACCCTTAAGTGAAGTTAAGTACCCTTAAATACCCTTAAGTATGCATAAGTACCATTAAGTACCCCTAAGTATGCTTGAGTACCTTTAAGTACCCTTAAGTGCTGTTAAGTATGCTTAAGCACCATTAAGTACCCCTAAGTATGCTTAAGTACCTTTAAGTATGCTTAAGTACCATTAAGTACTCCTAAGTACCCCCTGAGTACCTTTAAGTACCCTTAAGCACGCTTAAGTACCCCTTAGCATGCTTAAGTAACAATAAGTAACCTTAAGTACCCCTAAGTACTCTTAAGTACGCTTGAGTACGCTTAAGTACCATTAAGTACCCCTAAGTACCTTTAAGAACCATTAAGTACCGTTAAGTATGCTTAAGTACCGATAAGTACCCTTAAGTACCCCTTAAGTACCCTTAAGTACTCATAAGTACTTTTAAGTACCATTAAGTACCCTTAAGTATGCATAAGCACCCTTAAGTATGCTTAAGTGCCCATAAGTAAATATAAGCACCATTAAGTACCCCCTAAGTACTCTTAAGTACCCTTAAGTACCCATAAGTACCTTTAAGTGCCATTAAGTACCCTTAAGTGACCTTAAGTACTTTTAAGTACCATTAAGTACCTTTAAGTACGCTTAAGTATGCATAAGTACCCTTAAGTACACTTAAGTACCCCTGAGTACGCTTAAGTACCCTTAAGTATGCATAAGTACCCTTAAGTACCCATAAGTACCTTTATGTGCCATTAAGCACCCTTAAGTACCCCCAAGTACCCCTAAGTATGCTTGAGTACATTTAAGTACACTTAAGTACTCTTAAGTATGCATGAGCACCCTTAAGTACGCTTAAGTACCATTAAGTACCCCCTAAGCACTCTTAAGTACCCTTAAGTATGCATAAGTACCCTTAAGTACCCATAAGTACCCATAAGTACCTTTAAGTACCGTTAAGTACCCATAAGTATGCATAAGTACCCTTAGGAACCATTAAGTACCCTTAGGCATGCTTAAGTACCATTAAGTACCCCTGAGTACAAGTAAGTACCTTTAAGTGCCCTTGAGTACACTTAAGTACCCTTAAGTACTTTTGAGTATATTTAAGTACACATAAGTACATGTATATATAAGAACTCATATATATCAGTACTTATATAAGTAAGTGCTTATATATAGAAGTATATGTCTATACATATACTTGTATATAGAAGTACATATAAGTATTAAGGTACCCTTAAGTACCCTAAGCACTCTTAAGTACGCTTAAGTACACATAAGTACCTTTAAGTACCAATAAGTACCAATAAGTACCAATAAGTACCCTTAAGTACCCTTAAGTACTCTTAAGTACCGTTAAGTACCGTTAAGTACCGTTAAGTACTCTTAAGTACCCTTAAGTACCGTTAAGTACTCTTAAGTACCCTTAAGTACCTTTAAGTATGCATAAGTACTTTTAAGTACCATTAAGTGCTGTTAAGTATGCTTAAGTACCGTTAAGTACTCTTAAGTACCCTTAAACATGCATAAGTACCCTTAAGTACTCTTAAGCACCATTAAGTACACATAAGTACTTTTAAGTACCATTAAGCACCATTAAGTACACATGAGTACTTTTAAGTACCATTAAGTACCATTAAGCACCGTTAAGTATGCTTAAGTACCAATAAGTACACTTAAGCACCCTTAAGTACGCTTAAGTACCATTAAGCACCCCTAAGTACCTTTAAGTACCATTAAGTACCGTTGAGTATGCTTAAGTACCGTTAAGTACCGTT
This sequence comes from Dromiciops gliroides, assembly GCF_019393635.1. Taxonomy (NCBI): domain Eukaryota; kingdom Metazoa; phylum Chordata; class Mammalia; order Microbiotheria; family Microbiotheriidae; genus Dromiciops; species Dromiciops gliroides. The sequence goes on from NC_057862.1 coordinate 171,247,334, forward strand.
AAGTACCTATAAGTACCTTTAAGTACCGTTAAGTACCATTAAGTATGCTTAAGTACCCTTAAGTACTCTTAAGTACCCTTAAGTACACATAAGTATTTTTAAGTACCATTAAGTACCTTTAAGTACCATTAAGTACCCCTAAGTACGATTAAGTACCTTTAAGTGCCCTTGAGTATACTTAAGTACCCTTAAGTACCATTAAGTACCGTTAAGTATACTGAAGTACCAATAAGTACCCTTAAGTACCGTTAAGTACTCTTAAGTACTCTTAAGTACCCTTAAGTACCGTTAAGTACCCTTAAGTACTCTTAAGTACCGTTAAGTACACATAAGCATGCCGTTAAGTACCGTTAATTACCCTTAAGTATCCTTAAGTGCCTTAAGTATGCATAAGTACTTTTAAGTACCATTAAGTGCTGTTAAGTATGCTTAAGCACCGTTAAGTACTCTTAAGTACCCTTAAGCATGCATAAGTACCCTTAAGTACCCTTAAGTACCCTTAAGTACTCTTAAGTACACATAAGTACTTTTAAGTACCATTAAGCACCATTAAGCACAAATAAGTACCAATAAGTGCACTTAAGCACCCCTAAGTACCTTTAAGTACCATTAAGTACCGTTGAGTATGCTTAAGTACCGTTAAGTACCGCTAAGTACCTTTAAGTACCTTTAAGTACCTTTAAGTACCATTAAGTACCGTTAAGTATGCCTAAGTACCCTTAAGTACCCTTAAGTACACATAAGTACTTTTAAGTGCCCTTGAGTATACTTAAGTACCCTTAAGTACCCTTAAGTACCGTTAAGTGTACTGAAGTACCAATAAGTACCCTTAAGTACCCTTAAGTACCGTTAAGTACCCTTAAGTACTCTCAAGTACCGTTAAGTACACATAAGCACCGTTAAGTATGCTTAAGTACCCTTAAGTACTCTTAAGTACCCTTAAGTACACATAATTACCTTTAAGTACCATTAAGTACCCATAAGTACGATTAAGTACTTTTAAATGCCCTGGAGTACACTTAAGTACCCTTAAGTGCTTTTGAGTATATTTAAGTACACATAAGTACATGTATATATAAGAACTCATATATATCAGTACTTATATAAGTAAGTGCCAATAAGTACATATACTTATTGTCTATACATATACTTGTATATAGAAGTACATATAAGTATAAAGGTACCCTTAAGTACCCTTGAGTAAGCTTAAGTACCCCTTAGCATGCTTAAGTACCTATAAGTACCCTTAAGTACTCCTAAGTACTCTTAAGTACGCTTAAACATACATAAGTACCGTTAAGTACCGTTAAGTACCTTTAAGTACTCTTAAGTACCGTTAAGTACCCTTAAGTACCGTTAAGTACCTTTAAGTACTATTGAGTACCGTTATGTACCGTTAAGTACCCTTAAGTACCGTTAAGTACCCTTAAGTATGCATAAGTACTTTTAAGTATCCTTAAGTACCCTTAAGTACCTTTAAGTACTCTTAAGTACCATTAAGTACCCTTAAGTACCTTTAAGTACTCTTAAGTACCCTTAAGTACCGTTAAGTACCCTTAAGTATCCTTAAGTGCCTTAAGTATGCATAAGTACTTTTAAGTGCCATTAAGTGCTGTTAAGTATGCTTAAGTACCGTTAAGTACTCTTAAGTACCCTTAAGCATTCATAAGTATCCTTAAGTTCTCTTAAGTACCGTTAAGTACACATAAGTACTTTTAAGTACCATTAAGCACCGTTAAGTATGCTTAAGTACCAATAAGTACACTGAAGCACCCTTAAGTACGCTTAAGTACCATTAAGCACCCCTAAGTACCCTTAAGTACCATTAAGTACCATTGAGTATGCTTAAGTACCGTTAAGTGCCATAAGTACCCTTAAGTACCTTTAAGTACCATTAAGTACTGTTAAGTACCGTTAAGTACCGTTAAGTACCGTTAAGTACCTTTAAGTACTCTTAAGTGCCGTTAAGTACCCTTAAGTACCGTTAAGTACCGTTAAGTACCCTTAAGTATCTTCAAGTACCCTTAAGTATGCATAAGTACTTTTAAGTACCATTAAGTGCTGTTAAGTATGCTTAAGTACCGTTAAGTACTCTTAAGTACCCATGAGCATGCATAAGTACCCTTAAGTACTCTTAAGTACCCTTAAGTACTCTTAAGTACCGTTAAGTACACATAAGTACTTTTAAGTATCATTAAGCACCGTTAAGTATGCTTAAGTACCAATAAGTACACTTAAGCACCCTTAAGTACGCTTAAGTACCATTAAGCACCCCTAAGTACCTTTAAGTACCATTAAGTACCGTTGAGTATGCTTAAGTACCGGGATTCAGTTTACTAATCTTTAAATTTAGAGAGTACAACAAAATAGGATATTCCAGTTTAAAATCCCATGATCTAATTTAGTGCCTACTATCTACAAGGCATGGGGGGAGCTAGGTGGTACCAGTGGATAGAATGCTGGGCCTAGAGTCAGGAAGACTCATCTTCCCAAGTTCAAATCTGGCCTCAGATACTTACTAGAAGTGTGACCCTGGGCAATGAGCTGGAGAAAGAAATGGCAAACCATTCTAGTATCTTTGCCAAGGAAACTCCAAATGGGGTCACAAAGATCTAGCTTCAACTGAAATGACTGAAAAACAACAAATCTGTAATGCATTCTTCTGGGCCTCTCAATGAGCTTTTGCTGTACTTCAAGGAGCATGGATTGGGTGGTCCTTGGAATGAGAACCAGTATAGTGGGAGGGGGATGCACTGGGTTGAAAGGAGTGATGATCAAGGCAGCTCAGAAAACAAGGGGAGTAGAGAGTAAGGTGAGAAGAGGATCCATTGAGCTATGAGGAGAAAGTGTCAGTGAAATGCTGAGTACTAGGTCAATTATGAATGAAGGTGGCCAGTCAAATGGGTTGATCTGGTATGAGAGGGATTCTGGATTCTACATCATCCTTCTGCCATTAGCAATGGACAATAGCTCAAGGAACTATGATAAAGCTACTTATTAAACTGATTTTGTCTTATACCACTTACCTGAATTGAATATTTTTGAGCTCTTCTAGCTCTACTTGGAAATGAATTCCAGACCTAGATATACCATAGAAAGACCTAGAGCATTGGCTTAATTTGGTGCCCACAAGGTCTGTGGATTGATTTCGGGGTGGGGGGGGTCTGTGAAGTTGGATGAGAAAGGATTATATTTTAATTTCAATTTAATTTAATTTCATTTTAAATTCAATATAATTTCCCTTGTAATCTCACATGCCTTATTTTATACATTTAAAAACATTATTTTGAGGAGTCTATTGGTATCACTGGACTGTTGGAGTGATCTTTGTACAGAAGAAAGGTTAAGAATAAAAGGTACATATGGCTATGAGTGATGAGTTCATGATACTCATCTTGTGTATTTGTTCCTGGAAGATGCTATTTGTCTGTGTCTGTCCCTAGGGAGGTCACAGGAGGGAGTTGGGGGCAGCTGGTACAGGTTGGTCAGGTTAATGGGGGGTGGGTAGGGTGGCCACTGATGAGAAATGGTCCCAGATCACCCAGCAAAAGCCCCTGAGAGTGTGGTTCTGAGGTATCAGTATTTTCTGGGTGCTTTGAATATACTACACAGTAACATGCTTATTGAATGGAAGTATTTGTTGATAAATAAACAAGCATTCAATAAAATAAAATTCAATAAAATTTCTTGCTTGGCCCAGGATTCTACCTACTATTTCTTTAACTGCTAGGCAGGATTGGGGGACAAAACATTACCCCACTGCCAGGTTCATATACTACCTGTTCCCCTCTCTTTTCCACCTCTTTCTCTGGGATTAATAATCAAATCAATTCTATACTTGCTTCTGTGAAGGATGTGGCTATGAAGACATTTTTTTCCTTTAGATTCATTCCCTGTTCTCTAATACCCATCTATGTTATCTTCCTTCCTTGTTATCTCTAGCTTTCTCTTCTTTATCCTTCCATTGTAACCTTATTGTTAACAAATTGCCTTTTTATTATATCTTTGCCTTCCCTGCAGAAATTACTTACATATTTTGCATTCACTTGTATTGATGTTGTTTTCCCCTAATAGAATGTAAGCTCATTGAGAGCAAAGACTGTTTTGGTTTAACTTTATATCTGTAATGCTTAAGACACAATGAGCTGTATGACTATCTGGAAGGCAAAACAATAGAATCCATCTTTGCCCTGGGAGTTTATTTGAACTAACCTTGAAGGCCCATTTTCTGTTTCTTACTCATATTGTAGCTTATTTTTTTGAAGTTGATCCTGGGGCACAAGGGTCACTGTTTCAAACTTCTTGTGCTGGGAGATAGGGGCTGTGTCACTGGCTTTCTACTCTGAGGCCTCTATGGCTTGTGGATTCCTCAGTGTCCTGGGCTTGCTCCCTATGCTTGCTTCAGGTGCTGGGATGGCCCAGCCCAGTCATGGGTGGCCCTCCAGCTGGTAGCCTGCCCTCTCAGCTGGTGCTGGCAGATCTTACAACTGGCTGCTGTGCCACCAGCTTGCTGAGCCAGGATCAAGGGGCCTCAGTTGCTCTGCTGTGGCCAAGAGCTTCCTGCTGATTCACACAGACTCCTTCCATGCTGTACTGTGCTGAGCTGCACTGTGCTCCCCATTTACAGGAGTGAGACTGACCTTTCCTGAAGTCTAAATTATCTCCAGTTGGAAGATTGTGTCTCTCTGTCTTTTTGTAGGTTCTGTAGTTTCAGAATCTGTTTAGAGGCTTGATTTAATGTTCTTTTTGAGAGAACTGCAGGAGAGCTCAGGCAACTTGCTGGCTTCTCTCTGCCATCTTGGCTCCACCTCCCTATTAATAGGTTTTATTAGGGTTAATTAGGTTAATTGGGGGAATTTACTCACAAGAGGCCAGTTGTCCTGGGTAGCAGCAGGACAAAGAAACATCATGGATCCTTGCACCAACCCTAGACTAGGTCAGGCATTATACAGAAACAGAGAAAGAAGGCATGGTACCAGGATGGTCCAGAGTCACATGCAAGTTTTCCCATGGGACAGTTGAACTTCTTTTGCTGTGGAGTCATACATCACATTCCCACTCTGGTTTCTACTATACCCTAGGATATAGTCTACTCATGCCTCATCCCTGAATTCCAGTTTAAAAAAAATGTTTCTAGTTTGGATATATGATTTCATGTTTGAGTAACTTCCAGTGTGGAAACTCCTTTGAACAAATCAGTAATTAGTCTGTATTTTATAGTGTTAGGAAGTTAGCTGCCTGGGGCACTGACCAGGAGTTTAAGTAACTTGCCAGAAATTGAACCTTGGTCTTCATGATTCCCAAACTGTCCCTTTAGCCATTATTCCATGTTGTGTCTTCCCCAGAAAATCTGGGTGACTCCTAGTATTATAACTATTAAACCTGAAGAACAGTGACTCTCTAGGTAGGTGAAACTATGCTTTTTTACAGCCTTTTTACTGGATGGATGAAATCTACATGAATGAGAAAATAGAATGTCTATTATTTGTGATAAGTCCTCAATATCTATAGTTAATTTAACAGCAGAGAACACTGAGAGACTTCCTTCCATACAGTAAGTGCCAGAGTCCCAGCCACTGTTATAGATGGATGATTTAATAGCCACAGCCTCCAAAATCATGACTGCTTTTCAGCCCAAGTGGTTGTGACATCGGAGAATGGAGTAGAAGGCCTCCAGAATACTCCAAAGTGAAGGTGATCTCTGGTAATTGTTGTTTTTGAATACTTTCACTGTGCCCTTTCCATCATTTTTATGATAAGTAAGATGTCATCTCTGTGGCACCTGCAGGGTCTTGGTTGAGTAGTGCATGGGTTTAAAGCATTCGATTCCAGATTACTCATAAAGATTTCAACAGCCCTGTTCATTCATTTTAGAGACTAGTCAGTTTCCTCCAAGACTCACCAGCATCAGCGCACTCTAAATACTGGAGAAAAGCAAAAATTGGCCTCACAAAACAACCACCACCACTGCCAACAAAGCGTTCTTTTTGCAGAGTGAGGTTTTCTGTTTTCAGGCCAAAGTTCCCTTTTGGTTTCTTTTGAAATGCCACAACTTGTGTTGTTCAGTTACCAAAATGTTTTCTCTTTTTTTCTTCCTTCTTTGTTAGCCTCCAGTAATGGTCCTTCAGGTGAAGTACGTGCACTAGATCTGCTTGACAGTTTTTAGGGACTCCAGGTCCTCTGCCTTTGGAGTGAGATGGAGTTAGTATTTATTATTTAATCTGTCATTTCAGCACTAAGCTTTTTCACTCACCTGAGGAAAGCTGACATCTCTCAATCCTTCAGACAGATGACCCACATGTTTTCTTAGTTCGGGGATGGGTGCAAGCCAGCAAGTGTTTTTCAATTAGTGAGATGGGGCTGACATTTTGGCTTTGCTGGGATGTGGCTGCTATCTTTGAGGCACACAGATGTCATTTTTCTTGGTGCTAAATGAGGCCATCATTTGTCATGTGGTGATGATCAGATGTGATTTTTTTTTAAGTTTAGTAAGAAGCTCGGTTTGAGTATCTCTGAAGGGTAGTATAATAAGAAAGCAATTGTACATTTGTTTGAATTTTTTAAAAGTAATAAACATTTTTATTTACAGTTTTGGGTTCCAATTTTTATCTCTCCTTTCCTCCTCCCCGCCCCCAGGCTGTAAGCAATCAGATATTGGTTATACATGTACAATTACGTAAAGCATTGCCATATTAATCAGTTTTTGTAAGAAAACTTGAATAAAAGAAAAAATGAAAGTGAAAATAGTATGCTTCAGTCTGTTTCCCATCAATATCAGTTCTTTTTTTGGAGGTTTCATCAATAGTCCTTTGGGATTGTCTTAGATAATTGTATTGCTGAGAACAGTTAAGTCTTTCACAGTTCTTCATCAAACAATATTGCTGTCTCTGTGCATAATGTTTTCTTGGTGCTGTTCTCTTCACTGTACATCAGTTCATGCAATTGTACATTTATATTGGAGATTTGGGGAATTTTTCCTGGCAAGTTCCTGTCAGTATTCTGGTGGAGATGGAGGATGATAGAGATTTGATAGGGCTTCAAGTCCCTCTTCCTTACCTTTGTTAGAATTTGAACCACACTCACTGCTGAGAGGGACATTGTGAGAATCAGGCCTGAAAAGAAAACATGTGACTTTGGCATCTGGAAGTGACCTTTCTGGGATTTTGAAGGTTGGATTGGGATCTGGAAGTTGTGCCTAACACCTGTGTGGGTCATGTCAATCAGTGCTATCAGCCAATTAGCTTGGAGCTGTGTGTGAGGACAGCCCTGCTTCCTGTTTCACAGGTGGCTTCTGAGAGAAGCAGCTAAGGATCTGTGTATTTTCGTCCAGACTTTGGCATGGTGGCCACTTAACTCTGTTTGCCTTAGTTTCCTCATCTGTAACATGAACCGGAGAAGCAAACAGCAAACCTCTCCAGTATCTTTGCCAAGAAAATCCCAAAAGGAGTCAAGAAGAGTCAGACACAACTGAAATGACTGAATAACAAATACCTTTACCTACTCCCACAAATACTTGATAGACATCCATGAGGTCAGAGACAATATTTTATTTGGCCTTAATATTTCCCCCAGCTCTCATCATAGGTGAAGATGGAGAAATTGAAGAATAATTTTTACCTTGGGCAATTACTGGTCATGACTTGTGTCTGTTAAGGGCTAAAATTCTAGCTAGTCTGTCTAAAATATCTAAGTAAGTACCCAGCAGGTGGCATCATTCCAATCGTTACAGTCCCCCCTGTTGTTCCTCAAGAAACAAAATGTTTCCTTGACGGAACAGTAAAAACAATATAATAACTATTGCTAACTAATAATATGTGAACAACAATATAGAAAAGGAAGAGAGGAAAGTTTTGTCCAGAGGGGCGATTTTTTTTTTGTCCTCATGAACCGACGCTTTGACATTAGTCTTGCAAAGGGAGGGCCTCTGCAGAGAATACATGTTACAGATGGTGTATATTATAACAGAAAGAGAAAAAAAAACAACAAATCAAAACTGTTCATTTAAAGTCTCTGAAAGTCTTTTCTCAGATGTCCTCTAGGTGTAGTCGTGGAATGGAAGTCTTTTCAGGGGTTGATGTGTGGATGCTGGTAATCAGCCAGGAAAATTTCCTACAAAATTGAGCTTAACACAACTTTAAAATAGCTTTGTCAATAATCAAATCAAACAATGAAAGTTCTCAAAAACATGTCTAAGGGAATTCAGAATCTTAGTTGTTACACATGAAACATATAATAAAACAAAAATTGAACCATTCTTTAAAATTACATTATTATTATAGTCCCCCCTTATGGAGAGTAATTGAGAAGACAATTGCTGCGATATTAATTTTTAAAAATAATTTTTATCTTTGTTTCATCACTTTTTGCATCATCTGCCTAATTATCCTCATGCCATTATGAGAAATTAGAAAATCTAATATAATTGGTAACAGGTGTCAAGGCCAAATTCAACACTGTTATTTATCATGACACCTGAGATAATTATGGGGGTTACCATAAAAGAACAGAGAAATGATGGGATATGAGCATTCCCACACTTGAGCAATATGTACTGTCCATGCAGTATGCCAGGCTTAAAATAGGTGGATGGAATATATGTCCATGCCACCGAACATATTGGAGGAAACTGAGTCAGACTTAATCAGATGCATGGGATTGAGATGTCCATGGCATCAGGCATATAGGAGGGAGCATAGAAGCCAGGTGTAGAAGTGAGATGGGTGGGATGAATACTTCCAGCCATCTGTACAATATTGTGGGGAAAAAGAGAATAAAATATTAAACCAAGAGAATCCAACCTCAACATTTGTCAAAAGCCGTTCCCTCGGCCATACCTTGACTTCATGCATGTCTCCCCTCATGTGACAGTTCAGCGTCTGCTCTTGCATGTATTCCTCTTGTGATTGGATGGCATCTTGGCCAACTGGCATCTGATAACTCAGAATAATGGCAATTAATGTCTTAAATGATAAATTCCCATAATTTAAAATCTCATATGGATTTAAAAATTGAGGATAATAAATGATTGCAAAAAAATGTGAATACATCTTGACTCAGAACACAATATATAATTATGCAACAATTTCAAATAATACCCCTTTTTTTTACTTAGTATACAATTACTTTTGTGAAAAATCAGAACATATTTGAATACAAGTTAAAGCACAACACAATCTCAAAGACAACTTTTACAAATGTTCCCCTCTTTTTTTTTTTTTTTTGGAATATGCTTATCAAAAATAATACTTCTAGAATCAATTTACACTTGCCATGGCAACCAATTTGCCAGGGAAATGCTTTAAAGAGTTTGATCAAATAATCAGTTGAGAAAAAATAATAAAAACAAACAACTCAGAATATGGGAGCACAATACTCCTAGAATTAACATTGCATTATGAAATCAAAACCATCTTGCAATTTTTTCAAAATTAGATAAATGAATAGAAGAAAATACACATGGAACAATAAAAGACAATGAAATTCAAACTAGGGAAATCTAAATGAATATGAACTTAATATTAATGAGTCTTATAAAATATGAACTTGATCACAACTATAAAAAGCTTTTACAAATATTCTCCTTGTTTTAAAAACTAAGTATAAGACACAATCTCAAAAGCCTGAAAATCTCTATGAAAATAAACCCATACCATTAATTTCAAAAGGTATATATAATAGCATAGAAATCCTATGTAACCTCTGAACTGACATTAATACTCTGAGTGAATTCAGAACACTTTTGATTCCGATATCTAAAATCCCCAATACTCATATCAATACCTTGCTGCTTACTTCCACATTTCTGTAAAATATATACCCTCCCATGGCAAAAGAAGCGGAGTCTTGAACTATGTTGATTGTCATTCTTATTCAGCTTAAGTTTTTCTTCTTTAACCCCTCTATATTGTCTGTCGGGCTTTTCACCATACAAATGCTTTATAAGATTACTAATTAAAGACAAAAGCAGGTTAGCAAAATTATGAACAAAACGAGCATATCTGGAATTTAAAGAGTTTTCTAAGATTGTCTCAAAAGCACAGCCAGGCCGGGGAAGGGCTGAGCCTGAAGCTGCAAATGCGGGTAGAAAAAGTTGAGCATGCGCACCAGATCTCTGGACTTCCCAGGCAGGGGAAGCTATGGGCTTGGCCATAGGAGGAGTAGAGGGTGGGGTCTGGAGAGGAGGGGAGGGACCAGAGCAATTTGAATCAGACTTGATTTTGAACTCAGGCCTGGATTCCTCTTCCCCCACTTTGCCTCCAGGTGCTAGGGGATTAAAAGCTTCTAGAGGGTGGGTCATTGCCTCCAGGCATGCAAAATTAGAGCAACAATTAGTGTTAGAATTGGGAAAAGCTGCAGGAATCTCTTCAGGTTTCTCTGAAAAAGCATGGTTGGGAGAGGGAGAGATATTTCCTTGTGTGAGTAAGTTGCTGGCTCTTTTAACAAAAAGAAAAAGAAAAATAGAAAATCCACAAAAACAAAGCATTAACATGATCTTATCTCCCATTTGTCTGGTTAAACAGACTAAAATCAAAAATAGGGTAATTAGGGAGTTTAAAAGGTCCATTCGAAAAAATTTAAAGGGAAAACACAGCCAGTACACCAGTACTTAGCAGTTAAAGGGAGAGGGAGGGGAAATTTCTTACCCAACCAGAAGATCAGAAGAAGACTGAGGTTTAGCTTTCCTCTTCGTGGTCAGCCATCTGTTAGGGGCTAAAATTCTAGCTAGTCTGTCTAAAATATCTAATGAGTGGTCGCCAATAAATTATAAGCTTCAGCAAGAGTTAGACTTTTAAGCATTTATTAAGGAGAATAAGAATTTGATAAAGAGAGAGAGAAAGGCCTAGATTCCTATCTATTAAAGGGAGAGCACATTTCTAGCTCCCTTCTCAGCCAGAGTCCAGAGGAAAGAGCTGAGACTGAGTGCCAGTCTCTTCCTTCCTCCTCCCACTAGCCCGCATCACTTCCTGACTCCTGGTCTTGCCCTCAAAGACCTTCGCTTCATGGGCAGAACTCTTCTACAGTAAGTATCCAGCAGGTGGCATCATTCCAATCGTTACATGGCCTATGCCTGTTGGGCTGTATCCATTCATTTGGCCCTAGGAATGGGAAATGGAGTGGGGAAAAAGTACATATTGAAAGGAGATTAGCAGGTGACCCACTGGAATTATTACCTTTCATCATTGATTGACTCTCAACACATGTGAAAGTCTAAAGACATCTAAAGGCATCTAAGAAAGTTAAGTCTTCTTGGCTCCAGTTCTGGCCACCTTCTCTACCTCTTTTGCCAATGGGTAATAACCAAGGTTACTATTTAACTAAGAAAGACCTCTGGGGAGGAAAAATTACTCTGCAAAACAATACTGGACCAAAGGAAAGGCCATCTTGGTATTGAATGTACCTGAATAGTTGGTACTAAAGTGTAAGCTTGTCTAGTCCACTCTCTGAGTTTTATTGATGAGGTGGTCAGAGACCTGAATTTGGTATCTTGAAAGAAGCCAACATTTATTAGGTGCCTAAATACCTTACACATATCACCTCGTTTGATCCTCACAACCACGCTGGGAGATAGGTGCTATTAATATCTCCATTTCTTACAGATGAACAAACTGGGGCAAACAGGTTAAGTGACTTACTCAAGATCAGAAAACTAAATGTCTGAGGCTGGATTACAATTTGGGTGTCTTCAGAATGTAAACCCATCACTCTATTCACCACCCAGCTGCCTAGGGAGGCTGGAGTTTGAATCCTGGTTTTCACATAAGCTAGTCTTGAGCCTTTTGGACAAGTTAAGCCCTTTGGCCTTACAATTGGATAAGACAAGCTGTAGTTATTTACTACTAGTCTTTTAGGCATATCAACCTCTAGCTGATGGAACTTTTCTTTTTTCCAGTATAATTTAGTAAATTGATTGTTCTTCCTCAGAGGTATTCCTTAGTTAAATAGTAGCCAGGGTTGTTACCCACTGATCAAAGGGCAGTTGATAGAGTGTTAGAAGTGGAGCCAGGAAGACCTGGGTTTTCAATTACCACTTGGACACTAGCTGGGTGACCATGGGCAAGTCACTTAATATCTCTCTGAACCTTGGCTTCCTCATCTATAAACGGGATCCAGTTCTCAGGATTAGCAGGAAGCTCCAATGAAATAATGTATGTAAAGCACTTTTCAAGCCCTAGAAGTACTACAGGCATCATTTTAAACTTATTTATCACACCTGCGATTTGTCAATTCAGGAAACTCCAGGCTGAAGAACTTCCTCAATCAATGCAGATTAATTAGCACCTTTTCTATAATTTAGCTTTATAGAGTTGCTTGAGAACCAAGAATTAAGGTGGTTTACCAGGGATCACATAACCAGTAGGTGTTAGAGGCTGAACCTTTACCCAGGGTCTTTCTGCCCGAGGCCAGTTCTCTATCCACCACATGTCGGTTGTTATTAATTTTTATTTCATTCAGGTACATTATTGAGAAGGCATAAATTTCAATAGGGTGCCTTTTTAGGGGAAAAATACAGCCCTCTAGGATTTTAGCAGTTCTTGGCATGCAGAAGCAAAAATAATAAAATGAGATAAACCTTAAGGTTTTGCAAACCTTAAAGTGTTATATAACTGCTAGCTATTAGTGATAGATTATTAATAATAATAGGTAGCATTTAGATAGTTCTTTACTCCCCCCTGAACCTTCTCTCCTCTCCTCCCCCTCTTCCTCTTCTCCTTCCCTCCTCTCCCCTCTTTTTCCTCTCTTCCTTCTCCCCTCCTCTCCTCTCTTCCCCTCCTTCTTCGTGTATTATTATTAATAGCTAGTATTAGCTATTAATATGGCACTTTACAAATATTATCTCCTTTTATTTTCACACCACCACCCTGAAAGGTAGGTACTCTTATTATCCTCATTTTACAAATGGAGAAACTGAGGTAGGCAGTGATTAAGCAACTTGTTCATGATCACACAGCTAAGAAAGTGTTTGAGGTCCAATTTGTACTTAGGTCTTCCTTGATTTCAGGCTCAGTGCTCTCACCATTGAACCACCTAACTGTTATCTTAGAAAGGAACCTTTGGGTCTGCTCTTTACTCTGCAGCACTCCTACACTTAGTAGTTTTTGGGGAGGGCTGGAATGGCCCCATTCCTTTCATCCCTTGTGTACTTCTCCCTAAGCTCAGTAATGCTTCTAGGAGGGAGGATAAAGTTATCTAAGAGTATACTCTTCAGTGCCAAGGTTAGGTTAGCATTTATATTAGCATACTGTAGATAACAGATGTCTAAGTGTGTGAAAGCAAGCATCCTTCAGTGTAGCCATACCAAGGAGCTGTTTCTTTCCAATCTGCACTTCCATTTTTATTGACTTTTTCCCCACTGCTGGCTTAGGGCCATTGCTTTTCCATCATGAGAAAAGGCTATCGATGGAGGCAATTTTGCTTTCTCCCCCTGCTGGGAACTCTCCAGAGCTTGTGTTTTCAGATCAGAGATGACACCTTTGGGGAGGGGGTGGGGGAATACACTTGAGAAGCAATGTCATAAATAGGGCTGGTGTCAGCCCTTGATTTAATGTCTTGCTCTATCTGGTCATGAATTATATATTCTTTTTCAGATTGATCATTTCTCCTGTTGATAAAGGGACATTGCCTTTCCAAGTGGCTTTGCCCCATGACCCAAAAGATATACCGATGCATCAAAATTCTCAGGGGCTGACAACTCCACTGAACTTTCAAGGCCATAAATCTGCAGTGAGAACTGGAGAGGCATTTGGAAGGCAGGCATTTGCTGGGAAGTTATGCTTTCTCCTCACTTAGTATGCATCAGCTTCCTTAATTGCAATTCCTTCTGCCCAGTTTGATTTGCAAATTGATTGTTCTTCCCTGGAAGTCTTCCTTAATTAAACAGTAACCACACTACCCACTGGAAAAGGTGGTATTTTCAGTTTCACAATTCCTTTCAAACTCTCAAGAAATTTCCCTTTTCTCTTTATAGATCAACAGCAGAATTAACGTGGCTCCCACTATATGGTACAGAGCAACACTAGTTATTAAGGGAGGAACTTGCCAAGGAGAAGAAAGAAGCAGGACCCTGCCCTTCAGGAGCTGTGAGGGAATCCAGAGAGCCTTTTTCACATTTATTTAGAGCCTAACTTCTTTCATATCCTGATTATGGCACAGTGGATAGAGTGCCGTGGACTCACAGTCCTGAAAATCTGAACACAAATATTATTTTTGACATTTTCTAGCTCTGGGATCCTGGGCAAGTTACTTAAGCCTCTCTTTGCCTCAGTTTCCTCATCTGCAAAATGAGTTAATAATAGCCCCTACATTGTAGGGTTGTTGTGAGGATCACATGGGATAATTGTAAAGCACAGTGCCTAGAACATAGTAAGTACTATATAAATGCCAGCTCTTACTACTACTACCAGCAGCAGCAGCAGCAGCAGCAGCAGCACCACCACCACCACCACCACCACTACTTTCACTGTGCTATGCTAAGATAGAAACACAGAAACACCTAATGTACATATCCACATATTCACAACATGTCTGTTGTGAATGGGGTGGCATGTTATAGACCATGCTTGAAATCTCACTGTGTCTAAATTAGCAAATTTCTTCTTACTCAGACCAAGACAGCCTGTTATAGAACAAATAACTTCATGACTAATAATGCTGTTTTCCCTTTTTTGTTTTAGAGTTAGGCCTTTGATTTCCTTGGTAGGAGGAACTCCCAGTAGGGAAATTCCCTCTACCAATGTATACTGGTGATTTAACAAAAGTATATTGGTGATTTAACAAATGACTTTTGTCATTATCAAAAGCATTATAGATTTAGAGCTTGAATGAAGCATGAATGAGGAAACTGAGGCACAGGGATGTTAAGTGACTTGCCCTAGATAACACAGATAATCAGACTCCTAAGACAGTGCTTTTCCCATGGAACCCTATTGCCTCTCTGTAAGAACAGACCAATTGGTTCTTTAAACCTCCCATTATCAGCCTGAACCAAGAACCAAGGATATATGACTTTATGTTTCAAGGGAAGGTTGGGACTGGGCTGTGGGGAAGAGAAGGGGTATCTGCAAATGAAGTGACTATTGTAAAATCAAAAGGAATGAATAAAACTTACAACAAAAAGGAAGGAAGGAAGGACGGAAGGAAGAAAGAAGAAAGAAAAAGGAAGGAAGAAAGGAAGGAAGGAAGGAAGAAAGGAAGGAAGGAAGGAAGAAAGGAAGAAAGGAAGAGAGAAAGAGAGAGAAAGAAAGAGAAAGAAAGAGAAAGAATCACAATGAACCTAGCCTTCACCTAGCTGGGTGAGAAATTTTGGCCCTGCTTCATTAACTTCACGCTCTTTCCCCTTCCTTGCCAACCCCGTTCCTCAATTCTCACCTCTGCCCACAGAATATTGCCTGGCTGCCCAGCTGCTGCTCTGACCTGCATTAGATTAAGTGGGAAGATGCTGGGAATGAGTCAAGTCAAATTGTAGAGAGAGGCAAGGTCAAGAGTAGGCCCCAAGCTTGGAGGAGGGGTTGTGACCTTTAGGCAAAGCCTTTGCAGAGGTAGAGCATGTGATAGGGACTGGAGCCTCCACAGCTTGCCCCGGGCTTACTCTACCCTTCCAGAGCAAGGGCAGGAATTGGGTATGCAAGCACCCCAGGTATTGCCAGACTGAAACCACAGAGCAGAGAGGGAGCCTGTCTAGAGTGTGGGCTCTTAGCCAGCCACCCCTTGGGATAACTAATTAAACCACAAGGAAGAAACGGCTGTCCCAATAGTCACGTGGTGAGTGTTCCAAGAGTGGGGCTAATTTAATTTAGGGAGTGACCTTTATGAAGGTCAGGAGTCCTTTAAGTCACATGGATATGGGGTGCAGTCTTCCCTCCCTCCCTCTCCTTCCCAGGAGGTCATCTGACCTATTTTTCTAAGTGGGAAGATTATGTTTATAAGGTCTGGAGACCATCATTCATTTCCTTTTTGCTATTTTTTCCATCTAGGGAAGACAGCCTTGCATCTTTGTCCTTTGTACCATTAATCAGAGTGTTAGCCCCTCTATTCAAAATAGCACAGTACTTCTGGCTTGTTTAGGTTCACCTCAGCCCCCTAAGCAGGAGAATTATGCTCATAATATGCAGAGACTATCATTTATTTCTTTTATGATAAATTAAAAAAAATAAATTCAAGGAAGCAAACCTAGTATTTTTATCTCTTATTCAAATATGATTACCACTTGTTAGATGGTGAACTGGGACAAAGTTATTCAAACTGGTCTGACATTTTCAGTTTGTTTAGTTCATTCTTTTTCTCTCCTGTTCTTTCCTGCTTTCTCCTGTCCCACCCCTCCAATGACTGTCACAGCTAATAAGTGTCAAGTGTCTGAGGCCAGATTTGAACTATATTCAGGTCCTCCTGAATTCATGGTCAGTGCTCTATCCACAGAATAATGTTTCAAAATTCATAAAATGTGTGTTGTTGTACAGTCATTTTTCAGTCATGTCTGACTCTTCATGACCCCATTTGGGGAGAAGATGGTGAATCAGCAGGACTACCTTATCTTCCAAGACACCATAGATGGAGAGTTGGAAGGGATCTCAGAGCCCATCTGCTCTCCCTCCTCAGATCCCTCATTTTATAGACGATTAAATTGAGGTCCACAGGGATTAGGTGACTTGCACAGGGCCCCATAGGTATGAGACAGTAATTATAAAGCACTTAGTGCAGTACCCGGAACATAGTGCTACAGAGATATTAGGTATGATGATGATGCATCAGACGCAGGGTCTTGAGCCAGTTCCTCTGACCCTAGAGCCAGCGTTCTTCCCCTGTACCATGTTGGTTCTTGGGAAAATGTTTAGGAAAACACAGTGAAGTCCCTGGCTAAATCTGTACCTACCGGTTCCCAGCTCTGTTCAGTGTATAAGCAAGGGTGTGCTGGTAAATGGTTAACAACTGGCTGGGGGCGCACTTTTCAGTTTAATCAACATTAACAACATTTTTCTCCATCACTTTCTTAAGTCTTAACAATCAACAAAACAATAAATCAAGTCTTTATTTGTAGCAGTTTGCTGTTTATGGAGGCATAATGCTCACAATGAAAATTTGGCAATTTGCTCCTGGACGTAGCCAGTTCAAATTGGCTTCAGCACACCCTTGTGGATAACTTATTATAGTTTCTTCTCTAAATAATATCTGTTCTTTAGCATTGGTCTTGAGGAACCACACCATTGTCATCAAAATCACTGTTATTCAGGTAGCTGAGGCTGGGTATTCACATTTTCTGAAGAAGGGAACACGGCACAATTAGACTTTCTTATCATCTCCTGCTTTCATATTTGCAGAAAGGTCTTTGTATGTGCAACAACAGTGTGAGGGAGTAAGTAAACAGAGTGCTGGGCTCAGAGCCAGGAAGATGTGGGTTCAGAGATTATGGTTCCTCTGCATATTTGCCTTTCCTTTACATTATGACACGGCTGGAGAGCTATTGTGCTTAATTGTGGCAATGTCTATTAAGACTCGAGGTTCAGAGGAGGAACTTCCCAGTTAATCTCATTATAGCCTTAAAAGACCATAGAGTCCCCATCCTAGACTATTTCATTCTGACAGTATTCTTAAACCAAATGAGCTAAATGGTTTTGTCAATGTTCTGACATTTAAATTAGACCACATGCTAAGGTCTGATTTTCCAAGAGGTAGATCTGGCTCCTTTCCCTCCTTAGCCTCCTATAATGATGGCTGTTGGGGGAAGTTGAGGCTGGTGGAGTTTGAGCTGTTGTTTTTTAGATGTTTCAGCCATGCCCAACTCTTCCTGACCCTATTTAGGAGTTTTGTTTTGTTTTGTTTTGTTTTCCAGGGCAGTGAGGGTTAAGTGACTTGTCCAGGGTCACACAGCTAGTAAGCGTCAAATGTCTGGGGACCAGATTTGAACTCAGGTCCTCCTGAATCCAGGGCCGGTGCTTTATCCACTGTGCCACCTAGCTGTCCCCAATTGGTTCCCTTCTTGATAAAAATGTTCATGTTTAATTTCTATTAAAAGAGAAATGCTGATTTCTGTATCTTAACAGGAGATGGGCAATGGAGATTATGCACAATAATGGATTTTCTCACCTACTGACAATGCCCTAGAGCAATCTTAAACTACTAAAGCTTTAATCTATTAAAGACTTTTGGGACACTGTATATGGTACCAGCCCCCAAAGAGCTTAATAATCTGGTGGGGGTGATGAAATTTATACACAAATAGCTAATATATAGGGTGGGCCAATATGTGACAGATAACCTAGGAGTGGTACAAATGATGATATAGGAATTCAGAAGAGGAAAAGGATTTTAGGTTTTTTTGGTATTAATTGATTAACCTGTTATGAAAACTGTTTCACTCCCCATTCTCTAACAGACCTTAAGGACAGAGGCCATCTCATACTCATCTATCCCTGTCAACCACTAATGTACAATAAACACTCAGGTTGTTTGCTTGTTTTTTTCTTTTTTTTTTTAATGAATGGATCACTTTTCCCAACTACATCTCTACTGGGTTAAGCCCTTCATCTACAAGGGGGCATGAGGCCAGTCAAGGATCATCTTGTGATGTTCTTGGGACATACTTTGGGATAAACACACAGAACTATGGAAACTTTGCGTTAGTCTTTCCCAGGGGCAGCTGGTGATGGCTAATTGCTGTTGTTTGATAGGGCAGGCCTTCTTAAACTTTTTCCACTGAGAGAGTAAGATCAGCAAAATCCTGGGGCCAGCCTCGCTGGATCCCTGCCAACACCTCTTCAGCTGGAGCATTTGGAAGCCTCCTCTGCTGGTGGCCGCATCCACTGCTAACAATGCGACAAACAATTCCTCTTTTCCCCACGTGTAAGACTTGAGGAGAAGCGTCATGGGGGAGATTAATAGAAGGGTTCCTCTCCCTTAGAGGGCATATTCACAATCTTCTTTTAAGAGACAAAGGGGAGAACTAAACCCAGTGAAAGTGCTTTCTGTTCTCCAGGGCATACATCTCTCTACTCATGAAGTTGAATAGAACTCATTATGTGAAAACAGTACCTTTTATCTTCAAGGATCCCCAATCACATACAATCACATGTCTACAATGACATGACAATGAAGGTTATTTCGTTGAACTGCCCTACAGAAATGCCACCACCTCCACGATACAGCTGCAGGAAAGATGTTTGGTGCTGTGCAAAAAAACACCACATGACTCTAGCCTATTTAGAAGGTCATAAGCTGATGAGAGTTTTGAGATCATGTATCTAAAATTATGGAGAAAATCTGTATTAATTAAAAAGAAGATGAGCAACCTGCCTTCTAGCTACTCATGAGGAAATGAAAAAGATGCAATAAGCAAGATTCTGGTTTGGCATTGTTGTGCAATTAAGTGAGAAATGCTGAATTCCATATCAATTATATATTCTCATATAGAGGGGGCCGTGGGCAACCAGCAGTATAATTGGAATTGAAGACTGGAGATGAAGCTTTAGAGGTCTTATCCCTAAATAATCATTCATCAGAGTAGGGACAACTCCTGGATGGGGTGGGGAAGCTGGAGGGGAAGGGAGGGAAGGTGAGTGGGGGGAAGATGGGCAATGTTAGAACCCTGATGAAAGGGAAGCGAATTGGAAATGATCTCAAGCACATTCGATTCCATTACTCCAACAATAATAGCTTGCATTTATATATCACATTATGGTTTGCAAAGTACTTTACAAACATGTCGTTTTATCCTGGCAAAAAACCTGGGGAGTTGATACTATTATCATCCCCATTTTACAGATGAGAAAACTGAGGCAGACCAATGCAAAGTGACTTGCCCAGGGTCACACAGCTAGTAAGTGTCTAAATCAGATTTGGACTCAGGTCCTCCTGACTCCAGGTCTACCACTAAATTGACTGTATCACTTAGCTGCCTCTAGCATTTTAAAACTTTCTCTGGGGACCTTTTCCCTGAATTTCAAAAAACGATTGAAGTGGGCTGGGTGGAGCCTGGCAATTGTCACAGTATAGATAGACTGTGCATGCTGTGTATGCCTACTTCTTCCTATTTAAGGGAATAAAGAAAATGAAGATTAAAATTTTTTTTTTGTCTTATTGGTCTCAGCAAATCCTCTCATAATATCCTGTGATACACATGCATTTCAGAGCTAGAACACAGGCTTTTTTATTAGTTTACTTTCAAGAAGATTGGTCTTAGGATGACATCAGGACCAGGAATTTTCTTTAAAAAAAATCCAGGCACGGGCAGTTAGGTGGCGCAGTGGATAAAGTCCTGGCCCTGGATTCAGGAGGACCTGAGTTCAAATCCGGCCTCAGACACTTGACACTTACTAGCTGTGTGACCCTGGGCAAGTCACTTAACTCTCATTGCCCCGCAAAAAAAAAAAAAAATCCAGGCACCCCATGAATATTCTGTGTTGTTTGTGCCGCCCTTTTGTTAATTTCAAACATGGTTCATCTTGGGGTTTGCTTTCATGGGAACACAAGAGAAGCTAGGATGCTGAAGGAAGGCCACCATCTTTTGAACTTTAAATCTTTTCATAGGCCCCTGTTTATTCTGAATTTATTTCAGAGAACCAACCTTAGCAAATCAATAGATCCTTCCTGAAAAACTACTATTAGTTTCATATTTTTATATGTTTAAATAAATGATCTAGTCCAGGTTGTTAGTGCTTTATACAGGTTCATATAACCAAAAGATCAATATAAAATTCCTGCTCCCAGGGTGGGAAGACTCCACAAGTAGGAGATGGGGGAAGGTTTGGCTAGACAACGTTCTGTCTGAAGACCTGGAATTGTTAAAAGACTGAAAACTCAATATGAGCCAACTATATGACAAGGCAGGTAAGAAAGCCAATGTAATCTTAAAGTGCCTTGGGAGATGAAGAGAGAGCAGCCAGGAGGTAAGGAAGTAATCAACTCTTTTCTTCCTTGGTCAGACCATACTAGGAACACTGTTTTGGGTGCCATATTTGAAGAAGGACATTGATCAGCTAAATAGTATCTAGAAGACAGTGAAGGGCTTGGAGTTCATCTCATGTGGCTATAAATGGAAGTACCTGGGGAAATTTAGCCTGGAAAGGACAAAACTAGGGAAGGGCATGCTAGCTGGCTTCTGGTATTTCAAGGGCTGTCATCAAGGGGAGGTCAAAATAGGACAATGGTCAAAAGGGATAGAGATGCAGATTTTGCTTAGCATTTATTGGCAGAAGTGTTTGAAGAGATTTCGGTTGTTCCAGAGAGTTTTGAAATGTCAATATGATTTGAACTATGGGATCTAGGACAAGAATGTCTTTCTGAGGCCCACCTTGGCTTTTAAGCTGTAAAATGAGGAGGTTGGTCTAGATCAGGCTTTTTTTTTTTTTTTTTTGGTGGTACAAAGAGGATTAAGTGACTTGTCCAGGGTCATACAGATAGTAATTGTCAAGTGTCTGATGTTGGATTTGAATGCAGGTCCTCCTGAATCCAGGGCTGGTGCTTTATCCATTGCATAGATCAGGAGTTCTTAACCTTCTTTTGCATGTGGACCCCCTTTGATGGTGTGGCGTAGCCCTTCTCAGAATAATGGTGTTTTGTGCATAAAAAATACACAGGATTTCAAAGGAAACTATATTGAAATATAGTTATCAAAATAATTAAAGTTCCAAAGTCGTGGATTGTCAAAATCTTTAAGGGCTCCTAAATCCATATGCCATGAGTCTATTTTGTATGTGGTCGGGATTTACTGAGTGAATGTGTGTGGGCCACAGTTAGTGATGGCCTAGATTTCTCTAGCAGGGAACCAACCTGTCATTCTGCTAGGCCGATCACTCCTGAGGGGTGGGGAATGAAACTTCAGTGGATCACTAACTCCCAAACTTCGTGAAAGGCATCACAGTATACTGAAAACAGTGCTAGACTTGGAATCAGAAGAGACCAGGATTTTAACTCCACTTCCAACACTTAGTATATCTGTGACTGCTGGTGAGTCACTTGATTTCTCTAAGAATTAGATTTCCTTATCTGAAAGGTGGGAAAATAATGGCATGTAATACCTACCTTCTAGGTTGTTATAATGATTATAGGAGATGATACGGATAAAATGTTTCATAAAAATGCCTGCTATTTTTTTTTTTTTTACTGGACAAGGGAAGGATGTCAGATGACCATAGAGCATTCTCTAGATCCCCAGTCACCCATCCACCACCAAAATAATGCAAGCTAGTGCTTGATTTATTTATAGTAATATGACTGGTTCAATTTGTCCAAGGGTTAAGTTTCTATGGTTTGAGCCAAAGACCCTGACTAGATTAGGCACAGATCTGCCTGAAGGCAGAATTATAAAGCAAACAAACTTCAAACTTTTAAAGTCCAGGACAATGTTAATAGGACCCTCCCCCAAATTAGGTAGTGATTTATTGTCTTGCTCCTTTCAAACCTGTAGGTGGCAGTAACTTCCTTCTCCATCTATGGTTCCATGGCTAACCAGGTTTCATTTCCTGAATTTGGAAAACCAAGTGGAGCACAGTAGTAGACATCCAGCCATTTGCTCCTGTTTATAATGACTGTTTGGGGAATGTGGAATCAGATGACCAAGGTTCAGTATTTTCATACTTGTTTTGTTCCAGGCTGACTCACCTGGAACTTTTGATGATGACTGATTTTTTGTGTGTTTCCCTTTAAAAAAAATTCTGCTTAATTAATTCTCTTTCCTTTGCTGAAACTTCTTAAGACTTAAGATCTTTGGGGAAGACAGAGATCAGAGGCTTAGAAAAGCACTACTGAAGTCCAGGGAATTTACAATAATGATTTTTCTCCTAGTGAAGAACCCCAGAGATTTCAAGGAATACTTTTTATTAGGAAGATGAGGGGCAAAGAGAAAAGGGAAGGGAGGAAAACATGATCCCAGGAAACACTGTAAATGTTAAAGGGGGAAAAACAAACAAGCAAACACTTGTTCATCTGCTGCTGAGAAAACATATATTTTTGGCTTTCCATATGACCTAGTCTTTCCAGATGACCAATTAGCACATGATTTTTAACCATTAGCCATCCTAAATAATAGAATATCAGAGCTGGAAGTGACCTTTGAAATTATCTGGACTAACTCATTTTATAGATGAGACAACTGGAGCCCAGTGGTATGACTCTCACTCAAGGCTGAAAATTCTGTTTTTACAAATCTGAATTGAAATGAAGGGAACTGAACTGCAATCATGGTCTCTATAAGCCTACAAGACTTCCTATAAGCACCCAACTTGCTTACGGTATGTGTAAGTACAGAATATATGGAGATCCCCTGAAACTTCCCTTTCTTGGTTAGTAGTCAAGGTGTCCTAGGATGATGCTGTTGCTCTGTGGTGGATGGTCCTGGGAACTTTTGCTCTCAGTATCTCTTCTCCATCACCTCTTCCACCCTGCTAGAAGGAGCTGTTCTAGAGAGGTGGCATGGCATTAGATTGAAGTCAGGAGAAACCTGGGTTCAAATTCTGCCTCTGACATTTACTAGGAGCATGATCATGGGCAAGTTACTCCACTACAAGGAGCTTCAGTTTCCTTATTTGTAAAATAACAATAGTATCTGTAGTACCTGACCTCATAAGATTGTTCTGAGGAGTAATGGAATAATTAATCAATAATTATTAAGTGCTAGGGAAGGAGGAAACAATTACAAAAGAAAGAAAGTCTCTGACCTTAAAGAACTTATATTTTACTGGAGGGACACAATATTTTCACAGATAAGTAAATACAGGACATATGTTATATATTATATTATAATATATTACTATGTTTATAATTTCTACAGTGATATGGAGACTATGAAGCATATTTTGAAAGAGGTAGCACTTGAGCTGAATCCTTAAGAAAACTAGATGGGGAGAGGCTGTGCCTATCACATATTACTTGTGGTTCTCATGTCTGACTCTTTATGACCCCATTTTGGGGTTTTCTTGGCAAAGATGCTGAAGAGGCTTGCCATTTCCTTCTCCAGCTCATTTTACAGATGAGGAAACCTAGGCAAACAGGGTTAAGTGACTTGCCCAGGGTCATACAGCTAATAAGCAATTGAGACTGGATTTGAACTTAGAAAGATGAATCTTCTGATTCCAAGCCCAAGATATACATTGTGCCACCTAGGTGCCTGCCTCTCATATATGGGGAATGGCAATAAGTCCCAGCAAAATGCTTTGTATACCTTAAAATACTCTATGAATGAATGTCAGTTATTGTGGAACAATGTGAAAAGTCCCAGCAACCTTTTTCTTTTTTCTTTCTCTTTTTCTCTTCCTTCCTTCCTTCCTTCCTTCCTTCCTTCCTTCCTTCCTTCCTTCCTTCCTTCCTTCCTTCCTTCCTTCCTTCCTTCCTTCCTTCCTTCCTTCCTTTCTTCCTTCCTTCCTTCCTTCCTTCCTTCCTTCCTTCCTTCCTTCCTTCCTTCCTTCCTTCCTTCCTTCCTTCCTTCCTTCCTTCCTTCCTTCCTTCCTTTCTTTCTTTCTCCACCCCCCCCTTTCTTTTTTGACACTCCCAGCTAAATTAATTCCTCCCCAGGCGATCTTTGTCATTCATGCCCAAGTCCTCTTTAACTTCTCTTCCTTCTAAATTCCAACCCTTAAGTGCTTACCTCTGGAGACTTTTTCTGCTTCCAGGGAGGCAAATAAAATAAACACACCAATCATGGATGACCATCTTAAGAGTAGTGCAAGTGATAATCAGCATCAAAAAGAAGAAAAACCATAACTTTCTGAAGTGAAATTAGCCATGATTAAAAAAACCAAAAAAACAAATGTCATCAGCCACTATAGCTCTTGAATGTTCCCAGAAGTCTCCTTTAGACTCTCCTTGCTCATTCTCTAAACAGATCCTGCTTTTCTCAAAATATCAGCACTGAAGACAAATTAAAAGAGAATTCTTACACATCATTATTCCTTTTATGTTTTAATTACTAGCATTACAATAGTTTCTTCTACTATTGTTTCAGTATAAATGTAGGTTTTTATGTATATTATAAGTTAGACAAACTTTTGTGAGCTTGCCTATTTCTAAGGGAAAATGTATCTTAATTTCTAAACAATGGACTTACAAACAGTTGATCGATCAGAACAAGAGATGTGTGCTCTGTCTTCCTCAGTCATGTTCTTCATTAAAGCCTTCATAGGAGAACGAATAATGCACTGAAAGCCTTGCTCTGGTTTTTTAATCTCCAGAGGACCAGTGTGGTGGTTGGGTTTTCTAAGTAGTTTTTTTTTAATAAACATTTTTATTTAAAGTTTTTAGTTACAAATTCTATCCCTCCCTCCCTTCCTCTCTGTCTCCTTTTCCCTCCTCCCTGAGGCACTAAGCAATCAGATATAGGTTATACATGTGCAATTCTATAATACATTTCTAGGTAGTGTCTTAATACATGACAAGATTATTTTCTTTTCTGGTTGTAATGAGTTCCTGAAGAAGTCTTCCACACCCTTCTCAAATGAAAGTCATCACTGGTAATTTGCCCTGACTTGTTTATATCTACCATTTTGATCAAGTGAAACCTTAAAGCACTATAAAAATGATAGTTATCATCATCATCAGTGTTTTTTATCACCTTTTAGATTACTCCAAATTTTGATCCCTCCAAGAACATGGTATTTCATGGTTTGTGGTCACATAACATTGTTAGAACACTGCTTTTTAAAAGAATAAATACGTGGTTTAAGAACATTGAAAGCATTAGATAATTTTCCAAATGGAATCTGGCCTCATCTATTCCTATTCCTCCTACTCAAGCCTGGACCCATCTGAAGTCCATCACTGTCCATCTGTAGTGCCTGTCTGATATATAGATAGATAGATAGATAGATAGATAGATAGATAGATAGATAGATAGATATAGATATGTGTAGTTCTATTTTAAGGTATAATTATGTTCATTATAAAGTATAAAGCTTTTAGGTACTTACCTATATGTCTACACATATATACATATACATGTATATATATATACACACATATATATACATATACATATATATAAATTATATGTTATATATAACTGTACACTTATTTTTTTTAGTCAGGATATGTGATTTCATTGGTCTAAGGATTTCCTGTAGAGGAATTATTCTGCAATTTATAGACTTGGAGGTTTTCTTTGGGCAGCAAGCAGTTAAGTATTTTACCTAGGGTCACAGCTAATATTGTGAGAGGTAGCATTTGAACCCAGGTCTTTCTGACTTAGGGGCCTGCTCACTATCCCCTGTATCACACTGCCTTTCTTCTGCTCAGATTCTTTGCAGGACACCCCAATGATGGTGATGAACACATTTGGCAAACATGTTTCCCTGTTTTATGCATCACTTGATGCTGACAGAATACTGTTGAACAAAGTTTACCTCTGGGATTGCATCTATGAAGAACTCTTGTATGATATTAACTTATGCATGAGAGAACACCTCCTTGGGAAAGAACTTTTAGGGATACATTTGCTCAACCAGTAAATGGCTTTTTGTTTTAAAATCAACAAACAACCCCCCCCCCAGTTTGATCTTGACCTTTTAGTCATTTCTGTAAAGATTTAAAATTGGATATACGAGCATTAAACTCCCCCTTTAAATTTACCCTTATATTACTCTCAGACCACTAAGGAAAAGAAGCCTCTGAGCTTTAATCAGTGAGGGATTAGTCTTTATTGTTTAGACAACAAGCAGGTGATACCGATTAGGGAAATAGGAAAGTAGAAGTACAAATGAATAATCTTAGATCTAAGATTAGTCTATATTCTTTTATAAAACTCACGGAATCCCAAAACTGCCTGCCAGACCGGGAACCAGAGCTGATCACCGAAGCGTGCTGTCAAGCCAGAGTCAGTGAGACCAAGACTCACAGAACTCAAAGAGACCTCCTAGAACAGGTAGTCCAAATAATGCCTTAACAAACATTCCTAATTTGGTGTCATCCAGCTTTTGCTTCAAGTCCTTAAGTGAGGGGGAACTCTCTACTTTTTGAGGCAGCCCATTTCCCTTTAGCAGAGTTCCATTTTGGTGGTTCAGATCCTTGGGAGACTGGCCTTAGAGAAACTTTCCTTAGGTGTATGGCTCGCATTGGAGAGAGACACACAGAAAGACAGACAAAGAGACAGACAGAGAGAGAGAGAGAGAGAGAGAGAGAGAGAGAGAGAGAGAGAGAGAGAGAGAGAGAGAGAGAGAGAGATAGAGAAAGTCAAAGTCAAAGTATCATGACTGGGCTCAAGTTAAACAGAGAAGAAAGAGAAACTATATCTTGTCAGGGAATCTTAGAAGGCCCTTAGTTAACAAATAAAGCTTATTTGTAATGATCACATTCTTATTCTGAATGCAAATGTTGATGGTGAAGTTCTTTACTTTAGGCTAACATTTCTAGTATTAAGGGTATCAATTTGCTTAGAAAATCCCATTTTCACTGATATAGACAAAATTCTATTCCAAGAGTAGTATATAGTGAAGCTATTTCTTGGTCCCAGTGGATGGTTCAGGGTAATAGTGCTTTGCAACTAATGATATCTCTTCTTTCTGTCCATTCTATATAAAGAAAATAGTTAATTTTTTGCATTTTAGTTCAGGAAAGAGAAAGAACTGAGCAAAGCATTTCAGGTTATTTATTCTGCCATTAAACACCAATTACATTTCAACTCTTCTTATATCTCTGCACAGCAAACATTCCAATCAGCCCTAACACAATGTCCATAATATAAATGACTGTAAATAGGCACATACAACATACACAAAAGAATCAGGAATTATAGTGTGACAAAGGTGAGGAATGGTTAGCAACTTCTTTCCCTCCTCCCTTCTTGGATTCAAAATCCTAATTATCTTCTAATTCAACCCAGGGATGCTTGAATCCCTCTTTACTTCCTGCAGACCAAAAATATGATTTTGGCTCTCCCTGTTGGGCTGCTCCAGAGCAAAATGTCTACCTGCTTTACTTGACATGGAAGAAAAAACAATGAGGAGATTTCTGCTGGTTTCTGGGGGCCTTGGAAACACAGGATTTGAAAACTTTTTACTCCTATCTTTCTGGTGTTTTTTTACACCTTATTTCCCTCCACACACTCTAGGATTCACTTAGACTGATTGTTGGTCTTTGCACAGTACTCAATCTCCGGTCTTGGTGCCTTTGCATTGACTGTTAGCTCTACCTGGAATGCTTTCTCTTCTCATTTCTGCCCCTTAAGAATCCCTGGATTCCTTCAATTCAAACGCCACCTTCTGAAGGAGGTCTTTCCTGGTTCCCCAGTGCTAGAACCTTCCATTCTATGGAGATCTTCTATCTGCTCTTAATGTGCTCTGTACAAATTTCATGTTTTCTCCCCAATTAGACTGGGAGGTCCCTGAGGGCAGGGACTAGTTTTTACTTTTTTGTGTGTGTCCCTGGCATATAGCAGTGCCTGGTGCACAAAAATGCATGCTTTTTTGATTGATTGATTGATACCTCATTCTGAATCATCACTACTCAGACCCTCCCCTATTCTACTGTATGAGGCAGGACTTGAAGGGAGAGAAGGAAGCCTTTTTCTCTTTCTTTCCTTATGACTAATTGTTAGATTTTATTTTTATGTAACAGACTTTTTAACAAACACACAAAACTCCATACCAAGTACATTAACCAAAAACTGTTCTACAAAAATCTTTTTTCATATTTCTCATTCCTTATAGTATATTAATATTCTTTCATTCATGCAATATCTTTTATTCCATCATTCCCCAATTGTTAGGGGAATTGTTTCCATCTTTTTATCACAAATAATTCCATTTCCAGGAAGAGTAGAGGGGAGCCATGAAAGCCAAATCTGTATGAATTCCCTTACTTAGTAAAAAACAAAAACAACAAACAACAAACCCTTCCCAATCCTCTTTTGGTCTATTAAAAAAAAGGGAGGAAAAAAGTTTGGTGAGGGAGGAGACTTTGCACAAAGTAATTTGAGAACTGAGGAAGTTTGAACTGTAGCTGCTATCCTAGAGCCCTCCCAGTCTTGAGTAAAATGCTTACTGACTTGATAGGCCACAGGGTCTTCAAGACTAGTATAGCCTGCCCTCCTACTCCACCACTGAATGAGCAGATTCTGGGGGAATTACTGACATGTTTTTGCTAGCTTTCCACCAGCTGTAAGGGGGAACCCTCATCCTCAAAACCTTCACTACTCTTCCCCCTCTCCCAGCAGCACTATCTTCTAAAAACCTCTTGGCCTTGAGGACAGCTAAGTGGTACAGTGGATAAAGCGCTGGCCCTGGATTCAGGAGGACCTGAGTTCAAATTTGGCTTCAGACACTTGATACTTAGTAGCTGTGTGACCCTGGGCAGGTCACTTAACCCTCATTGCTCCTCAAAAAAACAAACAAAAAAACCTCTTGGCCTCCCTGGTTCTGAGTCCCCCTTATTATTGTCCATGGATTCTGAATACCTCTGGGCACTTCTCTTTCTCTATCAAGTCAGTAAGCATTTTACTCATTGTTTACTATGTGCTAGGCACTGTGGTAAATACAAGGGTATGCAATGAAAGGTAAAAGACAGTCCCTGTTCTCAAGGAGCTCACAATCTAATGGGAAAGACAACATGCAAACAACACACAGATGATTGTATGTGTACATGCATATGCATGACCAATTTATCACATACATATATACATATCTATGTGCGTATTATATATATATATATACACATACATATATATGTATGTATATATATATATATATATATATATATATATACACATACATATATATGTATGTATGCATGGGATAAATTTGTCATTTCAGAGGGAAACAACTAAGATTGAAGAGGACTGGGAAAGACTTCTTGCAGAACATGGGAGTTTGGCTTAGACCTAAAGGAAGGCAGGGAAATCAGCGGTAATAGATGAAGAAGGGGATTCCAGGTTTTGGGGACAGTCAGTGAAAATGGTAGAATGAGTGACAAATACTAACCCCCTCCTCCACTATTGTGTCTTACTAAATTCTAGTAGTAACAAAGAGTTACCATGAAATAAAATACTTTTTCTAGTTTTCAAAGTTCTCAAAGAATGCTTTCTAACTTTTCAAGAAAAATAAATCCACATGACATAAATTACCCATAAACATGAAGAGAAGTTGAATATTACTCAACGCCATTTATGAAAGAAATATGTTGATGTTAAAAACCAAGTAAAGACACCAGAGAAAAGAAAATGAGAGACAAAATTTGACAATGAATATTGATGAAAAACAATAAAATATTAACCAATAGTAAATAACATTACATTAAGGTGTTTTTAATACCTGCAAGGTTAGTTCAAGGTCAATAAAGACAGTCAAAAATTAAGTAAAGATAACAGTAAAAAAAGAGAATTATAGACCACGTTTGCTAATGAATACTGATGCAAAACATTAAATATTAGCAAATAGAACATAGCATCAGATGAAGAAAAATATTTATCATGACCAAGCAAATCCAAAGGTTTTATCAGGTATGCACATTTAGTTGAATATTAGTAAATACTGTCAATATAACAAAACAATCTGTCAAAAAGCGTTTATTAAGTACTGTAAGCAAAGAATGGGCTTTGCCAACACCCAAAGGCCCAGATTGATTGGATTTACCGAGATTTGACTGACTTTACTGATTAACTTACTTAAAGTTAATTCAATTGGAACCACACCTGCCTGGCCCTCAAGAGGGTATTGTTCCCAGAAGCTGTGGACTCTGACCTCAATATGGGACCACCCTCAAGTCCAGTAAACAAATGGATTTAGGTGATGCTAGCCAATTAGCTTGAAGCAGGGTGGAAGGACCACCTCACCTTGGGATGCAGAGGGAGCTTCCTCTATCAGTTTGTCTCTTGAACAGGCTGGTGGTGGAGAACTTGAGAACTTTAAGCTAGATAGGCTTTTTCTTGGCTTTCTGACCCAGGTGTTCTCTTATTCACTAATAAATGCATAATGCCCAAAACTGGTGCTAAAGCTTCTAATTTATAAGTAAACCCTAGCTAGTTTTTCCTATACTTTGGGACAGGAATAAGGTGACCACACATTAGATTTTAAATGTCACAGTACCTACTATGTGCCAGGCACCATGTTATCAACACCAAAAAATAAGCAAATGATTATATCAGTAGATGCAGAAAATATTGTTAATTAAACCTTCATTCATGAGAAAATTGCTAAAAAGATTAGACATATATTTTTTCTCTTAACATAATGAAAAGTGTATGTCTTAAGCCAAGAACCTTTTTGTTATGTAATGGAGAAACAGTAGAAGCCTTCCCATTAAAAATAGGTACAAATGATGACTGCTTACCCTCATCACTTTTGTTTGCCATATTTGGAAAATATTATAACAATTGCAATAAGACAGGAAAAAGGATGTTAAAATAATTAACATTGTAAATGATTTGCAGATAGCATCACAGCATTCCTAGAAAATGTAACTACTTCAAACCAAAAAATAAAGGATGTAATAAATTAGTTCATTAAAGTTGAAGGATACAAGAATAACCTACAAAAATCATTTACATTTTTATTTACTGGTTGTGAAGTCCATGAAAACATAATAAAAATAAACCTTATTTATAACAACAAAACCATTAAATATCTGGGAATCAATTTACTTAGGAATACAGAGGAGTTATGCATGGTTATAAGAACTATAAAATTATAATAACTAAAGTAAAGGGAGGACCCAAACAGCAGAAGAGATTCAATATTTATGAAAGGACCTGATTAATATAGTAAAAATGAAAATTCTTCCCAAACTAATTTTTATGTTTAATGTAATATGAAAAGATTTCTTTTATAGACAAAAGCATAATGAACTTTATATGGAAAAACAAGGCTATGAGAATATTAAGAGACTCAATGAAAAGGAAAAAAAAAATGAACTGCATTGGCTACACGTTCCTCCCTTCCTCATCTTGATCCCTTGGTAAATGAGTTCAACTCCTCACCATACTCTAAGAGTCCACCATCCCCTTATCTTATTGCTACTCATGCCTAGCCAAGTCTCAACCTTAGATCACTCCACTGACCTTCTGCTTTCACTCTTATTCATATACTGATGAAAGGAATTATAGAAAATCTTCAAAATGTGTTGATTGGGTCCATGAAAATCTGTTACGTAATCTCAACTGGGGCCATTGACTGCTCTGTAAGATGCTTTATTATTCCACAGTAGGCAACAGAGTACTGGGCTCTGACCCCACAAGGAGTCAAGAGTCAGAGAAAGAGAGGAAAAATAAGCAAAAAGATGAATGAAACTCATTTTTATTATTGTTTTATAGTATGTGGATTTTTTTCCTCTTTGGGGAAGGGGTGTCTTTTAGCAATGTGCAAAATGGATTATTTTTTAACTGGCCCTAGCTGGTCAGGGCAAATTCCTACTTTGTAATAAGGCAAGACCTCCTTAATTGATTAGCTATCTCACTTAGCCACAGCATCTTTTCCAAACCTTTCCATCCCTCTCAAATCTCTCAGGGCACCTCTACCTACTTGCTACCCACTCAGTAGCTAAGAACCTTGCTTCAAATTTCCCTCAAAAAATTAAGCTATCCTGGAAGAGCTCCTCTTCATCTCAGATCACTCATATTTTCCACTGATATCCTTTACCCCTGTCTCACATGAGAGGACTGTTTTCCTTGCCAAGTCTAACTCTTCCCAATGCCTTCTTGACCCCATTTTATACCCTTTTCCTCCAGCATATTGCTTCATCTATTATCTCCACTCTTATTTTCAGTCTCTACTGGCTGCCTCTACTATTTACAAACACACCAGTGTTTCCTCTGTCCTTTAACATCCCTTACTTCATCTGTCAATTCCTACTAGCTACTGTCTTATGTCCTTCCTTTCATGGATATTCTCCTTGAGAAAGCCATCTATAATTAGTGGCTCCACCACCTGTCCTCTCACTTTCTTCTAAACTGTTTGAAATCTAGTTTCCAAACCAAATCATTCAACTGAAACTTCCCTCTCCAAACAAACTCTTTCTTAAATGCCAAATATAATGAATGTTTCTCAATCCCCATGTCTCTTGACATCCCTGTACCCTTCCATCCTGTTACCCTGTTCTCCTGTATACTCTCTTCTTTCTTGGTTTTATGAATACCATTTCTCTTAGCTCTCTTGCTATCCCTCAGATCTTTGATGGTTCCTTGTCCAAGTTATGCTCCCTTAAAATATCTCTTGTGGTTGTATCCCTGAATCTCTTCTCTCTCTAATCTATTTCACTTGGCTATCCAACAGTTCTCATGGATTCAATTTTCTCTATGAATATGATTCTTAGTCCTAACCTCCCTCCTTTCCTCCAGTTTTAGTATCTCCAATTGCTTATTTGACATCTTGATTGGGATGTTCTAGACATCTAAAGCTTAAAATGTCCAAAACTGAGCTCATTATCTTTAACATCAACCTCAACCCCACCTTCTTTCTAACTTTCCTATTACTGTTGAGAGTACCACCATCCTCCAAACTGAAAGCTAGATGTCATTTTTTCACTATTTGATCTCACTCCCCATTTCCAATCAGTTGTCAAGTCCTCTCATCTCTACTTTTGTGAGATTTCTCCTATACTCTTTGCCTCCAATACTGCCCTCCCCTGGTACAAACCCTCATCCCTTAATGCCTGGACTAATGCAATAGCCTACTGGTTGGTCTACTTATCTTCTCCAGTGAATTTTAGTGGGGTAAATAATTTAAGGGCAGCTAAATGGCACAATGAATAGAGTGTCAGTCTTGGAGTCAGGAAGACTCATCCTCCTGAGTTCAAATCTGGCCTCAGAAACTTACTAGTCATGTGATCTTGGGCAACTCACTTAACCCTGTTTGCCTCATTTTCCTCATCTTTAAAATGATCTGAAGGAGGAAATGGCAAACCACTCTAGTATCTTTGCCAAGAAAACCCCAAATGGAATTATGAAGATTCAGACATAACTGAAAAATAATTGACCAACAAAGAAATTTAAACCTAAGTAAATAAACAAATACATATACTCAATAAGAGCTGGAAGAAAGGGGAATGACATTTCAAATATCAGTTGTGGAGAAGGGTAATTTTTTTTGGTCATTCTTCAAGTAAAAATAATTATTAAGGGCAAGGCAAATTTTTATTACATTAATTTTAAACCTATACACAAAAAGTAATTTTTACCAGATATCCCAGATAAAGTTTAATATCTAAAATAGATAATGAATTTCAAAACCCACAATGGTAAATTTCAGTTGACAATGGATAAACAGAAGAAGTGAACAAGTTCCAAAAGAAGAAACACAAATTTTCAATAATCCCTTGAAAATTCTCAATCTCACTAATAATACAGAGATAAAAACAAACTTTAGAGATATCACTTCATACTCATCAAAATTGTAAATTTAATTGAAAAATCATTGTTGGCAAAGATTTGGAGAAATTTGTACACTCCTTCATTATAAGTGAAATTTTTCTGGAGAGCAATCTGCCAATCAACAGTTAAAAATACAAAAATAATTTTACCTTTTTGACCAATATATCCCTATTATTGGGAAAGTACCCAACAGCAACAACAAAAAGCTACATATTTTTAAGATTAGCATAATGACATATATAATTAAAGAAACACAGAAGCAACTTAAAATTCCTTCCCTAGTCATAAAGAAATGGCTAAATAAGTCATGGCATACTGATATAATAGAATATTATTAATGCAATTAAAATGTATCAGAATAACAAATGTCATACATAATTGGATATGTATTACCTATATCTGGTTGCTTAACATCTCAGGGGAGGGGGAAGGAGGAAGGGAAGGATAGAATTTGGAATTCAAAACTTTAAATTAAAATGTTTAAAAAACCAGAATAAAGAGAACAAATAAGTATGGGAAACTTTTATATGAAATAATGCACAACAAAAACAACAGAAAAATACTTTCATTTTTGGATAATGATGATAACTTACTTAACATTTTAAAAGTTTATAATTCGCTTTATACATATTACTGTGTTTGAGCCTCACAACAAACACAACAAGATCAGTAATTCAATTATCATTAGCCTTATTTTATAGATGAGGAAATCAAGGCATGGGCAGCCAGGTGATACAGTGTATACAGTACCAGGCCTGAAATCAGGAAGACTCTTCTTTGTGAGTTCAAACTTAATTTCAGAAACTTGGTGTGTGACACTGGGGAAATCACTTAACCCTGTTTGCCTCAGTTCTTCACCTGTAAAATGAGCTGGAGAAGGAAATGGTAAAATCACTCTAGTATCTTTGCCAAGAAAACCCCAAATGGGGTCATTATGACTCAGACATGACTGAAATGACTGAAGAACAGCAACACAAACCAAGGCACAGAAATGTTAAGTGATTTGACCATGGTTACAAAGCTAGTATAAGAATTGAGATTTGAACTCAGACTTTTTACTCCAAAGATCTATTATATCTAGTTTTTTCATCATTTTATACATAACCACAATTTTTTATTATATAGTAGATTTTCTAAGTCTGAAAGAAGTACACTGAAGTCTCCTACAATTATTGCTTTAAGGTTAAAGTCTTCTTGCATTCATTTTACTTTTGAAGCTATGCCTTTTGACTATATTTACTATGATCTTTCATTATCTATGGTGCATGTAATCATAACACAATTTCCTGTTTTGTCTCTATGACATATGCTTTTCATTGTTAGCTTGCCTAAAATTATTTTCAATATTTCTTTCATACTTTTTTTACATTGGTAATTTGCTGATTTCTTGGGTTTTCAAAGCATACATACACATATATGCTCAGTTCATTAATTCTATTTTGTTATCATGTTTTCATACCTAAAATCTTTCTTAAGGATTGCTGTTTTATATATTTAAACAGCAATTGCTGGGGAAGTTATTCTGAACCTAGAGACTGGAGTTGTTTTGGCCTCACATAAGCAAGGGGTATAAAAGTAGGTTGACTTAGCTTATAAGGATAAAGTTGTCAAACACAAAGCCAAGGATGCATCCCTATGCACACAATTTCTATTCTTATTCTTATGGGTACCTAGATCTCTCATCTCCCTTTTCCTCAGAGATGATACTCTAGCAATGTCAAAGGCAGACTACATGGAATGAGGAACCCAGTCTGAGGAGACAAAGTTCCCTCCTTCACCCCTTGGTTTTGATATGCTCACTGGATGCCAACCACTGTTACCACTGTAAAGACTTCCTTTGTTCAAGAAACAAAGAAAACATTATGTTCTAGCTGCTTTCATGACAGGTACTACTGGACTGCAATATTCCCAGGTCTCCACATGCCTAGACTTTCTGGCTGTTCCATAGCCTATAGCCTAGATTCTTTGAATTTTTATCTGCAACACTAGATCTTCTCCCTCTTTCAGACCTGACCATGGCCTACCATGATCACTCTATCTGCATCCCAACAATTTGGGTATATCTTTTCACTGTTATCTCTTACACATATAGTGGTCCCAAAAATCTTGGTGCAGTTTTAAGCTTTAATAACTTTAAACTGCACTAATACTTTTAGGATACCCTATATTTATTTGCTGTCTATATAATTTATTCCTTACTCTCCATTTGGGTCTTTATCTTTTGCTTGTATAATGTTTATTATATTGTGATCTGTAAAGGATGTGTCTTTTACCATTTCTTTATGATTTTTTTTTGTGCCTGCCAATGATCCATTTTTATAAAGGTATGCTAGAAGAAACAGACACATGCATACATAATACATACATACATATGCACATACATGTGTGTATACATACACACAGATGAATGTTCCCAGTGAGAAGATGCCATAAGTATTTGAAAACTAATTGGTTCTACAGACTGTTCTGTTCAAATCTATGATTTCCTTTCATTTTTGTTTATATCTCTGTTAAGTCTTATCCAGCTCTGAAATTAAAACATTACAAGCTCTAAAATGACTATTTTTTGCAATTTGATTAAATTTTCTTTTATATATTTAAACTCTATGCCCTCAGATGCCTATATATTTAATAATAATATTGTTTCATTATTTATGGTACTGTTATGCACTAAATTTTGTTTTTTTTTTGTTTTTGTTTGTTTTTACAAGCAATTGGGGTTAAGTGACTTGCCAAGGGTCACACAGCTAGTAAGTGTTAAGTGTCTGAGGCTGGATTTGAACTCAGGTCCTCCCGAATCCAGGGCCAGTGCTCTATCCACTGCGCCACCTAGCTGCCCCTGCACTGAATTTTTATAATCATTGAGTCTAAAATCATGATTGCAGTTTCTGCTTTTTGGAACTGCCTAATGCACAGTAAATTTCTCTCTAGTCCTTCATTTCAATCTGTATGTTTTCATTTTTAATGTGTTTATTGTATGCAGCAAGTTGTTGAGTTTCATTTTCACCCATTCCATAATTTTCTTTCATTTTATTAGTTTAATCCATTCATATTTAATGTTATAATTTTTAATATATCAAACATGCTCTGACTTCTTTCTACTATAGAGAAGTCAGTCAGTTATCCCCCCCTTGGGGTTCTAGGAGTACCCTGAAGTCATCTCTATCAGTTGTGTTTCCTACCACTGTCAGCTTCCAGTAACTAACTAGCATTCCAGTTTCATTTAACCACTTAACAACCATTAAGCTTTTACAAAGAGTTATTTATTTTGGAGATAAGCAATAACAAGTACATTAATATTTCCCTCCAGTAGTTTAAATATAAACTCTCCTCTATTCTTTTTTAATATTTCCCTCCAGTAGTTTAAATATAAACTATCCTCTATTCTATTTTGGCCTCTGAGGAGAGTGGGCTCACTCTTAGCACAATTCTGACATTATATTCTTCCCACCAAGTTTTCACCCAGTTGCATTATGGCATCAGGATGAGTCTAGCCCTCATCTCAGTGACCAATGCAGTGTGAGCTAAATGTCACTGACAAAAGTCACTCCTTGCTCCTTGGGTCATGGATGCTGATCTGGGTTAAAAAACGTGGAATGTTGGGATTACCTGTACATTTATTCTCCTGACCTTCTGAAACTCACAAAATCAAAGCCTTCAATCCCTTCACCCCAAATGGAAATGAACAAGTGTCAAGGCATTTACCCATTGTTATGAGGTCTCATTGTATAGAAGGATCCAGGTTTTCTCCCCTCAGCAAACTCTCTCTCACCAGACTTCATCAGCAAAGGAATCAAACCAAGAGCGAGCAGCCCAAAAGAATGGGAATCGCTGAGGCTCTGCTTGATGGTACCTTTTGAAAACACCCAAAGTTCTGGCTACCCAGGCAATGAAAGAAGCTTCTCCTAACCATGTGATTAGCAGACTGGAACCATTTACAAAATTTCTACACATGCACAAGGCTCTCCAAGGCATTTTCATTACATAACATAATAACAGTATCATAAGAAGAAGCTCTTCCACATGGGACGATCTTTTGTAGTGTACGTGCTAATTCTTCTTACATTGTCATCCCCCATTTGAAAAATAGGCTGTTCCAAACAAGTCAGATTGTATTATAAACAATTTGTCCATGACCCCAATCTAGAATAGTCCTCTGGGATGTCAGGGAGACATATGCATTTTCCTTTCACTCACTTTTCCAGTGTCATACAGGAAGGTCTCCAAACAGTCAAAGTAGCATGATCTTATAGAGTTCCACAGGTTCAGGCATAAAATCATAATTGTCCCCCAAAGCACATTTAGGCATATTCAACAAAGAATGTTTCTTGCAATTAACCAGAGATTACTGCTTGCTTGTTATTTAACAAGTGTCTGACGTGGAGTTTGCAATGGCCTTCTCTAACCCAAAGGCAATAAATGAAAGAAAACGAAAAGAAAATCAGCTTCCTATGTTGGAAGGAAACTTGGTCCCTACAGAGCTTCTCAGAACATGTGGAGGTCTCCCTGAAAGGGATCTATGACATGGACTCGACTAGAACTCACCTTCTACCATTGGGTAAGAAACCAGCTATCCTGGGTGAATTCTTCCATGATTCTCTTGGGGCAAAATTTCTCTAGGGATTCTTGTACCATAGGTGATCTTTTTAGATGTCCAGGCAGATTTCCTTTGGGTCTTTATTCCAAAGAGCACTGGAAATTTCCCACATGGGGAGATATCAGAGGCATTCTGTGCAGGTACTCATTATCTGTTATATTAGGTTTGTATTTTCTTACAATGAATTCTTTTTTTTTTTTTTTTTAGCGAGGCACTTGGGGTTAAGTGACTTGCCCAGGGTTACACAGCTAGTAAGTGTTAAGTGTGTGAGACCGGATTTGAACTCAGGTACTCCTGACTCAAGGGCCGGTGCTTTATCCACTGCGCCACCTAGCTGCCCCTATAATGAATTCTTAAAGAAAATTATTTCCATTTATTTTCGGTCAGTATTTAATATCTGAAGTTTTCATGGTATAAGTTTTGCTTATACTAATTTGATCTTAGTCTTCTCTAGACAAGTTTTTCATGTCTATAATCCATCACCACCCCCCACCTCACCCACCCCCTTCAATTTACTTTTGCCAATCTTATGCCAAGTTCTTTTGGTTTTTACTAAAATTGTTTACTAAAATTATTTCACCTTACCTTTTCTACTCCTTTTCAGATAGAACATGGTTAAGGATACTTCTTGCCATCCATTACCTTCATCTATCCACTTCTCTTGAATAACACACATGTGTTATTAGCACAGTGTCTGGCCCATAGTAAGCACGTAATAAATGCTTGCTGGCATGATTTGGCCCATTTGTGGTTTTTTGTTTCAGACAGAGAAGTATCAGTTTACTTCATTGCTTATTTGTTCCCCCTTTTAGTTTCTTCTGAAATCTCATGTTCATGGATTCCTTATGTATTTTTTTTAATTCTATGTTCTACATACAAAACAGTGATTGTGAAAAATAAAATCTCCTCTAGCTCTTGTTTCTTTCATCTTTAGGCAAAAGTCAAAGTTCTCACTTCCTTTTTTCTTTTAGTTTTCCCCACCTAAAAGACCTTCTTTCATGCCATTACATTCCCCACTTTTCTGTGTTTAGGTGAGTTATTCTTATTCTTAGGGCAGTATATTATATTGCACTGGAAATATGTCCCCCTTGCACATCCTGAGTGCCAGATGCGCCCAACAGCCTACTCCTTTCCCTGATAGGACATAGTTATTCCATGAAGACATCTACTCAAAACATTGTTTTAAACAATGTTATCTATAAACAACAGTTTGGGATGTGATGATTCTCCACTTCTGGTTTAGTATATTGAGTTTTCAAGGACATTTTGAATT
The DNA here is from genome assembly GCF_019393635.1 of Dromiciops gliroides. Lineage (NCBI taxonomy): Eukaryota > Metazoa > Chordata > Mammalia > Microbiotheria > Microbiotheriidae > Dromiciops > Dromiciops gliroides. Next base: position 171,287,477 of record NC_057862.1, read on the forward strand.
CTGTATTTGTGGCATGAGGATTTGTCTGTCTCTTGCTTCATCAAAGGCAGTGGATTTCTGATATCTAATCCTAGCTACAAAGTCACATCTTGATGGTCTTTGTGGGTACTAAATTTTACAGCCTGAAATGATGTTACAAAGTTACTACTCTTCCTTTGCATAATCTGTATTGATTTTTAGATATGGACTCCTTAATAATTATCCTTCTGTAGTTTCTTGTGATGATAATCTGGCCCTTAGTTGCCATTAGAAACCTCTCTGTTTCTATCGACAAATCCATATAACTAAGTCATTTGTTCAATGTTTCTGGGTTGATACTTCCTTCACTTGTATATCACCCATGAAGGGCTTTTTGATTCCATTGCTTGGATCATAAATTGTTTCGTAGGCTTTTAGTTAGAGGTAAGCCACTTGCAGTTACATTAAACTGGTGGTGTCAAACTTAAAAGAGAAACTTGGAGACACTAATCCATACATAAGGATTCTTGTGGGCCATATATTGACAGTTTAAAATGTAATGTTATCTTTGTTTCATTGCATTTTTATTTATGTTGAACATTTCCCAATTGCATTTTAATCTGGTTCAGATTACACTCAGGAGTGTTGTGAGAAGCCAGTGGGCCACACATTTGACACTTCCTGCTTAGACAAAGACAGTGCCACATTTTTATAATTGGCCTTTACTATTTCTTGGTTAAGTGGTGTCTGCTTATTTAAAAAATATTTTTGTAGGTTTTTGACCCACTTATCATATGCTCTATGAACTCTTCTTTTTTTAGCATGAAAAAGTTGATCTTGCTATAGCTGCCTTTAAAGTGATCTCTGGGTTGTTAATATTGTATGGGTTTTTATTAGGATATTTTCCAAATGTATAAGGGTTTAGTTTGCAGTTCTGAAATCATACTTCAAGACTAGCAGACCATACGTATTTATTGCTTTAAGATATTCATCCCATTAAGCCAAAATGTCTCAATGTATTCAACCAAAGATGCTTCCTTGATAGCTTTATGCTCAATATATCTTGTTAGAAGGGGGCAAAGATATTTGTATCACCTTTATTCACCTATTCAACTGGAGTTGAAGATTCAAATTCAAGAACATCAGTATCACATCACCATTTTTATTACTGGTGTATATTAAGAATGTCCCACTTATCAAGTTCACATATCCTGTTGATATCATTTGAGAGATTCCATGTAATGAGGGAGCTGATTAGTGTATTATTTTGAAAAGATATACAACTGGATGCCCTCCATATACACCAAGGGATTAATTACCTCTTTAACTCTAAAGACATGTTTAGTTCTATTTAAAAGAGCAGATAATGGATTTATAGCCAGTCCATGATGGACTTAAAACTGGTTTCCTGAAAACAACAAAACATTTTGCATGAATTGTTCTTGATATTGTGTGGGTGGCATGTTTTAAAACAAATGGTTTTCTCTGGGGACATCAAACACCCTAGGGTAATGTCAAACTCAAATAACTGATTTAGAAAACCACAAATTAACAGCATGTTGTATTTTTATTTTGTAAATTTTCCAATTACATTTTAATCTGATTCCTGATACTCTGGTGTTCTCTGGGTCCCTAGGGGGCTACAGGCAGTGACTTTGACTTCTTTGCCTGGGGGGTCTCACTGTACTTGAATCTATTTTATTTGCATACAAATATACAAAAGTATATGAATAAATCACAAGTTAAAGCTTTTGATTTTGGATCAAACCAACTTATAGTTATTGTACTTTGGGAAGGTTTAGTCAATCCTTTCTGAATGGATAATAAAATGCTCTTTACACTTGGGACTTTTGATGCATTGTTTTTGTTCTTCAGATTTACAGTTTTCTTGCAAATGTCTATAAATTCCCAAGCTGTGAATGCTTTATTTAAAGTACAGGGACATGAAACTAATCTATACTTGGAGAGATCTCTGGTGTCCTCATCTTTGGATAGCAGATATGTGATATCTTCTGTTAAGATGGGATCAAGGTTTCATATGCAAGTGTAAAGTGTTTTGCCTTGGTGAAACATTTAGAAAAAAGTATGACTTTTATAAAGCTCTATTGATTCTGATTTTGCAGAGAAGCTAGAGATTTGGTCACCCATCCCACCCCCTTGACAAAACTGTTTTTTTTTTTCTTTATATCAATGGTGTGCAAGCTATTTCCTGATTGATCCGACTCAACTTTCATTGTGTCAGACTTCTTGTGTCCAGTCAGATCACTGGGAACTTTCTACTTCCCTCTTCTTTACATATTCTTTCTTTCTTCTGATTTCTTTTTTTAAAAAATAAAAGTATTTTATTATTTTCCATTTACATGTAGAAATAGTTTTCAACATTTGTTTATAAAAGATTTCCAATTCCAAATTTTTCTCCTTCCCCTCCATCCCCCCCTCCCTTAGACAGCAGGTAATCTGATATAGGTTATATATACACAAGAACATTAAACATATTTCTGCACTAGTCATGTTACAAGAGAAGAATCAGAGCAAAAAGGAAAAACCTCAAAACAGAAAACCAAAAGCACCAAAAATAAACAGTATGGTCCAATCAGCATCCATATTCCACAGTTCCTTTTTTTTTTCTGGATTTGGAGAGCCCTTTCCATCACAAGTTCCCTGGAACCCCCTTGTACTAGTGGATTGGTGAGAAGAATATAGTCCATCACAGTTGATCAACACACAACGCTGATGATACTCAGTATAATGTTCTTCTGGTTCTGCTCATCTCACTCATCATCAGTTCATTCAAATCCTTCCAGGTTTCACTGAACTCCTCTTGCTCATCATTTCTTATAGCACAATAGAATTCATATACCACAACTTGTTCAGCCATTCCCCAAATGATGGACATCCCCTCAATTTCCAATTCCTTGCCACCATAAAAAGAGCAGCTATAAATATTTTTGTACATGTGGGTCCTTTTCCCTTTTTTATGCTCTCTTTGGGAAAAAGACGCAAAAGTGATATTGCTGGGTCAAAGGGCATGCACAGCTTTATAGCCCTTTGGGCATAATTCCAAACTGTCTCTTCTGATTTCTTAACTGTATTGTGGGGACTAATTTTTAATTGGGGAGTGCTAGCTAAGCGGCTCACCGCAATACTGGGGCAAGGAAGGAAACCGGCAGCCTCCCTCAAAACAGAACAAGATTTATTTTAACAAGAACAAACTTAAAAAAAAACGCACAAATAGGATCAGTAGGATCAAGGGAAAGTAAATAAAATGGGGAAAGGGAAATTATAATACCTGAAAAATACCACTGCCCAAGAATCAGCTGAAAATACGCAGCAGAATGCCTGTCGCTTTCCAGCTTCCACCTAGAATGCCCAATTCTCCTCCCCCAAACCTAGAAATACCCCACACAGTCCCAGCCAATGGGATGGCTGCTCTGACAGTCACATGACTGCCCTCACTAGGCTTCCAATCATTATAATTTTGCCAGGCCCATGTAGGCATCAGCGAGTGGTGATGACGTGAGGTGCCAGAGCCCTGGCAACGGCTACAACCAGTGGGTAGAGCATGGTGCGGTTTGCAGAGCCCCAGGCCAGTGCTCGCCGAGGCATAAAAACCTCAAATAACAATTAATTCTTTACAGTATGTAAGTCTCTGTAATGAAATTTTTGAAGTACTTTGAAGTATTTCATTCTTCATGATACACTGACTCCTTGAACTGCTTTTAATAAAGGGAATCTAGAATGTCTCATATACTTTTTCTCATTTCCTTTTTACCATCTTCAATGGGGCAATGGGGTATTCAAATTTTCTCTTCTGTCTGCCACCTAGATTCTGCTCAGGCATTTTGGTTAAGGTATGAAATCTTCACTCCCCCTGCATCATCTGCCATCTATAGATTCCTTTATTAGCCCATTGCCAGGTTCCATCCTTTTTCTGAGTCCTGCTTGTCTTTCAAAGTTTCATTTAAATGTTGTTCTTTTTATCCCCCTATAGACTATTTTCTCAGTTCTGTTCACTACTTCAGTTTGTAGTGCCCTAGATTATCTGAAATTATTTCCTTGGTCATTTCCTACAGTATGATAATATTCCATATTGTATTCATATATACAATTTATTGAGCCAATTTATTTATTGATGGGTAACTACGTTAGATTCCAGTTTTCTTCTTTTAGTCCCTCCCCCAAACTTAAATCTCCAGATCAGTAAGTTTGTTTTGCTTGAAACTATTCCTTCCTCAGTATTAACCTCCTTCTTAACTCTCAACCCATTCCTGTTGTTAGATGCATTTCTGCAACAAACTGTGTGTTCACACTTGCCTTCTCCATTTTAGATGAAAAAGATTCATTTGCTGCCCTTTCCTCCATGTTTTATAGATTTCTCCAATTATATCAAATTATGATAAATATTAAGTTCCACCCCATTCTTGTTCCTTTTAATACTATTCCTTCAATTAACTACCACTTACATGTTCTCTATTTTTCTTATTTAACTCCCCCAACATCCTTTGGAGACATTGTGGTTCTGAAAGCACACATGTTTCTTCTTAATATTAGATCATTGGACAGCCCGTTCCAATTGCTCAAATATATTTATCTTTCTAGGTTTCTTTGTATTTCAAAGTTCCTACTTAGTTTTGGTCTTTGTATTAAAAATGCTTGAAAGTCCTCCATTTAATTAAGGGTCTATTTTTTTCACCTTGTGAGATTATACTGAACTTTGGTGAACAAGTTTTTCTTTGTTGTACTCATCTTTTACCTTTTAGAATATTATTTTTTGAGATCCCCTTGTTTGCAGTAGCAACTGCCATGTGTCCTGTGATTCTAAGAGTGGTTCTTTAACTCTTGCTTGTGGTATTTTTCCTTTAACATGAAAACTCTGGATTTTGGTTCTGTAATATTTTGTGGAGGTGATTGGTGGATTCTTTGTTATTTCACTGTCCTCTCCTATTCTAATAGGTCTAGGAAGTTTTCACTTATGATTCATCAAAATAAAGTACCTAAGCTTTTTTCTTTTAATCACAAAGAGAGTAAAGGGCTTACTGTAATCTGGGAGGCCTAGGGCAGGTGTTGATAAGGCCTGTGTCAATTCTTTTAGACCTGAGAGATGTTGGGTTTCCAGCTGTAAAGGTTCTGGAACATCATTTTTTGTTAAGGATATCAGGGATTTAGTGAGCTTCCTGAAAGAAGGGATCCACTGTCTACAGAACCCCAAAGCTCCCAAAATCGGGGCAGAAAGTTGCTGAATGGCCTGGACTCACTTAGGAGAGACAGAGCAAGTTCCAGCAGCCAGAATGAAGCCTAAATATTCTACTTGGGGCAAGCACCATTGTACCTTTGACTTAGAAACCTTGTGGCCTCTCTTGTGTAGCTCTAATAATAAGTGATGGCAATCTTCCTGACAGATTTCAGCATTAGGGGAGGCTAAAAGTAAGTCATCGACATATTGTACTAAAGTGGAGCCTTTAAAGGTAATGGAGGCCAGGTCCTGCTGTAAAATTTGGGAAAATAATGTAGGACTGTCTACAAATCCCTGTGGGAGTCTAGTCCAGGTCCACTGTGTAATTTTCCAGTCAAAAGAAAATAAATATTGGAAGTCCTCAAGCACTGGTATGGAGAAAAAGGCAGAGCAGAGGTCTACCACTGTGAAGCATGTAGCATCACATGGAATGGAAGAAACTATCGTGGCAGGGCTGGGGACTATGGCATGTTGTGGTATAACATAAGAGTTTAGAACTCTAAGATCTGGCCCAGGCTTGGATTTTTGAACTGGCAAAATGGGAGTCTTGCATGGAGAATGATGGCATGGAACAATAATACCCTGGTTTGTTAAAGCCTCAATTATAGGAGAAATTCCCTCAATGGCTTCTCTAGATAAGGGATATTGTGGAATGAATGGTTCCAGGCCACCTTTGGTCTTAATGATAACAGGCACAGCAGATTTAAGCAGACCTACATCAGTAGAAGAGGAAGCCCATAGGGACTCAGGAATATCAAAAGGGATTTCAAATGTATTCTCCACTGTTCCCTGACTGTCTGAGATCAAAATTGGCAGTAAGTGGACAGTGTCCGCTGGCACCTCCAGGGAAATGCTACCAAGATATGGTTGCTCTGAGTTTAAAAAGGAGGTCATGGCCCAATAGGTTTACAGGAGAGTCAGGCATAAGTAGGAATGAATGTTCTACTGTTAATGGACCCAGATTCACCATGCAAAGGGTTAATTTTGCAATGGATTGGGCTTTTCCTGAAACGCCCACTAAATTTAGAGATCCAATAAGTGTACATTCAGGTTCAGTTTTCTCATTAGGACTGATCTTGAGGCTCCTATATCTGATAAGCAATCATAATTGGTATCTCCAACCCTAAGGGTTACGTGGGGTTCATTATTTTGGGGAGGTGAATGGACTGGCACAAGAGGCCTAAATAGTTCAGGGTCTGGAAAGGCAAAATCTTCTGTCCTTCCCCTCACCCCCATACACCATCAATCTTCTATATCTCTCTGTTCTGTGCCCCTTTGAGAGTGCCTGTAACTGTTTTCATTCTGCCCACCCGTGTCTCTCTGAAAAGGTCTGTTTTGTTTCTGTCCTGCACCCCCCTGAAAAGATCTATCTTTATTTTGGTTCTGCCCGTCTGTATTCCTCTGAGAGGAATTATATCTATTTTGGTTTATGTCTCGTTTCAAAATCCTACAAAATCATATAAAATGTGCTTGTTTATGGCAGTACTGGCAAAATTTAGGGGTTTGATATTCATTCTGGGGTTGGTAATGATTCTGGGGTTGGTTGTGATTCGTAACTGCCCAGCTTCATTGCCTTGTTATTTCCTGTACTGGAGCTAAAATGTCTTGTCTGTTCTTTTCCTCCCTCTCATTTCCTTCATAAATATGTGTTGCTATTTCTTTAAGTCTGTCAGACCTCAAACTATTCCAGTCTGGACACTGCCTTTTAAAATATTTCTAAATTTTTGGTAAGGACTGGTATACAAAATGAGAGCAGATAATATGGAAATCTCTAGGGTTCAATGGGTCTAGCCCAGCATGTTGCTTGGCATGCTTACACAACCTGTCATAGAATCTATTAGGTCTCTCATCAGGACTCTGAACTGTATCTATAAGATTTTGTCAGTTATCAGTCCTTCTAGGACAGGATTCCATTGCCTTCAGCAATGTGTCTCTCACCTCTTTCAACAGATCAAAATGCCTAGGGTTATTAGCGTCCCATTCAGGGACTTCAATACGTCACCCAATATCAACCTTTCCTGTGGCTTCCAGGCTATTGGCTGCAGCTATTATGTCTGGTCTTTCCTCCGGGGATAATATTGCTTCCATAAGCTCATTAACATCATTCCAAGTGGGCTGATATCCTCTGAAAATTGTTCTCAAATGGCCAATAACCCCTGTAGGGTCCTCATCAAATTTAGGAATTTCTCATCTCTATATACCTAAATCTTTGGGGCTAAATGGTATATATCTTCTAAGACTTACTACAACATCATTCTTACCATGGGAGGGAATCTCGTGAAGGGGGGAGGATTTTTATACTTTCTGTCTCCTCTAAACATGAATTTTCTCTTTTTTTTTTTCTTTTTCATTTCCTTTGTTGATGTGTCAGCCTGAGAGGCAGATTTACATTCACATTCAGGCCCAAACCTTTCCTTCTTTTCTCCCTTTTCAGTCAATTCCTTACTTGCTACATTCCAGAGGTTCCAATAAGTTACATCTTTGGGGGACTCAAAGTGAAGGATCATTTGTAGAGTTTTCAGTGTTAAGCGGTCAAAAGATCCATTCTCTAACCATTTGTTTTTCAGTAAGCTAGAATATTTTTTATGCCACATAAAACAGTTTGATAAGCCTTGCTTTTGTCATGCCTGGCTGAATCAGTAGCTTGTAAGCATCCCATACTGCAATTATTTTCTCAAGAGGGGAGTTCTGAATGATATAAAATGTACTATCTTCCACCCTCTTTTTGTAATTCAAAAATTTCCTCATTATAACACAAAGAAAAGTAAAAATTAAAATAGGAATAGAACATTCAAATTCATAAGGAGCAAACTTAAAAAGGTCAATATTGGCCTGGTTGAAAAGCCAGGAGAAGAGGCTTAGAACACTAAAACCCAGAAGTCTTCTTTGGTCCCACAGTCCCCGGTCCATTTTGTAAAAGGGAGCAAGGCTTGAAAATAGGAGGCTAAGAGTACTTAAGGGTTAAAGTGTATACTTAACCTAAGTGCTTAGCCATTAAGAGAAACCCAATTTAAAGAGACAGGCACATGTGCAAATAGGGAAAGAAATTTCTTACCAAACTGGAAGATCAGAAGATTGAGGTTCAGCTTTCTACTTTGTGGTTGCCAAACTGTGATGTTTAAAATCTAAATTGTGTGGTCACCTTAAATTAGAAGCTTTAGCACCTTGGGCATTAAGCATTTATTTATTTATTTTTTGTTTTGTTTTTGTTTTTGTTTTTTGTTTGCTTTTTTTGTTTTTGCAGGGCAATGAGAGTTAAGTGACTTGCCCAGGGTCACACAGCTAGTTAAGTGTCAAGTGTCTAAGGCCGGATTTGAACTCAGGTCCTCCTGAATCCAGGGCTGGTGCTCTATCCACTGCACCATCTAGCTGCCCTGCATTAAGCATTTATTAAAGCATACCAGGTATTCACGTGGAGTTCAGAAAGTTAAGAAAAGGCCTATCTAGCCTAGAGTTCCAGTCTGGTCGGGTTCTTCCTCAAGTCCTCCACCACGAGCCTGCTTCAACCACTAACTCCCCCAAACTGAGTGTGGAAGCTTTTTTTATAGGTCCAGAGCATAGGAGGTCCTTACATACTGCTTCAAGCTGATTGGCTAGCATCATCCAAATCCATTAGTTCACTGGACTTGAAGGTGGTCTTGAGTTAAGTTCAAAGTTTTTAGCTTCTGAGAACAATACCTTCTTAAGGGCTAGCCAGATGTGCTTACAATCTAGTTAAGTTGAAGTAGGCTAATCAGTAGTCAATCACTCTCACTTAATTCAATCAGTTTAGATTAATCTTCAGGTGCGCCTTTGAGTATCTGCTAAATACCCTTATTTTATCAGTTTTCAGGGACTCCAATGATTCCTGATTTTTCTGTCTTTGGTTTCTGGGTCAGTTGTTTTTTATATCAGATAGTTTACACTTTCCTCTTGTTTTCTAATCTTTTGGTTTTGTCTAAACACATATTGGTATTGCATAGAGTCACTGATTTCTATTTGTTCTAGTCTAGTTTTCAAGTAGTCTATTTTGTCAAGATTTACAATTCTTAGCTATTTATTTTCCTTCAAATTCTTTCCTCTGGTGCTTTTCTTTTTTTAAACTCTTGCTTCATTTCCCCCTCCCCCCCCCACCCCCAATGTATACATATAATTCTTTTGGGAAAATCTGTTTTTATTTTCCTTTGAGACTCAACTTGCATTTATTTTGGAGCTACAATATCCTTCTAAGCTTAATTTTTGGGCTCCTGAAGTTAGACCTCTCCAAATACTTGAGGTTCTTTGAGGCAATTTCTACTACCAAAAAGAAAAGAACTAGGAATGAAATATTCCAAAAGGCAAAAAGAGTATTGACTCTTCAAGGCCCTCTACTGCATCTCAGGACAAAGTGCTAGATAGTCCTGGGCTGCCCCAATCTGATTGCTGCCGTGCCACACTGGCACTCTGGGGGTCTTTAAGGTCTCCAATGTAGTATTTTTTTGGTGAGGCAATTGGGGTTAAGTGACTTGCCCAGGGTCACACAGCTAGAAAGTGTCAAGGGTCTGAGGCCAAATTTGAACTCAGGTCCTCCTGAATCCAGGGCTGCTGCTCTATCCACTGCACCACCTAGCTGCCCCCTACCTGGGGACTTCTTGATGAAGTAGCCTATTCTTTCTGCTTCCAGACCTTCAGGTCATCACCTTGAGAGGCTACTGGTTTTGCCTATGCTAGTCTTGGCTTAGCCCCTTTCCTATTATTTTGGGTCTTCTGGATGACTTTTGGTGCTGTTTTGAGGTAGAAGAGACCATCTAATAATTTCTCATTAAATTTTTTGATCATTGAGCAGAACCTACAAAAAGGAAAGGGTGAGATCATTCTCCAACTAAAGAAGGCTTAGAAGGTCAGCAGGAAAGGTCTTTTGTACCACGGTGAGAGTGAAGCACAACCCTGGGCCACGCATGAAGATATAATATAGTACTAGGTTGTCCGTGCCAGAGAAAGAGACCCCCAGAGCCCCTTAATCGGCTGCAGTGCCAGTTTATTTTGGAACTAAACTCATAGTTTGGTGAGAGGGCTGAATGGTTGGCCAGGGAGTAGATTACAGGGGTTTCTGCTGGAACTGAGGTGGAATTAAGTTTTTCTACCTATCCTGGGAACCAGGAAGTAGTCTTGAGTGGCAGGCCCAGGTGGGGGAGGGGTGCAGACTCGCCCAAAGCTAGCAACCATAGTGAAACAGAATTGTGTTTCAGGGTTAAAGAGCAAGTAGACCTGGAGTTATTTACAGACCAGAGTGCAGGCCAGGGGAGTGGAAAACCTGCCTCTCCTTAAATTGTACCACTTGCAACCCCCTGAAGCTTGGGGCAGTGCACCCTGAAAGCAGTGCCCCACTTAAGAAGGAGTAAAAAGTCAAGAAATGGGCTAGGAACATGAACAAACAGAAAAAAAATGTGGACCATTGAAAGTTACTTTGGTGACAAGGAAAATCAAAATACATCCTCAGAAGAAGATAACAAAGTCAAAGCTCCTACATCCCAAGCTTCCAAGAAAAATATGAATTGGTCTCAGGCCATAGAAGTGCTCAAAAAGGACTTTGAAGATAAAGTAAGAGAGATAGAGGAAAAAATGGAAAGATAAATGAGAGTGATGCAGGAAAAAAAGTCAACAGCTCGAAAAGCCAAATGGAAAAGCTCTCTGGTGAAAATAATTGCTTAGGAATCAGGATTGAACAAATGGAAGCTAATGAATTTATGAAAAATCAAGACACAATAAAGAAAATCCAAATGAATGGAAAAAAAATGGAGGACAATGTGAAATATCTCCTTGGAAAAACAGCTGACCTGGAAAATAGATCCAGGGGAGATAATCTGAAAATTATTGGACTGGGGTGGCTAGGTGGCACAGTGGATAAAGCACCAGCCCTGGATTCAGGAGGACCTGAGTTCAAATCTGGCCTAAGATACTTGACACTTACTAGCTGTGTGACCCTGGGCAAGTCACTTAACTCTCATTGCCCTGTCCCTCTCCCCCCAAAAAAGAGAAAATTATTGGATTACCTAAAAACCGTGATAAGAAAAAGAGACTGTAAGGGAAAATTGCCCAGATATTCTAGAAGCAGAAGGTAAAATAGAAATTGAAAGAATCCACCAATCACCTCCTGAAAGAGATCCCTAAAGAAAAATTCCCAGGAACATCATAGCCAAATTCCAGACCTCCCAGCTCAAGGAGAAAATATTGCAAACAGCCATAAAGAAATAATCAAGTACTGTGGGGTCACAGGATAACCCAAAATCTAGCAGCTTCTATGTTAAAGAATCAGAGGGCAAGGAATATGATATTCTGGAAGGCAAGGAATTGGGATTACATCCAAGAATCACCTACTCAGCAAAAATGAGTATAATCTTTCAGGGGGAAAAATGGGACTTCCATGAAAAAGACATCTTTCTGGCATTCATGATGAAAAGACCTGAACTGAGTAGAAAATTTGACTTTCAAATACAATACACTAGAGAAGCATAAAAAAGTAAACAGGAAAAAGTAATCATGAGGGGGATTAAATGGTTAAATTGTTTACATTCCTACATGGGGATATGATACTTCTAACTCATAAGAACTTTCTCAGTATTAGGGCAGCTGAAAGGAATAAATTTAGACAGAGGGCACAAGTAGAAATTGATTATGAAGGGATGGTATCTGTAAAGGATTTATTTTTTGTTTATCATTTTTGTTTGTTTGTTTTGTTGTTGTTGTTTTTTGCAGGGCAATTGGGGTTAAATGACTTGCCCAGGGTCACACAGCTAGTAAGTGTCAAGTGTCTGAGGCCAGATTTGAACTGGCCAGATTCAGGTCCTCCTGAATCCAGGGCCAGTGCTTTATCCACTGCGCCATCTAGCTGCGTCTTCTTTGTTTTTTTGTGGGACAGTGTAACGATTGGAATGACGCCACCTGAGGTACTGTAGGAAAGCTCCGCCATGAGGAGAAGGCGTTTGAGGGCAAGCCATGTGGTCAAGTCCTTGGCTTCAGAAAGTGACATTTGCTCATGGGTACTGTCTATCAAAACTACCAACCAATCAACTTGAGGAGCCTCCCATTTCTGGGAGGAGGACACAAAATAGGAAGTGGATGCTGGCAGAGGCACTCTTCCTCTTTCCTGACCTCGCCATGGTGTTTCAGATGATGGGTTCTCTTAGAAATAGTTAGATTTTTACCTTTCTCTCTGATCCTAATGCTCTTTTAGAAATACTTAAACACTTAAATACTCTTGCTAAAGCTTATAATTTTTTGGTGACCACTCATTAGATTTTAGATAGTATAGCTAGAATTTTAGCCTCTTACAGATGGCTGACCATGAAGAGGAAACCTGAATCTCCATCTTCTGATCTTCTGGTTGGGTAAGAAATTTCCCCTGCCCTGTACCTTTAAACTCTAAAGTACCAGCTGTTTTCTATTTTCTATTTAAATTGTCAAATGGGTTTTTTCAACTCCTTAAGTACCCTATTTCTGATTTTAGTCTGTTTAACCAGACAAATGGGGGATAAAATCACGTTAGTGCTTTCTTTTTGTGGATTTTCTATTTTTTCTTTTTCTTTTTGTTAGAAGAGCAAGCAAGGTGCTCACAGAAGGGAACATAAATATTTCCCTCTCTCCCAACCATGCCTTTTCAGAGAAACTTCTGACTCCTGCATTTTTTTTTTCAAATTCTAATGCTAATAGTTTCTCTTCTTTTGCATGCCTGGAGGCAACACCCCAACCACATCTAGAAGAAGTCGGGGGAGGGGAAATTAGGCCTGAGTTCAAAACCTAGCCTGATTCCCTGGCTGTGGATCATGTGGAAGAGGTGGTCTAGTCCCCTCCTCTTGGGAACCCACCTCCTCCCTCTCCTCAGGCACCACCTCCTACTCCTCCTATGGCCAAGCCCCTTGATCCTTGCCAGTGAAGTCCAGAAATCTAATCTACCCTCCTCAGGTCCTGATCTTGCGCATGCGCAGCTTTCTCTACCTGCATTTGCAGCTTCTCTCAGTTGCTGAAGCAGTCAGCTTCAGCCCTTCCCCAGCTTGGCTGTGATTCTGACTCAACCTGCTGTGGTTCTCCCAAACCAACTTTAGAAAACCCTTTAAATTCCAGATATGCTCGTTTTGTTCATAATTTTGTTAATCTGCTTTTGTCTTTAATTAGTAACCTTATAAAGCATTTGTATTATAAAAGGACCAACAGACAATATAGAGGGGTTAAAGAAGACAAAATTAAGCTGAATAAAAATGACAATGATAATCGTATTTCAAGAAGACATATTTTACAGAAATGTAAATGTAAGCAGCAAGGTATTAATATGAGTATTGGGGATTTTAGATATCTGAATCAAAAGTGTTCTAAATTCACTCAGAGAAATAATGTCAGTTCAGAGGTTACATAGGATTTCTTTTCTTTTCTTTCTTTTTTTTTTTTGCGGGGCAATGGGGGTTAAGTGACTTGCCCAGGGTCACACAGATAGTAAGTGTCAAGTGTCTGAGGCCAGATTTGAACTCAGGTGCTCCTGAATCCAAGGCCACTGCTCTATCCACTGAACCGCCTAGCTGCCCTACATAGGATTTCTATGCTATTACATCTACATTTTGAAATTAATGGTATGGGTTTATTTTCATAGAGATTTTCATGATTTTGAGATTGTGTTTTATACTTAGCTTTTTAAAAAAGGGAATATTTGTAAAAGCTTTTTATAGTCATGTGATCAAGTTTATATTTTGTAATACTCTTATTAATGTTAAGTTCATATTCATTTAATAATGTTTAATATTATCAGTCATTTACATTCATTTGATTTCCCTAGTTTGAAATTCATTGTCTTTTATTCTTCCATGTGTATTTTCTTCTATTCATTCATCTATCTAATTCTGAAACAATGCAAGATGGTTTTGATTTCATAATACAATGTTAATTCTGGGAGTATTATACTCCCATATTCTGAGTTGTTTTTGTTATTTTTTTCTCTCAACTGATTATTTGATAGAACTCTCTAAAGCATTTCCTGGCAAATTGGTTGCCATGGCAAGTGTAAATTGATTCTAGAAGCATTATTTTTTTAAAAAATCTGAATAGAATTTTATTTTCTAAAATATATATAAAAACAAAATTTTAACATCAATTTTTTAAAAACTTTGTGTTCCAACTTCTCTTCCCCCCTCCATTTCCATCCCCTACCCACAAGAACTCAATCAATTCAAAATAAGTTATACATGAGTAGTCATGGAAACATTCCCATATTAGCTAGTTGTGAGAGACAACAGTCAAAAAAACCCAGAAATTGAGATTAAGGAATTGTCAAAGAGGAAATGAAAAAAAAAATTTAACATGTGTTTCCATCTGTTTTCAGATACTATCAGTTCTTTCTCTGCAGATGGGCTGCAATCTTCATAATTTCCTCAGGGTTACATTGGATCATTGACTTGCTGAAAATAACCACATGCTTCCCAGCAGATCATCCCCCACTATTGCTGTTATTTTGTATACAGTACATTTCAGTCTGCTTCAGCTCATGTAGGTCTCTCCAGGTTTTCCCCATAGCATCCTGTTCATCACAACCTCTATATCAACCTTAAGCTTGACAGAGAATCTTCTTCACAAAAGCCCAGCAAAGTAGGTACCATACATTTTGTCATTATAGTCAATCATCACAACTATTTCCCTCCATCCCATTCCCTTCCCATGACATTTACTCTATTTTCTTTTTACCTATTCCTCCTCAGAGGTGCCTTACTTCTGACTATCCTCTCCCTCGCTCTGCACTCTCTTTTTTTTACCCTTCCTTCCTTGTCCTCTTCCTCTCCTATTTTCCTGCAGGGTCAAATAGATTGCTCCTCTCAAAGCTATTCCCTCCATGAGCCCACTCCAATGAGATCAAGGTCCCTGAGCTAATTCTGTGTTCTAAAATTTTCTTCCTCCCTCCCTCCTCAACCCTCCCTATGAAATCAAGCAATTCAATACGTCATACTGGTGCAGTAATGCAGAACATCTTCATCTTCCTTGAAAGTGTTTTGCTTTTTACTGCTCTCTCCCCCAATCTGTCCTTTCCTCCTTCCCTTCTCCCCCTCCCCTTTTCTCCCTTCCTCCAGGGCAAAAGTATATTACTATACCTATTTGAGTATGTATGTTAGTCCTACTTTGGGCCAGTTCTGATGATATTAAGGTTCACTCACTCCCCAACTCCTTCCCCCTATTCTACTCTTCTCCATAAGCTTTCCTCTTGTTTCCTTCATGTGAAATACCTCTCCCCAGACCATCTCTCCCCTTCTCCCTCCCCCAGTTTATTCCTCCTACACCTCAACCCTATTTTAATGATGTCGTCATGGATTAGCTAGGTGGCACAGTGGACAAAGCACCAGCCCTAGACCCAGGAGGTCCCCCAAGCTCAAATCCAGCCCCAAACATAAGACACCCCTCCCCGTCTGCCCCACAAAGAACAAAACATAAATGCTTTACAGATATCATCCCTTCAATATTCAGTTCAGCCCTGTCTTCTGTGAATTAGAAGCATTATTTTTGATAAGCATATTTTTTTTAAAAGAGGGGAAAATTTGTAAAAGTTTTCTTTTTTCAAAAAAGCTTTCTTTAAGATTGTGTTGTGTTTTAACTTGTATTTAAATATGTTCTGATTTTTCACAAAAGTAATTGTATTATTTGAAATTATTTCATAATTGTATATTGTATTCTGAGTCGAGGTACATTCGCATTTTTTGTGATCGTTATTATCCTCCATTTTTAATTCCATATGAGACTTGGATAATGGGAACTTATCATTTAAGACATTAATTGCCTTTATTCTGAGTTATTAGATGCCAGTTGGCCAAGATACCATCCAAACACAAGAGGAATACATGTAAGAGCAGACAGTGAACTGTCACATGAGGGGAGACATGCATGAGGTCAAGGTACGGCTGAGGGAAAGGCTTTTGACAAATGTTGAGATTGGTTTCTCTTGGTTTAATTTTTCCTCACAATGTTGTACAGATGGCTGGAAGTTTTCATCCCACCCATCTCATTCTATGCCCCCTCCTATATGCCTGATGCTATGGACGTCTCAATCCCATGCATCTGATTAAGTCTGACTCAGTTTCCTCCAATATGTTCAGTGGCATGGACATATATCCCATCCACCTATTTTAAGCCTGGCATACTGCATGGGCAGTATATATTGCTCAAGTGTGGGAATGCTCATATCCCATCATTTCTCTGTTCTTTTATGGTAACCCCCATAATTATCTCAGGTATTGAATTTGGCCTTGACATTAGTTACCAATTATATTAGATTTTTAAATTTCTCATAATGGCATGAGGATAATTAGGCAGATGATTCAAAAAAGTGATGAAACAAAGATAAAAATTATTTTTTAAAATTAATACCGCAGCAATTGTCTTCTCAATTTACCCTCCACAAGGGGGAACTAGAGTAATATTAAGTTTTAGAGAATGTTTCAATTTTTGATTTTATTATATGTTTCATGTGTAACAACTAAGATTCTGAATTCACTTAGACATGTTTTTGAGAACTTTCACAGTTTGATTTGATTATTGACAAAGCTATTTTAAATATGTGTTAAGCTCAATTCTGTAGGAAATTTTCCCGGCTGATTACCAGCATCCACACATCAACCCCTGAAAAGACTTCCATTCCACAACTACACCCAGAGGACCCCAAGAATTCTCTGAGGAAAGACTTTCAAAGCCTTTAAATGAACAGTTTTGTTTTGTTGATTTTTATTCCCTTCTGTTGTTATGTAACATATATTCTCTGCAGAGTCCCTCCCTCTGCAGGCCAGTGTCAAAGCGCTGGTTCATGAGGGACCACCCCTCTGGACAAAATTTTCCCTTTATCCCTTTTCTATATTGTTATTAACATATTGTTTGTGAGCATAGGGTATTACCTTCTGTTATTTTTGACCGTTTCATCAAGGAAATGCCCTGCGTTTCTTGAAGAAACAAAGGGGGGGTCTGTAATGATTGGAATGATGCCACCTGCCGGAGAGGTACTGTAAGAAAGCTCTCCCATGAGGGGAAGGCGTCTGAGGGCAAGCCATATGGTCAAATCCTTGGTGTTAGGAAGTGACTTTGCTCGTGGGTACTGTCTTTCAAAACTACCACCTAATCAACTTGAGGGGCCTCCCATTTCTGGGAGGAGGACACGAAGTAGGAAGCAAATGCTGGTGGAGGGGTTCTTCCTCTTGTGGTTCTTGAAATCACCATGGTGGGTCAGATGATGGGGTCTCTTAAAAATAGTTAGATTTTTATCTTTCTCTCTGATCTTAATGCTCTTTAATAAATACTTAAACACTTAAATACTCTTGCTAAAGCTTATAATTTATTGGTGACCATGCATTAGATTTTAGAATTTTAGCCCCTTAGTCAGGGTGGGGTGGCATGCCCAGGGTCACACAGCTGGTGAATGTTTTATGTCTGAAGCCAGATTTGAGCTCAGGATCTCCTGGATTCAGGATGGGTTCTTTGTCCACTGTGTCACCTAGCTGTCCCATGATTATATCTTTAAAATAAAATTAATGGGTGAGAGGATTGCAACGGGAAAAAGGGAGAGGTGGAATGGGGTCAAGTATCTCACATAAACAAAGCAAGAAAAAGTTTATGGAGTGGAGGGGAAGATGGGGGAGGAGCAGGGGAGTGAATGAGCCTTACTCTCATCAGAATTGGCTCAAATAAAGAATAACATACATACACAAGTGGGTATAGTAATATATATTGTCCTGTGGGGAAGTGGAGTGGATAAGGGGGGAGGGGTAAAGGAAGGGAAGACAGATTGGGGGAGGGTCAGTCAGAAGCAAAGCAGTTTTAAGGAGGGAAAGGGTAAAATAAGATAGAAAATAGAGTAAATATCATAGGGAGTGAATAGGATGGAGGGAAAAACAGCAATAGTAACTGGGGAAAATTTTTTGGAAGAAGAGGCAAGAGCAATGTAAGATGAGGATTACAATGATGAAGATGATGATGGCACTTACTTTGCTGAGCTATTGTAAAGAAAATCCTTTGTCAGGTTTAAGTAACTATGTAAATGTTACCTATTATTATTGTTGCAATAATCAACCTCATGGGTGTTTTGTAAGGAAATCTCCCTTTAAGTACTATATAAATGTAGTTTACTATAAAACAAAAAGATGGGCAGGATGCTATCAGAAAAACCTGGACTTACATGAACTGATGCAAAGTGAAATGTACTGTATACAAAATAACAGCAATATTGTAAGATGATCTGTTGTGAATGACATAGTCATTTTCAGCAATGCAATGATCCAAGACAACTCTGAAGGCCTTATGAAAAATGTAATCCGTCTACAGAGAAAAAACTGATGGCATCTGAATACAGATGGAAGTATATTTTGTTGTTGTTAGTTCCTTTTTCTAAAGTTTTTTGTCTGTTTTGCGTGACTGCTCATGTATAACTTATATTGAATTGCTTGAATTCTTAAGGGGAGGATAGGGAGAAGGAAAGAGAATTTGGAACACAAAGTTTTAAAAATCGATGTTACATTTTGTTTTTACATGTAAGGTAGGGAAAATTTCTAAATAAATAACCTAAAAAAAATATTGATCATTATTTGGTCTGGAGGCAAATTTTAGGTTTTGCTGAAGTAGATATGTGGGATCTAGGTAGTATTCCTCCATTCAGGCAGCCATCTTGTTCAGTAGTCCTTGAGTTTACTATTGATTTTATTTTCTCTTTCACAGTTCAAATAAGAGTAGAGAACAGACTGCCTCCATCCTCTCTTCCTCATCATTCAGTTTCTTGGTTTGAATGACATTCATTTAAAGCATCCCTAAGAAATGTTTTTTTCCACCTTCCTTGTTTCCTCTTCTAGGAATCTAATCTTCCATCCAAATACTTTGTGTTTGCTAGTTCTTTATTATCTCTATGTCCCTCATATAAAGGAGTATTTCTGGGGACCTAAAAAAAAATTAGCAATAATACTTTCTCTTTAGGAATTTTCAACTCAATTTCCATCATACCAACATATTCATTCATTTTATTGGATCCTTTCTTGTTTACTCAATTACCCTTCTTAATAAGTTCCTCTTTTTTTCCCTGATGCCCTTCCATGATCAGTTCTCTCCTTTGCTATTTGTTATTATTCCTTTAGTCTCTTTGGCAAACTTGTTTCTTTTTTGAGATGATACAGCAAAGCCCATTGGCTTGGATACAGCTTCTCATTCATCCATTTTGCCAAAAGTGCCTCTCAAAATTCAGTTTATTGGATGAACTGAAACACAGAAAGCACCAAGATATAATCTATGAGAATTATGTTTAATGCCAAATTTTTCCAACTGACTTATTCTGTGGTTTGTTTGGTCATAGATCAATCCTAGATCCTAGTAACTCATGGCTCCCAGGTTATCATCTTCTCTAGTCTTTTGAGTTATGATAGACACTAGATTCTGGTAAGAAACAAGATTCATTTTTGATGACTTGGAATATATGGGGATAGGATCAGCTCTATCTAGGTTATTTCAAACACATATTTTGAACAATGAAGGTAATAAGAGAAAGGACTTTACTTAGATCTTCCTGAGGGTACATAATCATTCCTTAGCCTCGTATATGAAGATTCAATTGTTTTTCATTCACTCATTCATTCCTTTATTCAGCACTCATTTTAACAATTTAATAATTATGCTAATTATTAAGGTTTCAGAGACCAAAAAAAAGTGAAATGGTCTTTGATCTCAATGATCTTAAATCTTACATTTGAACTTAATTCTGGAATGGTGAAACCTGTGCCATATGACTCATGAGATTATTGACTCTACAGAGATATCGCTAAATGCTCATACTGCAAGTGCTGGAGACAGCTCTAATAGGGCCCATGGCTGAGCCCATTGTTAAATTTTCAGTCTGAGCATTTACATCCCAGAAATCAGTAGAAGCTACAAATCAGTGCTTGGTTTATTATTTTGTTGATTATCTAGCCTTAAGACAGTGTTAATAATGCAGATTGAACTTAAAAGGGTACCTGTATATGGTTTTGGTTTTTTCATGGATCTCAGTTGTTAAACAATTACTAGCATACCTATATTACTCTTTAAATACTAGTTAGGCTCAGAAAGATTGTAGTAGAAGACTTGGAGAATGAATCATCATTAGAGTGGGGACCTGGTCACTGTAGGCTAATGATAATAACAACAAAAACAATATTAATGATATTAAACATTTATATAATTAATTGAGAAGTATTTTTATATCCATTGCTTCATTTGAACTTCACAACATACCCTGCCTTTAGGTATTGTGGTTATGAGTTGTCTTGGTGATATAATTCCTTGATCTTCTAATTCTTAGGAGATTTAATAAGCTTAGAGTAGCTTGGTGGCACGGTGGATAAGACTGCGAGGCTTATGGTCAGGAAGACTTGTCTTTCTGAGTTCAAATCTGGGCTCAAACACTAGCTTTGTGATGCTGGGGGAGTCGCTTAACCATGTTTGCCTCAGTTTCCTCATTTGTAAAATAAATTGGAGAAGGAAATAGCAAACCACTTCAGTATGTTTACCAAGGAAATGCCAAATAGGGTCATGAAGTTGACTGAAGACCAACAACTAAGCTACTGATTCCTGAGAGAGCCAGAGAAAAGGTGATATTCTATGTTTAGTAAAAAGGCTGACACCAAATTAAAGTTGGGAAAAGGCTCTATAGACACCTTTCTTAAGGTTCCATTCTCCAAAAACAGTGCTTAAAAAGAATGTAAATATAAGAGATGAAGAGAGATCTATACCACCCACCCCTGTCCAACAAACCTCTCCCATAGATCACAGGTGGAGAGGGGGTGAGTTTATTTAATTTGGGAACAAAACATAATGAATTGTGGGCTAGTATTATGATAAATATGGGCAGGGGAGGGAGTAGTAGTGATTCTATGTTGACTGATACCATTTTTACTCTGATCCAAACATTCCACTCATCTTATTGTGATAATCTCTCCCTTACCTCGTTTTTCTAGTTTTTTACATTTTAGATAGAGATGGTCTTCCCTAATGTGCACTCTAATAGAGGAGAAGCTATTCAATCAAAGACTAGAGTTCTAATCTAATACAATTCTTAGAGGGAACATGGTAGTTGTCTTCAACTATCTGGATGGCTGTCACCTGGAAGGTTTGACCTCAGAGGAAAGACCTAAAATGGGGAAAGAAGCTGTAAAGAAACATATTTTAGGTTTGATGCAAGGAAAACCTTCTTAAAAAGAGTTATCTCAAAGAGAATGGGCTGCTCTGAGGGGTAAGAGTATCCCCACATTGGAGATCCAGCAAAGTCTAAATGACTACTTGCTGGATATGTTATTGGGGAAAATCACTTTTTAGCTTCTAGGTATGAATTAGAATGAGATGGCACTGAGGCCCTTTCTAACCCTGTGATTCTGCAACTCACAGAACATCCTTGGGCTTTAATGTCCTGATGTTAAATGAAGAACTTGACCCAGATAATTTCTAAAGCCCCTTCCAGTAAAAAAAAATGAATGGAGCTTTGTTTGGAAGAATGAAAAAAACAACCCTGCAAAAACAAGTTTTTTCCCAGCAAAGCTTACTTTTCTTTCTTTCTTTCTTCCTTTTTTTCTTTCTTTCTTTCTTTCCTTCTTTCTTCCTTTCTTTTTTTGCAGGGCATTGAAGGTTAAATGACTCGCCCAGGGTCACACAGCTAATAAGTGTCAAGTGTCTGAGGCCATATTTGAACTCAGGTCCTCCTGAATTCAGGGGCCAGTGCTTTATCCACTGCAATACCTAGCTGCCCAACTTGCTTTATATTTTTTACAGAAGAATTAACATAGGACGCAAGAAAAGGGGTATTTCTATAAGGAAAACTTAAGAGTCTTCATAAGATAAGTGAATAGTGGATTAATTCAACTTGTATTTAACACTAACTGACGTGCTTAGAAATCCCCATTTTCATCAATACAGGTAAAATCCAGTCTTAAGTCAAATTATTTTCCTGTCCTTATCAATGGCCCATAAAAATAGTGTCATACAATGATGATTTCTCTCCTAATAAAAGAATGCCTTATTTTATAGGTGGAGGTGTAGTTAGGGAAGGATGGAGAACAGAATCAACTTTAGCAGGTTCTTTATCTTACCACTAAATATTAATTGAACTTCAACCGTCATTACATAGCAAAGATACCAGTCAGCCCCAATACTACTTCCATAGTAACACCACGAAAGAGTTACAAGTATGAAAAAGCCAGTTTAAAACTTCTTCCTCTCTCCCTCCTTTTCTCCCTTCTTGGATTCAAACTTCATTTCTAATTTAGTAGGTGAGCCTGGAACTAGTTCTCCGCTTAATTGTGATGAACCTGGTTCATTTCTGGGTACTAGAGCTTAGGAATAGGACTTTGGTCCCCCTACCAAAATATCTTTTAGCAAACTCAGTTATCTATTCTGCATATCCTTTTTTTGACCTGGCCCTAAAAGCTTTCGGTATGAGAAAAGTTGAGTCGCTGGTAGGGAAAAAATAAGCTGACAGAATTTTCAGTGATTTCCCAATGGCCTCCCAAACTCCAGACCCTCACCATCCAGAGCTGCTAACATTAGCTTTGTTAAAAAAAAAAACAACAAACCCAAAACAAGACAAAAAAACTTGTTCTTTCACGAGATAAGACTGAAGAAGAAGGCTTCTTCCTCAGCCTCTCATTCATTATTTTGTGTACCAGAAACCCTATTACTTGTTTAATCAGCATGACAACTCAGCAGAGGACAAATGAATCAAGTGTACTAAGCATACCCTGTAAGGACACGGATGAGTCTGAGTATGGGGCTGAATTCTAACCCAACTGGATGAAGCCACAGATCTATGAGAAACAGAGTTGTCAGGGGAAAGTATTCTCTGTTTTCCCTCTAGCAGGAGCAATACCATTGTGAGCCAGTTTAAGAATACCTCACTGCTAAGGAAAACCACTCTAGGGGGATCCAAAGAGCAAACACTTCTTCCTCCAAGAACTCCCTCAATGAAGAGGAGTCTTGTGAGGTGCCCAAAGAGGAGAAAACATTCAAAGGCTTCCTGGATGGGGAGGAAGAAATAAAAAGTGACCAACCCCAATTCACTCATCCCAACAAAATATGACTAACTCACACAGGGATTGTGTTCCTGTGTTTATGAGCACAGAGGCCCTTGTTTATTGTGAAGCAAGGCAACAACTTCATCTGCTGCTGGTTTATGAGGTGATTATTGGAGATGAGAAGCAATCAGGAAAATGAACAGAAGACTTGCTGACCTATAGAATGGGCCTGGCTTCTCAACAGGCAGCCCCCAAAAGGATATAGTTGTGATCATGCTGCTTTGGTGGAAGGAGGTTTAATGGAGCTTTGTTTGGAAGAATGAAAAAAACCTACAAAAACAAGGATTTTTTCCCCAGCAAAGCTTGCTTTACTTTCAAGCATGTCCCCCAAAACATACTTTCACAGGGAAATTGACATAGGAAGGAAAAAAGGGGTATTTCTATAAGGAAATCTTGGAAAGATCCTTCACAGCTCAGGCTAATATTGGTCCTGTCCCTCTAAAGTCCATAAATCTGGTATTTGGTTACCTACTAACCATTTTTGCAGGGCAATGAGGGTTAAGTGACTCGTTCAGGGTCACACAGCTAGTAAGTGTCAAGAGTCTGAGGCCAGATTTGAACTCAGGTCCTCCTGAATCCAGGGGCCAGTGCTTTATCCACTGCACCACCTAGCTGCCCCCTACCTACTAACCATTTTCATTGATCCAGGTAAAACCCAGTCTTAAATAAGTAAAGTTATTTTTAGGTTCTTGTCAATGGTAAGAGTAGAAGAATAGTTGAGGTTTAGTTCTTAAATCCTTAGGTCTGGGAAAGAGCTATTCTGATTGACCTCATTTCCTGAGAAAGAGAAAATCCTACCATATCTTTCTAGATTTTTCCAATAATGCCAGCAGTGTACTGAAGTGTGGGAGAAGAAGGAAAAATATAGGTGAAAAACTAGGCCTTGAAGTAGAAAAATAGCCCCAAGAAGCTATTCTCAACGTCAACAGACTCAGGGTGCATGTCTATATTTCCAGTTATCCTCTTTCCTCTTTTTTGCCACTTCTGCCATGCTTCATTCTGTCCCTTCCCACTGACACCAGAAAAAGGCTTGAGTTGGTATCTATGTGTGATTCATATAAGTCTAAATCAATGGCAACTGGAACAAGGCCAATTTTGTAGACAGAACCCTGTGAGGTGAAGTTCATTAGAATCAGCTCTCCCCTTCATTGTCTCTTCCCCCAGAGTTATTTAGTGACCCTGCTGGAATTGTGAATCATTCCTCTCAGGCCAGGCCCCACTCTAAAGAAATTGGAAGTGAATGTAAGAAATATAGCAGAAAAAAAAATATGGAGTCTAAACATGTAATCCATGGAAGACAGGTTTGATCCCTGGGAGAGTAATTATCTGGGCTTGTTCTATGTGAGGAAAAGGAGCAAATGATTGGTATACCTTTGTCAGGGGTATTTCCTGGGCACAAGCCCTGATGGATCAAGTATAGACATATTTGCCTTTATAGACGACTGTAGGTCACAAAATTTGCTTTATGCCACACAAAAAGAAAAAGGAAGAAAAATGACAAGAGGATCTCCCATTCAACAAAGAAGTTTTAGTTTCAGTAGTGTGAGAATCAGGGTGCCACCCCCCTGCTGAGAAAGGCATTGTAAGAACCAGGGCAATGGCTCCTTGAGGAGAAAGCACGTGATTAGTGTCCAGAAGTTTCATCTATTCGTAGAACCACCTGTAAGTCATGTCAATCAATGCTGCTACCCAATTAGCTTGGAGCTGTGTGTGGGGACTGTGCCTGGGTGGCCTGTGCAGGGAGCTTCTGCTCCAGGAGAACAAGGATCTTTCTTTAGGCTGGAGGTCATTGTAGGGCCAGCAGGTTCAGAGAGCTAGGCTCTTTCTTTCTCCATGTGTTCTCTTTACTAACGCCTAATATATTTTAATAAATACTTAATGCCCAAAGACTGGTGCTGTATGCTTCTAATTTAAGGCAACCACACATTAGATTTTTAGTCATCACAATTAGATTTTAAACATCACAGTAGACAATTCCATTAAATTATAGGCCTGTCTAACTATAGGAAAGGTCTAGGTATTGTAGGATTCTTTGGAAAAGACATGGCTTTATTGGACTGAATCCCAATGACCACAGTGACCTTGGAAGAACTTACCAAATACAAACCAGGTCTGGGATTAGGAAATTCTTGTATTCTAGAAATTCTTTTTAACTGTTCTCACAGGTAACACATTTGGACCAGCCTTAGGGTTAGCATTTGAACTGTATTTTGGTCTGGTACATAAACGAGAGTTTATACTTAACAGGGACAAAAGTAAAGTTATAGATAAGAGAGTGGTCAAAAGAAATAATGATGTGGAATATATATATCTTGTATACATATTTCTTTTTTTTTTTTTTTTTTTTTTTTAGGCAATGGGGGTTAAGTGACTTGCCCAGAGTCACACAGCTAGTAAGTGTCAAGTGTCTGAGGCCGGATTTGAACTCAGGTACCCCTGACTCCAGGGCCGGTGCTTTAACCACTGCGCCATCTAGCTGCCCCTTGTATACATATTTCAATGGTTCTCATACCTCACCTACACACTTTAGCTAGCTTCTTTGAGTCCATTCACATGGTCTCAGAGCCTCAGGTATCCTTTAAAGAGGACCAGGAGAGGACACTGGCTAGGTTTAATTTATTAATAAGTTTAAAAGTTCATGTCATACCTTCAGTCCACCATATGAATGCCTACCAACACCTGCTATTTAGACATAAAATATGAATCCTCTAAAGACTGATGTCACTAGTAACTTCACACCTGAAGTTCACAATAACGCTTTATATTTTCCCCACTGGTCCACAGAAAGTTTTCTTTAATGAGTAAAAAAGAATCCTCGGGGCTATGTCTCCAACTAATAATCCCTATTGCTAAATGAGTGGCTAAAGGAACAATGGAACAGATTTCTTTTGGTTATAGCTGCTCACAAAAGCTATTTAAAGATTTCCATGGGATTTAAAAAACTATTTTTTTAGTGAGGCAATTGGGGTTAAGTGACTTGCCCAGGGTCACACAGCTAGTAAGTGTTAAGTGTCTGAGGCCGGATTTGAACTCAGGTACTCCTGACTCCAGGGCCAGTGCTCCATCCACTGCGCAACCCAGCTGCCCCTGTCCATGGGATTTGATTTGGTGTTACATAATGTGTCCCTTGGGCTTCTGCGTTAGGGCTAAAATATGCCAGTGAAAGATATGAATTGACTTAATAGATATCTAAGGGCATGTTCATATATCTTCCATTCAAATCAATTCAATAATAATTTAATGATTAGTGTCTATGATTGTAAAACCAACACAATCCTTATCCTCAAGGAAGTTATGAACTACCATGGGGGAATACAAGTTGTATCATTTTATATGGACAAAGGAGAGAATTATGCTCCAGAAAAAAAATGAGGGGGTGGGGGAGAGGGAGAAAGAGGAGAGAGGAGAGAGGAGAGCAAGAGAGAGAGAGAGAGAGAGAGAGAGAGAGAGAGAGAGAGAGCGAGCTTGTTAAAATGTCCAGTGCCAAGTGATTCAATCAGAAACTACCTTCTGCTTTGCTACTACACCTTAAGGAGTATAGAACCTTTCCTTCTGACTTGTAGCTGAAACCTACCTTTGTGTTGTTTCCCCCATTAGAATGTGAACTCCTTGAGAGCAGACTCTTTTTTATCTGTATTCCCATTGCTTAATCACAGTGCTTTGCACATAGTAAGCACTTAATAAATGCTTTGTTGATTCATTTATTTCATTTACAAGTCAGGCACTGACCCACCCAGCTCACACCTTCCATCTTCTTCAGATACCCACTACCTGGTTCCAAAGGGTTACTAGCAACAAGAGAACAGAAGAGAAGATGAGAGGCAGTGAATCCCATCATGTCCTCTACAGGAAAGACATGCTTTTGCTCTAAAAAGCTGGCCCAGGAGTAGGGGTGAATTCCTCCACAGAGAGGAGTATACTTTATATTTTATACTTATTGAGGATCACAAGAATCATATTATGTTTTTCCTTTGCTTTGGGCTGTAGCCCACTTTGTGAACATTTATTATGTATCAAAGGATTAACCTTTATCCAGAAAATGACTAGAAGGGTCCAAAGGAAACCTAGCCATCTCAGGTGGTATTAGTCAGTTCTTCTGCAGTAAGAAATAAGCCTTTCAATGATACAGGGAAAAAATATTGAGCAGCATAAGGCACGGCCAAGATCAGACCTGGATTGATTATGCAACACAGAGAGAGCCACCAGTCCCATTGCCTTTCACATGAATGATGGCTATAATAAGAGACATCTGTCCCACCTGTGCAGACATAGTCCCTGTAATTAGTACATTGTCCTAAAGATGTACAATGACCTCCATGTCTATAGACAAGGTCTGTAATCTTTGCTCAGCAGGGGATATGGGGAGCAAGCATATAGTGATTGAGGATAGAAATATTAAAATAATGAATAACCCCAATATTGTTTTTGGCTAATAGTGATACTCTCCCCAGAAAAGTCTTATTTTGCCTAAGAGGAGGTGAGAAATAAGGAGAGGAGAGTTGAAAGAAGTATCAATAAGGAAGTAAATTTTGGGACATTTTTTCTAAGATAACATTGACCTATGTCAACATTTAAATATATAGTTGTATAAATGTTATATAACATCTATACACATTATATCTTATACATGTATTCATATTATATATGTAGTACCTACACATGTATATGCAACATGTGTATAACATATACATATAACATATATAATAGTATATGTAAACATTTCTTTAAAAGGCTATAAGATATAGCAGATAAGGATCTGGCCTTGGGGTACAGAAGTCCTGGGTTCCAATCCCACCTCTGACACATACTAGTCCTGTGGAAAAACATCTTCCCTCTAAGTGCCCCCAGGCTATTGTCTAAGACCAGAAATCACAGAACAGCTGCTAAAGTTGTATGGGTAAAGGCAGTGCTTCACCATGAGCAACCCACACATGATGAAATCAGGTCTGGTTAAAAAAAAACAAGGATTGTTTACATCCCTTTTACAAAATAATTGAACAACAATTTCCTAAGAGATAACCAAAAGCTTCTCTTTTCTCTTTGTTTTTGTCATTGTCATTGTTAGCACTATGTTTCTTCCTAGGAGCAATGATCTTCCTCCCCAGAAAAATACAGAAACTCAAATGTTAGTATATGGTGGAATTGTTTTCACTGCTTTGTATGGCTCGCCAAGGAAGTAGTCTGCCATATCCTATTCTCCTGAGCAGGGCATTATGTAACACTCAATGCCACCCCATAAGGACACACAGGTGTCACATCAGTCCTTTTCCCCGCTACAACCTGCCCTCCCCATCCATTACAGAATCTTTTCCCCATGGCAACTGAAGACATTTCTGTTAAGATAGTTGGCTTCTCCCTCTCCCCAATGTTCCCCTGCCAGTTACCAACTCTTGGTTCTTTGAACATAATGACTTTCAGTTTCATTTTGTTGCAAATACTCCACCTAATCCAGGTTTTTAATCACCTCAAGCCTGAACTGTTATTAACAACATAATTCTTTATGTATTTGTGGGGTATTTTGCCATTTTCAGGTATCATCAATATTCCATTTGTTCTCATCTACATATCTGTGAAACAGAACAGTCAGGTTACTATCTTACCCCTGCTTGCATTTTACAGATGAGGAAAACAGACTTAGTAAAGTGTCCAAGGTCACACAGGACCAGAAGAGTCTAGGACTGTTTTGTTTCTGTCTCTGTATCACTAGGGCCTACCACCATGCCTGGCACACAGTTGGTGCTTAATAAATACTTATTGATTGAGCCTCAACTAGAACCCAGTTCTTCTGAATTCCTGGTCTAGTCACCTTTGTTTTTTTGTTTGTTTGTTTTGTTTTTTGTTTTTTTTTTTTTGGTGAGGCAATTGGGGTTAAGTGACTTGCCCAGGGTCACACAGCTAGTAAGTGTGAAGCATCTGAGGCCAGATTTGAACTCAGGTCCTCCTGAATCCAGGGCCGGTGCTCTATCCACTACACCACCTAGCTGCCCCTGTTTGTTTGTTTTTGCAAAATCAGAATCACTCTTTCTGATAAGCTATTTGTGTGTTGACTAATTTTTTTTTATAAAAATTGTTTAACTCTTCCATAAGCTTCCTTAGAGATGTAATAAGGTGAGTGGGCCATGTGCCCTCTCGGGATTTTTGGATCCCACATTAGGACCAGACAGGGATAGTCACATTTGACAAAGTAGGCAGTATTCCCCCATAATAGTCCTTCAACTTTTATACTAGGAACGGAAAAAGATACAATCTCTTCCATGAGTCTAAGATCAGTCATTGTAATGACTGAATTTGGCTGCCTTTTGTGTTTTCATGTATCCTATTTTAATCATTGTTTATGTTGTTCTTCTGGTTCATCTTATTTTACTTTTCACCACTAAAGGGATCTTCCCTTTTTTTTTTCCCCCTGAATTCCTGATTTTAATTATTTATCATGGTGCAATAATATTCATTTCAATTGTTCCTTAATTGAAGGCATGGACTGGAGGAGGGAAGAGCCTGGGGGAAAACAAGACTATTATCTATTTTGTTTTTTGTTACTCCTAGAAGAGTATGTATGGGACCTCTTTGTCTTTGATCTCCTTGGTATATATTCTTAGTATGAGACTACTGAAGGAAAACAGTAATTTTCCTCAAGTGATCCACAAATCCTTTTCTTAGACATTTGGACTAAATTATACCTCTACCAACAAAATATCAATGTACCTGACTTCCCCTGACTGCTCCAATATTTGCTGTTTCTGTCTTCTGTCATCATAATCAACTGATAGATATGACATCAATTCTCAATTATTTTAATTTGTTATTAGAGATGTGGTTTGTTTAAAAAATTGAAATGCATTTCATTCACTGGTTCACAGTTTTTATTTCTTCCTTTGAAGACTATTTGATACCATCCTCTATTCATAAATGCCTCCTGGTCTAACATTTTTTTGGCCAATTCTTTATTGGATATCTGACTTTCACCAAAGATATTTAATGCAAAGATTTTTCCACCCCCAATTTGATAACTTCTCCAGTTGCAATGATTTTATTCATGAAAAAGTATTTTAATTTTTTGTAACCAAGATTATCTATTTGACAACATGATTCTGTAGAAGGTGCATTTTTTTGGAGTCAGAGAACCTGGATTTGAATTCTAACTCTGCCACCCTCACAGGACCTTTGGCAAATCACTCAAATCCTCCAAGCCTCAGTTTCCTTGTGATAAAACAAAGGGGTCTGACAGATAACTCTAAATCTCCACCTCAATCTATAATCCAATGATTCCCCCCACAGCACCTACTATTTGTTTAAAAATCCTACCTCCTTACCATATTTCTGCCGTTTTGATTAGCATTATATTAGAGATTTTTTATGATTTTTGTGGGTTTACTTTGTATATTGTTACTTGATTGAAGTCAAGCTATCAATTAGCTTTGCCAATTTTCTGAGTTTTTCTAAGCAAACTCTGCTCATAGGGATAATATTTCTCTCTTTTGTCAATATACCTTTACTTTCTATCTTATTATTGCTATAGTTAGCATTTCTAGACCCATACCAAATAAAAGTAGGGAAGGGAACATTCTTGCTTTATTCCTATACTTCCTGGGAAAGCTGCCAATACTTCTTCATAGATTTGCTAATTCATAAATTATATCATGTACATGCACATATACACACATGGTATACATGTATGTACTTTTGATCATAAAAAAAACATCCCTTCCATGCCTAGTCTTTAAAAAAATTTTTTTAAACAGCTGGATGTTAAGTTTCTTAAGGGTAGGGAGTATGTCTAATGCTTCTTTATATTATCTGTCCAAAGCTAGCATTATAGCAAGGGGAGAATTCCCAGTGATTCTGGAGGGCTTGTGCACTGGGTCTACAAATGATTGTTGATAAGGTTTCTCTACAACAACTATGAAGCCATATGGCAGTCAGGAGCTGAAATAAAATAAGAGGAAACAAAAGAAGACAAGAGAGCACTTAAACTCCCAAGAATAAAAGTGAGCTTAGTAGCAAGGCAAGACAACATCTCATTTAAATGCAGTGAGGTTCAGGAACAATCAATGCTGGCAGTACCACAAAGATGCAATAGTCTTTTATCTTTGTCCAACAGTCACCTCACAGAAATTTTTTTGATATCTCAGTAACTGCTGGGAGTTCAACAGGGTGTTAAGGTGTAGTCTGGACACAATGAAGTGAAGAACAGTGGAAATATCACTGTTAGTTAACTGCATCACATAGATTGTGGTGTGAGTCTGTACTGCCTAGTAAGATAGTATGAGAGGTAAGATTCAGGGTTGATGGATCACTGGATTTAAAGCAAAAAAGATAAAGGTTCAAATCCTGCTTCAAATACTTTTGAACCATGTGATCCCGGGCAGGTCACTTAATTTAATTTCTCCTGGTCTCAGTTCCTCATCTGTAAAATGAGGGGGTTGGACTAGATGGTATCTAAAGAACCTTCCAGCTCTAAATCTCCGATTCTATAAAATGAGGAGGCATGAAGAGACGTGCCTTCAATTTCAGAAGAGAAGGTGAGTCTACCCAAAGCAGGGAATTTGGGGGATAGCACTGGGAAATATAAAAGATGCTCAAAAATATCAGTAAACTAGCCCACCTCAGCCCTCTCCATGTCCACAGAGAGCTCATCCTAAGTGATGGAAGAAGCATTCTGAGATAGTGAAGGGAGAGGCAAGGAGAACCTTATAGCATAGACGACCAAACTAGGCATGGTCTTTTATGATATAAATTTAACCTTAGTTTTAAAAGCTGGGATTTAAGCAGATATTAGCTGCCCCAGTTAGGAAGTATTCAGGAAGCTAGTACCAAAGGCTACAGAATTTCCTAAAGCAGCTCTTAAAGAAGACTCTCTAGGCTTCTGGATATTCCTATGGGTCTCTTCAGAATTCTTTTGGTCTCATATCAGACATCTGTGAAAATGACAGAATACCCAAGAAAGTATTTCTGAGGTTAAGATCAAGATCTGTGGTGCTAAGATAGGCAAGGTGGCCCTTCAATAAGTTTCTGGGGGCATCTCTCTGCCAATGAACTACATTTACTCTTCTCTCTTTTTAAATTTCCCTCTCCTCCTATTGTTCCATCCCCCCTTCCTTCTCTGCCAATGGCAAGTGGCACTCACAGACTCAACAGATTTCAGACTCCTGATATAAGAAATGACAGGAAGAAAGAAAAGATGATCTTGGGGAGAATCAGGAATGAAACTCAGGAATAGCACTCACTGAGGGGATGGGTTCTACTCTGAGCCCATTTGACTGGTCATACCCTCATAATCCACATTCTACTGGCAATTTTCCTAGCATCACACATCACTCCCCCAGCAATGATGTCCTGTCAAAAGAATTCTCTACCAGTCCTCACAAATAAACCAGGTGGGTTGAACTGATTCTTACTATTTCTGTGTCACTGGACCAGAACAGTCCAACAGTGAGGGGAAAAATCTCCTTGGCAGAGACAGCTAAAGCAAGTCAAACCATTCTTGAAATAAATAAGAGAATGAAGACTTCTTCCAATTTGGTGCATAGACTTAAGGGGAGAGAATAGTTTCTTTGTCCACTTGGGGTCTCATCAAGTGACCATCTTTAACTATGGCTGAGGAGAGCACAGAAATGCTATGACAAGGAAGAAGACTTTATTAGTCCCTGGAGGGACAAAATGGGGAGGGAAGGTTGGCAGGATCAGAAGTGGGAATTGCAAACGAACTCCATTGGGCTGTTTGGAGCTCAGACAGTGAGCAGGGGCAGGCCAAAATAGAATTACAGTAATAAGAGATTGCAGGCGAGGCCTGGAGATGCCAGAATTATGACCCTCTGCCATGTGGATCAGCCTTGAAATGCTTCCAAGGA
This sequence comes from Dromiciops gliroides, assembly GCF_019393635.1. Taxonomy (NCBI): domain Eukaryota; kingdom Metazoa; phylum Chordata; class Mammalia; order Microbiotheria; family Microbiotheriidae; genus Dromiciops; species Dromiciops gliroides. The sequence continues at coordinate 171,320,566 of NC_057862.1, forward strand.
GACCATCTGAAGGGTATGACCTACTGGACCATTATGTTGGTGACAGTGATGAAAATGTATTTGGTGTATTACCAACTACATGGAAAAGGAAGATCCAAGAAGATAAAGCAACAGTCCCTGACATCAAAGATACTCTGCAAAGCTCAGATGTGTAAAGAAGAGTCAGACATTCCATTTGGAGGAGAAGAGGTACATGTGTGGAGCTGGGGGCAAGGATAGTGACTGGCACTAACCAGGACTGTTGATACCCCTGAGCTGTATTTGGCCAAAGAATTCTTTAAGAGATGAATGAGGAATGAAAAGTTGGCCTTCTTGGGAAAAACAGGATGAGGAGAAGGCAGGTGATCTTCTTCCTGTTTTAAGAAGCTGCCCAGAAAGGAGGGGTGGGGGCAGATTTTTCCAGGAAAGATCATTCCAAGTTCAGGGAAGAGGATCTTGAGGGACGGACACTATGTAGATTAGAATTAATCCAATGGCTGCCTATGTTATTTCAAGGAAAAATTTAAAGAGGGCCTACTATATAGTAAGCACTCAATAAATAGACTTTGAGTGAATGGACGATTGTTTGGGGGGGAATTTAAGGGGTTATAATAATAGCTAGCATTTATATGGCACTTTAAGGTTTGCAAAATGCTCTACACATGTAATCTCATTGGTTGCTACAGCCTCTGGGGAAGTAGGTGCTACCGTTAGTTCCTTTTGCAGATGAGGAAACTGAAGCAGCCAGAGGTTCAATGGCTTGTCCTGGGTCACACACTAATAAGTAACAGAGGCCAGATTAGAACCCAGGTCTTCCTGTCTCCAGATCCAATGTTCTGTCCTTTGCACCACTCAGCTGCATGTATGTATGGATCTAGCCTATGGATATAGTGCTTGTGGGAATGGAGATCTTTGAAGGCTCCACACCATTTCCATATGCATTTGAGTGTTTGAGAGACAGGTTAATCAGCAGGGATATTTCTAAACTTTGACATATAAACTAAATAGCTCCCGGAGGAGGAGTTTAATCCCAAACAAAACCATGAATCCAGTCAACAGCATCAATGACAAGTGGTCATTTGGTTTTTCTCTGGATTTCTAGTGACTAGAAAATTTATCACCCTAAGTCACCTTCTTTTCATTTTTTACAAGCCAAAATATTCAAAAGATAAAACCTCATGCATCTCTCATTGAAAATGTTAGAGAATCTTATAAGATTGTGATTCTAAACTGTAGGAATCTTTCTGTCCTGTGCCTGGGTTTCTATTATTTCACTGAAGTTGCCCTGAATCAGGGTAAAGATGGTTTTGAGAAATTCAGCTGCCCTCAATTTTCTCAACTAAGCTATTCCTTTCTTTGGTCACCAATGGCTTCAGTCCAGTCCCTGCTCTATATTACATAACTGATCAAGCGAAGTCTTCTCTAGCTATGAGATAAGGTAAGGTAGAGTAAGACCCCTTTGTCTGGATTGGAATGTATAGGGACAGGCTCTATCCCTTCTCTCTGGTCACAAGACTAATTATCACCACTCCTTGTGTTCTTGAATCCATTCCTCTGCACCTTGTACCATCTGACCATTGTTTTGTGCATCTTCTCTTTGTCTCTTATGGTGGTTCCTTAACATTTATCTGCCAACATTCTCAGGTCTCCCCAGTTCTTTAAAACTCTTTGGATCTCCTAAGTTTATTTAACTACTGCTCCTTCATCTCTTTGTTTCTTCCTTACCTGCTTCCTTATTGAAATTCTGAGAACAAATGAGTGGATCATATACCTCCACGTTCTTACCCCACCCCTTTCTTCAATTCTTGCCATCTGGCTTCCACTACTCTATCCAAGATACTTTCTCCAAGGTCACCAGTGGTTATTTTTTAAAAGTCTTGACCTCTCTGAAGCATTTGACTCTGTTGACTTTTCCCTCCCATTGGATAGTCTTTCTTCCCTTGGCTTCTGAGGTGCCACATTTGCCTAGGTTTCTTCTACTTCCTTATCTACCTTTTGCTACAGCCACATCCTGTTCCCCATTTTTTGATGGAGATATCCTCCAAAATTCTATATTTCTCTTGCATACCCCTTCCCTTAGCAAAAATCCATTTATTCCCATAGCTTGAATTACCACTTCTAAGGCAGCTAACTCCAAAATTTCTATTTTTACCCTTGGCCTTTCTTCTGATCTCTACCCCTCCCCTCTCCAGTTGCCAATAGGATAGCTCTACCTATATATCCCAGAACCTCAAACTTGATCATCTTTCTATCCAAACTTGCTCCTGCTTATGACTTCATCATTTTTATGTATGGCATGGCCATTTATCTAATCTACAAAGTTTGAAAATTTGGTGTTTTGTTGGCTTCTTTTTTCTATATGCTAATGTTAATTCCTCTCAATTTCTCCTGTGTAACATATCTTTCATCTGTATCTGTTCTTTACTCTGTTCTTTATTCTTCACATCACTAGTAGATTAATCTTCCTTAGGCAAAGTCTGGCCATTACTTTTCTCTGCTCAAAAATTTTTCAGTGACTATTGCCTACTGAGTAAAGTTAAAGTGCTTTTTATAACACTCAAAGCCCCCTATAATCTGAAACCTTTTAAAGCACATTTATCACTTCCTTTTACAAATTCGATGCTCCAGCCAAGCTTAGAATACTCTGGTCCCCTCAAAATGCTCTGTTTTATTTAGCTTCCCTGTCCTTTTGGTCATGCTGTTTACTATGCCTGAAATATCTTCCTTTTCCCCTGCTCTTCACCCACTAAATTCCTACCTTTCCCTCGAAGCCTTTCTCAAATGACATGTCCTTTTTGAGGCTTTCCCTTACTGTGTTTGTTTTACAATTGTCTAATGCACTTTTCTATTGTTGTGCATTATAAGTATCTGTCAATCTAATCATACTAAAATCTAAGTTTCATAAGGGCAAAGACAATGTTATGTGAATTCTGACTCTAACCCATCCAGTTTCAATTATCCTGCATCCCTATATAGCTGTTTAATGATTGAACTAAATTGCCAAATGACATTTTTTAAATAATAAAGAAGTTAAGCATGGAAATGATTCAGACCGATTCTAGGTGAGAAGTTATCTTCTAGATAACTTCATCCTTCCTTAACAAAAGAGGTTCAGACTCTGTTTTTGTTATATTTTGAATTTAACTCAGGGCCCTCAAGAACATTTCCTGTATTACTCAGGTCAGCTACTCTAGCTGTCTAAGTTGACTGTTCCTGAAATCTCACTGATCTCCTGATTCCTGGAACAATCAGAATAAAATTGACATCACCCAACTATGGAAAAAGTTGTGAATCAATCACAATTGGGAAAGGGTCTCTAGAGACATTGTGGGGACTTTTCTCTTAGTTTTACCCTTACATCAGAAGGATGAAATATAACCTAGAGCCTACAGAGAGGGGGATCAGGCAGAGTCATTTCACGGCCTTCAAGTGAGAGCCTGAAAACTACATTCTGTCTGTGGATCACAGCTGGGGAGATTCTACTCTAGTTCACCTGAAATATAGAGAGCAGAGGGAGGGTAAATTGCATTCAAGTAACAAGCTTAAGAAGATATTCTTGGGTGACTTATAGCCTGGTGGTCTACCCAAAGCTGTCAAAAAATATTCTAGCCTCAGCCACCCAGAGTAATACTCATCATTTAGATCTCACCATCTTCCATAACGGTACCTTCTCTGTGATCTCAAACTCTGAAATTCTCTTCTCTCACCATAAACTCTAAATCTCCCACCGAAGTGTACTCTTCATCAATACAGTAACTCAGTCACTCCATCAAGCTATGTTTTCAAAATGTCACTCTTTCTCATGTCTAATTTCCCTCTCTTCTAGTCATAAGCTCATAGTTGACCAGTCCAACTCTACAATGTCCTTCACCATTATTTCTTTTTTGCCAATCCTCAACCTGGGCACCCCCACCATCTGATTTCTCCACTCCTTGGTCATATACCCTTGTGCAAGCTGGGTCTTTTAGAAGTTAATCTTACTCTTCCTCAACTGACACCTCACTGATGTATGGTGAGCAGCTTCTATTCTTTTCTGATTGACCACTGTACCACCCCGACCTCATCTCAGGTACTAATCTGAATCTTTTCTTTCCTCAAGTATTCTTTGGTACCTTTACTTCCCTTTTCCTCAGTGGATGACTCTTCCTCCTTAGAAATTCAAGTCCAGCCATTCTTCAAACCTGACATCCCCTCTCCCATATGTTTATTAGCATAAGCCATCCCCCATACCTAGAGTAAAATGAAACTTTATTTCTTCTCTAAAATTTTAATCTTTTCTTCAAAACTCAGTTCTGATACTGCCTCTCATCCATGAAACCTTCCAACATATCTAATTGCAAATATATACCCTTTCTTTCTTCTCTCACATTATTTACTTTTGTGTACTCATTTTGTATTCTCTCCCTCTCTCCCAATTAGAATTTAAGGTACTTGTTTCTTTTTTTGTCATTATAGATATGTACTTCATAAATATTTGTGGAATTATAGAATTGAATTTCAAACATTCTGATTTCAAATGTGAACAGGTTTAGTTAGATTTAAAAATATTTTATGATGAGTTCTTATGAGAGCACCTAAGATATATGTAGGATTTAGGTTTTAAAAACAGCAAAAACTTTCAGTGGGATAGCAGGTAGGAGATCTGAATTCTGGTCTTGGCCCTTACTGCCTGTGTGGTTTTGGGTAGGTTAACTTTCTGGGCCTACTTCTCCTCATCCATATATTGAATGAGTTTGGCCTAGATGACCACTAATTTGCCTCCAGTGTTCATTATTCTACATTGCTAACTGCTTTATGTAATCGGACAGGGAGGTGTAAGATGTAGGACTGAGATGATGAAAGTGACAGAGTAGCTGGTCTTTGAGTGGAAGGAAAGATGTATAAATTGGAGAAAAGGAAAAATAAGAGGAGATAAAACAGAGCCATGGTTTGGAGGACCAGAGGATGCCATGGCACAGAGAAAAAAATTGGCAGGAATTACTTTCCTTTGTTGCTGCTGTCCACTTCCTATTTTCTTTCCCCCCAATATCTTCATCTCTGCTTAGCAGGTGAGTGGGTCTAGGGATCACAAGTGTTGCCTAAAGCCTGATATGTTGGGACTGAGGGACCAGAAAGAGGTCTGAATCTGAAATGAGCTAGGAAAGGGTTGGGAATCAATATTTCAAAAAGTTAGAATTCTGAGATGCCCATCAACTGTCATCCAGCTGGAGATCTGAATTCCAGTGTTCGCTGGATCCATTTTAAGTCACATATGGGAGAAACACAAAATAAAAAGATTATGATTCTAAAGGAGACATAGATGAACAGATACTCAGAGAGAGCTGGTAATTGTGAACTTAGAAAGTGCTAGGGTAAAAGCCCTTAGAGGGCACATAAAATACGAGATGGTCACCATTTGGAGAAGGGTGATTTAAAGTCAAATTAATTAAGGAGTATCTGTGTGTGGCTTAGAGGACCTAAGGATATGAAAATACTTTAGATACAATCCAAAGTAACTTTGTAATAAACATTTGTAGTAAAAAATGCAAATAGTACTTAAGGGTAACTGTCACCCTGATTTACAGAGGGCAGAGCTGACAGAAAGGCAAACGAGGCATAGTGTATATCTGGAAGGTTTCAGGGCTCCTCCTCATCTCATTTTTGTGCCTTACTCTGTTCTGGTCCTCCTCCTTTCCTCCCCAACATACTTTTTTAAAACAAAAAGACTGGGACTCACTGTCTCATCCAGGTTGGAAGTGCAGGGGCTTCTCAAAGACCCAATCTCCAATGTGATGAGCATGGGAGTTTTGACCTGCTTTGTGTTTTTGTTTGTTTATTTTTTTTTTTTAGTGAGGCAATTGGGGTTAAGTGACTTGCCCAGGGTCACACAGCTAGTAAGTGTTAAGTGTGTGAGGCCGGATTTGAACTCAGGTACTCCTGACTCCAGGGCTGGTGTTCTATTCACTGTGCCACCTAGCTGCCCCTGACCTGCTTTGTTTATTACCTGGTCTAGTTTGCCCCATCCTTGCACAACCTGGTGGCTCTCTTGCTTCTGGGGGCTCATCATATTAATGCTATACTTAGTGGTGACACTAATTCGTCCACTCCAGTGGGGAACTCCAAAACCCCTCTGTTGGTAGTTGGGGTTACACTCATGCTCCATCACCTTTGGCCAACCATTATTTTTAGGGGGTTGGGGAGAAACTTCATTTAAAACCTCATGTCTGGATCTTTTCCCCCAGATATTAAACTGAGTCATATGGCATGACTTCAAAACTCAGTGATTCTTCCTTTACCTTCTTTCTCTGTTTTCCCAGACTCCTCCCCAATCAATTAGCTTCATCTTTTTAACAATCTTCCTTCCTCTCCAAACTCCTTTTCTTTGCATTAACCTCTTTCTCTCTCCTCTTGAACTTTTTCCTCTTTCTCATCTTTCACTTTTCTAATTCTTTTTCCATCTCTCCTCCCCCATTCTTCCTACCTGTAACTTCATTCATTAATAACCCTCTGTTCCTAAGACTGCCTTTTTGATTCCCTGGGATTTCAGTCTCTAGCTTCAAGATTGTCCTATAGAGTCAGACTCCATTCATTGGCTTTCTTGGGAGGGGGGGGGAGTTGTTGGATTTGCCATCAAGGGATATGGATTCAAGTTATAGTTCTGCTGTTTACTACTCACATGAGCCTCAGTAGGTCACTCAGTCTTTCTGACTCTCAATGAGATGATTGGATTTATCAATGGGTAGCTTCATTCATTCATTCAAACAATATTTACTGAGTGATTACTAAGGACATACAATATAACATTTCTTGCCCAGAAGGACAGACAGTGGGGAAGGACAACCTTGTGCTATTCTCACTTTCTTACCTATGTTCTATCTCTGGTATTTAATACAGGGAATATCCTCCACTTTCCTTGGCCTGGGTTTTCTAGCTTGTACATAGGTTTTAGTTGGGTTCCTAGGGATAGGTAACTTAAGGGAAGGCAAAAGAATCCAATCAAACATGCCTAAGGAATTTTTGGCATTATAACCTGGGTACAACTCATGAAAATTAGGATAAATCAAAAGTTCAATGGTTTATCAACTGCCCCCTTCAAATTCATTTCAGCAAAAGGTTGAATGTCCAAAGAGACTGATTTTGGTTTGGTGTAAGAAAGAACTTGCTAACAATTAGGCCTCTCCAAAAAGGGAATAGAGCTACCCCTGAAGGTAACGGTTTCCTCTCATTGGCAGTTATCAAAGATTGTATGACTACATCTGGAGAGTTTTTTAGAAAGACTTCTTTCTTTCTATGTTGGACTAGGTGAATTTTTGAGGGGCCCTTTAACTCTACAATTCTGTGATTTTTAACTAGAATATCTTCATTTTCCTTATCCAAACCCTATGAACTGCCAGTTAAACGAACATCTGGAAAAGTGGATTTCCCCCCAGAAAAGTATGTATTACTTTCAAGTACTCACAGTAAAGACCTCTACAGGGGAAGCAAAAACGTGACTGTTTCTATATGAACATCTTGGGAGGACTTGAGCAAACAGAGAATTGCCAGTACATTATTAACATGATTCCTATTTTGAATACAAATATTGCTGGTAAAGTTATTCACTTTTCAAGAGGCTAACAACATTTTCCCTCCTGAATATTATTTTGCTTATCAATCCCCACTTTCACTGAGAATGATAAAATCCTATTCAGAATGCTGTATAACAAAATAATTTCCATGTCCCAAAGGATGGCTCATTGTAATTGTTCTATCATTATTTGTTCTATAGGAAGCAAACAAATGATTTGCAATATTAGTGTTGTAGGCCAGAAAGAACAGAGGACCAGCCAAGTTGTAAAGGTTCTATATTCTCTCTCTAAGTAGTAATTAATTATCTTTTAATCACCTTATCTCCCTACATCAAACATCCTGATCAGTTGCAATATAATCTCCCAAAATATAGCATACAAAAACTACTCTCCACATGTGGACATGTAGGAGAGGGGTGAGAGATTTTCTGTTCTTCCTTCTTGAGTATTCAGTAGAGGGAAACCAGGGTAGCTGGACTTGACTGAGGATAATAGCAGTTTACCTTTCCTGTCTAACCTGCTCTGCTTTGTCTTCTCTGTTAAGGAGGAAGGGAGAAAAAATTAGTGATGGCATTTTCATTGGTTCTTCAAGGGCCTTGGGAACAGAAAAAGACTCCAATATAACTTGAACCACTTGCACCCAAATCTCCAATCAACAGTATTGCCTTTCTCCTATACCTGTCTGAGACTTCATTCTCACTTTTATTTTGTGTCCAAAAAGCCACATGCCTCTTCCAGTCAAAAAATTAACTTGGGAGAAAACAAATTGGTTAGGTGAGCAAATTACACTCACATCAAAACAGTGGAGGTTGTAGTTGTAATATGGAAGACCAAAGGTGGAGAAAGGACAAAGGATAGCCATTGCTGACTAGCTCATCACAATAGACACTTATGTCTACAGTATGGCTTGTATATAGATGCAATTCATTCTCACTCTGGAGACCCTCATAGAAGATGCTCATAAAAGATGCTTATAGTAAGGTAAAGCAGGCCTCCTGCTGTTGGACGTTTTATAAAGCTGATACTGGAGATGAACCTTGAGCATGGAAAGAAGAAAAAAACAAAACTAAAAATAGACAAAAACAGAAGACCCACAGAGCCCAGACCAGGCTGAAAACCATCACTCAGAACTGGAAAATTTGTCCAACAACAATAATAGGCATTGAGATAAGCAAGTCAAATCCCAGCTCAGAAGGATTGTGCCCATGATCCTATAAATCTGAAAGAATAAGCTTGGAGCTGTGGCAACCATAGCTAGTTGCAGGAGGGAGGGTTTGGTCCTCTCTAAGACAACATTTATTATCTCAATTCACCTCCAAACTTCAATCACATGCCGTCCCAATAACTTTTGATTCTGAAAAGAAATATTCCTTTTCTGCCAATCTCTTGACCTCTTACAATTTGGCTTCTAATCCCATTATCTGGGGAGAACTACTCTCTCTAAAGTTATTGACAGTCTCTTAATTTCTGAATAGAAGGCTTTTATTTAGGCTTCATCCTTACAATTAGATAGTGCAGTGGATAAAGCACTGGGCTTGGAGATAGGAAGACCTGAATTCAAACGTGGTCTCAGACACTAGCTGTGTGACCTTGGGCAAGCCACTTGAACTCTGTGCTTCAGTTTCCTCATCTATAAAATCTACTTCCCATGGTTATTGCAAAGATCAAATAAGATAATAATTGTGAAGTGTTTAACATAGTGCCTGACACATAGTAAACACTATATAAATGTTTAATATTATTATTTCTGAGATTTTTTTGCAAGTTCTGATGTTGTGAACCACATTGTTCTCATGCATATTTTCTCTTCCCTGGGTTGTAGTGATACAGTTCTCGTTTTTTTACCTGTCTGACTGCTTCTCTGTCTCCTTTGTTGAATTTCTATCAGTGCCCTGCCCTTAATTGTGGTTGTCCTTCAAGGCTCTGTGTTATGGGCTCTCTACTCTCTCTACAAGCTCTGTCTTAGAGATCTTATCAATTCCAGGGAACAATAATCCTATTTATGCATATAACTCCCAGAGCTATTTATCTGGTCTAACTTCTCTTCTTATAGGCCCACATTCTACCAAGACTACTAGATGTTTCCCAAATTCAGTATAATGTCTCCTAACTCTATGCATTTGCACAAGCCATTTCCTAAATCTTGAGTGTATATACCCCTCTGAATGTTAGTCATTCAATAAACATTTATTAAGCACCTGCTATATGCCAGGAACCTAGTGCTATGAAAGATAAAAGTCAGTCTTTGCTCTCAAGGAGCCCAGTAAAGTGTTGTATTTCGGAAACACAGAATAATGGCAAGCTAAGGTTTTGATTGGCAGACAGGTGGCACAGTGGATAGAAGCCTGGGCCTGGAATCAACAGCACTTGAGTTCATATCCAGCCTCAGATACTTACAAACTGTATGACCCTGGGGAAGTCACTTAATTCTGTTTGCCTCAGTTTTCTCATCTGTCAAATGAACAGATGAAGGTATTGGCAAACCACTCCAGTATCTTTGCAAGAAAAATCCAAATGGGATCATTGTTACATTTAAAATTTAATGTGTGGTTGCTTTATTCCTGTCCCAAGTGTAGGGAAAATTAGCTAGGGTTTACTTACAAATTAGAAGCTTTAGCACTTGTTTGGGGGCATTAAGCATTTATTAAAGCATACCAAGTGTTAATAAAAAGAGAACAATTGGCTCAGAAAGTTAAGAAAAGGCTTATCTATCTTAGAGTTCCAGCCTGGCCTGGTTCTTCCTCCAGTCCTCCACCACCAGCCTATTTGAGAAAGGAACTACAAGAGGCAGCTCCTCCTGCATCCACAGGAGAGATCATCCTTCCACACTGCTTCAAGCTCATTGGCTATTATCACTCCAGGCCATTGGTTCACTGGACTTAAGGGTAGTCCCGTGTTAAGGTCAGAGTCCATAGTCTCTGAGAACACACCCTTCTGAGGGCCAGGCAGGTGTGGCTTCAATCGAATTAACTTTAAGTGAGTTAAATCAGAGAAGTCAATCAATCCAATCAGTCTCCTTGAGCTGGGGCCTTTGGGTGTTGGCAAAGCCCATTATTTTCTTATAATCATGGAGAATCAGACACGACTAAAAGGGCTCATCAACAATAACAACAAGGCTTTGCCTGATACAGAAGTAGGGCAGGGACAGGGCTGATATTGATAGTTCTGAGTGCTAATGGTCTGGGCTTGGGTGCAGTCTTTGGGGTCCTTGGGGGGGGGGGAAGAAAACACAATGATCTTATTTTTTCCTTATTCATATTTACACTACATTCTAATCATTTGTGACAGCAGGATCTCGAGTGCATCTCTGGGCAGCTGAAGCAAAGTGGAGGAGTAGGTCATGGGATTTGAAGAAATTGTGAAGTTGGGAGATTAGGTGTTTGAAGGAACACAAATATGAGTGCTGATGGCTCCTTTTATAAGGGCAGGAGTTGGTGAGAAGAAGATGAATGTGAGTCATAAGATGAACTACTTGAGAATGGGTAGAAAATGTTGATGTTGTGAACTTCAGAGGAGAAGTTACTTAATAATGATAGCCAAGGGAGAGCATCTGGAAGTGGCAGTGGGAGGCAAGGAGGTTATGAGAGAAGGTATAGCTATTGCTGGAGAGAATAGTCAGGGATTCAGTATCATTTGATGGGAGTCAGATCTGTGAATGTTAGAGGATCTAAGGACTAGGTGAGGAAGAGGTGCCAAATGAAGGAAAATTTGTTAGTTATGAAAAAGAAATTCTTCAGGACACAACAGAAGAGATGGGCCCATGTCAGGCTCATGAGAAGTGTTATAGTGAAATGGGAGACTCAGGCTGAATTTCAGCCCAAATAAGGTTTCTATCCAGAAGCTATGGGGGAAAACTTCCATTGGACCTCTGCCTAGAGCAGGGTCTCCATCTTAGATAGAGAAATCAACACCTAACTTTCTGAGTAACCTGTGAGGAAGTCAAAGAAGATAAATACCCCTTCAGAACCTCTCATGAGAAGGAAAAATAATAACTCCTAACATTTATCTAGCACTTGAAGGTATTGTCTCCTTTGATTCTTACAACAACTGTGAGGTAAGTGATATTTTTATCCTCATCATGTAGACAAGAAAACTGAGACCAGAGATTGACTTGCCCAGGATCCCAAAGACATTAAGTGTATGAGGCAGGATTTGAATACAATTCTTACTGACTCCAGGGACAGCACTCCATTTTCTACCATTTAACCGCCCAGAGAGAACGTCAATGTGGATTGCTTGATGAAAACTCACAGTAGATCCCACTGCCTGGCCAGCCATCTGCCATGTTCCTGGAATAAATGGGGTTGTGAAGTAGAATTTCAGCTGCCTTGTGTTTCATGGGCAGGCAATGCTAAAACAGAGGGTAAAACCTGACTGTTTAAAATACCAGCTTGGGAATGACCTGCAAGCAGCCTTGTGTCTCCAAGAGACATTTCCCTGTCCCTTTAATGGGCAGATGCTGGAATGTAATTGTAGTAGCCTTATGGTGCTGCAGCTTTCAAAGGATGTAAGCTATTGGAACCCCATCCAGGCAGAGTAGAGTTGGGCCTCTTATACAACACTCCTGGTCCTTGGTCTCATCCCTTTGTTAACACTACAAGGTACCCCAGAAATTACATAGCCATAACCCTCCTGGCTACTGTGCTCACAGAAGTCTCAGGATGCAAAATCAGTCTTAAAGTGTAGGAGAAATACTTTAAATTGATTGAATTTTCTCCCTTTTTAGGGACCTCTTGAAACAAGGTTTTGCCCCAGCCTTGAACAGCATCTAGAACCCTCAATGCAAACCTTGCCTCATCCTAATCCTTTATGAGGCAGAGTCTCAGTTTCCTCTTCCTCCAGGGACAAAGGAAATTCAGCTAAGGGCCAATGTACCAGGATTGCATGCTAGACCAATGTGAAGCCCATAAAAGATGCTACAGGGATATGGGAAACTGAAACTGCATTTCAGCCCAAATTAGGAAATGGTGGGCATCAAAGACTTTAAGGAAAAATCCCAATCAGATCTATCTCCAGCAGCAGGGGCCCCACCATGTGAAGGGATGAATTGCCCTGCCTCTGCCAAAAGGACTGGGGAGCCGCAGCAAAAGAGATGGCAAAAGGGAGAGAAATCCAGAGTAACTTTAGATGGAGCAAGCTAGCAAAAGCCACACCTCTTCTCTGGGCATCAGGTTCATTTTCTGCAGATTTGGGCTAGAGCTCAACTAAGGTTTCTTGCAGCTCTCAAAGCCCACAAGACTATCCTTACAGAGACAAAGAGACCTAAGCCTAACACCAGCACACTGCCTCTTCAGTACAGAAAGAGAATGAGAGTGCTCCTGGGTAAGTCCCTCTTCCTGGGCACCCCATGATGGGCTGGGTGTTGAGTTCCATTCCCCAAGCACTGCTCTAGATCCCTAAGAATGGCAGGAGGCTCAGGATTCCCTCTTTCACACTGTGATGAGAATGGGACAAGAAGACAGAAGAAGTTAAAGAGGAGGGAGAAGGGAGACAAGGAGAGGGAGAGACGGAAAGACAGAGATAAGGACAGATTGATATTGACAGAGAGGGAGGAAGGGAGGGAGGGAAGGAAGAGGATGATTTTTCAGATAAAGAAACTTAAGTGACAGGTTCTGGATAGGCTGGCAATTTAGAAACTGTCCCTATTGGTGAGGGTATTTCTGTAAGGTGTAAAGGTAAGGCTGGTCATTTTATTTTTATTTTTCTAATTTTAAATTAACAATAAACATGAGAATTTCAGCATGCCAAAGGATGAAAAAGAAGACTTTATATAAAACTGTGAATCCCTATTATATAGTTATTTAAAGTACATATTAAATTTGATCTGCTACTAGCAACATTGCTAGATCTGTGTCCCCTTCAGGACTTATTTTCTACTATATATTAATTTTTTTATCATTTCTTTCTGTCTTCCTTTCTTTCCTCCTCCCCTTTCTCCTCCCCATTAGCCCACTGCCCGTTGGGCTAGGGCTGAATTGTCCTAGGGTGCAGTATACAAGCTGATGTTACAGACACTTCAGGCAATGTCTTTTGCCTCCCAATGACTTCCTTTCCCTGAAAATATACTCTGATCTCCTTAAGATGATTCACGTGAACCCTACATTGAAGAGTAGCAATTTTCAAAGTGTGGTCTGCTAAAAGCTAGGGTTCCCTGAAACTCTTCTAGGGGGTCTGTTAGGTAAAAACTATTTTCATAATAATACTGACATATGAATATCTAACATGGTAAATATCAGTAGATATAACCTCTATAAACAAAAGCTCTTTGGGCAGCTCTTCATAATTTTTAAGCAATCTTGAGAATAAATGGTTTGAGAACTATCTAAGAGCATACACATTAAGTTCTTTGTCAAGAGACCAATATGCGAACATGCTTGTAGAGAAAGGGAAACATACTCATCTTGCCATTCTTAATAAAACCCAAACCAGAAGACATAAACAAGTTGATGCTAATTGAGAGGAGGGCTTGCATCTTTTCCCTAGAGAAAGAGAGGTAAAAGAGATGGATGAATTGGTTATATTTTGTGCCTAAAGGGAATGAAAAATGCTATTTCATAAGACATTTGGTCATCTTGTATTATACCACTTACAATGAACATTTGCAAAATGACCACCTTGAAGATAATTGAAGCTTATGTACCAGCATCTGTCACTGAATATGAAGATGTGGATGTAAAGACATTGTACAAATTAAATCAACATGTACTTTAATACTCTGAATTTGTTGCAAAGATTGAGATTGGAGAGGATGTTAGAGAAATATTTTGGAAAACATAGCTCAGTAGTGAAAAAAGCCAAATGAACTAAGCAGAACAAAAATACATAGTGACATAGTTATGTGTCACAGTTTTAATTTGTATTGCTCTTATTATTGATTTGAAACTTTTTTTATATTGTCATTGACAAGTTACATTTCTTTTAAAACCAAGCCTATACCTTGAGCACTTAGGTATTGGGGAATCGTTCTTAGTCTTAAAAAATTTGTGTCAATTCCCTATATGTGTTGATTATCAGACCTTTATATTTCATTCAAAGATCGTTTTTTTCCCCTAGTTTATGGTTTCTCTTCTTGTAGTTACATTGATTTTGTGTATGCTAAGGCTTGTTAATTTTATATAATCAAAATTATCTAGTTTGTCTTCTGTTATCATCTCTACCCCTGGTGGGGTTATAATTCCACCCCCACCTCCCACTCCCTGCCCCCCAACCACTGGCCTTAAGGTTCCATTTGCCTTTCACTTAAAAAAATCATCTTTTATATTGAAGTCATTTATCCATTCAGAACTTACTGTGATGTGCATTGTATGATACAGTTCTTTCTTTTTTTCTTTTCTTTTTTTTTTTTAGTGAGGCAATTGGAATTAAGTGACTTGCCCAGGGTCACACAGCTAGTAAGTGTTAAGTGTCTGAGGCCGGATTTGAACTCAGGTACTCCTGACTCCGGGGCCGGTGCTCTATCCACTGCACCACCTAGCTGCCCCCATGTTACAGTTCTAAACCTGTTTTTTCCAAACTCTTTTCCAGTTTTTTTTCCAGTATTTCTTATTGAATTTTAGTCCTTCCCCAAATACTTTGGTTTTTGAGTTTCACTTCTATGTTCCACTTTTTATATTAAAAAAAAAATTTATTTATTTATATATTTTTGTGGGTTTGTGTGTGTGTGTGTGTGAGGCAATTGGGGTTAAGTGACTTTCCCAGGGTCACACAGCTAGTAAGTGTCAAGGGTATGGGGCCGGATTTGAACTCAGGTCCTCCTGACTCCAGGGCTGGTGCTCGACTCCAGGGCTGGTGCTCGATCCACTGCGCCACCTAGCTGCCCCTCTTTTTTTTTTTTCTTTTTGGTGAGGCAGTTGGGGTTAAGTGACTTGCCCAGGGTCACACAGCTAGTAAGTGTCAAGGGTCTGAGGCCAGATTTGAACTCAAGTACTCCTGAATCCAAGGCCAGTGCTCTTTTCACTGCACCACCTAGCTGCCCCCCTCTTTTTTTTTTTAACCTGTATATTTAGGGGAAGTTAGGAGGAACAGCAGAGAAAGTGCAGGGCCTGAAGTCAGGAAGACTCATCTTCCTGAGTTCAAATATGGCCTCTGACACTTCCTAGCCATGTGACCCTGGGCAAGTCACTTAACCCTGTTTGTCTCAGTTCCTCATCTGTAAATGAACTGGAGAGGGAAATTGCAAAACATTCCAATATCTTTGCCAAGAAAACCCCAAATGAGGTAATGAAGAATTGGACATGACTAAAACTGAACAATGAACACAAAATAGTTTCACTAATTACTGTTTTGCCATATGGTTTGGAATCTGGTAATTCTAGGTCCCCTTAATTCCAAGTTTTATATTTTTCATTATTTCTACATATATTCTTGACCTTTTGTTCGATAGAATTAATTCTTTGTTCCTTTCCTATTCCTATAAAGCATTGGTTCCCATTAAGTGGTTTAAAACCCCTTGGGGTTGTTGTGAAGATCAAATGAGATTATATGTAAAGCTCTTCAAAACCTTAAAGTGCTGTAGAACTTTAAGCTATAATGATGATGGTTTTCATTTGTATAGTTCTCAAACTATGTCCTTTGAACAGTATTCATTGTTGAATCTTGGTCGTGTATACTTGTACCAGTTCCATTTCACTCTGCAATGTCCCTTTGTGGTTATCATTGTGCCTCCAATATCTTAGATGCTCTACTTTTTTTTTTTTGATGCTCTACTTTTAACAGAGATATTTTATAGAAATATTTCCCCACTTGATTAAAATATTTTTACTTTCATATCCTTCTCTCCTTGCTTTTATAGCATTATCTAGCTTACTTCCTCATTATATTTATGAGTTGGATTAGGTTTCCAGAGGTCAACTGCTACTCCCACGTTCTAGGATAGTTTGTGGGTCTTTACTCCAAAAACTATAATTCAATCAATGTATTAAGTACATGCTGTGTTCCAGACACTTTACTTAGCACTGAGAATATAAGAACAAAAACCAAAACAATCCCTTGCGATCTTCCATTAGTGGACTTTCCAGTAACAGTCAGCCAGTAGACTCAAAGCAAAGGCATTTACTAAGGTGTCAAGTGCTCTTCCCCATAATACTTGTGGGAAGAATGGGCACAAAATATAATGGTAGTGAGGTATGCATATAGAGAATGTAGGTCCAGGGAAATTCATACCTCTGGTACTGAACTGCTCATTTTTTTCTACCCTCATGGAGTCCTTATGCATCTTTGCTTGTCAGGTCACTTAGCTAGACTCACTGGGTCTTCTCATTTTGACTCCTGATTGCTAGAACTAGTTCTTTTCTGAGTCCATAGTCAACTCTTGTCTTTGTTGCCAGAGGTCCTTACTCCTTCAAGCTTCTTCCTGCCTTGAGTGAAGGCCTCTCTCTGCCTGATTCTGATTATAGAATGTATAACTCTTATTGGTTGAGTGGCTCCAATTCAAAGCACCATGTGAGTCATAAGAAAAATCTCCTCTTCCTCCTACTCCCAAGAAATGAAGAGCAATTCCCTCTCAAGGACTGAGTTCTTTATTTACTGCTGGCTTCTGTCTGGACTGACTACCAGAGCTGGCTTTTGAAGGCCCATCAGGTATATACTAATATTTTCCTGGTCAATTATGTAAAACATTTCTTTAATAATAATAATTTTGTATAAAAAGACTTGAAAAAAGAAAGAAATGGAAGAAAGTAAAAAATATCAAGCTTTAGTCTGTGTTCAATCAATATCAGTTCGTTCCCTGGAGGTGGATAGTATGCTTCATTATTAGCCTGTTGGGATTGTCTTGGATCATTATATTTCTGAGAATAGTTAAGTGATTAACAATTCTTCATCAATCAATATTTCTGTAACTGTGTACAATGTTCTCCTGGTTCTATTCACTTCACTATACATCAGTTCATGTAAGGCTTTTCAGGTTTTTATGAAATTATCCTGCTTGTCATTTCTTATAGCACAATAATATTCCATTATAATTATATACCACAGCTTATTTATCCATTCCTCAAGTGATGGGCATCAACTTTGATGTCTAATTCTTAGCCAACATAAAAAGAGCTGCTACAAATATTTTTGTACAAATAGGTCCTTTTCTTTTTTTTTTGGATGCTTTTGGGATCTAAACCTAACAGTAGTATCACTGGGTTAAAGGGTATGCACAGTTTTATAGCCCTTTGGGCAAAGTAGAAAAAGTCTTTGACAAAATATAACAATTCCTACTAACAATGCTAGAAAGAATAGGAATAATGGAGTTTTTCTTAAAATAAGTGGTATCTAATACCAAGAGTAAATATTATCTGTAACAGGGATAAACTTAAAGCCTCAATAAGATCAGGAGTGAAGCAAGGTTGTCCATTATCATCACTATTAATATTGTACTAGAATGCTAGCTATAGCAATAAGGCAAGAAAAAACTGAAGGAATAAAAATAGGCAATGAGGAAACTAAACATCACTTTGAGGGGCAGTTGGTGGCGCAGTGGAAAGAGCACCAGCCCTGGAGTCAAGAGGACTGGAGTTCAAATCCAGCCTCAGACACAACACTTACTAGCCGTGTGACCCTAGGCAAGTCACTTAACCCCAACTGCTTCACCAAAAAACCCCCCCAAAAAACAAACAAAAAACCCATAACTTTGCAGATGATATGATGGTATACTTAGAGAACCTTAAAGAATCAACTAAAAACTAGATGAAGCAACAAGTTCAGCAAAGTTGCAGGATATAAAACAAACCCACAGGAATAATCAGCATTTTTATAAACTGTCAAAAAACCCCAGTCTTTGAGCTCTGGTCCTCCTGGGTCCAGGGTGGGTGCTTTGTCCACTGTATCACATAGCTGACCCATGATGACATCTTTAGGGTAAAATTGAGGGCTGAGAGGCTTGAAATGGGGGAGGGGGAAGGGGAGAGGTAGAATGGGGTAAAATCCCACATGAAAGAAACAGGAAAGGGCTTATAGAGTGGGAGGAGAGATGGGGGAAGAGTGGGGCAGTGAATGAACCTTACACTCATCAGAATTGGCTCAAAGACCTTAATCTCATAAGAGTTGGCTCAAGGAAGGATTTAGGAGGGGAAGGGGATAAGGAGGGACAGGTGAAAGAAGGGAGGGCAGATTGGGGGAGGGAGCAGTCAGAAGCAAATACCTTTTGAGGAGGGATAGGGTGAAAGAAGATAATAAAGTAAATATCATTGGGAAGGGAATAGGATGAAGGGAAACAATTAACAATAGTAACTGAAAAAGAAAAGGGAAAGAATTGTACAAAAATACAGCAACTCTTTATGGTGGCTAAGAACTGGAAATTGAAGGGAAACTCATCAATTGGGGAATGACTAAACAAACTGTGGTATATGATTGTAATGGAATATTACAAATGACAAGCAGGATGATTTCAGAAAAACCTGGAAAGAGTCATATGAACTGATGTATAGTGAAGTGAGCAGAACCAGGAGAACACTGTTCACAGTGACAGCATTATTGTTCTATGAGCAATTGTGAATGACTTAACTACTCTCAGCAATACAATGATCCAATATAATCCCAAAGGACTAATGATGAAACATACTATCCACCTCCAGAGAAAGAACTGATGTTGACTAAGCACAGACTGAAGCATGCTGTTTTGCACTTTCTTCTTTTTTTACTTGAGTCTTTTTGTATAAAATGACTAATATGGTAATGTTTTACAAGATTACAAAAAAAATTTAATAGAAAAAATAACTGCAGAGAATATAAAATACTTGGCTATCTACCTGCCAAGATAAAACCAGGGACTGTATGAATATAATTACAAAACATACTTCAAATACATATTTAAACAATTGGAGAAATATTAATTGCTCATGGGTAGGCTGAGCCAATGTAATCAACATTACAATGCTAGTTAATTAACTTACTCAGTGCCATACCAAACCACTGAAGAATTATTTTATAGAGCTAGAAAAAATAAATTCATCTGAAAGAACAAAAGGTCAAGAATATCAAAGGAATCTAAAAAAATGTGAAGGAAGGCAGCTTATTAGTCCCTGATTTCAAACTATATTACAAAGCAGCAATGATCAAAACAATTTCATGCTGGCCAAGAAATAGAGTGGTGGATCAGTGGAATGGATTAGTTACATAATACACAGTAGTAAATGACCATAGTAATCTAGTTTTTGATAAACTTAAAGATCCAAGCTTTGGTAGGTAAGAACTAAACATCTGTCAAAAAATGATAGGAAAACTGAAAAGCAGAAATTAGCAAATTGGAAAACTGGTAGAATCTAGGTATAGACCAACATCTCATACTGTATACCAAGATAAGATGAAAATGTGTAAATTATTTAGACATAAAGGGTGATATAAGTAAATTGGGGGAACATGAAAAAATGTACCTGTCAGATCTGTGAATAAGAGAAGAGTTTATGACCAACCAGCGATAAAATTGTGAGAAAGTAGATAATTTTGAGTACGTGAAATTAAAAACGTTTTGAACAAACAAAACTAATGTGGCCAAAATTAGAAGAAAAGGAAGTTGAGAAAAAATTTTACAGCAAGTTTCCTGATAAAATCATTTTTCAAATATATAGAAAACTGAGCCAAATTTGTAAAAATAGCCATTCTCCAGTTGATAAATGCTCTAAAGATAGTTTTCATAATATAAATGATAGTCACATAAAAATGTTCTAAATCACTACTGATTATAGAAATACAAATTAAAACAACTTTGAGGTATTACCTCATATTTCAGATTGGCTAACATGACAGAAAAGAAAATTTACAAATGCTGGAGGGGCTGTGGAAAAATTGGTATACTAATATACTTTGTGTAGTTGTGAATTAGTTCAACCATTTGGCAGAACAATTGGGAATTATACCCAAAGAACTACAAAACTGTGCATACCAGTTGACCCAGCAATACTACTATTAGGTCTGTATCCCAAAGAAATCAAAGAGGAAAGGACCTGTTTGCACAAAAATATTTATAGTAGTTCTTTTAGTGGTGGCAAAGAATTAGAAATTGAGGGGATATCCATCCACTGGAGAATGGCTGATCAAGTTGTAGTATATGACTGATGCAACATTATTGTGCTATAAGAAATGATGAGCAGGGTGGTTTCATAAAAACCTGGGAAGACTTACAGGAAGTCATGCAAAGTGAAGTGAGCAGAACCAGGAGAACATTGTACACAGTAACAGCAATATTGTGAGGATTAAGTTGTGACTTAACTACTCTGATCAAGACAAAGATCCAAGGCAATTCCAAATGATTCATGATGAAAAAAGCTACCCACTTCCAGAGAAAGAACTGGTGAAGCCTAAATGCAGATTGAATCATATATTTTCACTTCAGTTTTCTTGTTTTTTTCTATTTTCTTTTGCAATATGGCTAATATGAAAATGTTTTTCATGACTTCATATGTATAATTGACATAAAATTGATTGCCTTCTCAAGGAGGGGGGTCAGGGAATGTGGAATGGAGAGAATTTGGATATCAAAATTAAAAAAAATATTTTATACATAATTTGGAAATACTGAATGAAATTAATAAAATATTTTTTCAAAACATGACACTTTAAAGTTACTGATCTATACTGGTATATGGTATCATGTGCTTGTCTAAAGATTTTTTCCTGCTAACCTACTTTCTAATTTCTCTAGCGATTTTTACTGAATCCCAGCAATTCTTCCCACAACACATTGTATTCTTGAGTTTATTGAGCACTATATTGTTGTGTCTCTTTTTAGGTCTTTTAACCTACTTTTCTATTTTTTGAACAAATAATTTTGATGATTACCACTTTAAAATATAGTTTAAAGTTTGGTTAAAATGAGGCTCCTCATTCACACATTTTTTCCTATTTCCCTCAAGTTCTATAAAATAACCCCTTGTATATGAACAGGCAATTTTCAGATTAAGAAATCAAAGCTATTGCTATATGAAAAAATGTTCTAAATCACTATTGATCAGAGAATTGCAAATTAAAACAACTTTGAGGTACCACCACACCTATCAGATTTGCTAATATGACAAAAAAGGAAAATAATGTTGGAGAAACTGTGGAAAAATTGGAATAGTAATGCATTGTTGGTAGAGCTGTAAATTGATCCAACCCTTCTGGAGAGCAATTTGGAACTATGCCCAAAGAGTTATGGAACTGTGTATATCCTTTGACCCAGTAATACCATTACTAGATCTGTATCCCAAAGAGATCATAGAAGAGGGAAAAGGACCCACATGTACAAAAGTATTTATAGCAGCTCTCTTTGTGGTGGCAAAGAATTGGAAATTGAGTAAATGCCCATCAATTGGGAAATGGCTAAACAAGTTGTGGTATATGAATGTAATGGAATACTATTGTGCTGTAAGAAACAATGAGCAGGAGGATTTCAGAGAAACTTGAAAGGACTTACATGAACTGATTTGGAGTGAGATGAACAGAACTAGGAGAACATTGTACACAGTAACAGCAACATTATGTGATGATCAATTGTGATAGACTTGGCTCTTCTCAGCAGTGCAACAATCCAAAACAATTTCAAAGAACTCATGATAGAAAATGTTTTCTACATCCATAAAAAAGAACTGTGGATTCTGAATGCAGATTGAACCATACTGTTTCTACTTTTTGGTGTTTTTTCCTTTTTTGAGGTTTTCCCCTTGTTTTCTGATTCTTCCTTCACAACATGACTAATGCAGAAATATCTTTAATGTGATTGTACATATATAACCTATATCAGATTGCTTTCTATCTTGGGAACAGGGGAAGGAAGGGAGGGTGGGAGAAAAATTTAGTACTAAAAATCCTATGAAAACAAATGCTGAAAACTATCTTTATATGTAACTGGAAAGTTAAAAAAAATACTTTTATGATAAAATAAAATAACCCTTTGGTAATTTGTGTGGTATAGCACTAAGTTTAAAAGTTAATATAATATAGTTTGCTTTTTGCAATCATTTCCGTAAAGTAGTATTTTGCAGTTGGAAGTTTTATTTCATATGGCTTAATTTGAGATAATTTATCCATCTTGTCATTATTTAGAATTAAATTTCTTTTTGATTCGCTTCATCCTGCAGATGAAGTACATTCTGTTTATCAGTACAGAAACTAATAATTTCTATGAGTTTATTTTCTGTTCTGCCATGTTATGAAAGCTATTAATTATTTAAATTAGTTATTTCATTTAATCCCTGGGGTTTTCTAAATAAATTATTGTATTGTCTTCAAATGGAGCTATCACATGTGTGACCTTCTTTTCCTCACAGTCCCACAGGAAGCACAGTTAAGAATTGCCTAACTGGTTGTTGGGGGCTTTAGGAATAGGAATGATTCTTGATATTTTCTGGAATGTCCCTTTGTGCTAAGGCTCATTGTGCCTCCAAAAATTTGACCCTTTGGAATGGATCTTGTATCTTGTCCGGGTTAGTTGCACACTATCTATTTTTCATTGAGCCCTGAGGACAGTCAGTATGGTGGTCACTTCTGCTTTGGTTGGTCCCACTATAGTCATTTCTATCATCCATAAAATAGAGGATTGTAATTTCATAATTCAGTTGAAACATGGCCACTATTTGCCCCACCCACTGGTGGAAAATGGAAGGATTATGAGATATTCTTGGAACTGGATTGTAAAAGTGTATTGTAAGTGGATAGAGCACCGGCCCTGGAGTCAGGAGTACCTGAGTTCAAATCCGGCCTCAGACACTTAACACTTACTAGCTGTGTGACCCTGGGCAAGTCACTTAACCCCAATTGCCTCACTAAAAAAAAAAAAAAGTGTATTGTATCTTCTGCCAAGTAAAGGCAGACTGGTTGTGATCTCTTTCTCTGTCAGGGAAAGGGAAGAGAAAGCATTGATCAAGTCTACCACAGTATACCATTCATCAGGCATGTCTACCAAAATTATGGTGACAGTCACTGTATCTGACAAAGGGGGAGCACCATGACCAAAATCTGGTTTAGCCCCTAATAATCAAGAGTTATTCCTCAAGTACCATTAGCATTTTTCACTGGCCAGACTAGATTGTTGACTTAGAAGATTGTCTTACATAAAATTAGGACCATGCTCCTGACCTTCTCTCCTGGAATTCCATATTACTTTGGTTGGACCACCTTGGTAGGTGATGGCAATTGGGAAGGATCATAAGCTACTTACAGCACTATTAGTGGGAGGAGATAGGCAATGGTGAATGACTTCAGCTAGCCAGAGTGTCAGTCCACCCTAGTCAAGCTGCTTAACATGTCTGTATGTATACTACATTTCTCTATTACAATTGCAACTATGGTCTACTTAACAGTTTGGAACAGTTTACCAGTAACCAAAGTAGTCACTTGTGTTCCCCATAGGATATAAAAGAGCCAAAGCTCCTGAAGGGAAATTTCTTATCTCTTGAAGTTGGGTATTCCTTTTGGGCTCTAGTGTCTATGACAACCACAAAATATCTAATCATACTGTTTGGCCATCAAACATTCCCTTGGGATATCTCAAAGGAAAAGTAAGCCTGAGGATCATGCCCCATGCCTAATTATTCTTGCCAAATTTGAAGGTGATCAGGTATATATAAAGGGTGGTCACCTAAGAGGTATCTTCCAAGGAAGGAGGAGTGGATAGGGATGAAGACCAGGAATCTGCTCAGCAGATTGTGAATCTTCCAAACTAGCTCCTCTGCCTCCCCTTCCTAATTCTCTGAGGTATAAGCAGTCTCCCTTCAGTCTGTTCTAAAGAGAACTTGCTGCCTAGCCCATGGTCATCCTCATGCCAATCTTTCTGCTTGCCCCACTTTTCTATCCTAATCACCCAGATCACTTTTTGTAGCATATCCTTTTCTCAGAACTGTCACGGGGGTCTCCAAGCACCCCTATACTTCTGTCATGGGACACAGGTGGGCACCTCATCAATATTACCTCATGTCAACCTATGATCTAAGAGCCACAACCAGCTGACCTTCCAAGAAATGGTTCCAGAAAGGAGTACCTGCTATTGATCACTGCTACTTCCTGACTTTCTATCCTTAAAGTCACTTCTTCTGTGGGTCCCATCATTTGATCTTGAGGGCATTTTTGCTGTTTCTTTCGCTTCTGGTCCCCTTGACCATGCAGGGAAGAAAACTGTCTAGACTAACAATTTCCTGTTACATTCTTGTTGAGATTCTGAGGGATCTGAGGGACAAAATCCCTCAATCACTGAACACTCTCATAATTTAAATCTTTTTGGAGTCTGGCCACTACACTCCACTGTGACAATTCCCACCTTCAGGATACCTTGGATCACCTTCCTGAAGAGTCTTCTCTTCAAAAGGCCATGCTGATGATGGCACTCTTCACCTCATTCCTGGTCTCAATTTGTAAGGCAACATGAAGGAGTGGTTCAGGTGAATAATAACAGTACCACAAACGACTAATGGTTAACAAGGTTTTATTACCACTGAGAGAGATATGAGAATACATGTCACAAAGGATCAGTATGAGTGCATGGCTCCCTTTGCTTCATAATCCCATGGGAATCATATAGTTCGTAGCTTAGATAAGCAGTGGGATAGGCACTCTAGTCAAAAGCCTAGAGCCACCAAAGGGTTAAGTTGATAGCCATTGGACAAAGAGCTGATGTGGTATCAATAAGAAGATTGCCTCATTGACAATGGAGTGAGGAGCAATGTGGAGTAATAAAAATGGAATGTTCATGAGATCACCTATAAAGAACCAGGAAGTCTTATTCCAACTGTGTCACAGAGTATGAAAAGATAAAACAAGTAGGCATGAGGAGATAATGCTTGATTTCCACTTTGGTTAAGCCTGAGCATACATGTTTCATGAGCTATGCAGGAGGAAAGGACCAATCCAGTTCAGACCATTTTTCACTAGCTTGCACTACATATTCTTCTGCAGAACATTAAAATCAGTGCTGATGTGTTTCAGACTATGTCCAGCTTTCTACTTCTCTATGACATGCTCCAATAGGCAGTAGTCACTCTAAAAGTTCCCATCATATCCATCCCAGTAACTGGATCTTTTCCATTAATGAAAATAAGATTCAGGATAGAATTTCCTCTTGCTAGTTCCTCCGTATTTTAAATGATGAAATTATCATTAAGGAGCATCAAGAATTTATTAGCTGTTCTACACAGAGAGAGCTCTAGCAGATGTCTGAATAATTGAAATCTCTGATCAGTACTATATTATAACTCTGTGCCTGGTGTAAATCTATTTCCTGAACTTCTCTATTTCTTCATATCCAATTGATCTTGTATTATATACCAACAAGAAAATTGTTTTTTTCTCCCTTTCTCAATTCTCATCTCAATGCTCTCTGACATGTATCACCACCTTCCCCACCCAGTTCCTGAATTTCTTCATATTAGTATACATTCTCAGTATACGACCTGAGCCTCTACCCTCATTTTCCTATCTGTTTTCTTCTAAATAAGGTAGATCCAATTCTAGTAATGGGTTTCCATTTCCCCAAGTCTTAATTATATCTATGAAGTCAAATTGTCAGCTTATGTTCAGAAGTTTAGTTTATCTTGTTCATTGCCTCAGTTTGGGCATTTGTGTATAAACATCTGAGGCCACAGATTTTGTTACTGGCTTCTTTCTTGGATCCTTATCCCTGGACATTGCTAGGCATCTCACTTGCTATTTTTCTTCTTGGTTGTAGCTCTGCTATATGATATCTAGATAGGGAATGTATATAGGTAATTTGTCCCTTCCTTCCTCATTTGTTTTATTTAAAAACCCTTTTGATTAGATTTTCAAGACATCAGGCAAATACTTGTCCCCTCTCTAACCAGGAACCTGTCATTTCTTAATTTAAATTGTGGTCCATAAATACAAATTCCATCCTTAGATCATAGTTTTTTTCACCAAGCTTTCACTTGCTAAATCAATTTTTCATGGGTCAATATAAGGAAAACACCAATGGTGCCCCTATGGTCTCCAGTTTATTGCACAAGAATTTTTAATCATTAGCAATGTTTTACAGATTCCTTCAAGTAATATCACTGGTGCCTATGTGTGTGTTTTAACATGTTTTTAACAAGTCCTGAGAGTTTCTCTGTTATCTCTTCAATACATGCACCAAGAAGATCATAGAACTCTTGATGGTTTTCATCAGATTAAAAAAAAACCAAACAGCTTATTGTCACTCACTGTTACTGCTTTTCTCATCTTCCTTCAACTGTTACCAAATTATCAAAAATCTGATAGCTTGTGTGGTCCTGCCACTTCATTCCTTGCAGGACAAATGGTAACTTTTTACTTTGAATATACAAATCCTCCTTCTTCAAATTTGTTGTTGTTTAATACCCAAGCATATAGTTGCCCATTTCTTTTCTCCTTCTCTGTGTGAATTTTTTTCACTCTCTGGCTTTCTGACAAAGGTCAAATTTCACATTTGTTATTTCATATCCTTTTTTTTTTTGCCGAGGCAATTGGGATTAAGTGACTTGCCCAGGGTCATACAGCTAGTTAAGTGTCAAGTGTCTGAGGCTGGATTTGAACTCAGGTCCTCCCAAATCCAGGGCCAGTGCTCTATCCACTGTGCCACCTAGCTGCCCCCCCCTTTTTAAAAAAAGGATTTTAGAATTCTTTAAAAAACTCTATTACCATTGGAGTCCTTCCAGTTATTTTAGGAACATTTCATTGTCTTTATTGACCTTTAATGTGGAGAGGTGCTCCCTGAGTCTCTTCACTGTCTCATGAACTTCTGATTATACTAACCTTGGAGCATGGATAGCAGTGGTCTGACTATGGCATAAATACAAACAATGCAATACTCAATCAAAGTCACTACAAAAGTTCCTGGCTCTTCATACTGATTGAGATTCTTAGTCTCTGTTTTCAAACTGTTTCATATATCTCTCCTCTTAAACACCCCCTTTAAAAAGTTAATGGCTTTTAAGCACTTCTTAACCATTTGACAACCATGTCTAATTTCCATTTTTTCACTAACCTCTTGTTTTAGCAAGTTATTTGGTTACCAATTTGTTTTACTTTTATTTCCTTAATTATCTTGCTTTGTCAGTTATAATGCCTTCATCTGTTGTTGTTCATCCTTCATTTTTGAAGAAGACCAATGACATCACAAGGTGATGTCTTGACTCACTTGTAAATTGGATTTAAGTAAAGACAAAGTTGTATAAAGTTGTCAGCCTCCCTCTCCCTTCCAGAGTCATGACAAAAGTCAAGACAACTGGTGATGGCCTGGCATGCAGTGGATGATCTTGGCATCCTCATTGTCTGACCAAGCTCTAAGTGTTCCACAGCACATGCCTTAGCCATCTTCATGGCAGTTGGAACAAATTGTTCTGATCCACCCATTACACCGGGAGAAGTCTTCCCATGCTTGAGGTAGACATACCCCTAACTCACTGACAGGTTTGAGGCCTGTTGATTATCTTCAACCTGGTTTAGCCAATATGCAAAGACTGTTTACTGGGGTGTGGTGACTGCACACATTAAAGCTTTTTGGAGCCACAGTGAGAGTTGGTGGTGGGTAGACACCAAACATGGATGAAAGACCCCACAAAGGGCTCATCAAGCCCTCACATCAGAGGTGCTAGTCCTCCCTGAATACTCTACACACTTATTAGTTCTCCCTGAATCCTTATTCTTGGGTCCTTACTCAATCCATTTCTTCCTTTAAATTAAGCCTTTTTCTTCTTTAGCTCACAATGCTTACCTTCATCTTTTCCAAATATTCTCCTGGATTCTTCACCTTCCAATTCAATACATTTTTCATAATTACAACCTGTTCCAAATCAACTTCACAATTTACTTCTTGCTTTTCATATCAAGTCCTTATCCATTCTTTTGCTCTTTTCACAAACAAGACCAGAGGCAACAAATATGTTCTTTAACCTTAGAACCTAAATTACTGGTGAAGGAACTCTCAACTCAACAATACGTGGAAGAAGAGAAAAGCTGTTTGGCAGGAAGTAAATTTTTTGGGAAAGAAATCTCCAAGTGCATAACTGAGATATTTATTTTAAATGTTGAAAAAAATTAGAGTTAGGGGGCAGTTAGGTGGTACAATGGATAGAGCAATGGCCCTGGAGTCAGGAGGACCTGAGTTCAAATCCAGCCTTGGACACTTGACACTCACTAGCTATGTGACCCTGGACAAGTCACTTAACCCCCATTGCCCAGCAAAACAAACAAAACAAAACAAAACAAGTGTACCATAGACTTTCATTTTAAGTGGAAAATCTTTTTTTTAAGAAAAATGGCAGAGAAAAACAAAAAAAGTTGAGGAAGAGAGGAAAGGGTGGGTATTTTTCTTAACTGAGAAAAAGAAAGAGAGAAGAATTAACAAGATAAGATGAGAAGGGAATCAATACATTAAGTAAAACTTTAGCATAATGAGAAATAAGGTGCTTCAGGGTAAGAGGAAGTGTCTATCAGAAAAGGGCCACCTTAAGGTAGATTGAGCAAAAATAATTGGAGGGGCAAAGAACCATTCTCTTTTTAAAATAATATTTTTTCCAATTACATATAAAAATTTTAACATTCATATAAAATGTTTCAAATTCTAATTTAAGATCCAAATTTAAGTTCCAAATCCAAAGCAATCTGTTATCAGTTATACATGTGCAGTCACACAAAACATATATCCATATTAATCATGTTGTGAAAGAAAACACAGACCAAAAAGAGAACAAAATAAAGAAAAATAGAGTTTTAAAAAAAAAAGATGCTTTGATCTGCATTCAGATTCTATCAGTTCTTTCTCTGGATGTGGACAGCACTTTTCACCATAAATCCTTCATAATTTCTTTGATAATTGTATTGCTGAGAATAGTTAAGTTATTCGTGGCTGAGTATGGTACAATATTGCTATTACTGTGTATAGTGTTCTCTTGGTTCTGCTCACTTCACTTTGCATCAGTTCATGTAAGTCTTTCCAAGTTTTTCTGAAATCTGGCTGCTCATCATTTCTTATTGTACAATAGTACTCCATTATATTCATACATCACAACTTGTTTAGTCATTCCCCAAATAATGGGTACCCCCTCAATTTCCAATTCTCTATCACCACAAAAAGAACTACTATGTTTATGTACATATGTACTTTTCCTTTTTTTTTTGTAATCCCTTTGGGATAAAAGACCTAGTAGTGGTATTACTGGATCAAAGGGTATGCATAGTTTTAAAGCCCTTTGGGCATAATTTTAAATTGTTCTCCATGATAATTGAAATAGTTTACAATTCCACCAACTGTGCTTTCTTGTCCCAATTTTCCCATATCCCTGCCAAGATCTGTCATTTACCTTTTCTGTTATATTAGCCAATCTGATAGGTGTGAGGTAGTACATCAGAGTTATTTTAATTTGGATTTCTCTAATCAAAAGTGATTTAGAGCATTTTTTCATATGACTATAAATAGCTTTGATTTCTTCATCTGACAACTGCTGGTCAAATGACTTAGTTGAAGAACCATTCTTTATGAAAAAAGAGGACTAACAACAAAAATCCTAATTCAAGAAAAATATTAGAGAAAAATGACAGAATATATAAACCTAATTTCCATAACTTGAAATGTTAATGGATTAAACAATCCAATGAAATAAAAGAAAGTGATTGATTTGATAAGAAAATAAAACCTCCATGCTCTGTTGCTTAAAGAAACACAGTTAAACAGGAAAGTCATACATTGAATAAAAATGACAGGCTTCAACAAAATTTACCATGCATCTAGTAAAACTAAAATAGCAGGAGTTGTAATCATGTTATCAAGTAAAGAAAAAAACCCCAATAACATCAAAAGATAAACAACAATAAAAAAAGATAAACAAGGAAACTACATCATTTTCAAAGGAGCAATGGACAACAAATCAATATTAATATTAAACTTATATGGATCAAATTCTTTAGCATCTACAAAAATAATTAACTAAATTATAAATATATATGGATTGTAATATCATAGCAGGAGATTTTAATATCCCTCTCTCAGTTTTGGATGAATTTAGTAGAGAGATAAACAAAAGGGAGAATATAAAATTGAACAAATTGCTGGAGAAATCAGAGCTAAAAGACTTCTGGCATGTTCTAAATGGTATAGCTAAAGAATATATACATTTTTGAGCACCACATGGAACTTTAAAAAAAAACTGACCACATATTAGGGCACAGATATATTGAAAAGAAATGTATAAGGACAGAAATAATAAATAGATCCTTTACAGACCTTAATGCAATAACAATTGTAATTTGTTAAGAGAACAGAAACAAAAGATATAGACCCAAAAGGAGACTTAACAATGAAATCCATAATGATGAATAGATTTTAAAATTATTCAAATAATTAATAATTATATGAAATAAAATAATAATGATGAAATAAAATACTAAAATTTCTAGAATGTAGCTCAAGCACTCCTTGTGGAAAATTATATATCTACAAATATAGAAGGAAAATTAGAAAAGGAGGTTAATAAATATTAATAAACTGAATATGTATTTTTAAAAGTCAACAAATAAATCCAAAATAATCATAAAAGAAGAGATATTAAAAGTTAGAGGAGAAACAGATAAACTGGAAACCAAAAAGATTATAGAAGTGCCAAACTATAAGTTGCTTGAAAAAACAACCAAATTCATAAAACTTTAGCCAACATTATTAAAAAGAGGGCAGAAATTCAAATCAACAAACTAGCAAATGAGTATTTCTGTACATTTTTTACCAATTTATCAGATGTTCTAAAAATGTCTAGCAATCTTCTTTCTCTTTTTTTTTGTCAAGAAAATGTCAACGTTTCTTTAAATCCCTTAGGGATACTGGTGGTAGGTATACTTTAATACTGTATGTGGTTTTTATTAGGCTATCTAAATCTGCTATGGTCCATTTTATAGTTCTGAAAGTGTATGGTAAGACTGATATTGGGTAGGTGGAAATTGCTTTCAAGATGTTCTTCCATTTAAGCTCCTATTTCAGGATACCAGTAAGACTTTTAATGTATTCATCCACAGCCTTCCCTTTGATATCTTTATGCTTGATGCATCTTGCCTGGAGGAGACCAAGGTATTTGTAGATATTGCCTTCAATCAGGTTCAAGGTGACCTCTAGACTCAAGCTCAAAGTCTTAAGTCTCTATCTTTCTTTGATGCATGTTAAGAATTTTACACTTTTTTTGAGCCCAAATATAATTTCTATATCACTGGTTCAGAAAGACTGTACAAGAGGAAGTTTTTAAATTTGTTTTTCAGTGTAGCTATATAGCTTGATGTCAACCATATACATAATGGGATTAATAAAGTATTTTGTTTCTATTCTTTCAAATTTGGAAGCCATACTTAGTTCCATCTAAGAGAGATGGCTAGACAGAACTATAATAGGCTTCAACTATCTTCCTGAAAAAATGTCACATTTTATACCAATGAATCTTCATGGCACATTTTAAATACAAAACATTTTCCATGTGCACATAAAATATTCAAGTGACATAACTAATCCATGAATATGAAATTGAGTCAGTCTTTTCAATAATAAACAAAGGCAATATAAAAAGTTAGAGTGTTTTTGTGTAGCTTGTTCAATAATTACTGAGTCAATAAGTTGCTCTCTATACTCCCTGAGATTTTTTGGCACGTTCTTTTTACTCCAAAGCAATTATTTTCATATAAGTTTACAAAATTTTTAAGTGATTCAAGCTGGGAGTGCTTTGTATAATGTCCATCAACATGTAATTGGACTATATTTGTAGGGATTGCCTATGTTCTCTTTTTTTTGGTAATAAGTAACTTTTTCTTTTAACAGGTGGGATCAAGGAAGTAGAGGTGAAATATGGTGCAACTTTTTGGCCACTGTGAAGCATTTGAACCAACCAGGAATGGTTTTATCTGGTCCTATAACTTTTTAGTTTTACAGAGAAAGTAGTTTGAGTCACCTCCTTTGACAGTCATTCTGTTCTTAACTATATTAACAATGTGAAAACTTTTGTTTCTTTTTTGATCCAACTTAAATTTTTGTTGTGTTGGAGGACTTCTTGAGACTGCAAAAATTTTTCTATATCCTTTTTCTTTGAAGGTTCTCTCTTTCCTCTGATTTCTTCACCTCCCAATCCCATTGTAGAGTTTTTGAATGATGTTGAATTTTAAAAATTTTGTTCCTTGTGCTACTCTATTTATATTGTGTTGACTTTGGCTTTAAATTACTTATTAAATGAATCTAGAACTTCTGATATTCTTGGGTTACCCAAATTCCTTTTTGTATATTTCTTTTTGTTGCCTTTGGGCAATGTAGAGTTCCAGTTTTCTACTACGTGTACATATTATACACTAATATAGTATAGTGTATGGTATAGAATATAATAGCTAGAAATTTATGGAAACTTCTAATGCCTTTCCAGAGATCTTAAACAGTTCTTCCAAGTCACTAGTGTGATGGTTATGTTTAACTCTTCTTCTAGGGGAATTCCTTGACATTTCCATTTTTCTTCCCATACTTCTTATCCATGCATAGGGAGAAGGTCAAGGAAGGCAGCGAGCATTTATTAAGCACTTAGCACATGCCAGGCTTTATGCTGAGCATTTTGCAAATATTATCTCATTAATCACAATGGCTGCCTCACATAATGATATGTACAGGTTCTGAAATGTTTTTCACTCTCTGTCAAATAACATGGGAGGATATATTCATTCATACTAGCTACAACAGATAACAGTATATTTTTAATTACTCTGTTCTGGGATAATTGGTTTGCTAGTTGTATTCATGCCATTATACTCAAAAAGGGCCTTATAGAATTATAGTTGAAGCATACTTATCTTGTTTTCAACATCATTTGAGATCAGTTCTGTTTCTATCATTCATTTTATTACTAAACATGTTTCCTAGAATTTGTTTTAAGTGAAGATTTTCAATGATCCCTAGGTCTTCATTTTTTCCTCCTTTAGATTTTAGTAGCTCATCAATTTTACCTCAAATTTTATTTAATCTAGGCTTAAGGGATGAAATTTTTTTTATGATTACCTGACACTAGTTATCAATAAATTTTTGTGTGACTTGGAGCTGAAAGCACCATGGACAAAAAATCAAAATAATGCCCTTGCCTATAACTGGTGAGATCTATTACTTATTTGGTAATAGTATAGTACTGATGCATAATGAAAGTATTCTTGTCTTCATTTAACTTTGCATGCACTTGTTTGCCCTTCTTAGTACTCAGCACTATCTATATTAAAGCATTTCCAGTGGATGGGTTATCGGTTTTTGATTTGCTTCTTATGATATCAGAATAAGAGTGTTACTCGTTCCACAGTCAAGCCAATGATCATTATTTTTTTTTTTTTAGTAAAGCCAGCCTGAAAATCTCTGCTGCCCTATATATGTATTACATTCATAGGAATTATTTCATCACATTTGTCAGGGTACTAACCCAATCAGAAGTACTGCCAGAGTAGTCCATTTGGCTAATATTTCAGGGTTCCTATTAGTCTTCACAGGTACAATAGTAGATACAGGGAACACAGACTTTACTGTATGTCTCCTTGGCTGACATTCTCTTACTTTGCTGTTTCCCACACCTCCCAGCACCCCTTCCTACTTCACAATATTCACTTGTATTGGGCTATGAGGGTGTTATTACCATTATCACCATTATCAATGTGGTCTTTGAGATGACTGAAAAGCCTGAGACAGAGTTTTTGCATAATTAATAATCAATTTATTAATTAGGCTAGTTGATAACCAATAAATTGATGAATATTTTTCTCAGTAACCAAAGACCCCTAATGGAGATAATGAATGCCTTAATATACTTTTATAAATGGAGGTACCCCTGACAGGTAAAAATCAACACTAATTGGTATATAATTAATGAGGGGATAGGCATATTAATGAAGAGTTCAACTAAAAGTTTCCAGTTCCTCCTGCTGAGAAGTGGCTTGATCATGAGACTCAGCCATCTCCAGCAATCTGGACAAAAGAATTCATCTCCACCTAGACAATTCTGGTTTTTTTGTTTGTTTGTTTTGTTTTTCCTTAATGAGTTGGGTCACTATAAGTTCTAATGGAGTAGTGCAAAGGCATAAGATTAATGCTTGAGAGTTGGAATTCATCTGGTTTAAATTCTGTTTACACTCTAGACAGAAGTAAAGTCTCCTAATTGGGTGGGGTTCCACCCAAGATTGCAGAGCAAGTTCCTGGAGGATGGTGGGCAATCTCATCTATCAGCAATGTCCTAAAGAAACTAATTGACTGGCCTATGGGGGCTGCTCCCTGAATGAGGAAATGAAGAAAAAAAGCCTTAATCCTAATTTAATAATTGGCTATTAATATAATAGAAAAATAATTTCCCTCATCTTGTTCTTCTCATCTATTTCCATTTGAGATAGAAACAGACCTGGAACAAGTCGCTATTCTGTGTTTATTCCATCATAGTCTAGAGGTAGATAAAACAATTACTTTTTTCAGTTGAATAAAAGTATTAGGGGTATAAGTACATCCTTTGTAGGTTCCCTGAAAGCACTCTTGGAACAAGTCCAGCAACAGACAGAATTATGGGAATGACATGGACCACATTCTTTTCCAGCATGATTTTAATCTTTTCAGTCATGTCTCTACACTTTTTTTTAAGTGAGGCAATTGGGGTTAAGTGACTTGCCCAGGGTCACACAGCTAGTAAGTGTTAAGTGTCTGAGGCCGCATTTGAACTCAGGTACTCCTGACTCCAGGGCCGGTGCTCTATCCACTGCGCCACCTAGCTGCCCCAAGGTCTTTACACTTTTAAAGCATTTTATTTCATGAAGTTTGGAGGCTGTCAGTATTTGGAATGGCAACATCTATTAAAATGTTATTCTTAAGTTTTTACAAATCAGTGAAAAGTTTGGATATTCATAGGTCATGATCCAGTCTGTGATAATGGTTCATTTCCTGTAAAATCTACTAGTTGAGTTCTCTAAGATACCTGGAGGTATCTTTCTAAGGTATAATTGTAGCTATGAAGTTATATCTTGTTAGATATTCAATCAAGTACTAAATTTTTATTGTTACATGTTGCACTATCGCCACCGCTCCCTTACATAATATACATTTACCATTATATATGAGCTCTTTAAGGTTGATCCTACTATAGTTTCTGGTGACAATGACTTGGTCCTGAATTGTCATCATAAACAATTCTGCTTTCTTGACTCTTTGCTTCTCCACCATGACCCTGCAGAGGGCAATGGGGACTGGATTCTGGATGGGACAACTCTTCTTCCCCAAACCACCTGCTCCCACTGGCTTTTTATTTTCCTTTTATACACGTTATCTTTCCCTATTAGAATAGAAGAAGCTCCTTGAAGGCAGGGGCTATCTTTCCTTCTCCTTGTTTTTTTTAATGCAGCACTCAGCACAGTGAGTGGCACATAGTAAGTGATTAGTAAAAGCTTGTTGACATCTTCTAACAAATTCATATTACTCAGCCATGTATTTAAGGTATTTTTAACTAACATACTGTTGGTTGAGTTTGTGTGAATACATCTATGAAGGGCCTTTTGATTCTTGGATCTAAATAGTTTCATAAGCTCCATCTTGAGTTAGGACACTTATGGTGGCATTCGACAAATCCAGAGTTGAGTACCTGTTATCAGCCTTTAATATTGCTCAGTAAAGTGATTCTTGTTCCAGAAGTATTTCTGTAGGTTGTAATCATCTTTGTCATGTGCTCTATTAATGCGTATTAATCTTCTTTCTCCTTTTTTTAAAAAAGGAAGTATTAATCCTTCTATAGATGCTTTAGGGTGATGGGTCTTGTGTATCGTACAGGTTTCTATTGTACTGGTTCCACTTTTGGTGTCCACCTTTACCCAACTCTCATCTGTGGCTCCAAGAAGCAGCCACATCCTGGGATCCATCTCAGCAGATTGGCTAAACCAGGCTGACAGTAACCAAAAGTCCTCAAACCTATCAGTGAGTTAGGGGGATGGCAGAATGAGCAGATGAGAACAACTTGTTCCAATGACCATGAAGGTGGCTGAAGCAGGTGTTGTAGAGCACTTGAGCTTGGCTGGACATCAAAGATGCCAAGGTCATCCACTGCCTCCTGGGCCATCACCAGTTTTCTTGACTTTTGTCTTGCCACTGGACTTTGATTTCTCAGGAAGAGTGAGGCTGATGAATTGCATATTTCATCCTGGAGGTAACAGATGTTTATTGAATAGGGGAGTAACACAATAAGGAGGATCACTTTGACAGCTGAGTAGAGAGGATGGGCTGGAATAAAGTCCTGCACCAGGGTAGTGGCTGTGTCAGGAGGGGATTATGCAGGAGACATTGGGAAGGTAGCACTGACACAGACTTGTATAACAAATTTAGCTGTTCTTCCAATGTAGCTTTGATTTTGGGGTGCCAGTAAGTCTCTTAACATATATCGCCACAGCTTCCTCTTTGCTATCTTTATTCTCAATGCTTCTTGCCTGGAGAATACCAAGTATCATCTTCAACTATTATTGGTTCAGTGTTATCTCCAGATTCAAGGTTAAAGCCTTCAGTTTCTATCTTTCTTTGGTTTAAGTTAAGGATTTTACACTTAATGAGTTCAAATGACTTTTTGATATTATTGGAGAAAGATTCTGTGAGATGAAGGAGGTTTTTAATTTGTTTTTTTTTTTTCAGAGTTATATAGCTGGATGTCATCTATATACATTAAGTGGTTAATAAGATGTTTTGGTTCAACTCCTTTAATTTGAAAACTACACTTAGTTCTATTTAAGAGGGATGATAATGGATTTAAAGTTAGAACCATAATGTGTTTAAACTGTCTCCCTGAAAAATGACATATTTTATATCAATTGTTCTTGACATTATTTTGTTGGTGGCACAGTTTTAAATAGAGAACAATTTTCTGAGTATAAAACTTTGCTGTTCTTTCCTCTTGCTCTCCTTTCACCCCACCTTTGACAACAAGTGAGCTTCAAATGATCATTGCAGTTATTATTTACTAGACATTCAGGAAGATTTAAATGAAGCAAATTTGTAATTTCTGTCCCAGAGCTCCAAATATAACTCCAGTAGATACAGAGGGCTTCTCAGAAGTGAACCTTGATAAAACAGAGTGAACATGAAATGAAAACTAAATATAAAGCATGAAATACGTAGAGAGTTTAGAGTTTCAAAAGGCAATGGAACAACTTTACATTATTTACTAATTGCCACAAGCAAGGAGGATGAACCCTAAAA
The DNA here is from genome assembly GCF_019393635.1 of Dromiciops gliroides. Taxonomy (NCBI): domain Eukaryota; kingdom Metazoa; phylum Chordata; class Mammalia; order Microbiotheria; family Microbiotheriidae; genus Dromiciops; species Dromiciops gliroides. Next base: position 171,358,222 of record NC_057862.1, read on the forward strand.
TAGATGGATTAATTTCATATATATATAACATTAACTGATAGAGAGATGTCAGTTGCTGTTGAATTTTATTTTTTGTTGAGGCAGCTAGGTGTCACAGTGGATAAAATGCTGGACTTAGAGTCAGGAAGACCCAAATTACTCTACAGAAAATCAAGGGCTCCAATCTATTGGAAATAATCTATCATGTGAATGATATTGGGTAAAGTCAGTTAGCAAGGATGATGGATGGGAGACAGAGTAGCAAATTAAATCTGTTAGACCATATAAAGTTGAGGATTCAAAGAGCTGAGTCAATGGACTAATTATTCAGATTATGGAAGAAACAGTAAGGGAAGTATTGTCAATTTAATGGCAGGAGTTCTGTATTCGTAATTTAATGAGTAATGGTAAATTTAAATAATCTAAAAAAGGTTAATTTAAAAATTTAAAAAACTATAATATCTTGTTGTTAAAATCTTTTATTATTATTGGTTCTCTAATTCATTTTCTATTAAACTTTTTCTTTTGAATTTAGTTGTTTTGTCATTAGATGCCTAAATTGCAGCTATTGATAATCTCTAATTGTCAGTTTTAAGAATGATATAATTTCTTTATCACACTAAATTATTTTTCATTTGAGTCAGTTTTGATTGACTCATTGATACTATGACAACAACTCTAGATTCTCTGTTATCAACTAAAGTCCATCCTAGAGTCTTAAATCTCTGTGTATCTTTTAGCATCAGAATCACATACATTTCCCAGAAAACTTGTTCATTCCTAGTAGGTTTTTTTTTAATCATTTAAATCCATCTTCTTTTTATAGGGGAATTCAAGCCATGTACCTTCAAGGATATAATTGTTTGATCTTTCCTCTTACAAACTCAGCTATATTACTTGTCTTCTCAGCAAAAAGTATACTTAGTTATTACCCTAGAGGTTGTCTAAGCTCATTCTCTTGTACACAAACAGACGTTTAGTCAGGCACTTACTGATATACTAGAGACAGTTCTACTCCCATCTTAACAAACACACATTGATCCTGAGAAAGCAACAACCATAATGTTTAAATCAGTTCTGTTGCCTCTGTGGATATTTTTCATGAATTTAATAATCATCAACAAACACTTTAATTAAAAATATCAGGAAGATGCAAAAAACTGTGAACTTAAAGTTTGTTTTAAATTTATATATACATATATAACCATACATACAACCTTCAGCCATACCTTCTTAAATTTTATATATATATATATATATATATATATATATATATATAAAATTGCAATATAGTAATACTGATACTTGAGGGTTTTGTTTTGATTTTTGTAGGGTAATGAGGGTTAAGTGACTTGCCTAGGGTCACACAGCTAGTAAGTGTCAATTTTGACACTTTTGAACTCAGGTCCTTCTGAATCCAGGGTTTGCACTTTATCCACTGTACTACCTAGCTGCCCTGTGTAATACTGATACTTGATAATACTATATTCTTTCTTTACATATACACTCACAGTTACAGCTATATAGTAGGGTAGGTTGTTTATGTTAAATATGTATATATATATAATTTAATAGGATATAGTAGAATATGACATATAATATGCATGTATAGGCATATATACATATATATGTATGTGTATATATACATTTTACAAGGTAGAGTAGGAGAACTGTCAATTATTGTTAATTACCTGTCCCTCCCCTTTCCTAGGTATGAGTGTTACATTGGCAGTACTTATATTGTGAGCTCTTTGAGAGTATGGAAAATCTTTTGCCTTTCTTTGTATCCCTAGCTGTTAACATCATGCCTGGCATACAGTAGGCACTCAATAAATGCTTTTGAGTGACTACATTCCTCTCTACCTTTGCCTCACTTGCTCAATATCTATGATGTGTCCACAATTTAAAAAAAAATCCTCTTTTCAGTTCCCCCATTTTACTTGATTTTTTGTTTTGTTTTATTACCATGTATATTGATTTGTTTATGTATTGACCTTTTCCCTACTTCTCCCCAAGCCCATCTGTGACCTTTAATTGTCAATCAAAATTATTTGGACACATTAATCAAGTCATAGCTTTTGTTGCCATGTTCTAAATGAAAAGCAGATGACTATTTCTGTGGTTCTTTAAGCCCCCACCCTCAAATAATTGCAGATGACAATGACCTGCATGGTTTTCCTATCCTTGTACAAAATAAAAATTAATTCCCTTTCTCTTGCCTGAGTCTAGATTCTTTGAGGCCACTGCAGATGAGAATAACCTGTGCAGTATTTTGCTATGAAGTGTTTCTACCAAGCCTCCCTCCTTTTTCTGTCTTTCCACTACTTTAAACATTTTCAAGTCATAATATCATTTCTGTGGCTTTGGTATTATTGTATTATTACATTTACATTTTAATTCCATTTTAGTGATTTGGTGTCTTAAAGCTAGCCTAAGCTGTCCTAACAAAAGCTGGCCTAACTAAAGTTCACTTTTGGTTTTGCTTATCAAAGTTTGGCCTGCTCACTTTTAGAGCTACTTGCAACCTTATTCCTAGGTTGATTCATATAGCAGAGGTTTTATTTGATTTTTCTTTTCCCCATAGAAATGTTCAGAAATGTGATGGAGAGTCATATATTTCTTTTTTCTCTCTAAAAAATATTCTTGATTTACCTGGGAAGAATATTTTGTGATATAATCTTTTTCCCTTTGACTTTTGACAAATCATGTTCTGGATTTTTTTCTCTTTTTTCTCTGTGTAGATTAATAATCCTATGCAATTTGACTTCAACATTTTTAATAACTAACATTTTTCCTCTTGGCTGCATGCAAAGTCCTCATTTTATTAATGAATCTTTGGAGTTTCACAACATGTGTCTCGGTGAGCTGAAACAGACATTTCTTTCTCTTGTCATCCAAAGCATTCTGCCAATCTATTATCTGTACCATGATTTTAATAGATTTTTATATGACCTTTTGAAAAATATTGGTTAGACTCTATTTGGAAGGACATCCAAATACTTAAATCATATTTCTGTACTCCATTGTCTAGTTTGTTGTATTTGTTAATAAATTTTTCATGTCTTGTTCTGGTTAATTTGTCCTTTTATCTTTTTAAGCTTTGTTCTACTGCCTTGGCAAATTTGCCTTCCAATATAAAACTTTTTTCCCTTTGTGCCTAATATTTCCATTCAAATTTTCCCTCCATTTCTTGATGCTGTTGATTTGAGTCATTTTACTTTTATTGGTTATTAATGAATTAAAAAAAATCAGATCAGTATTTGTTTCTAGCCCAGCTGATACAGCCATCATTTCAATAAGTAACCCTTGTATACATGCAGTTTGGCAAGTACATCTGTAGGAACTGCATGAGCATGAATATACCTGTTAGACTGACTGCCTGCCTCACCCTCCCAGAAGTAGAATTCCATTTCTACGTTGGTCTTGAAAAGCAGACCAGACTGGTTTAAATTTTCACACCCTCCCCCCAAAAAAGGTCTTGAACAAAATCAGCTTGGGGATGAGGTACATCTGTGTGTTTGTGTTGGGGAGGAGGGGACAGGACAGGAGTTTGGGGGTTTTTTGTTTGATTTTTCCCCCTGTCTAAGGAAGGATTACTTTCCATTTCTCTGAAGCTTTCAGATGACCAGGGTGGGAAAGAGATGCTGACAGCAAGAATAATAGCTCATTTTTGTATCGTGCTTTAATGTTTACAAAGTGCTCTCTTTCCTCAAAACAGCCCTGCATGATGGGTATTAATATACCCATTTTACAGATGGGGAGACTGAGTCTCTAAGGTACTTAAACTCTTGTCCATGATCACCCAACTGGGGTTAAAAATCAGATACAAACTCAGGCTCCTAATTCCAGATTTAACTTTCTGACTCCTTCTCCGTACTTTTAAAAAAAAAAAAAGACTGATGATCCCATAAATTGTTGTTGTCGTTGTTTGTCCTTTGTTCTCAAAGAGGGCCATGACATCAGGGTGACATCATGACTTGTGCTGAATTAAATTTAAGTGAGGGAGGGCTGTGCAAGGTCACCAACCTCATTCTCTTCTCCAGAGCCATCTGGGACAAGTGGCAAGATATACATCAGGATGACTGGAGATGGCCCTAGATGTTTAAGGCAATTGTGGTTAAGTGACTTGCCCAGAGTCACACAGCTAGTAAGTATCTGAGGTGAAATTTGAACTCAGATCCTCTTGACTGCAGGGCTCAGTGGACAGAGCTAGCTGTCACAACATTCAGAGCCATCTCCAGTCATCCTGATGTATACCTTGCTACTGGATCCAGATGGCACTGAGAAGGCCTTAAAGATATATAATTTTGAGCAATGATTTTTAAAATGAAAGACTCTTCCTTGTTTATGCTTCTTGGGACTTTTTACTTACATTTGTGCTTAAGACCTGAGTTTCTGAGTTCAAATCCTACCTCAGACACTTACTAGTTGTGTGACCCTGGGCGAGTCATTTAACTTCTGTTTGTCTCAGTTTTCTCAACTGCAAAATGGGAATAATAATAGCACCTTCTTCACAAGGTTGTTGTGAGGTTGTAATGAGGTTGTAATTTGTACAGCACTAAAGCTAGTGCCTGGAACACAGTAGAGCCTTTCCCCCCTTACCTATTCTGTCAAAGGCTTGTTTTGCCTCTATTGATATAGTCATGTGGTTTTACTGTTTTTCTTCTTCATATGAATCATTATACTAACTGTTTTCCTAATGTTAATTCATCCTTGTATCCTTGGTATAAATCTAAATTGGTCAGAGAGAATTGTATTAATATGTTGCTACTGTTTCTGGTGTTGCATGTCTGAAAATTATGGAACACAATATTCCCTCAAGAATTAAAATTGATGGCCTCACAAAGAGCACTGTAATGATGCATTGTGGGCATGAGCAAGTGGTGACACATTAATCAAGTAACAAATTATGTGTGAGAAGCAAAATAAAGGATATCCCAACGAAATGCATGAATGAAAAGGAGATAGGCTGAATATGTACAAATGCAAGAGATGAATTATGCATAGGGTCATGTGTTCCACTGGTATCCTTACAATTCCAAGATAAAGTTAACTTGATTTTCAAAAGCTGAAAATAAAGAAAGTGAATTCATAATTAATGAAATATTTTCAGGAATTACTATATACAATTACATACCATTAGGATTGAAAATTTAAAGGATGAAGATAGTTATTTATAAAAATATAAAATGCCCCAATTAATAAAACAATAGAGATCATCTTTATACAATTTCAGAAAAAGAAATGGAGCAGGCCATAAATCTGCTAAAAAAAGGGGGATAGTCTCAGTTGAAGTGGATTTATAAGTAAATTCTATCAGATGTTTAATAGTTGTGTTATTAAAATGTTAATGATTGAGGAAAATAAATTACTCTAGCAAACTCCTTTCATAAGGCTCTTTACTTTAACCTAGTTGGAGTGAAGCAAAGATAACTATAAGATCAAACTTCTATTGAAACATACATAAAATTCTAAAATAAAATCCCAACAAAAAGGCTGCAGCAATACTCAATACTCAAAATGACCTTAGATTTCAGCGGTTTGATTATTCACTCTAATGATGCAAATTACAACCAATTCATAAAATAATAACTGGAGATGCACCCAATGTTTTGGGGACTTTCTTCCCTTTCTTATCTCCCTATCGTCTGCAACACATGTTGGCACATAAGTTACAGTCATTTTCATGGTGATATTTTACAAATGCTTATCATGAAGTCCTGGGTCCTCTTAATAGTATATATTCTTTCACTTGGTGATTACAGCAGTCCCCATGAGCTCAGTTATTGTCTCTATGAAGAAAAATATCAGATCTAGTTGTCTAGCTCTAACCTCTCTCTTGATCCACTGTATTGGAGCCCCAATTGCCTATTTTTTTTTTGGTGGGGCAATGAGGGTTAAGTGATTTGCCCAGGGTCACACAGCTAGTAAGTGTCAAGTGTCTGAGGAAGGATTTGAACTCAGGTCCTCCTGAATCCAGGGATGATGCTTTATCCACTGTGCCACCTAGCTGCCCCCTCAATTGCCTATTGGACATTTCAAAGTGGATGTTTCATAGAAATTTTAAACTCAACATGTCTAAACTCATCACTGAATGCATTACCCCCCCCCAAATAACCTTCCCTCTCCCTAACTTGCCTATTACCATTCAAGGTACCACCATTTTCCTAGTCACCCAGGCTCACAACTTCTGTCACACCCCCCACTATCTGTCATGTCACCTAACTGTCAAATCCTGTTATTTCTACCTCCATAACATCTCTCATATTTGCCCCCTTCCTCTCCTCTGGTACAGACCCTTTTCACCTCATTCCCAGACTATTAAAATAACCTGCTGGTGGTTCTGCCTGTCTCATTTCTCCACCCTCCATCTTCTACTTATCTGTCAAGTGAATGCTTCTAAAGCACAGATCTTGTTGCTTTCCTTCTGAGATTTTCCCCACTTTATCCTGGATCTTGTTTCTATATAGATGTTTGCATGTTGTCTCCTCCATTAGGCTGAGAGCTCCTTGATATCAGAGATTGTCTTTTGTCTTTGTATCCCCAGTATAACAAAAAAAGGACAAGATCTCCCACTGCATCCAGGGCCATCTTCAGTCATCCTGGTGCATATCTTGCCACTGGACCCAGATGGTTCTGGGGGAAAGAGTGAGGCTGGTGACTTTGAACAGCCCTGCCTCACTTAAATCCATTCACTTGCAAGTCATGACATTACCTTCTTGATGTTATGGTCCCCTTCCAGTATGAAGGACAAACAACAATCCGTGAATACTAGCAGCTGCCCCGCTAGGGACTCAACTGGCCAGTTCCAGTTAAGCAATGCTGCTCCTTCCTTTCCTTCCCTTCCTTCCTTCCTTCCTTCCTTTCCTCTCTTTCTTCCTTCTTTCCTTTCTCCCTCCCTACATCCCTTCTTTCCTTCCCTTCCTCCCTGGTTCCTTCCCTTCTTTCCTTCCTTTCTCCTTTCCTCCCTCCCTTCCTCCCTCCTTTCTTTCCTTTCCATGGGAAATCATACATTTCCATATGGGTGTTTTGCCCAAAGTTATATGAATTTCTTGAAACAGAGCTCTATTAAACCAGGTTTTGATAAAGCTCATTTGGATTCAGATGGAATTACTTGACTAAGCCTTAAACCCAAATCACTCTGGTTTTCACTGACTGGTCAATAATGGGCCCCAACCCAAGCTCAGTTGGTCCTTGTTTGGGTTTTGTTGGCTCAGAGTAAGTATAAATAGCAATTGTTTCTGTTCTGGCCAGAAATTCTGATGGTCCTCCCCTCCCAGATTGATTTGGTTGGGTTTTTTGAGTAGGTAAAAGAGGCCATTTTTTTGCCTCATTTCTTACCTATTCTTAATTAGTGAGTGATTTTTGCCTCAGACCAACTGAGACCTGGGAAAGACCTTAGCTTAGAAAGGCCAGGTCTCCTACTGCATCCAGGGCCATCTCCAGTCATCTTGATCTATGTTTTGCCACTGGAACCAGATGTCTCTGGAAGAGAGAGTGAAGCTAATGACTTTGCACAGCCCTGCTCACTTAAATCCAATTCACTTGCAAGTCAAGACACCTTCCTGATGTCATTGGTCCTCTTCCAGAAAGAAGGACAAACAACATCCCCTGTACTTAGCACCTGATACCAGTTAAGCACATAACAAATGCTAGTTGACTGATGACTCTAATGGAAGATTGCCAAGTGTCCCATGAATGAATAGTTCTCACTGTCTCTGAACACATCATAAAACAGAGCCTGCTAACTTTGTTGCCTCTACAAGTAAAACCAAACAAAATCAAAACAAAAATAACCTTGTGATCCATCTTTCCATTTAGCTATAACTTTCCAAAGACAAGAATAATGATTCATCAAAGAACCATGGGAAAAATTAGGTGACCTCATGCATAGTGAAGTAAGTGGAACTAGGAAAATTATATATGTGATAACAACAATGTACATGGAAGGAACAACAACAGAAACAAAATTAAAGGCTGAGTGATTATAATGGTGAAGTTCAGTTTCAAAGAAGGAAAACTACATCTCTCTCCCTTCTTTTCAGGGGTGGGGAATTATGGGCATGGAACATTATAAACACCTTTAGACTTTCAGTATGTTAGTAGATTTTAGATTACTTTATTATTTCTTTTTGAAATTATTTGTTACAAGGAATGGGTTTGCTGGGTGCAGGAGAGGAAAAGAACACAGTTGGAAATGAAGGTAAAAGAAGAGCAAAACTAGCAAGACAAGTCAATAATTTTAAAAAAGAATTAAAAAACCCAGCTTCTCCAGTAGTTCATTCACTCATTCATGCACCATCGGAAAAGAATTTCACATTTATTGTACCAAAAGCTTATAATGTTTATATACAACCTAAAAACTGTGATTCCCTAGGACCCTTTGCCTTTGCCACTCTTAGCATATGAGATGGTGCTGAGGGCCTTTTTGTGCTACTATTGGTTTCATGGAATCCCAGGCTCAAAGAACTCATCAGAAAGCAGCCATAGTTTGTCACCAGGACTGCTAACATGGTAGAACCTTCAAGAGCTTTTAAGATGCTGGCAAAGCTTTGAGAATCCAAGGTCATTTCCAAGCCATGAGCAGGAACTAGAAAGTGGAGAAAAGGTAGAAAAGGGATAAGACTATTTTATGTACTGGAAAATTAGAACTGAAAGATGTTGTGTACTTTGAAAGTTATTCCTGAGTCAATTTTCTGTTTGTAGTGATACCAGTGACTTGTTAGAGCTAAGATCAAAATTAATTTAAAACAATGTATACAATAACATTGAAAAGAAAGCTTTGAAATGCTGAAGAACTCTGAGCAATGCAATGGTCAGACACAATTGCAGAGGACTTGGGATGAAGCTTACTTCCCATTTCCTGACAGAGAGGTAATGAACTCAAAGGATGGAATTAGATAGGTATTTTTTGGATATGGCCAATGTGTTGATTTTTGTTTGACTATGCTTATTTGTTACAAGTATTTTATTTTTTCTTCTGGTTTTGGTAGGGGAAATTCAGAATAGAAAAGGGAGCTAGTTATAGGAACTGCTGCAAGTTCAAAAGGAAAAATAGACTGTAAATCAGTTGCCATAAAGAGGTGAACAAAATAGCCTAAAAACTATCTCAAACACATGATTTCCTTGACAAAGGGAGAGTTTATGGCAGCCAAGGGCAATGCTGGTTTAGAATACAAATTGGTTTGTGAAATATTATGAAAGAATATGGTGGAAAATGATATGCTACATCTCCCCATAAAGCAATGAGATGCAATATCAGGGGGGAAAAACCTAAGTTTTTAAAAAGCTCTTTAAGAGACTTGACTAGGCAAAGTAATCCTGAGGGCATATAAGGATGAAACTAGCAGGAAGATAACAAACAGATGAAAATGGAAAAGATTTGTTAGCACTTTTATAATAAAGTCTTTTCATCATCAGGGACAGCAGAACAACCGCATCTGATTCCTAACATGATAGCTCCAAATTTACTGCATGAAAAACTAGAAAAAATACTGAAGAAAACAAAGAACTGGACTAGACAAAATAAATGCAGAGATCAATTCTTATGGGGACATTATTTTGACGTTGTTTAGGGATAAAATGTCAAAGTACTTGAAAGCAGAGAGGTTCTGAAAGACTGGGGAAAAAAACTGAACTTTATTACCAAAAAAAATTAAGAGAATATCAATAATTATTCATATGTTGATCTTTGTCTTTTTAATATAAATGTTCAGATGTATTGATAGATAGATGATAGTCAGATAGATGATAGATAGATAGATAGATAGATAGATAGATAGATAGATAGATAGATGACAGATAATAGGCAGACAGACATAAATAACAGATTGAGAGATTTTCTTCTTAGGATAACTTAGGACTTCTAAGTAACTACATCCCAAAAGTTTTAGTATTTTTGTTTCATTGCTACCATTTAAAACAAATAGTTATTTATTACTTCTACACTTTCTTTTTGGGGTACTTATTTAAAATATCATGTAAATCTGTTTCTTTTTCATATTTCCCTTATTGATTTCAATTTTTGTTGTCAAAGTCTATAAAGCACTTTAATATGTCCACATTTCTGAATTTGACAGGTTGGACTGTCATTGTTATTTTTGCCTTGGCAACTTTTGTAAAGACACAACACAATGCTAAAAGGCAGGTATGTGCCTTAATTTCCCATTCAACAAGTACAAAATATCTATCATATCTAACATTTATCTAGTCTGTTATGCACCAGGCACTGTACTAAGCTCTTTACAAATATTATCTCATTTGATGCTCACAACAACCTTGGGAGGAAGGTGCTATTATTATTCCAATTTTACAGATGAGAGAACTGAGGCATAAAGAGGTTAAGTGACTTGCCCATGGTCATATAGCTAAAGAGTATCTGAAGCTACATTTGAACTCAGGTTTTCCTGACTCTAGGTCTAGTGCTCTATCTACTGTACTAGCCCTGTACTATCTAGATTTCCCTAACATTCCATACAGATACTTAATTTCTTTCTTTTTCATCATTCAGATATATTTGTCTAAGTCTGGAAGAGGCACATTAAAGTTACTTGTTTGATGAATATTTGATAGTTGATATTATTTTGATTTTGGTATCTTTAAGCAAAATACAGCTTCCTTGCTTGTCTTTGTCATATCTATTGTTACTTAAATTCCACTAGAACTCCACATTTTAACTCCCTAAGACATTGTGTTTAAAATTGTCTTTCATACTGCAAATTTTTGAGTTTTTCTTTCTAATCTGTTCTTCTGCCTTTCTCATTTTTAGGGGTAAGTTTTTCACATTGACTGTTATGATCATTGTTTTTTCCCTTCAAATATTGTTAGAAAATCCCCTTCTTCCCATTTTTGAAAAATAAATCATCACTGGGTTTCTGCTATTTGCTTGTGATAAACCAAACCTAGTTTCTTCCCTTCCCTCATCTTCCCCTGGCACAGACTCAAATCACTGGTTTTCTCTCTTTTTTTAAGTCAAATTTTATTTTGCTTGAGGCAGTTCCTTCTTAGACCAAATCATAGTATCAGACATTCCTCTTTTCCCTCCCTGTGGGACCAGCCCCATCTCCTTCTTTAGTTTCCTTCTGTGTGTGTGTGTGTGTGTGTGTGTGTGTGTGTGTGTGTTTTTACTGGCCTGGATAAGGATAAAGCTTATGAAATCCCCTTTCCTTCACCCCCCAACTCTGAATGATCTTCACCTGTTCTTTCCCAAATGCCAAGAAATGAGTTCCTCCTTTCTTCTCCATGCAATTTCTTTTTGAACATCATCTCACTTTGTTTTCTTAGTGACCCTTAGAAAGGGTGGGACTCCCTGTGGAGATGAGTCTTTTCTCTCTTTTTGAGAATATAAGCAGCAGATCCTCACATAACCTTTTCGATGGATTTAAAGTTGTTTGCTTTTCTTAGCTTTCTTTTATCCAGTGTTTCTGTATTTCAAAGGACTAATTCTGATTTTCCAAAGGAATGCCTAGAATTCTTTAAAATTCTTCCTGGTTTACTATTATACAGAAAGGCTGATGATTGGGAGGAGGGGGATTTTGTATCTTGCTACTCTATTAAACCTATTAATCTTCTCAATTAATTTTTTGATAAATGCTATAATTTCTTTCCAAGGATTTTATTTTAAAATTTTCCATGGTAGTCATTAATGAGATGGGTCTATAGTTCTTGTCCTGTTTTGTCCCACCCTGGATTGTTTCAAGATCCTATTTGTCTCATTAAAAAGACCAGATAAAATGTGTTTTTAACTTTGTTATTGAGAAGTTTTTGTAGGCATTAATTATTCTTTAAAATTTTGTAATTAGTGGGTCACCTCCCACTCTTTTTGGTAGATTATTTCTTTCTCAACTTTTTTTAAAAAAAAAACCTCTTTATTTCATTTCATTTATTTATGCTTATTTTTGAAACTAATAGTACATTTCTTTTGAATTCTCAGGTTTAGTGTATTTTATTGTGTATTATAATTTCTGATCATTTTCTTTGTTTCCTCACTATTTGTTCTGTGACCTGTGTTCATTTTTGATTTTCCAAATTTTATTTTCCTTCTTTTTGTGATCAGATTAGAAGACCATTTATAAATATTTTTAGTCTTTTTAAATGGTTCTATTTTTTATTTTCAATTTTGTTTTATTTCTCCTCTAATTTTCAAAATATTGTGCTTATTTCAGGATTTAGAACAAATGATGGGAAACCAGAACAATGTGAATAAATGCTTGTTGGATTGAATTGTATACAAAGACAACAAAGAAAAAAAAAGTTCCTAAGCTTCTAGGCACTACTAAAATAAGTTAATGAGAACAACACAGATTAACTCTAATGGTCGATCTTGTTCCTAAGGAAACAAGCTATGTAACACCCTTCCTTGTTTACTTATTGTCAAATTTTAAGTACATGGTTAGCTTATTAATCCCTCCTTTTTTTTCTTTTTAATGATTTCAGACATAATTTTTCTTCTCCTCTGAGGGTTGCTTCTTTCACTGATTACTATTTTTATAAGTTTTGTTCCAACCTTGGTTTTCTTGCTATAAGTTTATATGATTTAAATGTAGGTAGGAGGGCAGTATAAAAGGAAGTATGTGGCAATTTATTAATATTTATTTTCTTATTTAGTCTTCCATTCTCTTTTATTGAAGAGTTCAACAGATTTACAATTGTTTTGTGTGTGTTTCCTTCTATTGAATTCTTTCATATTTTTCCTTTTAAAAATTTGGCTTTTAGTGCCTATGTTTCTTTGCTTATAACAAAATCCCTTAAATTATTTTTGTATCATTGATTATGTTTTGCATTCTGGCTAAGTCTATGGTCTCCTCAGAATAAGTTTTTTTAAATAATTGAAAGAAAGTCCAAATTTTGGTAAAAGATTAGTGAAAGTAAAGATGTAATTTTTCATATCAAATTTCAGACACCCTAAAATATGTTTGGGGACTTCAGGCTAACATGCTGGTTTGCAATAATCTAATGCCAATCTCTTCCCAAAAATTCTGTCCTCCCACCTCCATCCTTCCCATCACCCTGTCAAAGATCAAGTTCCTTTGGTGTGTTTTTATTTTTTATTCTTTTTGGCCTTTTCATTTAAAACTGTTTTCTAGATGACTTTTGTTGTTTACACCAGTTATTTCCCAATTTTCTTCCACTGAACCCTCCCATGTAACAAAGAAAAATAGCTTAGCTAAACTGGCTAACAAGGTGATCATGTGTGATGTGTGTATGGAACGTTCTGTCCCAGTGATTTCCTACCTAGAACAGGGAAATATGTTTCACAGCCTGTACCCTGGCAACACAATTAGCCATTAGGATGAAACCACATTCATTTTACCTTTTAGTGTTCTCATTCATATCATTTTACTAAGTGACCAGAAACTCAGGAATGTTTTTTTGTCTTTGTATTCTAAGTGTCTACGACAGTGTGTGGCACATAGTAGGTACTTGTTGGATTGTACAGTTTTCATTACTCTGCTTGTCCATCATTTATTCTAAATTCTTTTATTTGTTTTCTCTTATCAGTGTATTCCTTGAGGGTTCTAGTTTCAATCTTAATTCCCTCCCTTATTTTCTTTATTTCTACTGGTGTTTGTTTTATTGCTCCAGAGAGTTGAAGTAGACAGCCTTTAAGGTCTCTTTTAGCTCCAAATCTGTGAGTCTGTGATTCTATGATTCTTATAGTTGCTCCATTTAATTTCTGGGGATCTTACCAAATTTTTTTCTATACTTTCCCCCTTTCCTCTCTCCTCCACCAATTTGTGTTTTTTCCTCCTGTGAGGATAAACCTTGCCTCTGGATTTTCCTTCTCCTTATGTGACCAGACCAGGTTTTTCACTCAAAGGGATGTTTCATTTGAATGTAACTGAAATACATGAGGATTCTTATCATCTAAATACCCCTTTGGAATCAATCAATCAAAAAATATTTACTAAGCACCTACAATGTGTCAGGCACTATGCAGGGGATACAAAAGAGGCAAAAGGAATTTATCAAGGAATTTACAATCTAATGGCTCAGGTTGAGATGAAGCTGCTCTTGAACTGTTACTGACTGGTACACTCTAAATCATACTCACAGAAAAAGAGTTTGTAGTTATCTCTTATACGTCTTATTGCAATTCAATCCATGGTCCTTATTTCACCACCACTGAACTTCTTAGGTGTGGTGAATGTCAGTGGATGTACAGGAATCAGAGAAGGATTTGAATCCTTGGCTCTACCAATAATTAGCTGTGTGATCCTGGGCAAGTCACTTAGCCATTGTGGGCTTCAATTTGTTCATCTGTCAAATGGGGAGGGGGTAGACTAGATGACATCTGAGGTTTATCCAGCTGGCATCATCTATGAGTCTTCAATTTCTTTTGGCAAGAATTCGTGTGGGCTAGCATCAATCTATGCAGGCTATCTGAAACCTGTTCTTTTCAAATGCTGAAACATAGTATTAAAGGGCTTGAAATGCTATGAGGGCATGGCCCTCCCTGAGGAAACTCCACATCTCCCTGGCCTGCGATGCAAGGATCCCACTGTTGCTATGTTTGACTTTAACTTAGGCACCACAGAACTTGTGCCATGTCACTGATGAGGTCATAGACTATGCAGAGGCCACTCTGACCATTCTGACCATAACGGCTGCCTTTGGCTGTTGTGGCTTTGAATGTTCCTCTTAAGAGATATTAATGATCAGGGTTTTGTGTGTATGTGAAATCCAGGGAGAAAGTAAGGTCACCTGCCGGGACAAGAAACTCAGATGCCAACCTTACCTGGAATAAGGACGCTAGAGAATTTTTAGTGTCCTTACTCCCATATTCTCCTTCATCTTTGAAGGAAGAAGCAAAGCTGTGAACATCCAATGAAGGAACCACAAGAAAAAAGGGCTACTGCTGAAACTTCAGGTTCGGTTACTCGTGGGAGGTCTGGTTAGCAGAGAGCAGGTCTTATTCAGTTAAAATGGCAGAAAGAGAAAGATTAGCAACATAACATAATAGGGAACTGGATTCAGAATCAGGAAACCTAATTGAAGTTCTGAGTCTGACACTTTGTAGTTATGTGAACTGCAATAAGCTCTCCCCATTCTCTGAGTCTTTTTTCTTGTGCAGAAAATGGGAATGGGTGTGGAGATGGAATTAGATTATCTCTGGTGTTTGTTTTATTCCTAAACTCTGATAAATGCCAATGAATTCAGATGCCATTATTAATGGCTTTGGGGAGTCAGTTTTCTGTGCTACCTGCTGATGCCATTTTTACACAAAAGTTATAAAAGCATCCTAAAAGCATCAGTAGATGCTTCCAAGGGATTGGCTTATTACTGAATGCTGTATTCAATGAAAGCTTTAATAGTGTTTTACTAGGCTGACATTTGGGAAAGATATCTCAAATTTATGCTGGATTTAGACTTTACAATTTCAAAGATATTTCTGTAGTGATTCTAATGTTGCCTCTGTAACTCACGATGTAAGCTCCTTGAGGGCAAAGACAGTCTTTGTGTTGCCATCATCCAGCACAGAGGCTAGCACATAATGGGTATTTAATAAATGCTTACTGATTAATTGAGCCTCAGTTTACTAATCTGTAAAATGAATCAAATTCAGATAATTGCTTTAGCTCTGTCTTCATCCCTATCTCTATGATTCTATAATCTTAGTCTTCTTCAATGTTGTAGGAGAATAAACAAGAGCAAAGTGGGGAGACAGCAGGAAGAAAGTCAATTTCAATTCTAAGCAAAAGATAGTCAGTGGTTAACATTCTTGTTAGAATCATGACAGTGTGAATGCAAGGTGAAGGGAAGAGGATGGAAGGTGGAAAGAAATTAATATAGGGAAAAATGGCACCCATAACTGATTCGATGAAGTAATGTCTTACAGCAAATTGAATACAGTTAAGAATGACTTTATTGTCTCTGATTTCTTTTTTCCCCCACAATTTCAAAAGTAGAAACTTTTAAGAGACTAAGTCTTATCATTTGGGTCTTAGTTCTTTGGAATACCAAATGTTGTTTGATAAATGACCCCTAGAGCTGAAGGAATAATAAAGTGGTCTGCATTTGGGAATATCCTAGGGAAGGATTTTGAAAACTAATGTTGCAAAATCACTTAGAGAAATGAACCCCAGTGATTTTTGGAACACCATTGGCCAAAATGGAATTCTCCAGAGAGGAAAAAAAAGTGTGGATAAAATATGGGAAAGGATTAGGGCAAAAACTCATTCTGGTGGAGGGTGAAGAATGGATTGGGCAAAGAACCCAGAAGACAGCAAAAGTTCTAGGTCATCCCTGAAGAAATTGAAAATTTCCATCTGGGATTGGAAAACTAATTTAGTTTTTGAGAAGTGAGAGAAGGTTGTTTTTTAAAAAAAATATTCATATTGGGAAAGAGTGAACTGAAGAGAGCAGATCCCCAAATTCTTAATGGAGTCTTCCAAAGGTGACCGTAATAGAGGCAGAAAATACGGCTTCTTAGTTCAGGGGCCATTCTACTTTCCTGTTTTCTTTCCCACTGTATACCAAGAACTATCATTCTTCAATTCCTTCTCCAGGCAAGGCTTTTATCTCTTTCCCTTTCCACTGTCATTTTCTCTCTATCTCAACTTCTACTTGATTCCCCTTTTGACCTTTTCCATCCCTTTTCTCTTAATTTCTAAACTGCCTTTTGTTTTCCTAATTCTTTCCACTCACCTTCGTGGTCTCCCTCTCTTCTTTTTCCCTTTCTGCCACTAATTTGCTCACTTAGGACTGGCAGTCAACATGAATTAATAAAAATACTTATAAGAGAATGTTTGCAGAAAGGCGTTTGAAAATTACTTAAAAATACTAATGGGACAGAATTTGACAGGAGAATTGGCAAGAGAAGAGAGAACTGGACTATTTATGAAAGAGAATCTTCTAAGATTCTTAAACAATGAATAGTGTCAATATTTGATTGGTGCATGTATAGATTGTTTTTGAAGCATTTATTAACATTTTTCTTGTTTCAATGGGCAATAATAATAATTCAATAACCCCCTTACTAAGATTATTAATTTTCTTAGAAAACTCTACTCTATTTGAAACAGGTAAAATTTTCTTCCAAGTGTATTATTTAGCAGTGGTTTCTGTGTCTATGTATATGATTAATCATAATAGTGAATCAAAAATAAAGTATTATTTTGCCCTGCCCAATATCCATAAAGAAAATATAGAGAGTTCTGTATTATTTCCATAGCATTTCAAGAAGGAGGAAGTAAGCCAAAATTTAAAAGTTTCTTATTCTATTTTAAATTACCTTTCATCTCTTGTTTATAAGCACATTAAATATCCCATGCCAAATATAAGTCCTTAAACGATACACACAAAAAAAGGAATGAGTTATAGTTGTAAAGGTTGATTACTTCTTCCTATCTTGAGTTCAATATTTCCTTACTAATTTGATAGAGAAACACTGGGAGTAAGCTGCCTATGATTTCTTGGCCTTAACAAAAAGATTAACCCTTTTTGTGTCATGGATCCCTGTGTCAGTCTGTTGAAGCCTATAGTCTTCTTACCAGAATAACTTTTTCTTTAAATACACAGAATAGGGGGCAGCTAGGGGGTGCAGTGGATAAAGCACCAGTCCTGGATTCAGGAGGACCCAAGTTCAAATCCGGCTTCAGACACTTGACACTTATTAGCTGTGTGACCCTAGGCAAGTCACTTAACCCTCATTGCCCTGCAAAAAAATAATTAATTAATAGGAAAATAAATAAATAAATAGAATAAAAGGCAGAGGATTAAAAAGAAAACCAATTATATTGAACTATGGTTACCAAATTCTTTTTAGGTCACAGATGCCTTATTAAGAATCTTTGAAGATTAGAAATAAGATGATATTCCTCCTGTGGTCTCCCAAAGTTATATTGTCCCCTTTTCTGCCCTAACTTCCCTATCCTAGTACTTCCAGACAGAAGGGAAGAATAAATTGCTGATAAGGAAAAAAAAGAAAAAAAAACAGCTGATGGGATTTTTTTTTCAGGACAATGAGGGTTAAGTGACTTGCCCAGGGTCACACAGCTAGTAAGTGTCAGGTGTCTGAGGCTGGATTTGAACTCAGGTCCTCCTGAATCCAAGGCCAGTGCTTTATCCACTGTGCCACCTAGTTGCCCCCAACTGATGAAATTTTTTAAAATATACATTTTATAACAGTACAATAAAAAAAGATGATTGTAAATGAAAGTACAAATCTACTACACACAACTTGCTATTCCTTTCAAATATACAACAAAATTATCATGTAAATTTCTCTTTTCCCTTTCATACCCCACCCTGTCCTAGAGATGGCTACCATTAAACACAAATAGGTATAGATGGATAGACAGATATAAACATAGATATATGTAAAATTATCCTATACATACTTTTATTTTAAGTTCTTTCTCTGGATACAGATAGCATCTTTCTTCATGTGTCCTTTATAGTTAATTTGGGTATTTATAAAAGCCAAAATAACTTATTCACTCAGTCATTCTTTTTTTTTTTTTTTAGTGAGGCAATTGGGGTTA
This sequence comes from Dromiciops gliroides, assembly GCF_019393635.1. Classification (NCBI taxonomy): domain Eukaryota; kingdom Metazoa; phylum Chordata; class Mammalia; order Microbiotheria; family Microbiotheriidae; genus Dromiciops; species Dromiciops gliroides. The sequence goes on from NC_057862.1 coordinate 171,376,686, forward strand.
AGTGACTTGCCCAGGGTCACACAGCTAGTAAGTGTTAAGTGTCCGAGGTCGTATTTGAACTCAGGTACTCCTGAATCCAGGGCCAGTGCTCTATCCACTGCGCCACCTAGCTGCCCCCAAAGTCATTCTTAAAACAATATTCCTCTTATTCTATACAATGTTCTCTTCATTATATCATGCAAGTCTTTCCATGTTTTTTCTAAAATCATTGAGTTCATAATTTCTTATAGCACAGTAGTATTCCATCACAAGCATACACCACAACTTGTTCAGCCACTCCCGAATTGATGGGTATCCCTGCATTTTCCTGTTATTTTCTACAAAGAAAGCTGCTATAAACATTTTAGAATGTATAGGTTCTGTTTTTCCTTTTTCCCTAATAATCTTTGGAAATAGATATACTATTGGTATTGCTAGGTCAAATGGTATAGGAAAATATAGTTTTATAGTATTTGACATTGCATTTCAGGAAGAAGGGAGAAGTGATTTAGAGGTTTAAAAATTTAGAAGTCTATTATTTTGCTATTTAAAATTACATTTTATAACACAGTACACTAAAAAGATGATTGCACATGAAACTGCAAATCTACTATTCACAACTTGCTATTAAAATACATTTTATTGATACTTTTTGTTTTTGACAAAAAATCACTTCCTAATATTCCTCCTCGACATATACACATGGACACATAAGGAAAATAAAGAAAGCTAAACAAAGTTATCTGATAAGAGTATTGTGACTGAGAGAATGAATACAGCACTTAAAATTTCATTTCTTTTTTTTGTTGTTGTTTTGTTTTGGTTTTTGTTTTTGTTTTTTTGGGTGGGGCAATTGGGGTTAAGTGACTTCCCTAGGGTCACACAGCTAGTAAGTGTAAAGTGTCTGAGGCTGGATTTGAACTCAGGTACTCTTGAATCCAGGGCTGGTGCTCTATCCACTGTGCTACCTAACTGCCCCAAAATTTAATTTCTTAATAGAAATGAAGAAGTATGTTCTAACATTTGCCACATGGAATCAATTTTGTTGTTTAATGTGAATTTTGTTGCCTTCATTGATATTATTGTATTCATTTCTTTATTTTTTTATTCTGAATTTAACAAACACAAAATAGAAAAGAGAAAGAGAATTATATGCAAAACTATGAAACTATTATGTCTACTTTGGTTTTTAAGTTGTATATAAAATATATCAATCATGCCACTTTCAAATCTATTCTACTTGTTTCTTTCCTTCTGAACTTCTTTTCTGTGAATTTTAAAGGCATTTAAATGGCCCTCATTTCTTTAGTTCTCTTATAACATTATTGCTACCTAAATTAAAATAAAATAAAAAGGTAGTAAAATCCTTATAGTAAATAAACATATTTATATTTTTCTCCTAGTTTGCTCTCTGGGATCTAAATTAAATATATGTTTCTTCACATCTCTCCAAGTTTCTCATTTTTGTGATTTCTTATAGCACAATGATGATTCCATTAAACTGAATGTGATAAGATCAAATATTTGCTTTTGCTCCTGATATAAATCTGAATTTTTATCTTTCAAAAGTGTTTCTTATAATACTATATATCACATATCGGCAAAGGATATATTATATTATATACATATTCACCTTTCTAATCTGTTATCCTCTTCTTTTATATATACAGATAGATATAGAGATAGAGATAGAGGGAGAGGGAGAGGGAGAGAGAGAGAGAGGGGGAGAGAGAGAGAGAGAGAAAGAGAGAGAGAGTTCATCCATTCATGTTAACATGTATTTTAAACTGCTTACTCTTCTGTGTTGCATTGATTTATTATTTGGTAACATTTATTCCTATCCTGATTTCAGTCCTAATTTTCATGTTTATTTTCTCTTTCAATTTTCTTATTTCTCTTTTGAATGATTTGGGTTTTTGATTTTTTTTAGGGGGGGGGTTGGTTTTGGGGGGGGCTTTTTTGCAGGGCAATAGGGGTTAAGTGACTTGCCCAGGGTCACACAGCTAGTAAGTGTCAAGTGTCTGAGACCGAATTTGAACTCAGGTACTCCTGAATCCAGGGCCGGTGCTCTATCCACTGTGCCACCTAGCCACGCCTGGGTTTTTGATTTTTATTCTGAGTTTTGTATTACTTTCATTAATAACATTTCTTCATGCGTTGTGATATTTTCTGCTTCTGTATTAATTTTCCTTCTTTCTTTTTTTTTAAATCTTAATTTTTATTCATGAGAAAATTTGGCCAATAGGCATTAAGCTTTTACTAAGCTCTTACTTTTTGCCAGGCACCGTGTTAAATTCTGGGGATTAAAAAAAAAAAAAAAAGAGGTTAAAGCCAGCAAGGACCTGACAATCTTTTACTAAACACAAACTTTCTTATTGGTTTTCTTGCCCTTTCCCTTCTAATATGTAAGCATTCTATCGGCATCAATTCCATTTGATCCCTCCTTCAGTTACTCACTGACTAAGCCCAGACCACCAGGGCCTGGTGATTTCAGAACTCTCCTGTAGCTGAGGAATGGGAGTATGTGTTCAGGTCCCTGTTTTGTGCAATCTCTCAGGTAAATAACAGCAGCTTCATTTGTTTGCTCTCTTCCCCTGACACAGAACAGGAGCTCTGCATTGTTGGGTATCCTCTCCACAAGCGTTGTTCACAATACTTTCTCCCTCATTAGGGAGTGGTATGAGAGGACAGATAAGGTCACTGTCAAAGAGAAGCAAGAGAAATTATATCTAGTCAAAACTCAAAACAAAAAAGCCTGTGTGGTGAGTTGTGCAAAATATGACAGGTTTGGGTGCAGTCAACAGTGAAGGTTCATAGCCCCCAGTCCTAATTTCAGAAAGTTTTATACTGAGTTGAGATTGTTCCCATCATCTTCTATTCTTGCTGAAACAGCAATTACCATATACCTGGACATATTACATGTTGATCAAAGGAGGTAGGATTTGAGAGATCTACTTTAAAAAAAAGTTACTCTTTCATCTTCATCATCCATTTTCCAAGTCCTATTCATATATTTTTTAGAAAATTGTTCATATCTTTTTATGACTTATCTTAGTCTTATTATTTTAATTCCCTATAGATTTTGGATAACATAATTTTTAGCAGATGCAAATTATTTTTTTGTCATATAAGAGATTCTCTTCTTAATTAGTCACATAAATTTTACTCAGGTGATTTCAGTAAAAATAGAACAAGTTTCAAAGGAAATACCAAATCAAGGGACAAAACCTTCCAGTCCTGATGGATTCACTGGAGAATTCTATAAAATTTTTAAAGAAAAAGTTCATACCAATACAATAAAAATTATTCACAAAAATTGATATAGAAGGTCTCCAATCAGTTTGCCTTTATAAGTATAGTCTTAATACTGAAACCAGAAAAGGATAAGGCACAGGAAAACTATAGATCAATATTCTTAATATTGATTCCAAATTTTAAAATATCATCATAGAAACTAAAGAAATTAGTCCTAAAATCATTCATTAATAATCAAGTTGTCTTTTTATGCAAAGATGGCTTCAACATTACGAAAATAATCCAGATAATTACTCTGATTAAAACAGAAAGATCCAAGAGCTATATGATTATCTCAGTCAGTATGGAAAAATTTATTTGATAAAGCATAACACTCATTTATGCTAAAAACTCTACAAAGTATAAACATAGAGGGACCTTTTTAAGATCATAAAAAGAATCTATCTAAAATCAAAAGCAAGCATTATATGATATGGATGCAACAGGCATACACTAGAACTTTTCCCAGTAAATATGAGAGTGAAACAAGGATGCCCACTCTCCCTAGTGTTATTTAAGATAGCTCTGGAAATGCTAGCAACAGCAATAAGAGAAGAAAGAAATTAAAAGCATAAAGATAAGTAAAGCAGAATTAAAACTATCCCTATTTTCTGATGATGTTATAGCATACTTGAAAAATCCTAAAGAAACATCAAAATTACTCAGAAAATTAATGGCTTCAGCAAAGTTTCAAGCTACAAAATAAGCCTTCAAAAATCATTTTTATATAATCATAAAAATTAACAAAATCCAAAAGGCAATAACAAAGGGAAATGTTATTTGAAATAAATATAAAATACAGTGAAGTATATGGGGATCAATCTACTAAAGCATAGAAAATGATAAAGTGAAGTAAGTAGAGCCAAGATAACACTATACACAAAGTCTACAACAATGTGTATGGGAAAAACAATAAAAATAATATCTGATAAACATTAAGTGACTACTATGTGCCAGACCCTGTGCTAAGTCCTGGGGATACAAATGAGAAAAGGAAAGACCTGTTCTCAAGGAGCTTACAATCTAATGTACAAAAAGAAGTTGAAAAGGGGTGGGGTGGGGTAGTACTGCCAAAGTTTATCTGAATCAGGAGCAAGATGAAGATGAAGATGGAGCTGAAACCAAGCAGACCAGCTAGTAGCAGATGAAGGGATGGCTGAGATTTTGAGCCCTCTATAAAGGGACAACATAGGAGGAGACTTTTGCTCTACCCTCTAGCCCTCCAATTAGAGAAGCAGAAGCACCTAAAGATACTGATTAGATGTGAGTAGCAAAACTGAAGCAATCTCCATGAAGATAAGTTTTTTTGGGGGATGAGTTTATCCTAGCTGGGGCATAATGAAGATGATGGAACTGAAATGAGAGTAGCTGGTGGCAAAGGAAGAGATGGCTGGGATTTCTGAGCTCTCTATAAAGGGAGGTTATAGGAGGAAGCCTTTGTTAACTAGGTGGCATAGTGGACAGAGCACTGGTCTTGGAGTCAGGCTGCATTCAAATCCAGCCTCAGATATTTGGCTGGTTATGTGATGCTGGGTAAGTCACTTAATCCTATTTGCCAGTTTCCTAATCTGTAAAATGAGCTGGAGAAGGAATCAACAAAACACTTCAGTATCTTTGCCAAGAAAACCCCAAATGGGGTCATGCAGTTAAACATGACTAAAAAGCTCCTAACAACAAAATGGGAAGAAAAATTTTTTTAAATGAACATTGCACAAGCACAGTTTGAAAGATGTGATATAAGAAAACATTCCTACACCACCCCTTTATAGAGGGTTGAGGTCCACAAATGTTGCACAAAGCACATTTTCAGGCTTTTTCAAAATATTGATTAATTGTGCAAATTTTCCTGTTTTTTCTTTCCTTTTTTGATTTTAAAAATACAATTTGTTATATGGGATGGCCATCTGGAAGAAGTGGGGAAGTGATATTAGGCAAAGATACTTTTAAAAGACCAATACAAGGGGCAGGTAGGTGGCACAGTGGATAGAGCACCAGCCCTGGAGTCAGGAGTACCTGAATTCAAATCCAGCCTCAGACACTTAACACTTACTAGCTGTGTGACCCTGGGCAAGTCACCTAACCCCAATTGCCTCACTAAAAAAAAAAGGCCAATACAAGCTTATTAAAAATATTTTAAAAGCTATATTGGTTAACTTTTAAATTTATACAATTGGGGACAGCTAGATGGCAACAGTGGATAAAGCACCAGCCCTGGATTCAGGAGGACCTGAGTTCAAATATGGTCTCAACTCTTGACATGTACTAGCTGTGACCCTAGGCAAGCCACTTACCCCTCATTGTTCCACGCAAAAAAACAAACAAACAAAAAAAATAAATTTATACAATTGAAAATTGGAGGGAAAACACTGTACTCACCCATCCCAGAGACTAGGGAGGGTGAACAAAATGGAGAGGAGACTCAGTAATGCCAAACTAGTCTTTTTTTGTTGTTGTTGTTTTGCTTAATAAATGCTTCTTGACTTAACTCTCCTGTCTCTAGTCAAAAATATTTCCTATAATCATAGTTGTGAAATAAGTGGATGTCCTTCCTTCTTTAGTTGTTTAATAACATCACCTTTATGCTGAGACCACTTAAATTCACTGGATTTTCATTGGTTTCCAGCAATCTCAGAAGCAGAACAGCCTTCACCCCAACCTGGACCATCTGCACCAAGAAGCCTAGGTTCAGCCCCTATCCTTAATGAAGAAGTAGAAAAGAGAGAGGATTCTTCCTCGTCTTCTCCCTATTTTGTGTATAAGAAGCCCCATGCCACTTCCAGTCATAAATTCAGCTCAGCAGAAGACACTTGTTACAGTTGTGCTTATTATGCCCGTGTTAGGACCATAAAAGGGGTAGCTGTTAAATGGCACACTTCAGCCGGATTCCGGCCTGTTGGAAAAAAGCCCCGGATGTATGAAGCAGAGGTGTCTGGGGAAACCACCATTGGGACTCCTCCTACCAGTAGTGTTACCACAATGCGCCAGGATATTGAAACTTATTCTTCTGAGGAAAATCCTTGTGAAATTGAAACGAAGGAAATAACTGTCCAGATCGCCCAGAATATGGAGGAAGAGCCTTATGAAGACCCCAGTGAGGATGAAGCACCTGGGCCCTCCCATAGGGAGGAGGAGGAGAGACCAAGGGTGGCCACTCCTGACTGGCTGGTCACAACAGATAAAGGCTTCCGGTGCCTGGCCTGTTGCCGTGTATTTCTTACCCTGGAGGCCCTCATGGAACATGCTCGTTGTGGTGTGAAGGAGGGTTTCAGTTGCAGAGTATTTAATGAGGCGATGCTGGAGATGAGATATAATCAGGAGAAAAAGCGAGAGACTCGCTGGCATCAAGCAAAGGCCCGGCGGCGTCAGCTAGAGACCTGGCAACATCATGTGCACAACTGGCATCATGGATTAGAGACTGAGCATCATGAAGATACTCTATTTAATCAAGCTCAGGCACAGCATCGTCACCTAGAGACCTGGCATCGTCAAGCACAGGCCCGCCGCAGCCGAATACAGACCCAATTTAATCAACTTCGAGCAGAGCATCGTCAACAGGAAGCCCAAAATCATCAAGAGACCCAATTTAATCAACTTCGAGTCCAGTATCGTCAAGAAGAATCCCAGCGCCATCAAGTGCAGAACCAGCATCAACGACTAGAAGCTATACATCATCGACGAGAGGCTCAAATTCAGCAAGGTCTGAACACGTGTCATCAACTACAAACATGGAATAATCAAACCCAGGCCTGGCGCCGTAGACTAGAGGCTGTGCGTCGTCACAGAGAGACCCAACTTCAACAAGCTGAGGCTCGGCATCATCGTCTAGAAGCCTGGTGTTATCAAGCACGGGCCCGGCGTCTTAGATTAGAGGCTCAACGCCATCAACGAGAAGCATGTCATCTAGCTGAGGCTCAGAACCGTCACCAAGAAACCCAGTACCACCGGGCACGAGTCAGGCATCATCAAATAGAGAGTGTTCAACAGCAGCAAGACACCCAGATTAATCAAGCACAATCCAGGTATTGTCAGTTTGGGACTGTGCATCATCAACGAGAGGCCCAGCTTTATCCAAGTGATGTCTGGCATCAACTTGAAATTCGACGCCCTCGTCAGGCACAAGCCCAGCATCCTAGATTAGAGACTATGCGTGATCAACGAGAGGCCCAACTTCATCAAGCCACTGAGGACCAGCACTGGGCTAGAGAAACCCATCGTCATCAAGCTCGGGCCCAGCAGCGTAGAACTGTAATACGACGTCATAAAGCACATGCCCAGCGTCGTTGACAAGAGAGCCTGCTGTGTAATCCCTAGCCCAGAGATGCCAATGCACCAGGAATTACTCCATGATGGCTCACACTCCAAAGAGGAGCAAGTCTTGATGTTAAGAAGCCCCAGCAAGCCCATGGATGGAGTCAACTCTTTCGTGACCACAGCTACCATGAATCATCTCAATTCACAACCCCTCTCCAAACTATAATACCTACCAAAGGTGATGAGACACAACTGGACTCAGTAACTGCTGTGACACAAAGAAGGGAATATCCATATAATCTGAGTCCAGGGGCAAGAAAGCTGTCAGGAGCTCTATCATCATTTACTAGGAGGATGGAATGCCACAAGGACCAGGAGACCCATAGCGTACCTTCAAAAGGAAAAGGAAATCTGTGCTTCCAGGAAGACAGGTGAGTTCAAGTCCCTTAACCACTTAATAGCTGTGTTACTTTGGACAATTCAGACCAGTTAAAAAAAAACCATTTATTCCCTATGATAAGCAAGGTACTGGGTCAATTTTTATTTCTTATACTCAGTTTCTCATGTCTAAAAGGATTGTTTTCAACTAGAAATTATAATTTAAGATTCACTTTAGTTCTAAAAACATATATGTGTGTATGTACACACACAGGTCCAGAGACAAATGCCAAGAACCTGCTGCCTTGGATTCCCTGCTAAGGAAAAGGGAGGGGAGAGCCCAGGTAGACCTTAGGACTCTTGCTTTCCATGCCCCTCTGCTATCCTGAAAGTTAAAGCATCTTCATAAACATTGCTTGGAAACCCAGGTCTCTGGGGAGAACAGAAAGTCAAACTTTTCATCTTCCCAATCTGAGATGACCAGTGCAGAAAGCAAGACAGAAGGCAAAATTAGAAAAAGAAAGCCAAAGGAGCAAAGAGGATAGGGGTGGATCCTTGCAATAGGAATAGAGCAGCGTGGTCTAATGGAGAGAAAAACTGGCCTTGGAATCAAGACGACTAGGTTCAAATTCTGCCTCAGGCACTTAGGACTGTGTGACTCTGGCCAAGTCACTTCACTTCTCTGGCCTGTTTTTTCATTTGTAAAAAGAGGGGGCTAAACTTGATGGACTCTAAGGTTTGTTTTAGCTCTAAATGTATTAATTAATCTATGACCTCCAGAGATGGAATGATCTCCAAAGGAGAAAACTAAGACCAATGAGTAGAAGCTGTAGACAGGTGAATTTTAGGTCGATGTAAGGACATGCTTCCCAATATCAAACAGTTGTCCAGAAGTGGAATGGGCTGCCTCTATAGGCAGTAGGATCTACCCTGCTTAGAGGCCTTCAAGAGAAGAGTGGAGCTCACTTCTTCTAGATGTTGTACAGGGGGCTCCTGTATGGGTCATATACAGAATATATATAAAATTTGGTGAGTCTGTCATATCTTTGTGGTGTTCCAGATGGTACAAGCTGGAAAGGATTCTAGGAAAGACTAATATAGCCAAATGCACACCTTGATCATTCTTAGATAATGGCAACCCTTAGACATGCCCAAGAATGAAAGAAGGGAGAGAGAAGTGAGAGGAGGGGAGGGGAGAGGCAGCCAATCAATAAACAGTTTAGTATCTGTTGTGTACCAGGCCCTGTGCTAAGCACTGTGGAGAGAAAGAAAGCAGCCCCTGCTCTTAAGGAGCTCACAGTCTAATGGGCAGGACAACATCTAAACAACTATGTATAAGCAAGATATATACAGGAAAAATCCACAGAAGAAAGACACTAGAATGAAGGGGGTTCAGTTCAGTTTTCTTGTGGAAGATGAGATTTGAACTAGGACCTGAAGGAAGCCCAAGAAGCAGGAGGCAGAGATGAAGAGGGAGAACATTCCAGGTATGAGGAACCACCAATGAAAACGCCTAGAATTTGGACATGGAGGATTTTCATCGAAGTCATCTCTGACTTCTCCCTCCCTCCCCATGCCAAGCAGTCACCAAGGTCTGTTTCATCTTCTCTCATTCTGTCTCATATTCATACCTTTCTTGCCAGTTCCAAAGACAGGGCTTCAGATTCAAACTGTTATGTGCATCATTATCATTGCTGTTGCTATTAACAATGATGATGATAGCTTGCATTCGTGTAAGAGTGTCCCTCTTTTCAATACATTCATTCTTTTGATGTTCATAACATCCCTGTGAAGAAAGGCCATTTCTGATCATCTTTACTCAACAGATGAGGAAACTAAGTTAAGATACTTGAAAGATCAACCAATAAGTGAAAGAACAGGAACCAAGAACCCTGTTTCCTTAAGCTTTCATCTCATTGTTGTTGTGGTGGTGTTTTTTATCATTATACTTCACTGCCTTTCTTTGGTTACCCTCCCATTTGTTCAGTCTTCCTTACAAATTTTCAAATCCCAGTGCACAAGAGAAAAGGAAATAATGTCTCAGAAGGGACAGGACCTACACTGTCTCTTCAGGGAGGAGACTGGAGATTTGTAATAGCAGTAGTTTCTTTATTGGTCTCTCTACCCTCCCAGTCCATTTTACACATAACTGCCAAAATATTCTTCTTAAAAGACTACTTGGAGTGTGTCACCCACTGCTTAAATGAATCTTCATGAGCTCCGTACTGCTAGCTATTCCATTGCTACAGGAAGGCAACATATATTCTTACCTCTAGTCTTTCCTCTGTTTGGACTGCTCTCCTCTGGTCTCTCTAGGTATCTAAGTGCCACTCATGTTTCAGTGGAGGCCCAATTTTGTATCTGCTACGATCTCTTTAGCCAGTCTGTGAAGACCGGTAACAACAACAGCAGCAGGAAGCAGCAGCAGGAGGCAGCAGCAGTAGGTGGCAGCAGCAGCAGCAGTAGCTCACATTTATAAAGTACTTTAAGGTTTGCAAAGCTCTTTAAAAAAATCTTACTTTATCTTCACAAAAATCCTGGGAGTTGGGTACTATTATTATCCCCATTTTACAGATGAGGAACCTGAGGTGGAGGTTCAATGACTTGTCCAAGGTCACACTGAAAATGTGGGAGATCATATTTGAGCTTGTTTTCCTGACTCCAGGCCCAGCATTCTAACTACCATACCAACACTAATGCCTGTAGCACTTGTCTATATTAGAGTTGGGAGCTTATTAGACTGCATGGTATAACCAATAGCACACTATGGGGGCAGAGGAGCTATATTCAAATCCCTCCACTTATGACATATGATCTTGGACAAGTCTCCTTGACTGTCTGGCCTGTTTCCAACATCAGTATAAATGAGTGGGTCATGCTATGTGATGCCTGTATTGCTCCTAAATTCTAGATCCTGCGCTACATTATAATGTTATACAACTCTAACTAAATCCTGCTTTCCCAACTGTACTGTGATCTCCTTGACATCTGCATCCTACATTTCATACTATTTTGCATCTCTGAAAGCAGAGCATAGACTTACACTGAGACATAAGGGGATTTCACAAGGATTATTGAAGATTTATTCAGACGTAAACAAGACACAGGACTATTACTTCTGAAACTGCAAATGATTGATAAGGTTCCTCTCTATTAACATCAAATGCTGGGGGCAGATGGGTGGTGCAGTGGATAAAGCACCGGCCCAGGATTCAGGAGGACCTGAGTTCAAATCCGGCCTCAGACATTTGACATTAGGTATGTGACCCTGGGCAAGCCTCTTAACCTTCATTGCCCTGCAAAAAAAACCCCCAAACCAAAACCAAAACCAAAACCAAAAAAACATCAAATGCCCAGAAGTCAGAGAAGGCCAAGCTCAACTTGGGAATCAAGGGAAGTAAGAGGAGGGCAGAGTGCTCAGAGCCCTAGGAACCCAGCAGCAACAGCAGAGAGTTTTGTGAGGGGCTGACTCACTATGTGGGAAGGTCTTCACAAGATGAGGAATGACCTTCATAGATTTAGGCCATGCCATTTCCCTCCCAGTTAGATGCTTCATCACCATTCTGCCCTGCCTCCTCCCTTTTCAGTGACCTTTTATTATTTATTTGGTCTTCTTTCATTAGAATATAAGTTCCAAGTGATTCCACTTGGGGTTTTCTTGGTAAAGGTACTGAAATGGTTTGCCATTTCCTTTTCCAGGTCATTTTACAAATCAGGAAATTGAGGCAAACAGTGTGACATGACTTGCCCAGGGTCACACAGCTAGCTAGTGTCTGAGGTCATATTTGAACTCAGAAAGACAAGGCCCAGCACTCTGTGCACTATGGCGCCACCTAGTTAAACTATATTTCTTTATGCCTGTATTTGTATCCAGTGCCTGCTACAGGCACCAGATAAATGCTTATAGCCTTCCTGCCCTGCCTGCCTAATGACCCTAGCAAATATTGCCCTCAGAACTCAAGATGACTGATTCCTGATTGAAGGGACTACAGGAAGGAAGAGGAGAGGATTGGGAGATGATTAGGAATAAGACCCAAAGGTTTTACCCACTCAGTATGTTTTTTTTTTCTAAAACTGAGGCCAGTATATAGTTGTTATTTCCATTCTAGTGGAAACCAGACACCACTTAGCTGGCAGTGAGACCTCTTTTAACAAGAGTTCCTGACAGCCCTTCCTAAAGAAACAGGGATCACATTTAATCCTTAGTGTATCTCTGTGTCACAGAATCAGCAGAGCCTAGTAGTGTGGAAAAGAAACCATAGAGCCTACTTATCTCCTAGACCCAGGGACCTGAAATAGGTCTACTGTGGGGGCAGGGGGTTTGGCGGGGTGGGGAGAGCAGAAACCAATTCCAGACTGGGGAAGAATCTAAGACTAGTCTAGTGTCACTGTCACTTGAGAAAGGAAGAGTTTTTCTTATAGATTTTTTTTTTTGGTGATTCAGGGTTTAGTTATAGAAGTGTAAATGAAATGTGGTCAATTTTCTTCATTTCTTTGGGTTTCCCAGATAGCATCTGAGAATTACAGACTGGGAAAGAGAGTGGTCTAGCAATGCTCTTGAACAGAAAAAGACAAATGGGGCCCTGGGGAAAAGGGAGAGCTGATAGGTATAGAGATGGGGCCAACTGTTGATTCATTGGCAAAGAGAAAGACAGTTCATAGCTTCAGCCTTGAATTAGAGGCCATAGGGTTATAGACATAGAGCTCGAAGGGACCTTAGAGAGTATCAAGTCAACCCCACCTTGTTTTAAAGATAAAGAAACTGAGGCACAGAGAGGTTCAGTGGCTCACCCAGGGTCATACAGCCCACATGTATCTGAGGTGGGATTTGACTAATGTCTTTCTGACTCTTAAGTCTATCACAATCTGGGAATGTACTCAAGTGTATGACTTCCATCCATTTGAATCAGTCTAGAAGTCATACACCAGAGATTAATTGAAAGGAATGGAAGTTTGTTGGGGGAGGTAGAGAGAAGGCAAGAAGCTTCCAAGAATGGGACACTGACATACATACATATTGAAATAGAAATATATGTATTTTTGTTTTTCAGTGACCTTGATGGTCTCTGCAAATCACTCCACAGACTTCAGGGGGCAAGTTGAACTGGGAAGAGAGGGAAGTCACAATCTCCAAGGGGACGAGAGATCTACACTGGCCAGAGGTACAGACAAAGGGAGTCAGACACTCCCAGGAAGGGCAGCCTGAGTAGGGTCTGGTATACCATGGTTGGCGACTGTCCCTAACCCGCCCCCCCCCAAAAAAAAGTGACTGAGCAGGATTTGGTTGGGCAACTAGTCAAAGAATAAATGAGAAATTAAAAGTCAATGTTTTAGAGAAAAGCAAGCCGAGTTTCTCAGGAAATGTCTTTGTCATGGAGGCAGTAATGGCATGGAGGACATAGCTCTTGCACTCCTACAGGGGTACATAGCAACCAAAATAAAAACATGTCTTGTAGCTCTGCTACAAGGCTAGAGAGGCCTTGATATGTTATACTAAATTATCTCTGAAATCTCTTCTAAAAGTGAAGTTCTATAATGTAATACTTTGTACATTATGTCTGCTCTTAGATTAAAAATACTTAATATATGTGTATTTACATAAATTACATATTCATGCATACACACATATGCATATGGAAATTGATGTGCATGCACACATAGATATATACACACTGTGTCCAAATCTCTTAGTACACATTTCAAATAAATAAATGAATAAATGAATGAATGAGTAAATAAATAGATGGATAGATAAATAATTGAGCGAGCAAATAAATTAATGAATAAATATTTTTTAGTATATAACTCTTCCCTATTACCGTCAAAGCTCTTCAGATCACCTCAGCAGCTACTGCCATCCCTTTAAATTACCTTGTTAGCATTTCTCTTGTATATCTGTATATTTTATATATACTTATATTTTGTTCATGATGTACCTGTAGTGTACTCCCAAAGAATGTATGAGGGCAGGACAATTTTTGTTTTTTGTGTTCTTGAACACAAATCAAATAAATGTTGATGGAGTGAAATCAATCATGCATAGAAGTATCAAAGACAATTTGAAGTTGTAGATGGTCACTCTCATACATAGAATGACCTAGATTCAAATATCTCCTTGAACATATACTGGTGGTATATGTGGAAATGGATGATTAGATATACATATACATATGGAGGATTTGCTTAATCATCCTGGACCTCAGTTTTCTCATCTATAAGATGAGCATGCCTCATACAACTCTTGAAAATGGTAAGTTGAGGAACAGTTGCTGATGTACATGGTACAAGGGGTTTTCTCATCAGGAGTTTCCTAGATGGATAAAATCACTGGTATAAACTATACCTACACACAGACACATATACATATTTATGTATAGACACATGTAAACATACATGTATATATACACAAATACATGTATATCTATGTGTGTATGTATATGAGCATCTATTTATATGGGGAGACAGAGATATGAGAGAGAGAGAGAAGATTGTATTTGTATATGTGTGTGACCCAAACACTTAAAAAGAAAACTTATGCTCCAATATTAAATACTTTCATTAGGACATTCTTTCAAGATGCAGATGACAATTCTATAGATATTTTTGGAAACTGGCTTCATGAATTTAAGGGACCAAAATACCTAGCCCTTGTTGGCCATACTTCTTAAGATAAGCAGCAATGAGGTCATCTCACCTGACGACAGATGACATGAAGCAAAGGGGATTTCTGTTTATGTAAAATTTGGACAAGGTGACTTCTAAGGCCCCTTCCAACTTAAAGATTCATGAATAATTGAATGATATGAGAACTATGATGATTATTTTTCATCTTTTTCAGGTATAAAGACAAGGAGATCAGATGAAATGACTCTGCAGTGTTCATCTGTTTAGCAGTATCTGTGATGTCAGAAGCAAACTAGATATCAAAATTATGACATTAAGGGAATTCTTTGAAAATATCTTCCATTTTCCCCATAACAGAGACCTTTATCTCTTCATTCTCTAACCTTATACAATAAACCACTGTTGAATGGCTGGTAGTCTTAGTTCTTGAAGAAATAATTTTTTTTTAATTTATCTGAGCTCAGTTTCCCCAAACATAAAATGAACACTATAATACTCAATGTCTATAATTCATAGGCCTATTGTGGGAACTAGTGGGATAATGTTATGTGAAAGGTCTTGAAAACCCTCCCAATATAAGTTATGTAAGAGACATGCTCTAGGATGAGTAGCTTGGATGACAACTCAAAACTGTTGGTCCTCCTTGTGGCCAGATAGAGCCTTCTAGACTGACCTCAGGTCAGCTCTGACCTCCAACTCTACATCCCTGGAGACCATGCTTACATGATTCAAACTCATAACAAATAAACTAGGATGCCAATTTATTGATTAATGACAGGAGATATGTTTGGCAAGAGAACCGGTACCAGTTGTATCTTCACTTGGGCACACCATCCTCTCCCAAGTCAGCTTGAGAGACTGAACTTGAGAAAATCAGGATCTTTCATAAGCATATATGGAGAACAATCAGAGTCTGTTTTGGTGATGCTGCACTCTCTAGCTTCTCTAATCCTGTCTCAGGGCCCTCCTTTGCTCAATCATCATGCAAATTCCTCCCCTTTGTATGGATGTACTCCAGGAACAATGTGGTGCTATATAAATGGGTATCCTCTTTCCTTTCCCCTTCCAGAGTTCTGTCCTGGGCCCTTTTTTCTCTAGAATTTCTCACAGTGTTCTCATATACTTCCCATGTAAATGACTTCAAAATTTACAAACACAGGCAGCATCTCTATCCTGAGCTCCAGTTCAATATGGCCAACTGCCTATTAGACTTCTCCATCTATTGGATATCCTATAGTTAATCAAAATTCATTATTTTCAAAATGAAATTAACTTCCCCTTACCTCATCTAAAAACATACTTTTACTAACTTCTCATCATGGAGTATACCACCATCTTTCCAGGTTCAGGACCTTGGAGTTAGCCTCAATTTATCATTCTTCAAACATTTACTCCCCTCTCCATATACTATCAGTTGCCAAATTTTGTCAATTTGATCTTATCTTTTTTACATCAGTACCTTCTCCGTCTATTCACAAGGCCACCATGCTAGTTTAAGCCAGTATTCTAGGTTGTTTTTGATATGAGACATCTCACATTTTCTTCTAGTTTTGATTTTGTTGTAATATTTCTTATTTTAGTAATTTCTCTTGGTTCATTCTAATGTCCTTAAGTCTGTTACTTGGTTAAGGTTCAAAATAAAATGTTAATTCTTCTTTCAAGTCTTTCCTCCAAAGCTCTCATTTCCCCCCAAATCTTACCCCTACCACTCTCATTCTTATCTATATAATTTTAACTTAAAACAAAAACAAACAAAAAACCCTCTTGCTTCATTCTGTCCAGGAATTCTAATTGGTCTTGTTTCTAAGCTGTTTCTTTGAGAATTTGTATATAGGTGTTGTCTAGGGTTACCTTACCACTGTTTCATTGAGAATTTGTATAGAAGTGTTGTCTAGGGTGACCTTACCACAATACTTTTTTTTAAACTAATTTTTCCAGTTTTACTTCCAAAATGGGAACTATGCATGCGGGAGAAGTAGTAGGGAATAAAAGAAGGAAGGGAATAAGTATTTATAAAGCACTTATATGTGCCAGACATCATGCTAAGTGCTGTACAAATAATTTCATTTAATAAAATAACCTTGCGAAGTAGATGTTGTTATCCCCATTTTATAGCTGAGGAAATAGGCAAACATAGGTTAAGTGACTTGCCCAGGGTCACACACCTAGTAAATGTCCAAGGCTGGATTTGAACTCAGGTCTAGTGCTCTATCCCCTGAACCACCCAGCTGCTTTAGGGTCAAAATACCTGGGAGGGAGGGAATATCTGGGTCTGGTTTGACCATGATATGTATTCTATGAGGTACTGCTTACTGCTTTCTCTGGATATTGAATTCTGCGTTCTTTAAGCATTACAGAGGTAGCTCTGGCCAGAGACCTGCAAATTTTCAGTATGTCCTAAATCAATGGTATAAAACTCAAATAGAAATGGAGGTCACTAAACCATATATAAGGGTCCCTGTCAACTGTATATTGACCTAGAAAAAATCACATATTAAAATTATCTATGTTCCAATGTATTTATTTTCTTAAATATTTACCAATTATATGTTATCAGGATCAGCTACACTCAGGAATGTTGCCTCTACACCGCATGTTTGACAACTCTGTTCTAAGCAATCTGATCAAGATGATCTGATAGATGCCCTTTCATTTTTAGCTATGTAAGCCCCTGACCCTAGTTGAGGCCTGAGTAACACAGATGTAGACTTAGCTCTCATTGGAGTGTCAGTAGATTGCCACTGACTCCAGCCTCTGTAATCTAGCTAAAAAGCTCTGCAGGTCAAGAAAATCAGAACCCCCTGGTCTGAGCTCCTTTCTCTGGTCACTAAGCTGTGGGCCTCAGACCAGCATGGGAATGGAATCTATAACTTCTTGGGTCAGTGCTGAGCTGGTGCTGTTCTTTGCCCAGTATGAGCCTTAGGATAGGTCCGAGTTGTAAACATAGCCACAGGTCAGCCACAATCCTAACAGTAGGTCCCCTCCCAGTCCACAATGGTTCTACAAGCCAACCTTGGAGTCAGAACTACATAGCTGGTGGCGGGCTCCTAGCTCAGCTCCTGCTGGACCTGTGATTACTCTTTGCCCAGGAATACAGATGTAGTTTGACTCATACCTATATTTGGCCGCCTCCAAAGTCTGCATTAGATCTATAATCCAGCTCTGTGGTGATGGACATTGCTGTTGGCTGGCTCTTATTCCCACTCTCAGTGGAAAATGGTTCACTGCTTTCTCCTTGGATTTTATCATTCTGTCTGCCACTCTTCTTAAGTCTCTGTTGGAGTTAATGTTGGGGAGAGCTGGGTTGTATTGCTTCTTCCTACTCTACCATCTTGTCTGATCCCAATTTAGTACTCTTGATACTGATGCCTCTCTGTTATAATTTTGAAAGACATCCTAGTATGAACAATCTTTATATAAACAAATCTCCAATGGTGGGTTTGTGCTGGTTAATTTAACCTATTTTATATTAATTTTTCCTACCTTTCCTTGTTCATATGGTTACACTTTGCAATGTTCCTAAACTGTGACAGCATACCTTGTTTTGCTCTATAATGTTCTATACACCGATTGCACAACGTATTATTATTATAACTCTAAGTACTCTTCAGCACTTAATGATTTCTATTCTTAAAGCAGCTGCCTAGCATTCCAATTCCTTCCCTGCTGGTTTTGACAGTCTAAATTCACACATCAATTTGACTCCATTTTGTTTAGGTTTTTCATTAGTTTTAGTTAACCCACAACTAGAAACCTCTCATTTTGCAGTTGTGAGTGATTGAATACAAAATAACTTAGGATTCTAAGTGTTGATGAAAATGAGAGTTTGAAGATACATGATTCTGTCCTCTTCCAAGCCCAGTGTGGTAGGAATTCTGGAGGGCACTTCCAGAAGTCCATTAGGATTGTTCTAGTGCACAGAAATTCATTCCAGAGATATTCTTTGCCTTTGAATTTTCTTGTTTTTCCTCATTTGAACAAAGCCAGTTTTCTCAAAGACAGATACAAGTCATTTAACTCTTGACTAAAATATAGGGAGAATTTTATATGCTGGGCTAGCTCTTGGAGTCATATTTCAAATGCCTTCTACTAGTTTATCATGTGTCACATCGAACTTTAACAAAGAAAAATGGACAATTTTGTTAAATCTATTGTGAGATTTAAAATTAGATATAAGATCATTAAACTTCCCCTTTAACTTTTTCCTTTATATATCTCCCAGACCAGTAAGAAAAGAAGCCTCTGAGCTTTAATCAGAGAGGGATTAGCTTTTATTGTTTGGGCAACAAACAGGTGATACTGATTAGGGAAATAGGAAAGTAGAAATACAAATGAATAGTCTTAGATCTGAGCTTAGTCTATATTCTTTTATAAAACTCACCGAATCCCAAAACTGCCTCTCAGGCTGAGAACCAGAGTCAAACATGTGCTGCCACCAAGAACCAGAGCTGATCACCAGAACGCGCCATCACTGCTAAACTCAGAAGCCAGAGTGTGCGAGCCGAGCCCGAACTTCCATTTTACTACTCAGTTTTAAACTGGCGTCCCGGAAGTATGGCATGCTTGGCCACGCTCTCCCGGGCAGCAGTAGGCACATGGCTGTTTGTCACGGTCTCCTCCCCAAAAGGGCAGTCCTTCAAAAACCGTTTCAGTAGTATGCGTTCAACTCTTAAATTTCAGTTAAAACTTCCATTTTTTTTTTTTACCACACTATGGTCATGGAAAACACAGAATTGCAGAACTGCCCCATCTAAAGGTTCAGCAGCTTCTTAAGGTGTTTTTATATGCACACTGACCCCTAGTTTCTCTACGTCCTCACTGATCACAGTACTGTGGTATTTGAGAGGTATCAATATTTGCAAAGGAATTGCATAAGCAGGAAGAACACAGAGTATTAGATGATCTAACATTTTCAGCTCAAAAACATGGTGATCCTATATGAATTCCGGTTCCATTAAAGAGATATGTCTTGCCCTGGACAATGTTTTTACTGATGGGTTATCTAGAACTCTTAACATATGCCTATCAAGGATTCTAGTATTTATTTTGGGTAGTGTGTTAGAAGTTTAACAACATTTCATGGGGACAACTTATGGAAAGGATACTTCAAATCTATACTGGATTTAGATATCTTAAATTAATTGATACTCCAAGGAAGAAGTGATATCCCTCTGGAAGTTGTATGAGGTCCCAATCAAAAAGATGCACATAAAACATAAAGAAAAAGAAAAAGGATAATGACTGGTTGGATATAGTAGGGGATGAAATATATTGGTAACTGTGATCTTTGGGATCAATGAATCTGGACGAGATATGAAATGCAAAGTCATTGCAAAAGGAAACAGAAACCTAAATCTGAGATTAAAAGTAAATGGGATCACATGACCAACAAGATGGTGAACTAGAATTTTCTCCTGTTCCCACTAATTCTTAAAACCCTCCACTCCAAAACAAGAATGATAAATTAACAGGTAGAGCAATTACAGTTGAATCCACTGGACAAGAAAGCAAAAAGTACAAGATATTAATATTATGAATTAGCACTGGAAAACACGAATCCTTAAGGTGTCTGTGGACCCTCCCTTATCAGTCTTGACTTTAGAGAACACAACTAAGGTATCCAGCCTACCCTCCTCCAACTCTGCAAAAAATTAGCAAAACTGTTTTAGTCCATCTGCAGAAGCAAAGAATGAGAAAAGGGAAGGGACTAGAAAGAAGGGTCAATGTGAGTGGTGGCACCTGACCTAAAAATGGACTAAAATCCAGCTAGGGTCAATTGTGTCCAGAAGCTACTTGGAGAAAAAACAAAATTCAGCAAAAAGTAAATTCCACATTGTGGTAGGATGCCTATGCAGCCCAGTCCCAAGAATATACCCACCATGAAAGGGAGAAAAGTCAGAAAGTAAGTGACAGGGGAATATAAAGGGGGGATATGGCTAAAACAACCAGAAAGAAGAAAATTAAATTAAAAACCTAGATCATGATCAAATAATTCAACAGAGAGAATACTGAAATTAGACAGAAGTCTGATAATGTATCCAAAACCTGCAAAATTTAAAAAATACATTTTATAGGAAAAAAGAACTAGAACCAGTATCTGATGATAGACAGAAGGCTATGGAACCTGAAGATAATTTAAGTAATATTTCATTTCATTTCATTAAGTAGTATGTCATTTCTATTATGTTCACTCAAACTATCCAAAAGCAATGATATTTCTCCAATTATTTAAATGTATATTCCTGAAAAGTATTTTAGAGATGTATTCATATAGTTCGTAGGTATGCCTTCTTCTTGTTGTTGTTCTTCAGTCATTTAGTCGTGTCCTATTCTTCATGACCCTCTGGACCATACTGTCCATGGGGTTTTCTTGGAAAAGATACTGGAGTGGTTCTTCATTTCTTTTTCCAGCAGATTAAAGTGAACAAAAGTTAAGTGACTTGCCCAGAGACACACAGCTAGTAAGTGTCTGCGGCTGGATTTGAACTCAGGTCTTCTTAACTCCAGGCCCAGCACTCTATCCACTACCCATCTAGCTGCCATTGCTAAATCCATACCTTGATAGATACTCTCAAATACTTTGTTTTCAATAGTTGTGATAATTTTGCTTATGCTTATTTGTCTATGCTTATTTTCTTGAGCTTTCCTCATATATCACTGGAAAAAAATGAGGCCATTTGCTGAAAGCTCCCTCTTCTCCCCTCCTTCTGTTCTGCCACCATCCAGATGCTTTCTGTTACTCTTTCTGCATTACTGTCTTACTGATGAGGTGACTCTTCTTGACAAAATAAACCCCCCTACATACACAAGTCATCTCCTCATCCCCAATAGTTATCATCCCATGTCTCTCCTCCCTTTTCTCTTTGAGAGGGTCATCTACAATAGGTACCTATATGTCCTTTCTTCTTACTCTCTAAGCTTTGTAGTCTTGCTTACAATTCTATAATTCAACCAAAACTATTCTCTCTGAAGTTACTAATGATTTCTTAGTTGTCCAATTTAATGGCCTTTTCCCGATCCTCATCCTTTGTAGCCTCTTACACTGCTGATCACACTCTTCTCCTTGACACCCTCTTCTCTTGGTTTTTGTGACACTACTATTTCCTAATTCTCCTGACTACCCCATCTTTGTCTCCTCTGCTGGATCTTCATCTAGGTCATAACTGTTAATTGTAGGTGTCCTTGAGTGTCTTTCCTGGGCTCTCTTCTCCCTCAATATTATTCTACTTGCTTATCTCACCCACTGCCATGGATTCAATCATGAGCATAAACTGGCCCCTTTCCTGTCTTCTTATACTTTACTCCCTCAGACCCTACTATGTACTCTGTGATCCAGTGACACCAACCTCCTTGCTGTTCCTCACACAAGAAACTCCATCTCCCAATTTAAGGCATTTTCCCTGGGTTTCTCCTATGCCTGGAATGTTCTCTCTCATTATACTGGATATGAGATCAGGAAGACCTGAGCTTCAATCCTACTTCAAATACTTAGCTGTGTGCTTCCTTCTTATCTGTAAAATGTGAGAATCAAAGGAGATAACATGTAAAGTGTTTTGCAAATTTATTGTTGTTGTTGTTGTCATCATAATCATCTTAGCCACTTCCACCCATTGTTCCTAGTGCTACCTTCTAGGGACAAGAAGAGCAAGTAGAATCCTTTCAAGTATTTGAAGACAGCTATTATATCACCCCCCTGAGTCTTCTTTTATGAAGACTAATATTGAAAGAAGAGAACAGCAGAGAGTTACCCACCCCAGAGTAAACACGTGTAGTAGAAATCTTCCTATGAAAATGCTCTCCAAATCCAGAAAAAAAAGAACTATGGAATCTAGATGCAGATTGAACCATACTATTTCTAATTTTTGTTTGTTTGTCTTTTGTTTTTTTCTTTTTATTCTGATTCTTCTTGTACAGCATGACTAATGCAGAAATATATTTAATGTGATTGTACATATATAACCTATATCAGACTGCTTGCTGTCTTGGGGAGAGGGGAGGAAGGGAAGGGAAGGAGAGAAATTTGAAAGTAGAAACCTTATAAAAACAAATGTTGAAAACTATTTCTAGATGTAACTGGAAAATAACAAAATACTTTTATTTTAAAAAAGAAATCTTCCTATGGTCACTTGCCTTCAAAAGAAGGTACAGAGAGGTAAGGGGAAAACTAAGAGAAAGCAGTGTCACAAAAGTCTCGAGATGAAAAATTATTCTGGAGGAGAGTTCAATAGTGTCAAATGTAGGAGATGAGTCCTGAAAAAAGACCATCAGAGTTGTCAATTAAGATAAATTTGGTAACTTTGGAGAAAGCAGTTTATTTGATTTTTGAGATTAGAAGCCAGATTTTTAAATTTTTAAGAGAAGAAAGGAAGTGGAGGTAGCTAAAAAAGTTTTTTAGGAGTTTATCTGAGAATTAGAGGATAAAGGATAGTGAAGGGTGTTTGTTGTTGTTTTTAAGGATGTGGTGAGACTTAAGCATATCTCAATGTAATATAGAAGGAACCAGTAGATAGGAAAAGACTGTATGGAAAGGTGGGGGAACATTTAAGGTTACAATGTGCTTGAGAAAATAGGAGGGAATGGAATCAGGGGTACACGGAGAGGGGTTGGACCTGGCAATTAAGACCACATCTTCATGCAATGCAGGGAAAGGAGGAGATGGTAAGGGAAGATGTCTGAGTAATATGACATACAACACATATAGAAAGGCTGACTTTGGCAAAGAGAAGGGCTGTTTCACTGTCAGTGACTGGTAGAAAAGAAGGATAAAGTAAAGGGAATTTCAGATAAAGAGGTGTTGGTCAAAATGGTTGTGATTTCCTTCAGTTCCATTCAAAAGCATTTATTTAGGAGCAGAGGGTATAAAATTTACATAGTCCAGATTTGGCAAGGGAGTAGCCCAAACAGGACAAAGAAGTAAAAGACTGCGTAGGTTTAATTGGCCAACTTTAAGTTCAAGACTGAAGAATGAGGGAAAGTGAAGTCAGAGCAGAAATAAAGGTCTGAGGGGTGGAAGAATTGGAGGTTTGTTGAAGGAAGAGAATGGATTTAGGAAGGGTGAAGCATAGGGGAGAAAGACTTATGAGAGGTTAGGTCAGATGGATGACTGGCAGAATTATTAATTAGGGAAGTGGAAAAATTATGGGCAGTGGTGAAGTTGGCCCCCTATATCTAAAGCTTCCAAGAAAAATATGAATTGGTCTCAGGCCATAGAGGCACTAAAAATGACTTTGAAGATAAAGTTAGAGAGGTAGAAGAAAACATGGAAAGAATAATGAGGGTGATACAGGAAAGACATGAGAAAAAAGTCAACAGCTTGAAAAGTCAAATGGAAAAGCTCTCTGGTGAAAATAATTGCCTAAGAACTAGGATTGAACAAATGGAAGCTAGTGATTTTATGAGAAACCAAGACACAATAAAGCAAATTCAAATGAATAAAAAAAATAGAGGGCAATGTGAAATATCTTCTTGGAAAAACTGCTGACCTGGAAAAATAGGTCCAGGAGAGATAATTTGAAAATTATTGGTCTACCTGAAAACCATGATCAAGGAAAGAGCTTAGACATCATCTCCAAGAAATTGTCTGGGAAAATTGCCCTGATATTCTAGAAGCAGAAGGTAAAATAGAAATTGAAAAAATCCACCGATCCCCTCCTGAAAGAGATCCCAAAAGGAAAACTCCTAGGAATATTATGGCCAAATTCCAGAGCTCTCAGTTCAAGGAGAAAATATTGCAAGCTGCCAAAAAGAAAGAATTCAAGTACTGTGGAGCCCCAGTCAGGGTAACACAAGATCTAGCAGCTTCTACATTAAAGGACCGGAGGGCATAGAATATGATATTCCAGAGGGCAAACGAATTGGGATTACTACCAAGAATCATGTATCCAGCAAAACGGGAGTATAATCTTTCAGTGGAATGCCTGTGACAATCTTACCAACCACCTCACACTGTACTACAAAGGATGTCTAGCCCTAGCACTTAGCAACATAAAGGCAGACTCAGGGGAGCAACAAGCTTGCCAGGGTTTGAGACTTTATTGGGGAACTAGTAACCATTATGGAGAGCTCCTCTTAAGCCAAGAGCTGACCAGATCCTATAGTTCCTGTATCTTATTAACAAAGCCACACATAATCTCCACATGAAGCTCTAGGTTACAAGAGGAAGGAAGGTGTCCTTTATATGTCAGCATTAATATGATCCCTAACCTCTTTGCCACTGTTAGAGGACCTCTGGCAGAGGCATCCTTAAGAAGTAAGAATTCAAAAAAAAGAAGAAGAAATAAGAATTCACATAGTCAAAGATGTAGCTGCCGTTGTCATTGTGACCCACTGTAAACTGCCTAAATCATTTATTTGGGCTACTGCCCTCCCAAAGCTATATTCCATCTACTCTGCTATCATTTATGTACCTATTTATTATATGTTCTCTCTCCCATTAAAATGTAAGCTTTAGGACACACTGTTTCTGCCTTTTATGCTCTGTAGTGCCTGGTACAGAGTAAGCAATGTTATAAATGTTTGTCCAATTCATGAGTCTCCTCCTAGTAATATACATACCACAGAGAAAGACACCAGCACAACCAGGCTTTTCTTTGCTCTCCCTCTTGTTATAATCAACTGTGAATGATATGGGTTAGTTTAGAAATACAGATGCCAACTCTTGGGAGAGACAGGGCAGGGAGGATCAGGATCAATCTCTACATGCATGTGTGTCATGTTTGATGGTTCTCAAAGGACTGCCATATTCATTATCACTTGATCACCATAGCAACTCTGTGAAATAGGAAGGATGGGTGTTCCATTTCTACAGTTACAGATGGTGAAACTGAGTTCAAGTAAAATGACTTGCTCTCATCTTGTGACCCTAACATGATCCTACCCCAGTAATCTTTCAATAACACCTAGTAACTTTAGTTTGAATGTCTTTACCATGGGGAAAAGGAAAGAATCTTTCAATAAAAATTAGCCCACAGAACCCCTTAAGCATGGTAGTTCCTTTATTAGATTTTGATCTCTTTTCAGTTCAATTCAAGAAACCCTTTTATGTAAAGTGGACATATCCACACCCTCTCTGGATAAAGGTATAGATAAACAAAGGTTCCAAACAAGAGCTCACCTCCCCCTAAGCTCATTACACATTTGATGAGCAAACTCACCTGATCACCTTTACACAGACACAAAAAGAAACATGCCCCGCTTTTAAGGAGCTTCTGTTCTGTTGAAGATTTGAGCTATAATAGGTACATAGGTAAATATCTACGACATAATTTGAGGAGTGCAGAGCAGAAGAAGAAGGGGGAGAATAAAGGGAGGCTTCAAGGAGATGGACTGGTTAAATCTAGTCTCTCTGCCTGACACTGGTAGCTGATTACCGCTCAAGTTCCTATGGACTGATCTCATTTTAGTCTCCATACCTGAAAATGACCAAAAATGATATTCATGATAATGATTCTATTCATATTTCTTTTATTCCATCTCTGTGTCTAATTTTACATACAGACATGTGCATGTGTATTATCCACTATAATCCTAGTTTAATACTCCATCATAGCTTAGAGTGGATCACAAGAACTAGGAGTTTCTACTGAGATATCACTGTATTGACTGGTGACAGACTGGGAATCTATATAGACTGAGGAACAGCTTAGTTAATTCCTGAAAGGTTTATTCCCACAATATGGCTTCCATGTTAAGAGTTTTTCTCCATCACAACTCCTAAAGACAACATAGTACTGGAAAGATCTGATCTTCGCCAACATAGAGTACCCACAACACTAAATGTATGGATTCCTTAAGTACAGAAAAGCAAATGCATCTATATTTACTAACATATATGTATGTATATACACACATAATAAATATGTATGTATTCATATATTAAATGTGTACACAAATGAGATTATACATGTGTAAGGGGCTAAAATTCTAGCTAGTCTGTCTAAGATAACTAATGAGTGGTCACCAATAAATTATAAGCTTTAGCAAGAGTTAGACTCTTAAGCATTTATTAAGGAGAATAAGAATTTGGTGAAGAGAGAAAGAAAAGCCTAGATTAATCTATCTATCAAAGGGAGAGAGCATCTTTTGCTCCGTTCTCCACCAGAGTTCTCATGAAAGAGAGTGAGAGCTCCAGCCTTGCCCCCTCTTCCTCCCACAAGCAAACGTCGCTTCCTGACGCCAGAGAAAAGCCACATGGCTTGCCCTCAGAAGCCTTCTCCTCATGGAGGAGCTTTCCTACAGTAAGTCTCCAGCAGGTGGCGTCATTCCAATCGTTGCACATGTTATGTATGCATGATCTAATGTATAATCTAAAGAGCTATTTCTCAATCGTAAACCTTCACGGCAAGGTTGAACAAAAGTATCTCTTCTTTTTTTCCCTTCAATTTATGTTACAAAGCAAGCATTTCCATAACATAGTACAATAAAAAAGATGATGATACACATGATACTGAAAATTTACTATGAACAACTTGATATTCCTTTCAAATATATCAAAATTATCATATAAATTGCTTTTTTCCCTTGTTTTTCTTCTCTCCTCCTTCCACAAACACCAAAGATGGCTTCCATAAGACATAAGTATGTATATATATATAAAAGTAAAATTTCTCTATACACACTTCTATGTATCAGTTCTTTCTCTGGATGCAGATAACATCTTTCTTCATGTGTCTTTTATAGTTAATTTGGGTATTTATAATAGTCAAAATAACTTATTCACTCAAAGTCATTCTTACAACAATATTGTTGTTATTCTATACAATGTTCTCTTGGTGTTGCTCATTTTGTCCTTCATCATCCTTTTTTTTCCCTAAAATCATTGAGCTCATCATTTCTTATAGCACAGTCATATTCCATTACAATCACATACCACAACTTGTTTGGCCATTCTCCAATCAATGGGAATCCCTGCAATTTCTAGTTCTTTTCCACTACAAAGAGAGCTGTTATAAACATTTTAGAACACATAGGTTCTTTTCCTTTTTCCCTAATCAACTTTAGAAATAGAACTAGTGGTGGTATTACTGGATCAAAGGGTATAGACAGCTTAGGAACTCTTTGGGCATAATTCCAGATTGCTCTCCAAAATCATTGGATCACTTCACAATTCTACCAACAATGAATTAGTGTCCCAATTTTTCCACATCCCCTCCAACATTTGTCACTTTTTCCTTCTATCATTTTAGCCAATCTGGCAGGTGTAAAAGGATATCTCAAAGTTGTTTTAATTTGTATTTCTAACCAACAACAATTTAGAGCATTTTTTTCAAGTGGCTATAAACTATTTTAATTTCTTCACTGGAAAACTGCCCATTCATATTCTTGAACCATTTACCAATTGGGGAATGACTCATATTCTTAAACATTTTATGAAGTTCTTTATAGTTTAGATATGGGACCTTTATCTAATAAACTGTCTATAAAAATTTTCCCCATTTTCTGCTTTCCTTCTGATCTTAGCTCCATTTGTTTTATTTGTACAAACCCTTTTTAATTTAATGTAACTGAAATTATCCATTTTACACTTAAGTCTATGCCATACAAAAAACAACATTACATTTTGGATGGATACCCAAAGACCTATGATAAAGCAAAAGATTTGTTTAATCAAGTAGAGGAAGAAGAAGAATCGAGAGGCAAGATTCCTCCATTTGATAAATTAACCATACCTGATATTGTTTTTGCTTTGGATGCATCTGATAAATTCTTAAAGGCCAAAATCATGAGTCTTCCTGAGGCCATTGTGGTTGGAACCCACTGTATTCAGCATAGATTTTTGAGAACTATCATGATATAAATACTGGAGATGGAACTTTTGACAATTATTTTGATTAACTTGAAATCCATCCATACCACATTGATGTAGGAAAATTTGACCATCTTCAGAATAAACTTGCCACTGGGCAGATTATCAAAGATATTGGAAAGCCTTGAAACTATGGCTAAAAACAGATGAAAAAACAGGAGAGTGTAAAGCTGCAGAAGAATACCTAGCAAAGGAGGCCTCAGAGGAGTCAGACTGTAAGCATACGGAAACAGCATATTGAAACAGCAGAAAACAGAACATTGGGAGAAGTGGAATAAACAACTAGAAGAAGTAAAAAGAGAAGAAAGAGAATTACTTGAGGCATAGTATGTTCCACTTAGAAACTATTTAATGATAAATGTGATGCCAACACTCATGCAAGGCCTGAATAAATGTTGTAAGGTCAGAACAAATGATCCTGTTGATTTTCTGGCAGAATTATCTCTTCAAGAGCAACCCTTAAATGGTTTGAAATTAAAAATATACCATGTTGTTAAAGGACTAGAGAGAAATTTAGCAATCTTAAAAATAGCTTTAATTTTTTTTTTTTGTATTTTGGGCAAACATTCAGTAAAATCATTATCCTAAACCGAACCCCTCCCCACTAATGAATATGAAATTAAAGCAATTATAAGGAGTTCTTTTGCCCAATTATATGGCAATAAATTTAACAATTTAAATGAAATAGAAGAATATTCACAAAAATTTAAATTGCCTAGATTAGCAAAAGAGGAAACAGAATATCCAAATGAAACTATTTTAGAAAAAGAAATTGAACAGCCCATAAATAAGCTTCCTAAGAGAAAAGCACCAAAATCAGATGGATTTACAAATGAGTTCTATCAAACATTTAAAGATAAACAATAGGTAAAGAAGGGATCCTACCAAATTCCTTTTATGAAACAAATGATAATGACAGATAAATCAAGAAGAGTAAAAACAGAAAAAAGTATAGACTAATTTCATTAATGAATTTAGATGTAAAAGTCCTAAATAAAATACTAGATTAAAGATTATAACAATATATTACAAAGATTAAAAATTATGATCAAGTAGGATTTATATCAGGAATGTAGAGATAGTTTAACCCTAAAAAACTTAACATAATTGATTGTATCAATAATGAAAGTTTTAAAAAATAATATGATTAAATCAATAGACGAAGAAAAGGTGTTGTTTTTTGTTTTGTTTTGGTTTGGTTTTTGCAGGGCAATGAGAGTTAAGTGACTTGCCCAGGGCCACACAACTAGTAAGTGTCAAATGTCTCAGGCCAGATTTAAACTCAGGTCCTCTTGACCCCAAGACCAGTGTTTTATCCACTATGCCACCTAGCTGCCCCCCTGAAGAAAAGTTTTTGATAAAGTACAATAGTCATTTCTGTTAAAAACCTTGAAAGTATTGGTATAAATGAATTTTCCCCTAAATTGATAAAAAGCATTTATCTAAAATCATCAGCAAGCATTATTTGTAATGGGCATAAACAAGAAACTTTCCCAGTAAGATTAGGTATGAATCAAGGATGTGCATTGTCATCAATATTATTCAATATTTTATTGGAAATTCTAGCAATAGTAATAAGAGAAGGAAAAGTAATAGAAGGAATCAGAATGGGAAATGAGGTAATAAAACTCTTTTTGCAGATAATATTATGATATACTTGGAAAATCCCAAAGACATAGCTAAATAGTTGAAACAATAATTTTAACAAAGTAGCAGAATATAAAGTAAATTCACATAAATCATTAGCATTTCTATATCTCACAAACAAAACTCTGCAAGAAAAGATAGTAAAAAACTACTCCATTTAAAATAATTTTAGACAGTATAAAATACCTGAGAGTCTGCCAAAACTTTTAAAACCAAGAACTATATAAACAAAATTATAAAAAAACTTTTTACACAAATAAAATCAAATTTAAATAATTGGAGAAATATTAATTGATCATGGGTAGGCAGAACTAATATAATAAAAATGACAATTTTACCCAAACTAATTTATATATCCAATGCCATTCTACTTAAATTGCCAAAATTCTTTTTATTGAATTGGAAAAATAATAACAAAATTCATTTGGATGAACAAAAAGGCAAGAATATCAAAGAAATGATAAAAAAAATGTAAAGGAATGAGGTTTAACAGTACCAGATACTTATAGAGAGAACAATTTATGACCAAACAAGAGATAGAAAATATTATGAAGTGCAAAATGGATGATTTTGATTACATTAAATTAAAAAGTTTTTGTACAAACAGAAGCAATGTAATCAAAATTAGAGGGGAAGCAGAAAGCTGGGAAACAATTTTTACAGCCAGTGTTTCTGACAAAGGCCTCATTTCTAAAATATATAGGGAACTAAATCAAATTTATAAGAATGCAAGCCATTCCCCAACTGAGAAATGGTCAAAGGATATGAACAAGCAGTTTTCAGATGAAGAAATGAAAGCCATATTGCCATATATATTATATACCATATATAATATATTATATGCCATATATAATATATTGTCATATGAAAAAATGTTCTAAATCACTACTTAGAGAAATGCAAATTAAAATAACTCTGTGGTACCACCTCACACCCATTAGATTGGCTAATATAATATGACCAAAAAAAAGAAAATAATAAACGTTGGAGAAGCTGTGGAAAAAATTGGAACACTAATGCATTATTGGTGGAACTGTGAACTGATCCAACCATTCTGGAGGGCAATTTGAAACTATGCCTAAAGGGCTATATGACTATGCATACCCTTTGACCCAGTAATCCCACTACTATGTCTGTATGCCAAAGAGATCATAGAAAAGCAAAAAGGACCCATGTGTACAAAAATATTTATAGCAGCTGTTTGTGGTGGCAAAGAATTGGAAATTGAGGGAATGCCTATCAATCTGAGAATGGCTAAACAAGTTGTGGTATATGAATGCAATGGAATACTATTGTGCTGTAAGAAATGATGAACAGGCCGATTTCAGAAAAATCTGGAAAGACTTAAGTGGACTGATGCTGAGTGAAATGAACAGAACCAGGAGAACATTGTACACAGTAACAGCAACATTTTATGATGATCAACTGTGAAAGACTTGGCTTTTCTCAGCAGTGCAATGATCCAAGACAATTCTAAAGAACTCATGATGGAAAATGTTCTTCATATCCAGAAAAAAGAATTGTGGATTCTGAATGCAGATCGAATCATACCGTTTCTACATTTTTGTTATTTTTTTCTTTTTTGAGGTTTTCCCCTTGTATTCTGATTCTTCTTTCACAATATGACTAAAGCAGAAATATTTTTAATGTGATTGTACATATATATAACCTATATCAGATTGCTTTCTGTCTTGGGGAGGGAGAAGGGAAGGGAGGGATGGAGAAAAATTTGGAACTAAAAATCTTATGAAAACAAATGTTGAAAACTATCTTTATATGTAACTGGAAAATAATAAAATATTTTTATGATTTAAAAACAAAAACAAACAGTACCAGATCTTAAACTATATTACAAGTCACTAATTAACAAAACTATCTAGTATTGACTAAGAAATAAAAAGGTAGCTCAGTGGAACAAGGCAGACATATAATTTACAGCAGCAAATAAATAAAAAGTAATCCTGTATTTGACAAGTGCAAAGACTTAAGATTTTGAGATAATTCATTATTTTGTAAAAATCATTGGGAAAACTGGAAAGCAGTATGGCACAAACAATATCTTACACCATTTACAAGTTAAGTCAAAATGGATACATAACCTAGATATAAAAAGAGATTTTACAAGAAAATTTGAAGAATATGGAGCATATTACTTATCAAATAGATAGGCAAATATTTATGAATAAACAAGAGACAGAGAGAAAAGTTAGGTGTAAAAAGAATAACTCTTCTTGAACTAGATAAATCTAACTAAAAAATAAATAAGAAAGAAGTTAAGGAGTTAAAGAAAATTCTAGAAAAGTTAGATATGATAACTCTCTGGAGAAACTCAATGGGACTAGAAAGGAATATGCCATTTTCTCAGCAGTACATTGCACCTACACAAAAATCTACTATGTGTTAGGGCATAAATACCTCACAAACAAATTCAGAAAAGCAAAAATATTAAATGCATTCTTTTCAGACTATAATGCAATAAAAATTACATTCAATAAAAGGCAGTAGAAATATAAATTAAAAATTAACTGGAGGGGGCGGCTAGGTGACACAGTAGATAAAGTACTGGCCCTAGATTCAGGAGTACGAGTTCAAATCCAGCCTTGGACACTTGACACTTACTAGCTGTGTGACCCTGGGCAAGTCACTTAACCCCCATTGCCCTGCCAAAAAAAAATTAATTGGAGAGAGCGTGTGTGTGTGTGTGTGTGTGTGTGTGTGTGTGTGTGTGTGTGTGAAACTGTTTCCAGGCTGCACTATCCCAAGCTGGAGAGAAAGAACATTGCATCCAGCTGGGGCCAGTTCTAATTACCCCAAATCCCTTGGAGTAGAGACATAGGGCTGGTGAACTGTAAATGCCCAGTGTGGGAGGAAACTGAGAAGTTTTGAGATCTAGCCTCCAAGGAAAACATAATCAGAGGGAAAGAGACAGAAAATAAGTGATAAGGAAAATAGGGTGGAAAAGGCTGAAATTACCAAAGACTTCAGAAAACTGAAAGATCTCAAACATAAACTGATAAATCAACAGACAAAAACAGCATCTATGAATATTGCAAAACAAAGGAAAAGTGATACAACACTTGGTGAGAGAGAGAGGACCCTGTGGAATTGAGAATATAAGAGAAAAAAAACACTGTTCCTGAGTGCTTCAAGAAAAGCTGAATTAAGAGAGCAGAATTTATGCCCTACAGAGAAAAAATTATGGGCAAAAGAGAAAATCTGGAATCCATGATAGCAAGTTTCACCAAGGAAACAAAAATAGAGAGCAATAGATTCGGAATGCAAAAACACAGAATTAAATGACAATCTAGAAGAGAAGTAAAAACAACATTAAAAGAAAATATACTCACTATACAAACACAATGTACTGATCCTGAAGACAGGATACATAGAAACAAGCTAAGGATCTTAGGTCTCCCAAAAGAACATGACAAGATAAAAAAGATCTTAACACCACAATGAAAGAAATAACAGAAGGGACCTGACCAGAACTTCTTAATACAGAATATGAAATTCCTATCAAAAGAATGAAAAGATTGCCACCAGAAAAAAAAGAATACGAGGTTGCACTCTAAGACACAGTCGTTAAATCTGACAGTTCTATTCAGAAACAACACATTCTTCAAGCAATCAGAAGGCCTTCAAATATAAATGAAAGTTCATTTAGATAACACAAGACTATTCTGAACTCACTAGAAAACATAGGAATGAATAGAATAATTTATTTCAAAGAGCAACAGAATTCAGGATGCAAATCAGAGCTTACCATACAGCACAAAATAAGGACATTCAATAATAGAGAAGAGTTTGAAACACTTAAAGTAATAAAAGCAAAACTAAAGAGATTACTTGAACATCCCAAACAACAGAAATGCAAGAGTGAACAAATCCATCAAGCAAGAGTAACAACAGCAACAAAGTGAAAACAGAGAGACCAATTAAGAAATTTCTTTCTAAATGTACACAAGAAGACAGGTGAAGGTGGAAATCTTGTAGATGTAACAATGAAGAGGCAAACAGGGGGCATCATGTACAGAATGTGATATCTTACCTACATGTGAATTGATGCTCTTTTTTTGTGGGACTACATTACAACATGGGAGGGAAAAAGGAAGGGAGGGGGAAGAGAGCAAGGGAATAGAGAAGAGACTTTGGAGTGCCAGGGTCAAAGCAAGAGCTAGCAATGATGGGAAGGTCACCTACAGGTTAGCAGGTGAGGAAGAAAAAAGGAAAAAGAGGGAAAAAGGAAGGAGGCCTTACTTTGGTAGAAGGAGGGTGAATGTTCCTATGGATGAAGAAAAATGGTATGTGAAGGGGGATAAGGACCTTACACTGGGTAAGGCCTGGGAGATTTGGTGCTTGAGAAATAATGTTTGTCCTACATTAGTAAGGAGGGAGTTGGAACCCCTAAGAACAACAGGGAGTGAGAGACCATGGACCCAGGGAAAAGATTTTAAAGCAAATGGGAAAAAAGGTAAAAAGGGAAAGTATTGTCCAGTGGTCAGCTGAATTATCAGGGACTTAGGGGGTAAGAGGCTCTACTGTGGTTAAGTGATCTGACACCTGCAATAATTGGCATTTTTCTGGGAGTGAGGGAATGTGGAAAGAGAGACACCGTAGTTCAAGTCCTTAAAGGCAGTGACATAAAGTGCCTAGAGGGGTGGGCCTAGAACATATACCTTAGAAGCTTTGATTAAATGTGGAATACAGAGAAAAGAGAAGGTCCAGATAATGAAAGAGGCTATGGATCAGAGAATGAAGATCTAGAATAGACAGAAAGTGAGGATGTGAGAAAAATCCTTTATGGAAAGGATTACTAAAAATAAATTTTAAAAACTAATGAAGGAAGATAGGGGAAGGGAGAATTTACTTGATTAACTAAGAGGAAAATGTGGGGAATGGGAGAATTATATAACCAAATAAAAACAGGAGGAAAAAATAACTAAAGAGCAAAGCCTGATAAGGAGAAGGATAACAAATGAGAAGAGGGGATTAGGGTGAACAGAA
Source organism: Dromiciops gliroides (assembly GCF_019393635.1). Lineage (NCBI taxonomy): Eukaryota > Metazoa > Chordata > Mammalia > Microbiotheria > Microbiotheriidae > Dromiciops > Dromiciops gliroides. The sequence goes on from NC_057862.1 coordinate 171,411,667, forward strand.
AAGAGCCAGTGAGAAGGGGGCCACCTTTAAAAAAAGATTAAAGAAACTAAAGGAATATAATACTGTGTTTATAGTAGAAAAGAGGGGGAGATAATAAAACTTGAAAAAAAATAGTAGAGAGAGATAGAAGGAATTTTAACCTGATACTTATAAGTTTAAATGTGAATGGACAAAACAATCCAATAAAATGAAAGAGTGGCACTGGGAAAGAAAACAAAACTCTACAATCTGTTGCTTAGAAGAAACACATTTAATAAACAAAGACATCCACAAAATAAAACTGAGGGGATGGGGGAAAATTAGCACACATCAAATGAATCCAAAACAGTTGGATCAGCAATCATGCCACGTGAAAAAGCAAAAACAAACCTTCAAAAAATAAAGTGGGATAAAAATGGAGACTACATTATGGTGAAGAGAACCATAGACAAAAAACTCATTATCAGTTAAATGCATATGCTTCAATTGCCTTAGCATCCAAATTCTTAAAGAGATCATTATCTGAGCTTTAATAGTGGGAGAAGACTTAAATATCCCTTGCATTTTTGGATAGGTTTAACAAAGATAAACGATAAATATGGAACTGAGCAAATTTCTGGAGATACTAGGATTAAGAGATGTATGGAGTCTTCAGAGACAGCAAAATAATATACATATTTCTCTGTATCACATGAAACTTTTTTTTAAAATGGCTATGTGTTCAGATAATTCCTAGGTTTGTCATGGTAGGTAGACTCCCAAGTGTTTTATATCATCTGCAGTTATTTTTCATAGAATGTCTCTGTTTCTCCCTGTTGAGTCTTTGTTGGTAATATATAGAAATGTTGATGATTTATATGGGTTTATTTTATATCCCATAATTCTGCAAAAGTTGTTCATTGTTTCAACTAGGTTTTTAGTTGATTCTCTGGGATTCTCTAAGTATTCCATAATATCATCTGTAAAGAGAGATAGCTAGCTTTGTTTCCTTGTTGCTTTTTATTATTCCTTCAATTTCTTTTTCTTGTCTTATTGCCATAGCAAGTATTTCTAATACAATATTGAATAATAATACTGATAATGGACTTGACTTCCTGGCTATTTTATCCCCATTACAGATAATGCTTGCTCTTGGTTTTAGATAGAAACTATTTATCAACGAAAGTTTAATTTATTCCTATGCTTTCAACAGGAATAGGTGTTTGTCCATACCCTTTGAACTAGATACTCCATTACTGGGCTTATAACCCAAATGAAGTCATTGATAAGAAGTCCCTATGTACTCTAAAATATATCACAGCACTCTGCTAAGAATTAGAAACAAGGTAGATGCCCATCAATTGAGGAATGGCTACAGAAATTGTGATACATGAATGTAATGAATATCATTGTGTTTTAAGAAATTATGTATATGAATACAGAAATACATGGAATGATCTATATGAATTGCTGCAGAGTGAAATAAGCAGAGCCAAGAAAAAATTATAGACAGTAACTACAACTATGTAAATGTTAAGAAATACACACACCAAAATCAAAAGTAAATGTTAACAAAATTAAAGATCCTTTCTTTGGAAGAACTAGAATGAAGAGATATGAGAAGATATGCGCAAACCCATCATTTCTGAAGGTGAAAGGTCCAGAGGTGTAATACATTGCACATTTTTGGACTTTATTTCAAGGAGCATTAAGTTGTTCTGATTTCTTCTCCTTACTAAAAATATGATTTATCATATGGATAAATATCATATGGCTCTTTGGGAGGGGAAGGAGCAGGGGGAAGGATACTTGGGATAACTATGGTGATGCAAGAAACAGAAAATATCAATAAAAACTAATTTTTAAAAAACCTTATAATACCAAAGAACTTATAATGAAATAAATGCTTTCAATTTCCAAAAATTATGAAGGAAATGATCATTTATTTAATTTCTGACAATGTATAAATGTATAAAATCCACTATTATCTTAACAAACTTTAGCACATGTTCCATTTTCACTACTTTTGAGAACAATACTTCCTGATAAAAATTCAGTAAATATGAAACATAATTATCAGGAGCAATTTCATTCTCCTTAGCCAATAATTTAGCTGCAAATCTACATCTCTTACCCATAATTGTTGCTATACCAGGTTTACCCACATATACTAGTTTTGATAATGGAAACTATGCTTTTCTAAAAGTCTGTATATACGACCTTATAAAGATCTTCATCGGTTGTAGTATAACTAGGAGAAAAGAATATCAAGCAATTCTTCACCCACAGTAAGATTTTCATCACATGCACAAGTATATATAGGTACTTGAATCAGTATACTAATATTTATACTTTTGCCAATAACAATAAAAAGTCAGAAATTTTCCAATTTTAATTTGCTTTCCATTGACATCAGTAACAATTTTGTTAATTCTGCAATACTGTTTCATGATAAAACATTCTGAAAAGTTTTAACTTTCACAGGATGTTAGAAATGCAGCTAACAGCTCAAATTAGTGTTGCTAGCAGCTCAAATAATCCAAGCAGGGAGCAGAGTGTGGTTGAAGGCTTCTTTATTTCATCTTTGGGAAGACAGGCACTCTTCCAAATGTGCCAGAGAGTGCACTGAAGTGAGGTCTCACATAGCTGTTTATACCCACCAAGGGTTCCCTCCTGACCAATCACATTTTGTTATCCCCCTATTTACATTACTTAATCTACTATCCTCCTATTTATAGACAGAATTACAGTAACAACTAATCTGACTGTAGCAAGTGGACCAATCACAGTGCTAAAGACCAATCAGGTGGTACCAGTAGACCCATCAGATTGCATAAAATATGTATCGATACCAGGCCTTACCCTATTCTGGGCAAGAGTGTCCCCTCTTTCTTAGAACAATGCTGTGCTAACGTACATAACTTTTCAAGAAACAAAACTTAATTTGGGGTTTGAACTCCGGGATCACATGGGGATCATCTCAGGTACTGCAAGGTAAGCTCCTTCCCAGCTTAGGTCAATTCACATAAAGTGCAGGCCCCGATCCAAACCCTGCTTGGGCTCAAGTCCCAGGGACCCTGGCTTCTTGGGGCTTTGTATGCTGGGCAGTCCACCACCAGGAAGTCTGAGCAACAAGGTCAAGGGGTTTGAAACTAAACCCACTCTCTGTCCCCAGGACTCTGAGAAGAGTCCAAATAGTGTCTTTTCTCTCAAGGATAAAGAATTTCAATGGTTTTCACTATACACTCCACAAATTTACCTTTACTAAAGCACTTTAAATGTTAAGCTACAAGTTTTGAAATAGTAAAAATAGCTTTCACTAAAATGGAAATATACAGGGGATAAAACTGGGACCCCCAAAAGTGAAACTAGGGCAATCTGTTATTCCCCCAAAGTCTGTGGTTTGGCACCCATGCCCTAGCCAGCATGCTCCTCTTCCTGTTATCCACTGCCTCCACAAACTGTGCCCCCTATATGTGAGCAGCTTGCCACAATGTAACCACCATGTACCTGTGAAACCCATCTGTATCTGCACTAAAAGGTATATAACTGCATGCAGCCTGAACATGCATTCAGGGACCAGATTATCAGAGTCCGACTCTATTCTGGGCCCCTGCGTTAATAAACTGCTTTTCCTCATTCCTGAGTGCTGTTTGGGTTTCTCCATTGAGGTTTTGCCATAATATCACCACACTTTCACTATCTATGGAATTTTATAAATATTTTTAATTGTTTTTGAAGTTGTTACAAATTTCTTAATTAATAAATATAGTAATAAATAAAATAACACCATTTTGAACAGCATACAACATTCATAAAGTGAGAGAATAAGTTGGATCATATAACTTCAATTTGTATGGGACCTGAGAAGTCAGCTTATCTAAACTACACCTGAACAGGAACTCCTTTTACATATCTATTAAGTATTTAATATTTATCAGCATGCAATAATTGATCGTCAGAATAGGAGTCTGAAGAACTGGGTTACAGTTGTAGATCCAATACCTCTAGAAATTGTGTCATTAAATAAAACACTATAAAATGAGGAGAATAATAAAAATACTATTCATGCTACATAAAGGTATTGTGAGCAGTAAAGGTAACTATGCAAAAGAACTTTGAACATTTTAAAGCACCATACAAAAATGTAAGTTATTAGCATGTCTAATAGCATTCCAAGTTTAGGGAGATCGGGACATATATTAGTATAGATAAAATGGGAAAGAAGAGGAAAGCTGAGATGGGAGACAAAATGAACAAAAAACCAAAGATTCCTCAATAAACTGCTCATGGTGGACAAAAAAGTTTAAAAAAAAAATAAAAGCTAGGTTTCTAGTCTGGCTGGCTGATAGATTATGGTGCTGCTAATGGGAAGGGAAGGAATGAAGACCTCCTCAGATATATTTCTGGAGGTCTGTGAACTCAGATGGGAAAAAAAAATTATGACTGAAAATTTATCATTTTCTACAATTACCAAAGCTGACAACAAATATTATTCCCAGAAGTCTTCACCAGACTGCCGAGGATGTTGATGACATATAAAAAGGGTCAAGAACCCCTACCTTAATTTTGGCACCAATCCCCTCTACTCCCTTTGGTTGTACTTGCGGGAAAGAGATTTGCAGTCTCTTCTAAAAGGTAAAGTTGGAGATCCTATCACCTCAGCTATAAATAGCAAACCAACTATTCAGTGAGAGAAAATGAGAGAATTTCCAGTAGGAGAAATAAAAAAAAATCCCTAACAATATGGAAGTCACCACCCACCTTTCTTATGAGTTCAAGTAGAGAAAATATTTCTGCCCACATGGACAAGGCCTTTGTTAACTAAAAAAAAAAAGAAAGAAAAAGAAAAGAAAAAGCTCAGTCTTTGGAAAGTGCCCAGAGTCTAAGAACTTCCTCAGAATGCTTTCTAAAGGCTAAGATATATTGCTAAAAGATGACCTCATTTGAGGCTGACTGATGTTCAATTCTCTCTCACACTTTAACACTGAAAAGACACTATTCTGACTGCAGAAGGATTAACTTTTTCCCCTGAGTTGACATACATTGTGTCCCTTGCTCATTATTCACATTCATTACTCAGCATAGCTAGGACAGTAATTTCTCCAATATTGTGCTGGTTCCAAGCTCTGAGTCTTCATCTTTCTTGTTATACCTGAACAAAAAAATTTTCTTTAGATACTCTCTAAAGATATGCAAAGTAAGTATGACCTAGAAGTCAGCTGCTGTCATAGAAGTTGTTGACTCCAGTTTGCCAAATCTGCCAGTTCATACCCTAATAGTGACCCCCTTGGCTCAGAATCATTCTTATAGCAACATGAACACTCCGAACAACATAACAGGCAAAGCTCAGGCCAAAGGGCAATCAGTCAATCTTACACTGCATTTAGTAAAGACCACACTGAATTCCTTAGGCACACTGCTGGTGTTCTGAAAACACCCTTAAATGATAATTCCCAATGAAGAACTCACCTCTTTTCCTGGACTACAGCTACTGTCCAGGGAAGCAACCCCTTTGGAAAAAGGGCCCTGCCATCTTCCTCAATACTATCTGTCAATCTACCAATCACTGACACTGACGGGTAGCCAAGCCAGGCAGTCAATAAGAATTCATTAAACATCTACCATACTCTAAACACTGGGGGTACAAAGAGAGGCTCTCAGTAATCTCAGTCTAATGGGTGAAAAAGTATGCAAATAACTATCCAAACTATCTATCTATATGCACAGAACAAATTAGAAATGACCAACAGAGGAAGAAAATCACTAGGATTAAGAAGGCTCAGGAAAGACTTCTTGTAGAAAGTAGTATTTTAGTGGGGAACTTGAAAGCAAACTCTTAAAGCCTATTGCTCTTTTAAATAGTTCAGTGTTGGAAATAGATACATTTTTAATTAATGAAAATTATATTAAATAAACTATATTATCATCTTCCTTGCCAACATAGCCTAAAGATCAATGGGAATTTACATTTGCCCTGCAGCTGACCCCTTTTGCCCACTGTTCTTTCTGTATCCCCAGTGTTTAACATAATGCTTGACACATACTAAATGAATAAAAAATGTTGGTTTGGGTTTTTTATTTATTCTATTCTCAGAATTCCCAGAATACTTATCAGATTCTGCTAGGTTTCTTGAAGAGCTGACTTACCACAGGTTTCAAGAAGACTCATTTGGCTGATCACTACTCTTGTTGCTGACATTCTTCATTAAGGAAATCAGTTCATGTCTAGGGGGGGAAAGGGAGGAATAAAAAGTAAAAGACATGCTCTTCTAGATGTTTGCTAACCTACTCATCTCCCACTTCTGCATTTCTATCCTATCTCCAAGAAATGAGGCACACATTCTCACGCTTGCGCTCGCTGGCTCTCGCACGCTCTCTCGTTCTCCCTCTCCCTCTCCCTCTCTGATGAAGAGGTGAAAATCTTTGTCATCTAGGATGGTTATGTAGGCATACAAAGGAAGCTGAATTCATTTTCACTTGTGACCAGAAACTGAACTTTAGGTATTCAGAAAGGGCAGTGAATGTAAGAGAGGAGGGGACATAATCAGAAAGCAAGATATGGCAATGTTCGCGGTATTCAGGGATAAAATGAATAGACCAATGGGGTTGGAAAGCCAAATTCATATATGGAGAATTAAGGGGAAGTTCCACTTATAAGAACCGTGTCCTGTTATTATCATCATTTCTTTGTTATCTCACATAGCATTAATCACCTGTTAGAAAACAAATCCATACAATTTTCTTTTAAAGAAAAAAAATCACAACCAAACAAACCTTTCAGTGAGGTCAACAAGTGTGTATAATATCTGAAACACATTTTTTATGTCCTCAAATTTTCTTATGCACAGAATCTTTCTTTTGTTCCTATGCTAATTCTTATGATAAACCCTCTTGTTGACTCATGGGATAACATGAGCAAAAGGTAATATAGAAGTACTGTGTTCATCATACAATCTGTCCTGAGAAAGACCCTGTATTTAGCTGATTTTGTGCCCTGGTACCTCCCATCATGCAGAGCAAGCAAGAATAGCAGCCCCACAGTCTGTTGGAGACCTATGCATGAGAAATCCATTGTCCTTTTTTTTTTTTTTTTTCTTGCTTGTATCACATTCTCTATCTTGCTTTCACTCAGATATTGGAAACTTTCTTCACCTCATACTGCAAATGTCCTATGGCAGGACTTGCAGGTAAGAGTCTAGATGCTATTGTTTCTGCCTTTTTCCTCCTTTTGGCATATTCCAGCTACATATCATCCTTTTTGGGCTCCTCGCAGGGATGGTTCCTCAGTGGATCTTTTCTCAGTGTCCAAATGCACAACTGTGACAGTACTGCTTGGATTAAAAGCAATAATACTTTATTCTTGCAGTTCTACCCAGGGGACCAAAGTGATTTAAAAAATATGCCAAAATCCATCCCAAATCTCCAAATAGTCCTGTATGCTTTCAGAGTTCTGTCATGGATATAGTATGTACAACTAACTCATTTTCCTCTTCTGAGTCTGTTCGAGATTGGAGGAGACTAAATGCTTCTTATAAATGAAATTAGAGGAAGTTGAGTACAGAAGAGACAGTTGAGGTTCCTGGCTCTATAGGATTTCTCTGGGCAGGTTGGGTTGAAGTTTCTTCCTTTACCCCCTGAAAAAAACAATGAATATCCATTTCAGTTTATTTCTTCCTTACCTTCCTTCTTCATGTAATAAACTATTTCTTTCTATCTAGGAACATCAGGGCCATGGAAGCAAAAGTAGAAAATCTTGCTGCAGGGATACCAACACAGGTGAAAAAATCGAAAGTGAAACTTAATGAAGCTAAATGTAAATTCTTAATCTTGGGTTTAAAAAGCAAATCAACTTTACAAATACAAGACAGAGAAAGCAAAGCTATTCTTTGTTAGAGAAACTTTTCCAATTTACAAAACTCTTCAGATTTTAGTGAAGTAGAAGCTCAAAATAAGTCATCCCTCCTCCTGATAATCTGAGATTACCTCCCATATACTCTCTATATTATATATGCTTTTAGTTATTTTCATGTTGTCTCCCCCATTAGAATGTGATCTCCCTGGGGCAGGTACTGTTTTTACCTTTCTCAGCATCCCCAGAACTTAGCACAGCTCCTAGAACATAGGCTTCACAAAGGCAGGGTTTTCAGGACTAGAGAGTTGGTGCTCCATGTTCTGTGTTCAATCAGATCACCTACAGAGTATTGTATTAAATTCTGTATGCCATATTCTAGGCAAGATAAAAATGGAGTGTTCAGAGGATAGTAAAGAATCTCAAGATCCTGCCATAATTTCAACCTAAAGAAATAAATATGTTATCTTAGGGAAGACTAAGGGAGGCATTATAGCTCTCACAAAGTCTCTGAAGATCTATTAGGTAGAAATTAGGCTTGCTCTGCTTGGCCACAGGACAAAATTTACGAACAATGGAGAAAAGTTAAAGAGAGACAAATTTAAATTTGATGTAAGGCAAAGCTTCCCAGTAATTACCCCTTTGTCAGTCTGTTGAAGCCAATGGAGTCCTTCTCAGAACATTTTTCAAAGGCTGAGAGAAGTGATTATATTTCCATTATATCAATAACCAATTAATAAATTAGGATTGAGGTTTTTCTTTTCTGTTGCCTCATTCAGATACCAGTTCCTGTAGGTCATTCAAAAAGTCTCTGAAGGACAAGTTTGATAGATGAGATTGGTGAATCTTCTGGGTACAACATGCTCTGAGATCTTGGGTGGATATCCCCACCTCAGCTAGAAGACTATACTTCTGTTTCCAGATAGATTTTACTTCTGTTTAGAGTGACCTACAAAATCGAATCTAGGTGCATTCCAGTCCTAAACCCCATGCCCTTGCACCCCTGCATTGCAGTTTTGGGGGACTCAGCTCATGATGGAGAAAAACAACCAGAATGGTGTGAGTAGAGATGGAATTCTAGTCCAGGTTGCTGGAGGCAGTTGAGTCTCATGATCAAGTCACATTCTCAGCAGGAGAAACTGGAGACTTTTAGCCTACCTCCTCATTAATATGTGACCCCCTTATTAATTGTTCACCAATCAGGCCCACCTCCTTTTCCAAAAGTATTAAGCATTCCGAGATCTCCATGGTTTTATTTTTGGTTACCAAGAGAAACCACTGACCATCAATTTATTATCAGCTGGCCTAATTAATAAATTGGTTATTAACTACCCAGAAACTCTGTCTCATGGGCTTTTAATCATCTCAATGAATAAAATAAAAAAGGAGAATTACAAAAGAAAACAATTATAATGAAATGCAGTTACCAAAATATTGCAAAAATAAGTTCATAGACCCCAAATTAAGAATTCCTGAATTAGATATATCCCAAAATGGGGCAGCTATGTGGCACAGTGGATAGGGTGCTGGGTCTAGAGTCAGGAGGACATGGGTTCAACTCCAGCCTCAGACACTTAGCAGATGAGTGATCCTGGACAAGTCTCTTAACCCTGTTTGTATCAGTTTCCTCATCTGTAAAATTAGATAGAAACAAAAATGGAAAAACACTCTAGTATCTTTGCCAAGAAAACCCCAAATGGAGTCCACAACTAAAAAAACAACTAAACAACCAAGTGGTATGCGCTTACTCAGAAGGTAGTCCTGAGTGAAGGGAGGCAGATCTGCCTTCACTAGAAATCATCAAACAATGACTGGATGACAAGTATGTTGTAGAGAAGATTTTTGTTGGGTATGGGTTGAACTAGGTAACCTCTTAAGTCCTTTCCAAATGGGAGACTCTGATTATGTGAAAAATCAGTTACTTTATTTTTTGTATAACGGAGTGGGAATAGGAGAAAATATTAGTTTATTATCATCTAATCAATAAACCACTATTATTATGAGCCATTTGTTGAGGTATGAGAATAACTTGTTATATAAAAGCTCTGCAATGGGATATTTTTCCATATTTTTGGAAAATAGGATTTTAAAAGAAAATTCTTTGTGTAAAATAAGGAAAATATTAGGTGAATAACACATTAGGGACATTAATAGCTGCATTTACATTCCAACCAAGAACATAATAATTATTTTTAATGTATAGCTTGGTTTACATATTAGTTTCTAATACACCTCCCATAATCATGAACTGTTGAATTCATTACCACGAAATTTCCTCTAACTGAAAACCTTGAAAAATTCCGACAGAAGTAGAAGGGTGATCAGCTGAAAGAGCATCCAATTTAATATCCCTCCACAAAAATATCTAGAACAAGCCACAATAATTTGTAAAAATGAAAACAAAAGGGATACCAATAAAAAACCCAAAAGATGACAGCCATTCAGATAAGGAAAACACAAGGAAATAAGCAAGAAGCAAAACAAAATGCCTGACACAATAAACAAAACCTATTGATTAAAATATTCCAAATATTTTAATACTCACTATAAGGAGAAACAAAATAATTTTGTGGTCATCCCCTAAATTGAACCTGGGAATATCCTAAGACATGTGGAGTTGTACTGGAAATAATATATAAGAAGAAGAAATAGCTAGAATAATCAATAGAAATTAGATTTTTCATCCTCCATAATATTTTCAAGCAGGTATACAAGAAATGCTCATTGAAAAATATTTCACTTGCAAATACTTAAGTATATTCTAGAGTAGTAGAGTGTTGCAAACTAACAACACACCTAAGTTAAAAGCATGGTAGTAGACTTAAAAATGCCAAATCAATGAATGAGAATTCACTGTAAATGCTGTGCATAGTTATCATGTTATGTTGTATCAAGTACAGGCAGACAGATCTAGGAGAGGAATTCAAATAATATTACACCCCTAGAGTAAAACAAAGATGGGGTTGTACTGATATGAAACAGCAAGAAGGGATAGTGTACAGATTTAGGAAATGAATTTATAGAAGCAAAATGACAGAAGATCGGCTTTTACTTGAATATTAGATTAAAGCTAAGAAGGGACCTTAAAAGCTATCTTGCCCTACTTCATCATTATACAAGTTAGGAAGCTTGAGGTCCAGAGGTTAAGTAATTTGTTTAATAGGTAGCAAATGAGGAAAAAAGGATTTGAAACTAAGCCTTCTGACTCCCAAGCTAATACCATACTTCAAATGTAATTTGCAACTGTGGGAATAGTTGCTCAGATGCAGAATTAATGACAGTTTGGGTATGTTTATCCCATCAGAACATTCAGAGAAGATCTAACTTTGAATTCTGCCTCAGATATTTACTTGTCACGTTACCATTGGCAAATTATCTAACCTCTCTTGGTCTCAGTTTCTTCAGTTATAAAATGGGGATAATAGTACCTTTCTCACAGTTGTGAGAATCAAATGAGATAACAAGTAAAGCTATTATTATTATTACTAAATAAGATGAAAGGAATAAGAAAATATACAGTCCCACTATAAGAATATTAACAAATTAAGAATTGTGGTACTGCTGTTGATATATGTAAGAGAGAATATGTGTTTGGCAAGCTAAAAATAAACTGTCTATATAGGAAGTATAAAATTCCAAACAATTTATAAATTTTCACTTTAAAGCTGATTTCAAAGCATAAAGTATTAAGAGAAATAAATAATGAAATTATTATACCAGGCTTAAAAATTAACTTGGACTGTATGAGAATATCAGTATCAAGTATCTATGATTCAAATGGAATAGTGCTAAAGAAAAATGTTAACTGGGTAAAATAATTAAATAGACAATCAATAAGAATGGGGGCAGCTAGGTGGAGCAGTGGATAAAGCACCGGATAAAGCACTGGCCCTGGATTCAGGAGGACCAGAGTTCAAATCCAGCCTCAGACACTTGACACTTACTAGCTGTGCGACCCTGGGCAAGTCACTTAACCCTCACTGCCCCACCAAAAAAAAAAACAAAACAAAAAAAAACCGAAACGAAAATCAATAAGAATGAGAGATTTAAACTTCCCAATATAGCAGAATATTATAAATCAAAATAAACCTAAGAAAGAATTCATAAATTTGGATTGGATAAATGTAAAGAGAAATGAAAATGGGATATACATTTTTAAAAAATATATAAGGAATTTCTATAGGCTTCAATTTTATTTTTCTTATTGTACAGGTGAAGACACTGAGGCTCACTGAAGTTAAGTGACTTGACTTGTTCAAGGCCATAAATAGTTTGTGGGCATCAGAGCCAGGATAGGAATCTAGGTCTTGGGACTCCATGATCAATGATCTTTCTTCTGTACTTTTACTTCCTTGAATTGTCTCTCAATTTCATCATTTAGTCTGGAAGTCTTAGTTTAAAGTTTGCTTCCAACACTAGTTGCATTATCATATTTAAGGTATTTAACCTTTAGAAGATGCCATTTACTTATCTACACAAGACTTTAGAAGATGCCATTTATTTATCTGTACAATAAGAATAACTACACTTTAGCTTATTACCCAACAGAGTTGTTGACATCAAAGAGTTTTATAAAATCAAAAGTATTAAAGGGGAAAAAAAGATAGGGAATGTTTACAAAAATTGATCAAATCCTAGAACACAAATAAGTTACTTATAAATGTACAAAATCACACATTCGAAAATTTCCTCTATGGATTAAAACAGCATTCTAAGGAAAATGACAGAAAGATATGCCTTTACAACATTTTTTAAATGACTTGATTGAATCTCAGTCAAAAGAACCAATCCTTTTCCCTTGATGGATCATTCATAGTATCACTGATGTGGTTATTTCCCTTATTAGTATACTTCATAACGTAGTCTTGCTTTCCCATGTATTATTTCTTGTCCATATTCTCACAAAAATCCTACACAGAGCATCAACCCGTTGTGCTATTAAGGGCCTTTCTAAGATTAAAAAACAAACAAACACAAAAACCCCAACATTTTCCTGTGCCACAGTGTACTCAGACTATCAACTTATTATACCATGCCTTCTTTTAAAAATAATAAATTGTATTAAATAGAACAATAAGAAATATGCCATGTCAAAATATATAGGAATGCAACCAAAACAATACTGAAAACCAAAATTATATTCCTGAATTCCTCTAGTAACAAGGGAGAAAAATAGAAAATAAAATTCCTGGTTAAATAGATTAGAGCAGTAGTGTCAAATTCAAATATATAACTGAATATTGATTTAGAAAGCCTCAAATTAACATTTATGTTGTATTATATTTTTATTTATTTTGTTAAACATTTCCCAATCATATATATATATATATATATTTTTTTTTTAGTGAGGCAATTGGGGTTAAGTGACTTGCCCAGGGTCACACAGCTAGTAAGTGTTAAGTGTCTGAGGCCGGATTTGAACTCAGGTACTCCTGACTCCAGGGCTGGTGCTCTATCCACTGCACCACCTAGCTGCCCCCCCCCAATCATATTTTAATCTGATTCAGGCAGCTCTGTGGTAAATGTAATACCTCTGGCTATAGCAAAAGCAAGGCAAAAACAGAAAAGAAAGTCATTAAAATAAGTCAATAAAATATAAGAAAATTAACTTGGTACATAAAGATGCAGTGTTTTTGAAATAACCAAAAGAACTCCTAAAACATTTGCAAATGTAATCACATAGAATACATATAGAAAAACAAATTACCAAAAAAAAAAAAAGAAAAAGGGGAGATAATGTGAAACAAACAAAAAAGGCTATTTTCTGATAAATGTAGCTATATAATGATAGTAAGCATTTATAGAGCTCTTTAAAGATATTATTCCATTTGATCCTCACAACAAGCCTGGAAAGAAGGTGCTACTATTATTCCCATTTTACAGATGTGGAAAGGAAAACAGAGGTTAAGTAAATTTAGTTCTTATGACAATGCCAGAAAATTATAATCTGTGGTAGATCCTACCAGGCTAGAAAAACTTTGAATATAGATTCAATGGTGGATTCATCTATTGTTCAAGGACTAGACTTCCTGTTATTGTTCAGTTGTTTAGCCATGCCCAACTCTTCATGACCCCATTTGGGGTTTTCTTGGCAAAGATACTAGGGTGGTTTGCCATTTCCTTCTCCAGTTCATTTTATAGATGAAAAAACTGAGGCAAACAGGGTTAAGTGACTTGCCCAGGGTCACGCAGCTACTAAGTATCTGGGGGCCAGCTTTTAAATCAGTATGATAAGGCTTCCTGACTCCAGGCCCAGAACTCTGTCCACTGTGCCACCTAGCTGCTCCCAAGGACCCGAGTAGCTAAGTAAAAGTGCCTAGTTGCCAGGTTAACTGCAGGGTGATTCCTTCCCTCCTTCCTTCTCCTTCTCCTTCTCCCTCTCCCTCTCCCTCTCCTTCTCCCTCTCCCAACTCCTTCTCTCTCTCTCTCTCAAACCACAACACTCTCAAAGACCATCTACTAAGGAACAGAGGGATTGCAATTTGAATTGGTTGAGTGAGTATACATACTAATGAAATTACAGATTCTTGGAATATTTAAGTAAACCATTTAGGTCCTACTTGCTCAGGATTGCTATGGTTTCTATTTAAAATATGGTAATGGTCATTTATGGTAATTTATCTTATCTCTTCAACTTATTCCCCTCTCACCTTCAAATCAGATATTCAGTGGCTCACCGTTCTAACTGCCAAAGCAATGAAAAACATTAGTAAAACATATTTTGGGGCAGAAATTAATAGGAAAGTAACAGAAAATATCAGTATCATTCCCAGATATGTACAGTTTCCCTTCACCCACAGAATAGTTTGGAAAATGAATTCTTCAGAGGCTCACAAGGAAATAAATGGTCTGGTTCAGTGATTCCTTAAGTCAGCACACTCCTGGATAGGTCATGAGCAGAAGACTTCAGTGACCATGCTCCATATGCACAAGCTGCAGCCTGTCTATTTCAGTGTGTCTCCTAGTCATTCTGGCTGACATTGTCCTAGATCTTCCTGGTATGTATAAACAGGAACTAAAAGCAAAAGAAACAGAAACTCCTTTCTCCAACCATTTCATTGAAAAAAAAAATGGTACAAGTTATCTTGGTGCCACCTCCAACTCCCACACACAATGTATCTCCCTTGATTCATTACAATGAGCCTTGCATACATAGCCTTCCTGATTTGAGTCTGTGTACAAGGTTATTAAGAGTAGCAAGATGTATTATAACTGAATTGGCAATGTTACACAAATTATTTTAGAAATATAATACCAGGCAGTCATCAAAACTATCTGGTACTGGCTAAAAAATAGAGTGGTAGATCAATGGAATAGGCTAGGCTCAGGAAATGCAGTAGTAAATGACACTAGTAATGTAGTGTTTGATAAACCCAAAGACTCCAGCTTCTGGAATAGGAACTCAGTATTTGACAAAAATTGCTGGGAAAACTGGAAGATAGTATGGCAGAAATTAGGCATAGACCAACATCTTACACCTTATACTAAAATAAGGTCAAAATGGATACATGATTTAGACATAAGAGGTGATACCATAGGTAAATTAGGAGAGAAAGGAATAGTGTACCTATCAGATCTTTGGAAAGGAAAACAGTTTTTGACCAAACAAGAGATAGAGTATATTATAAAATGCAAAATGGATGATTTTGATTATATTAAATTAAAAAATTTTTGTACAAACAGAAGCAATGCATCCAAAATTGGAAGGGAGGCAGAAAGCTGGGAAACAATTTTTGAGGCCAGTGCTTCTGATAAAGGCCTCATCTCTAAAATATATAGGGAATTAAATCAAATTTATAAGAATCCAAGTCATTCCCCAATTGAGAAATGGTCAAAGGATATGAACAGGCAGTTTTCTGATGAAGAAACCAAAGCTATCTATTCCCATATGAAAAAATGCTCTAAATCTCTAATGATTAGAGAGATGCAAATTAAAACAACTCTGAGGTACCACCTGACACCTATCAGATTGGCTAAAATGACAAAAAAGGAACATAATAAATGTTGGAGAGGCTGTGGGAAAATTGGAACACTAATGCATTGTTGGTGGAGCTGTGAGCTGATCCAACCATTCTGGAGAGCAATTTGGAATTATGCCCAAAGGGCGATAAAGCTGTGCATACCCTTTGACCCAGCAATCCCACTTTTAGGTCTTTTGCCCAAAGAAATCATGGAAGGGGGAAAGGGACCCACATGTACAAAAATATTTATAGCTGCTCTTTACGTGGTAGCAAGGAATTGGAAGTTGAGGGGGTGCCCATCAATTGGGGAATGGCTGGACAAGTTGTGGTATATGAATACAATGGAATACTATTGTGCTGTAAGAAATGATGAGCAGGAAGAGTTCAGAGAAACCTGGAGGGTCTTACGTGAGCTGATGATGAGTGAGATGAGCAGAACCAGAAGAACATTGTACACAGTATCATCAACATTGAGTGTTGACCTACTGTGATGGACTATATTCTTCTCACCAATGCAATGGTACAGAAGAGTTCCAGGGAACTCATGATAGAAGAGGATCTCCAAATCCAAGAAAAAAAAAGAAAGAAAGAAAGAACTGTGGAGTATAGATGCTGATTGAACCATATTATTTCTTTTGTTTTGGGTGCTGTTGTTTTTTTTTTTCTTTCTATTTTGAGGTTTTGCATCACTGCTCTGATTCTTTCTCTTGTAACAGGATTAATGCAGAAATAGGATTAATGTTCTTATGTGTATATATATGTGTGTGTGTATATATATATCTATATCTATATGTATATGTATAGAGATATATAGATATAACCTATATCAGATTACCTGCTGTCTAGGGGAGGGGGGAGGGAGGGGTGGGAGGGAGAAAAATCTGAAATTGTAAAGCATGTATAAACAAAAGTTGAGAACTATCTTTACATGTAATGGAAAAAATAAAATACCTCATACATAAAAAAAAAAGAAATATAATACCAAACAAAATACCAGTTGGCTACTTCACAGAATATGTCAGTGATAAAATTTAAATGAAAGGGTAAGAAAACAAGGATGAGGGAGAAAGAGGAGGAAGAATGACTTGAAATGCTAGATATAAAATCATGTTTAGAGGTATAATTATTAAAGCTATCCATATTAAATCAAAATAGCAAAATGGAACAGAATATAATCCAGAATCAGAAAAAAAGGCAAAGTGAGACTAACCCTGGAAAATCTAAGATACAAAACACTGAGGAAATGTATTGGTAAATAAAAACCGTTAAGAAAATTGTAAAGCCATATGGCAAAAACTAGGATTAGATCTACATTTTACATCATTTGTATTTAAAATAAATTTCATATGGATCTATCATCCAAAAAGTTGCTTCTTTTTAAGTCTTAAGAAAATTAAAGGAAAATGAAGTAAGTTTTTCAATTCCAGAGATGAGAGTCTCATCCAGTAAAGAAAAAAAAATTATAGGAGGGAAAAAAGTCATATTTAATGATAGAAAATATTTTTTTCTACAAAAAAAGCAATGAATCAAGGAAAAATGGGGAATAGATTGTGGATTTTTTTTTTAATGATTCTGGTAATAATCTGATAATGCAACTATATAATAGACAAAAATTTCTAGAATATACAGATGCCAATAGATAAGTGCTCAGAGAGTATGAACAAGCAATTTTCTAAAGATAAAACAAATTATCAATAAGTAGCTGAAACATTTTCAAACATTCTAATGAGAAGTATAAATCAAAGCAATTCTGAAATATTACAATATACCCTGTAAATTGGCAAGGGTAGCTAAAAATGATAAAAATTAAGTGAACTCTAGGACATCATTACTTAGCTGGTAGAAGTATGAATTGGTGTAATCTTTTTGAAAAGCAATAGAGCATTAAACAACAAGCTACAGACTATACCTAGTCTTTGGCACAGTAACCATTGTACTAGGAATATACAGCAATTTTTTTTTAGTGTAAAAAATTTCATGTATACAAAAAAAATCACTTTTATTCATAACAGCAAAAAAGTAGAAACATCCAATGTGTTCAATGATTGGAGACTGGTTAAACAAATTATGGAATATGAATAGATTTCCATATCACAACAAATGACAAATAGGAAAGAATATGAAAAATTAAATAAAATAGGTATGAATGATGCAAAATAAAAAGAATATAGTAATAACAATGCTTATGTTTACAACTATTTCAAATAATAAAAACAAGGATGACAGCAAGAAACACCTCTAAAAATAAACAGGAGAGTTCAGATAGCATTTTAAAATTATCTTGGAAAAAATTAATGTATACATTTTTTGTTTTGTTTCGGCAGGGCACTGAGGGTTAAGTGACTTGCCCAGGGTCACACAGCTAGTTAAGTGTCAAGTGTCTGAGGCTGGATTTGAACTCAGGTACTCCTGAATCCAAGGCCAGTGCTTTATCCACTGCACCACCTAGCTGCCCCCTTAATGTATACATTTTTAAACAAAAAGTAAATAATAGTTTATGTCGAAATGCCAACTATGCAGGCTATCTTAAATTTTTGATGAATACTGAATTTAGAATAAATTTTAAAATAAAGCCTAGAAAACACACTGTAATTCTGTAATTAGAATGCAATGAAGGAAAGAAATGATTGTGGGATACCATACCAAGATGAGGGGCAGTAGTAGAGTGGAAAGGAGGAATAAGCACTTGGGTGTGATACGCCTCTGAGAACAAGAAGGAAGGGCTGGTGCCTCCAGCTGGGATTCAGTCAATTAAGAAATTCAACAAACGTTTATCAGGGACCTACCCTGTACCAGGTACATATAAGTCTGGGAGGTTAGAAAGTAAGGAGAGATGAAAACCCTGGTTCGTTGAAAACTCTGTCTCAGAGCTGACCCTGGAGTGGAGTGTGCTTCAAGGTCCGTACTGCTCCAGGGTCAAGTGGTTGTGGAATGAATAACCAAAGGAATAGAGAAATCAATAAATAAATGGCGGCTCCGGGCAAACCCTCGTTAAATTCAGCAGGGAGCAACTGCATGCCATAGGGATGAACACACGACGCCACTGGGATCCCTGGGAAGGAGTCCTACTCCCATCTCTCACCTGAAATCTCGCTGGGAGAGAAAGGGATCCCAGCCCCATTTCGAAGGCTCTTGGGGTTGAGAGGCCGCTCTGCAAAGGCTGCCCTCATCAATGCAAAAGGAATGTATCATAGCTCCTAGCTCGCTCTCCCAGTTAATTCCAGGTCACGGAGATCTGGGGAAAACCATTACATCAGATCTCCCAACTCATCTTCTTCTCAAAAAACAAACAAACCACCATTTCCCAACATAGTCGAGGAACTTCCATTGAAGCTTGTTTCAGACTGAAGTGAAATGAAGCAAGAGCAGCTGGTTTTCTAAGCTTCTTTCACAAGATGAGCTCTCTCCCTTTGACCCTCCCCTTCCTCTTGCGTCATCCATATGTGATAGGCCACTTCTGCCTTAGACCTGCCCCTTCCTCTTACATTGCTGCAATAGGATAAGGCTGCCTCTGGCCTGGGCATGCTTCCTTTCCTCCTGCCTACGGCAGCTTTTCTCCCTTTCTTGGAATCATCCACTGGGGAACCTCCCATGCTGGAATCTTCCACCCCAGAAAGTTCTGTTCTCCCCTGACATGTTCCTCATTCCCATTCCCTGTGACGTTAAAGATCCTGCCCTCCCCTATTTCCTGAGAGCTTGACCTGTTTCATTAAGGTCCTACGTGGTGAGTTGCTTTGGGTATCTCGAAGTGTGTGTAGTCAGTGTGTCATTTGCTTCCTTTTTCTTAGCTGTGTCACATACTTAGAGGTAGGCCCATTGAGGGTGGAGGGGGCTGGGGGGGGGGTGTCAGCACGCTGCTTCTAGTTTTCAAAGGTTCCTGTACTATATAGTCCAGTAACAGTAGAGCTTCATAAATAGTAATACTAGACTTGGAATCCTGAGGGCTTGGGTTCAAATACTGTCTCTGATGCTAATGTGTGACACTTAACCTCCTGGCCTCAGTTTCCTCATATGTAAAATAGGGATGATAATAATAGCACCTACATCCCAGGGTCCTGGGGGCAGTTAGGTGCCACAATTTATGGAGTACAACGCCTGGAGTCAGGAAGACTCATCTTCCTGCGATGGCATCTGGCCTCATACAATTACTAGCTATGTGACCCTGGGCAAATCACTTAACTCTGACTCCGTTTTCTCATCTGTAAAATGAGCTGGAGAAGGAAATGGCAAACCAATCTAGTACCTTTGCCAAGAAACCCCCAAATTTGGACACAAAGAATCTGACACAACTGAACAACAAAAATCCAAGGTCATTTTTTGAAATCAAATGAGAAATATATGTAAAGTGCTTTGCAAACCCTGAAGAGTTATATAAATGCTAGCCATTATAAACGATATCACTTCTATTTCTTCTTCCATTGATTTTTACCGAACTGTGCTCCAATATGCTTTTCACCTTTGGTTTCTATATTTCTTTATATGACTATATCTTAATATCTGATCCTCTCCTCTCCATACTCTCCCTCTCCGCCTCCCCCCAACACACATACATACTTGTTTCTTTTTGATTTCTTATACTTTTTCAGAGTATTTCAGGCAGGAGTCACATTCCTTTTTTTTTTTTTTTTTGGTGGGGCAGTGAGGGTTAAGTGACTTGCCCAGGGTCACACAGATAGTAAGTGTCAAGTGTCTGAGGTTGGATTTGAACTCGGGTCCTCCTGACTCCAGGGCCAGTGCTTTATCCACTGTGCTACCTAGCTGCCCCCAGGAGTCACATTCTTGAAAATACATATTGGCAAAAAAAATTTCCCCCCTGCAATAGGATTTCCTGTTCATCTTGAATGTAACTAATGCCATGCATTTGTGTGCAGACATTTGTGGTTTTCATTACAGACCCCTTCCTTGGATGTTTGTTCCTATGAATTTCTGACTGTTTTAACTGTTATTCTTCATAAATTGTAATTTCTGTTTCCATCTAGACTGTTAGATCTACGTAGGTAGTTTTCTTCCTCCACCCCTTTCTTTTCACATACAAGTTCTTTTGATTTGATTTGCAGGATACCAGGCAATACATTTTTTAACCAACCCTTGTTACTTACTCCCACGGGTTGGGCACAAAGTAGGTATTTGATAAATATTTGTTGATTTGACTTGTTAGATGCACTTCAAGCTTGGCCAGGATTTAGTATGCAAGAGAAGGTAAGAAAGTTGACAGGTACCCTTGATGAGTTCCTGTCACCTGACCCTGATAAATTAAATTCTTTGGTACTGAAAGAATCAGCCCAGGTGATTGTTGAGGCACCCATCAATCAATAAACATATCAGCATTTATTGATTAATCAATAAACTATCAGTGATTTTTGAAAAATCATAAAAAAGGAAAAAAGGTAAAGTTCCTGGAGAAATTGAGATGTTGCCCCAATTTTAATTAAAAGGGAGAATGTTAGCTGAAGGTCAATGACTTTGATTCCTAGCAGAATTCTAGAGCTTGTGTTAAAATGAATGTCTAGGAGAAGAAGCAATGATTACAAAAAAACCAGTGTGACTTCATTAAGAAGGGGTCATACTAGACTACCTTTATTTACTTTTTTTTTGGACAAGTTTAATTAAGTGTGGATCAGGGGATTGTTGTGGATATAGCTTATCTATATTTTACCTTACTGTCCTCCAAGCATTGAACTACATAATGTGTTATTATTATTGTTATTATGGCTACAATTACTATTATTACCATTATCTCTGAAAGTTCCTTTTACTCAGGCACAGTGGCTTTATTTGATGCCACTTTTTGTCAATTCAAGTCTATTTGGCTTGTCAGTCCATATTTGAAATATGAATTTCAATCAGTTTGGGATTAGATTGGTCTCAAGCTTGTGTTAAAACTAGACATCTTCTTTGAAGCTTGTGTATTGAATGGGTACACCAGTGCTTATGATTCTGCTCAATGGATGTTAAAAATGGTTGGTGGGGAAGGAGTGGGATTCTCCCCAGGGGTCACAGCGGGCGGGAGTCAGATCAGCATCTAACTTGGGGGGTGGGGGACAAAGAACTAAACTTAGGTGTCATATTGAGGGAGGTTTCTGTATTTGACAATGGGTTTGCCAAGGACCAATAGGGCTTTGTAGAACAGTAACTTATGTTTTCGTTTTTCTATTCCTTTGTTCACTCACCAGTGTTTGGTGTGGGGGGGGACTACAGGCACATGCATAAGCAATAGCTGTGTACTGTGTAATTGTCTAATAACTGCGGGGTAGGTAGAGAACAACATGGTAATCCGGTGTGTGAGAGACTAAATGCCCTGGGGATGTTTCTGAGGGAGTGCTGTCAGCCTGTTTTCTGGGACCACTTTCACAATAATGAAAATTCACAATTTCACAATAAGTGAAAATAGGCATTAACCTCCCTTTCCAGGGTACCAGCTGTGCTGTGATTCCTTGTTGAGGGAATCTCAACCCTAGACGTGGGTCTCCTTGTTTGTCCTTTATTCTCAAAGAGGACCGTGACATCAGGGAGGTGATGTGATGACTTACACTGAATTGGATTTAAATGAGGGAGGGCTGTGCAAAGCCACCAACCTCACTTTCCTCCAGAGTTATCTGGGTCCAGTGGCAAAATATACATCAGGACCATTGGAGTTGGCCCTGGGTGTTAAGGCAATTGGGGTTAAGTGACTTGCCCAGGGACACACAGCTATTAAGTGTCTGAGGTGAGATTTAAACTTAGGCCCTCTTGACTCCAGGGCTAGTGCTCCAACCACTGTGCCACCTAGCTGCCCCCAGGACATCCTCTGTCCTCCAGCCAGCTTGGCTTTCTTGGGCTCCAACCATACTCAAGCCCTTATCATTTGTCTCCCTTCTGCTCCTCCTCTCAAACCATTTCTCCTGCCTTCACTTACTCAGAAGACCAGAAAGCTATGTTTTCTAGGTTTATTTATTCTAAAGTTAGTGTAATCACAAAAACAAACAAAAACTCCCACCAAATAATCAAATATCCAAGAAGGAGTAAACTCTTATTATTTACTGTTTAACAAAATACATATATGAACTACTCAAGATAGTAACAGAAACATTTATTTCCAAGTTTCTTTCTGAAGCTCTTCCATCCATATATTTTTGTTGTTGTTAATTTTGGCGTTGAAGTTTTTCTTCATCATTACTGTTATTTTAAGTTGTCGTCAGTGTATTGTCATTATGTTCTGTTTTCATTCTGCATGATTCCTAAATGTTTTTTTCATGTATTTTGATTATTTGTTATGTTGCAGTAATAATGCATTATGTTCCCATGCCACAATTTGTTTAGCTATTCTCCCCAGTTGGGGGAAGCGTAGGAGGGAGTCAGGGAGTGGCACAGGATAATCTAGGTGTCATTGATTTAGAGTTGGAAGGACTCTTATTCAGCATCCTTACTTTACATATGAGAAAACTGAGTCACAGAAATTAAGTGACTTGTTTCAGGGTCATAATAAGTATCTGAGGCCGAATTTGAACCCAGGTCTTTCTGATGCAGTATTCGGGGCTCCATTTCAAATGCCACATTGCCTCTCTGTGGGCAATTCCCAGTCATTTGCTGTTATTTATTTTTGTTATAAATACAGTTTTCTTCTCTTTTTAATAGTACCATTGCCGTATAGTATACTCACTGAATCAAGAGATTAAAAATGGCTTTTGTAGCTGTTATTGTTCAAAGCTCCGTTTGCTTTCCAAAAAGATTACACCCATTCCCATTTCTCCATACATCACATTTCCACCACCTTTCTGAATTTTATCAGTTTTTAATTATCTTTAGTAATTCAATGGGGGATCTCAATTGTTTTCTTATTAGTTAGAATGTCGGAACAACTTTTTAGGTGTTTTTTCAAATAGGTTGTGTACCTTCTTTTAAAAATTGACTTGTTTGTATCCTCTGAGCCTTTGTGTACCTATTAAAGAATGGTTCTTCCTCCTAGAATTTGGGCCATTTCCTTATATGCATTTGGGAATGGGAATGTCAGATTTTTAACAGAATCATTTAAAAGAACAATTTCCTCCAAACAGGTGTTTTTTTTTTCCTTTTCCTTTTATTCTGGAGGAACTATCTTCCACAAAATTATTTTATATTCTGTGGTTTATCTATTTTCTTCTGAAGTAACTTCTATTTGTTAAATGGATAAGAATATCCTTTCATTCTAGAATTAAAATACAGATTCCATTTTGTTATGACTTTAAAAACTTTGGGTGGGGCAGCTAGGTGGCGCAGTGGATAGAGCACCAGCCCTGGAGTCAGGAGTACCTGAGTTCAAATCCGGCCTCAGACACTTAACACTTACTAGCTGTGTGACCTTGGGCAAGTCACTTAACCCCAATTGCCTCACTAAAATTAATAAAATAAAAAAAAACTTTGGGTGATGGATCCATATGGAATTTATTATGAGTATATGATGTGAGAATTGGATCTGGTTCCAGTTTTTGCCATATGGCTTTTCTAATTTTCTAAACAGTTTTTATTGAATTACACAATCTTTCCCCAATATTTTGTGATGTTAGATTTATCTAATCCTTGTCCATTGTATGCCTTTTGTTCTAATTCAGGAATATCTTTTCTATTCTATTCATTTAACAGCAGCTTTAAGAATTACCTCTTCCAGAAAGCAGGATGAATGGCGAAAATGATCACCAAATGAATTTTTCTCATAAGGAAGAATGTAAATTTAAATAATCCACTTCTGAACCGCAGAAAGTTCACATTTTACTTGGCAATTTATAAATTGATGGGGGTTTTCCTTTTTATTTAAAAGCCAGCTTTCAAAAACCGGATTGTTTCGCTTTCCTAACACCCAAATTCCATCACATCACCCCCCTCCCCCACATAGCCTGACACTTTCAGCCAAGATGACTTACTCATCATGGGATATTCAGGAGGACCTCAAGCCAGATTTAACTATAGACATCCATTTCCTTCAGGGACATGGGCATGGGTTGGGGTTGTGTATAAATGAGAGGCTGCTGCTATGCTGTCTGAAATAATGAGCTTCCACCACCTGAGGACATTTTGCCAGGGGAACAGCATGAAGTACCTTCTCTCCCCACCCCACCCCCAAACACACTCATCCTGTTGCTCCCTTTCTTTGGAGGGCTGAGGCAGAGTTCAAAAGAGAATCAAAGAAGCCTTTTTGAAGGTTCTGGTGGTGGTGGGTGGTGGGAAGTAGTGGCTATAAAGAGAAGGAGGAGGGTTTCAGAAAGTTTTCTGGGTGGCCGACAGCAGCCTGGGCTGTGTCTGTTGGCTCTTGTTTGTTCTGAGGGAAAGTGGAACCTTGACTGTACCTAAACCGCTTGTTTTTTGACCCTTTTCCCCTCCTTCTCTTCCCTCAACTTCCATGCATCACCTCAGGTGGCTGGTGGGGTATTGGGCCTGCAGGGCAGTGTGGGGGTCCCTGCCCCCTCTGCTCCCGATGCCAGATCACCAGCCAGTTCTCATTTGGGTTCTGCATCTCTCCTCTGAGATTGGATCTCCATAAGCCTAATTAGGCTCCACTTTCAATCCAACATTTTGTTACTGCTCGCACACTAAAAGACACTAACACAAATCCCAGAAATCCCTCACTCCTCAGGCAACAGAAGTACGTCACCAGTGTACTCCAGGGTTGGAGGAGGGAGTTTTTAACCATGGCATTTGACGGCTCAGAGAGAAGTCCTTGTCTCCAACTGCAGGGAGTAAACTGAATTTTCCCACAGTGATTCAATGTGAAAGTGAAAAGAGGCTGTTCAAGAGCAAATCCAAGCCCAAGGGGAAAAGAGGGGATGATTATATTCCTGGGATTTGCTGTTGTGATTATGAATTTTCCCCATTCTAGACAAATGAAAAAAAGAACAAGAAAATACATGTGGGATTCTGCACTGAGTGTGAGCTACTGTAAGAGTATCGCATCAGTCTTTGTTTTGTCCACAGGTTTTAGCAAGTGCAGCAAGTGCTGAGCAAGCATCAAGTACTGAAGCATTTTTTTTCTCGTCAAAATGCACGGAACACTGAATTCAGCAAGCTTTAAGCCCATGAATGTCGAGGTATGACTGTACTTCTATATCTAACATTTCCAGTTATTCTCTTCTCCCCCAAATATTTTAAATAATTTATTATTTCATAATAAGAATTTTATTATCTAATTCTTTGACATAACATACTGATATTTGGATTTGGTATGGCATAAATATGTAAGGTAATTTGTCTGATATTGAAATCTTTGATATAGAATGTCTCTAAAGTAATTTAACTTTTCCTTTGTTTCTGTTAAAATTGTATTATAGTTGATTTTACATAGGCTATTTATATATGATATTGATTGATACACATGTATTTTCTATTTTTTATCTTAACTGTACATAATATCTTCTCAACAAATCAACTCAGCAAACATTTAAAATAATTATTATTTATGTTAACCTTGTTTCTTTTTAAATTTTGAGTTTCACATTTTCTCCCTCTTTTCCACCCTACCCAATGAGAAGGTACACAACATATCAATTATACATGTGAAATGATGTGAAACATTTTTGCATTAGCTATATTGCAAAAAGCAAAATAAACCAAAAAAATGAGAAAATTGTGTTTCAATTTGCACTTAGAGTTCATCATTTCTCTCTTCTGGAGGTGAATAGTTATTTTCATCATGAGTCTTTTGTAATTGTCTTGAATCATTCCAGTGATCAGAGTAGCCAAGTCTTTCACAGTTGATCATCATTACAATATTGTTGTTACTATGCACAATGATCTCCTGCTTCTCGGGATGATTTCAGAAAAACCTGGAAAGACTCATATGAACTGATGTATAGTGAAGTGAGCAGAACCAGGAGAACATTGTGCATAGTGACAGCATTATAGCTCTATGAGCAAATGTGAATGACTTAACTACTCTCGGCAATGCAATGATCCAAGACAATCCCAAAGGACTAATTCTTTACCAGGAAAAAAAGAGCTGCTGTAAATCTTTTTGTACATATATGTCCTTTTCCCTTTTCTTTGATCTCTTTGGGGTATAGATCTAGTAGTTGTGTTGCTGAATCAGAGAGAATATGCACGGTTTTATAACCCTTTGGTCATAATCCCATATTGTTCTCCAGAATGGTTGGAACAGTTTAACACATTAATGTACCTATTTTCTCTCATCCTCTCCAGCATTTATTTCTGGTACCCTAGAGTTCTTTTAATTTACCTTTCTCTAATCAATAGTGATTTAGAGAATTCTTCCATGTGAATATAGACAGCTTTGATTTCTTTTGAAAACTACCTGGTCATATTCTTTGTTTGGTCATATTGTTTGTTGGAGACAATGGCTCTTATTTTTTATAAATTTGACTCGGTTCTCTATATATTTGAGAAATGAGGCCTTTATCAGAGAAACTTGCTATAAAATTTTTTACATTACTTTGTTGTTTATGGTACCTTTTAGCAAAGTGTAGTTTTCCTGATTATCTTTTAATTAATTTTTTTTCTTTTTGCTTTTGCTTTGTCTGAGATCATGATTACTACTCCTGCCTTTTTTACTTCAGCTGAAACATAAGATTCTGCTCCAGTTCTTTATTTTAACTATGTATATGTCTTTCTGTTTCAAGTTCTTTGCAACATCCCATTCACATTCACAGTTATGATTACTGTGTATTTCCTCCAATGTTTTCTTCTGTTTATCCTTCTCTTTTTATCCTGTCCCTCCCAAAAGTCTCTTTTGCTTTTGACCACTGCTAATCCACCCTGCCTTTCCAAAATAATTGATTCACATACCCATGCCTTTTGTCTATGTAAACTCCTTTTAACTGCCTTAATAATGATAATGTTCTTATATTGAAATGTAAATAGCTTACCTTTACTGAGTCCTTTATGATTACTCTTTCATGTTTACCTTTTTAGGCTTTCTTTTTTAAGTTATGGAATAAAATAAGCATTTCCATAACATAGTACAATAAAAAAGTCATTGTACATAAAATTGCAAATCTACTATGCACAACTTGCTATTCCTTTCAAATATACAACAAAAGTAAATTTCTTTTTTTTCTTTTTTTAATGTTTTATATTTGTATTTTGTGTAAGAAGCCCCTCATCCACTTGCTAAAGTTGTTTTAAGATTGTTTTAGTGGAAGGATGTCCCCTAGAAAATTTATGGGACTCTGTCATTAATCTAGCAAGGATGTAGGAGCTTGATGTGGAAGAGGCCAGTCAGACTGCCCTGCCCAAATACTGCCAAGAGTAGGTTCATCATGTTGCATGCCCTGATGGCCAGGCCTCCTCCTCCTTTCCTGTTAGCCCTTGTTCTCTCCTCTTTTTCATTAGCAGCTGTGCCCAGTGCCCTACAATACTGAGCAGTTTTCTTGGGGTCATTTATAGTGAACTGGTTCTTTAAGGGTGGCTTCTTTGCCACTTAAATTATAAGAGGCTATTCCTGGGGGGTCTGGAGGGAATAGTTGTCCAAAGTCTTATCAGAGCCTACATGTTGCCTTTGAAAAATGTCTTCCTATTTAGTGTGACTTTGGAGGTGAAGGAGGAGAAACATTTTGTATACTTTTAAAAAGAAGTGCTTCGTTTTTGTTGCTTGTGATAGTCCGTAAGTGACTCACTGCATTTTAACTCCAGATACTAAATGAGTAGGCCTAGGTAATGCCTGACCAAGAAAATAAGCCTTTTGGTGTAGTGTATTCTAAGCTTCCTTCTCCTTCATAATAAATGCTGAACAATCCTGTGTGATACTGACTGTGGTTACCTAGTACTTGATTTATTCAGGAATTTTACAGTATTTTTTTCCCTTGACATGGGAATTTTGGATTTCAGCTATCATATTTCTAGGTATGTTGGCTTGTTCAATTTGAAATTTCAGGTAGTAAATTGTAGATTTTTTTTTCTATTTTTATTTTGCCCTGTGGTCCTAATAGTTCTTTTTAAATTAAATTTTATTTTGTTTCTTTTCTTCTTTTATTATTTTTCTTTTTATTATTATTTTCTTTTTTCTTTTTGTAATTTTTTTCATTATTTCATTAAATATGGTACTCTGGTCAATATTTAAGAGAATCTAGTGATTTTAAGTTATGCCTCCTTGTCCTATTTTCCAGGTAACTTAATTTTTTTTGTTGTTGTTGTTCTTTTTTGGTTTTTTTAGTGAGGCAGTTGGGGTTAAGTGACTTGCCCAGGGTCACACAGCTAGTAAGTGTCAAGTGTCTGAGGCCGGATTTGAACTCAGGTACTCCTGACTCCAGGGCCGGTGCTCTATCCACTGTACCACCTAGCTGCCCCCCAGGTAACTTAATTTTGATAGTAGATAACTAACAAGTTTTTCAAATTTTTCAGTCTTGCTTTTATTATATTTCTTATGGGAGCATTGAACTTCTGTGTTCTGTTTGCTTCATTCTGTTGTAAGGTTGCTCCATTCTTGGGTAAGGTTTTCTACCTTTTGTAGTTGTTAATTCTCTTCACAAGACTTCTTATTTCATTTTTTCTCATCTCTTATTTCAGCTTGTTCTTTATTTCTTTTGCACTTTCTGTGGCCAATTCATTTTTGTTTGGTGGATTCTATTTGTAATTCTGGGGGGCAGCTAGGTGGTGTAGTGGATAGAGCACCAGCCCTGGATTCAGGAGGACCTCAGTTCAAATCCGGCCTCAGACACTTGACACTTACTAGTTGTATGACCCTGGGCAAGTCACTTGGCCCTCATTGCCCTGCCAAAAAAAAAAATAATAATAATTAAAAACAAACAGTAATTTTATTTGTAATTATGGTAGAACTTAGGTAATATAAATATAATATATATTTATAAACAAAATATAAATAAAAATAAAATATAACCAAATATAACCAGTAAAGTAAGTAGTCTCAACTGCTATAGTAATAACTACTTGTTGTCCTTGGGTCAGAGATATATGCAGTCTTCTCTAAATGGTTACTTCAACCTAGGTTTTATTTAAATTTATTTTATTTAGGGGGCAGCTAGATGGTGCAGTGGTTAAAGCACTGGCCCTGGATTCAGGAGTACCTGAGTTCAAATCCGGCCTCAGACACTTGACACTTACTAGCTGTGTGACCCTGGGCAAGTCACTTAACCCCCATTGCCTAAAAAAATAAAAAAAAAAAAAGAAAGAAAAAAAAATAAATAAATTTATTTTATTTAAATTTTCATAGTGATTATTTACACTTTGGAAATTGGCAAAGGTCTACAAATCAGAGCTTGATTTATTGTTTTGTTGTTTGTTTAGACAAAGACCAGAAGTGTCAAGACCAGAAGATGAAAATGTAATTGAGAAATGTTTAAGAAAAAAAAAATACAAAGGAACATAGATGATGTTAATTTGAGGTTTTCTAAGAGTATGTGACCACAGGGATGTTTCCATTTGACTTTGTCAACAGTGGTCTATACTTAAGAAAGTGATAAGAGAAAATGTGAATGATGTAGATTAAACTTACAAGTGTGCCATGCATAATTATTTTTTCCCTAAAGAGCCAGTTGTTAATCATTTACAAGTATACCACTGATCTCAACCATACAATTTTGTTTAAAAGAACTTCCACAGGTAAAAACATATCGGATCACCTCCTCTTGCTTCCTGTCCTTGAACATGGAATGTAGCTTCTATCAGTAGTTTTCTTAGAATGATAATACATTTCTTTGCTTTCAGTTTGGCTTCCTTTCTTTGACCCACCAGTCATTGGATTCCCATTGACAGGTATGCCCATTGACAGGTATGCCTCTCCCAAGATGTCTTGTCTTATTCCTCTCTGTTGAGAAAATTCCTTAATACCTCCAACTTTGATTACTGGATTAGGATTTTATGGTAGGACTAGGCTTACCTCTCTTCCCTACAAACCTGGATGAGATAGCTAGATGCAGGTCCTCTGCTTCAGTTCCAGGGTGGGCCATTACTATACTAAGGTTCTACAGGCCTTTGCCCTGTCCCAGTTTTGGATGGGGTGCCTGAGAGTCAAGTGTCCGAGGCCATATTTGAACTCAGGTCCTCCTGACTCCAGGGCCAGTGCTCTATCCACTGCGCCATCTAGCTGCCCCCCATGTCCTTTTTTTTTTTTTTTTTTTTTTTTTTTTTTTAGTGAGGCAGTTGGGGTTAAGTGACTTGCCCAGGGTCACACAGCTAGTTAAGTATTTAGTGTCTGAGGCCATATTTGAACTCAGGTACTCCTGATTCCAGGGCCGGTGCTCTATCCACTGCGCCATCTAGCTGCCCCCCCCATGTCCTTTTAATGCCCATCTTTTGATGTGATTCTGGATGGGATGGAGGGGCTCCATACTATTTCTGTTTGGTTTAATTAGATCTTGCTTTCATCTGGCACTCTTCTTTATTGTGCTCCATGGGGTTTTTCTGGGGAACAGGGCTTGCTAGAACCTTTTGTGTTTACCCTTTTCTATTTGTAAAGTGGATTTTTAAAAAAATCAAAAGGTGGATGGACTTCTGGTGCCAAGATGGTGGAGTAAGGAAGGAAACCTCTGAAGCCCTGCCAAATTCCCCTCCAAACAACTTGAAAACTGCCTCAGAATTGATCTAGGAGCAGAGAAGCAGAATACCAGCACAGGAGGAAAGGTTTGTCTGACTGAGATAGAAGGGGAGTGAGGTCCAAGAGCAGTAGCAGCCAGCCTTGGGTTGCATGAGTGAGGTTGGCGGGTTGGGGATGGGGGAAAGCCTGCTGCAAGGCTCTGAGCCCTGCAGTCTATCTATCCGTGGGATCCTACCCTCCTGCAAGCAAACAGCCATCTAGCCAAGCCGGCAGTCTCTGCAGCACAGCAAGCCCCCCACCTCCCCACCATCAGCACAAACCACAAAAGATGCTGGGAAAACTGGGAAACAGCTTGACAGAAACTAGGTATAGACCAACATCTCCATACCTTATACCAAGATAAGGTCAAAATGGGTACATAATTTATACATAAAGTGTGATACCATAAGCAAATTAAGAGCTTGGAATAGTTTGTCAGATATATGGATAAGGGAAGAATTTTTGACTAAACAAGAGATAGAAAGCATTATAAAAGGTAAAAGAAATAATTCTGATGATATAAAAATTTAAAAATTTTTGTACAAACAAAATCAATACAACCAAAAGTATAAGAAAAACAGAAAACTGGCAGAGGGGGCAGAATTTTGCAACAAGTATCTCTGATAAAGGCCTTATTTCTCAAATATATAGAAAACTGAGTCAAATTTATAAAAATACAAATCATTCCCCAAGTGATAAATGGTCAAAGGATATGAACAGGCAGTTTTCAGACAAAGAAATCAAAGCTATCTGTAGTCATATGAAAAAAATGTTCTAAATCACTATTGATTAGAGTAATGCAAATTAAAACAGCTCTGAGGTACCACCTCACACCTATCAGGTTAATTAATGTTACAAAAAAGGAGCATGCAATGTTAAAGGGGATATGGGAAAATTGGAACACTAATGCACTGTTGATGGAGTTGTGAACTGATCCAACTATTCCGGGGAGCAATTTGGAACTATTCCCAAAGGGCTATAAAACTGTATACTTTTTGGTCCAGCAATATCACCACTAGGTCTATATTACAAAGACATCAAGAAAGGGGAGAAAGATCTATTTGTACAAAAATATTTATAGCAGCTCTTTTTGTGGTGGCTAAAAATTGGAAATAGGCAGGATGTCCATCAATTGGGAAATGACTAAACAAGCTGTGGTATATGATGGTGATGGAATATTGTTGTGCTATAAGGATTGACAAGCACAATGATTTCAGAAAAACCTGGAAAAACTTACATGAACTGATACAGAGTGATGTAAACAAAATTAGAAGTTACCTAGCAGTAACAGCAGTATAGTTCAGTGAAGAATTGTAAATGACATCAATTCTCAACAATACAATAACCCAAGAAAATCCCAAAGAGCTAATGATGAAATATATTATCTGCCTCCAGAGAAAGAACTGATGTTGTTTGAATACAGACTGAAGCATGCTATTTTTCACTTACTTTCTTTCATTCTTTATTTTTTATTATTTGAGTCTTCTTATACAAAATGACTAATATGGAAATGTTTTACCTGCTTACACATGTATAACCTATTCTCAGGGGAGGGGAAAGAGAGAGAGAATTTGGAACTCAAAACTTTTTTTTTAAAAGCGTTTTAGCATGTAATTGGGGGAAAAACAATGTATTTTTTAAAAATTAAAAATCTAAAGGTAAGACTTTATATCTCTCCCTAGTAAATTTCATCTTAGTAAGATTAAAAAATATTGACAACCATTGGTTTTTATATTGCCTTCATTTTCAAATATCTTTCTCATTTCTCTACTAGAGTGCCCCCTCCCCTTATTACAATGACAAAAGAAAGAGGTAAAAGGAAACTGTTGAACACAACTAATAAATCATCTTAGTCTGATAGTACATACTGTGTTCCACACCCATAGTCTCCTGCAAAGAAGGGGAGAGGTGCATTTTCTCATTTGTTCTTTAGAGCCAAGCTTAGACATTGTAATTACACAGTGTTCATTTTGGTGTGTTCCTCTTTTTGTTGTCATTGTTGTAGTCATTGTATATTTAATTTCCCAGTTCTCCTTAATTCATTTTCCATTGTAATTTTTGTATTTGGGTCAGGAAGGAGTAAAATTAATGAATCAATCAATTTAGGTTTCTTATTCTGATTTTATGGAGTAACTAACTTTTTTTATTATAAACTTTACAGGCAGCAACAAAGTTGATCATTTTCACAAATAATGAAGAATAGCAAAGAGAATTGCATGTGAAACTAAATCTCAGGTATGTATAGATTATTTATAAGCAATAATAAATTTAACACCGTAATTCCAATTTAGTCTTGGTTGTTGTTTGTTGTCTCTTCATAGTTTCCTCCTCTCTTCTGGACAGTTTTGGTAAATACAAAGTAAATGATTTATTAATGCTCTTTTATTTTCTCATTTCTTTTTTGGGATCACTATTACTAATCTCCTTTCTTTTTCCTCTGATATAGTGATGTGACTTTTTATTAATATGGTCTATAAGTTTTTCAATTTTCCTTATATTGAATTGACCTTGCATTCCTGGAATAAATTGAATCTTGTGATAGTATATAATCTTTTTTATATTTTGTTATACTTTTTTCCTGAAATTTTATTCAATATGTTTGCACTAATATATATTAGAGATACTTGTATATAGTTTTCTTTTAGCACTTTATATGTTACTGGTATAGTTATCATTACCATATTTGTTTCAGAGAAGAAGGTTGAAAGGATCCTTTCTTTCAATGTTTTTTCAAACATTTTATATAATATCAGAATTGATGGTTCCTTACAATTTTGATAGAATTCCCTTGTGAATTCTCATGGTCTTTTTTTTCCTTTTGGAATTCCTTTATGAATTTTTCAGTTTTTTCCCCTGATGTTGGGTTATTATTAAGGTTTTTTATTTTTTTACTCTATTAATCTGGGCATTTGATATTTTTGTAAATGTTTATCCATTTCATTTAAATTATCAGTTTTGCTGACATTTAACCAAGCAAAATAATTTCCCATCATTTCCTTTATTTTCTCTTTTATTTTTTTATGAATTTTCCTTTTTTCATTCTTGACAAGGATGGTTTGTTTTTTCTTTATCACATTAGTTAATGATTCATTAATTTTATTCTTTTTTTTTCAAGAAAATCTAGTGTTTATTGATTCAACTTTTTCTATATCATATCAGATTTTCAGAATTACTGTGTATTCAGTTATGGTTTTAAAATATATTACTTTGCTAGTTTCTTTTAGTTGAATGCCAAATTGATCTGTCCTTTCTTTTTTGTGGGTCAGAGTGATTAGAGATACACATTTTCCCCTAAGGACTGCTTTGACTGCATTTCCCAAAATTTTGACAGTTTGTCTCATTGTTCCCAATTTTTCCTTGTCATTCAGTTAACTTTTTCTTTTGAGTACTTAGCTGCTATGTCGTTTGGTGCATATATATATGTATATGGAAGCACCAACATTATTTCAATCTCTACAATGTGATTCAGATGAGGATCATGAGATAACTGATCCCCCTCCCTTCTTTCATGTTTATATTTTTTTCTTGCGTACTCCAGTTTTGTAGCATAATAAGTTTTCTGCCCTTCTTTCTTATTTTTTCACTTTCATTTTCCTTTGTTTGACCCTTTCATTTCCTTTCTTAAATCTAAGAACATAACCACAAGTCCCTGTGTTTCTTAACTCCCTTTGAAAACCCCTAATTTTGTAGAGACCTTAATCTCTTCTCACACTATTTAAATGTGAGTACTTTATTATGATTTAGCCCTTTATAGGTACTCAAATTTAAATACTTTTCTAGGTTTCACTTGACTTCTATGTTTGTGTTTCAACTTTTCCCTTTGGTTCTTTTTTATCAGGAATACTTAAAATTCTGCTATTCTATTAAAGGTCCGTTTCCCACCTGCCCCCATCAGAGAATTTATACTGTTTTGCTGAGTTAGTTATTCCTGCATGTGTGCCTTTATCTTCTGCCATTTAGAATAGTACATGCCAAGATTTTCTTTTCTTTAGTTATATTGGAGTTTTGAGTTATCCTGACTTAGGTTCCTTGGTACTTCAACTCTTTCTTTCTGGATTTTAAAAAATTTTTCTTTAATCTAGAACCTTTAGGATGACTAACATTACTGGGTTTTCAATTTGGGGTTCCTTCCAAGAGGTGAACAGCAGATCCTTTCTCATTTTATTTTGCTCTCTGATTCTAATAGATCTGGGCAAGTATCTTTATA
Source organism: Dromiciops gliroides (assembly GCF_019393635.1). Taxonomy (NCBI): domain Eukaryota; kingdom Metazoa; phylum Chordata; class Mammalia; order Microbiotheria; family Microbiotheriidae; genus Dromiciops; species Dromiciops gliroides. The sequence goes on from NC_057862.1 coordinate 171,447,138, forward strand.
AGCCCTTAAAATGACTTCTCCAGGTTTTTTGGTTTGAATTTAGTTTTTAATGGAGTCTGCTATTTCTTAGATTGGCCTTCTTCAACTTGTTTTCTATCTATGTCATTGATTTTTAATAATAGATATTTTAGATTTTTTTCTAATCTTTTTATCTAATTATTTTTTTGTTTCCTGGAGTCACTGAATTCTAATTGTTCAGTTCTGTTTTTTCTTTTTAATGGAGTGTTACTTTGGTATGATTTTCTACATTCTCTTCTCATTTTTTTCCTACCATTTTTTCCCAGAGCTCTTATTTCAATTCTAATTTGATTTTCTTTTTCAAACTTGTTTTAACTCTTCTAACCTTCCTCATAATAAGATCTTGTGATGAAACAATTTTTGGCTTTGGGCTGTATTTATGTTTGTCATCTATCTACTATTAAGACAAAGGAGTTGCAATACTCCTTGATCCCCATGAGTAATTCCAGGTTCTCCCCCTGTTTCCATCCATCAATAACCTCTCTTCCTTTGAGATTCATGCTATTCATATCTATCGCCCAATCAAAATCCTGGTACCTATTATCTCTAGACCCACAGGTCACTCTCCTTTTTTCAATGAGTTTGTTACCTGGCTCACAGGTTTTTTTCTCCTTGCCAACTCCTGCCTTCATATTAAGGAACTTCAACATACAGATTAACCCTTACAAAAATCCTAAACACTCATTTCCTCACTCTACTCCCTTATGATAAACTGCTTATCCACTCTATGTTAGCCATACAGAAAGATGGTCATCCACTTGATCTTGTCATCACCTACCGATGTACTACCTCATTGTTGAAGAATTCCAAAATCTGCTCATCTGACCATAATATATTGACTTTTCATCTTTCCTGCTGCCTTCCTTTACAAAAACCTATTCTTCATCCACATTATGAACTTCAGTCCTTTGACCCTTCTCTTCTCTCCCAGGCCATCTCCCCTGGACTAATCACTCTCTCCTCCTTTTATAGCTCTTGCAAGCTTCAGGTTCTGAAAGATTTGGATAAGGATGGAACTAATTGACATATACTTCTGGTACCTGCCCAGACCTACTAGAAGAACTGTGGAGGCCTTCAGATGGGGACCAAGCTGACCGACTCATGTTTCTCTGTCCTGCCCCAACCTCTACTCCCCAAAAGTCCATCAGACATCTGAGATATGGATAGAACAGACCATTTCTAGCCTTCCAGACTCCTCCACCCTTTCCCTCCAGAAGGTCGTCCTCCATCCAGTCAGAATCTGGGGGGAAAAGACAATCAGAACCTAGTAGATGCTTAGAGAGACTTTGCACTTGGAAGCTGTTAACTTTACTTTTTACTTATATTTACAAAATGCTTATTTTACTCCCTTGATGATTAAAGGGAGAGTGGAGTGAGATGGGTCTTGCCGAATGGCATTGCCTTTCCTTCTCCGCCAATTCTTTATTGTGCTTCTCATATTTTTAGATGGAGGATGAGTAACTGATGAGGAACCAACAAGCTTCTGAGGATTTTCATCTGACAGAGATGAGACTTAATCCAAGCTCTCTAGAGAAATCATATGCCCCCAGGGATGACCGCCCCACTCTTGCTCCTCCTTCCAGTGTGCTTAATCTCTCCTCCCTAATGTAAGGTATAAGAGGAATCAAGGAATCTTTTCCAGTTTTAAGATGAATTCCAGAGAGGAAGATGAGTTAGCTATACATACTACATACATGTCAGAACAGTGAAGGTACAAAGGTACATTTGGAGACTTTGACTGCATTTGGGCCTGTTCTGAAATCAGAAACTTTGGATTCCTCAGGCAGAACTCCAAGAAGAAAGTACACTTGCATCAAATCCTAGCAGAACTGCCATAATTGGGGGCAAATTCACTGAGGGGGATCCAGCCCTGGGAGAAGCCCAAAGAACATGAAACACGCTTAAACTCTGCCAGAAGGTAGGGGAGAGATGGCAGCGGAAGACCTTTCTTTCCTCCTCGTCCTGTTGCCCTTGTGATCCTCACACTAGACTTCCTGTGGGACAGTTGCAGTGTGATCTAATGGGAGATTTCAGTGGGGAATTGTTTGATAAGAATATAGTATGGGGCGGCTAGGTGGCACAGTGGATAAAGCACCAGCCCTGGATTCAGGAGTACCTGAGTTCAAATTCGGCCTCAGACACTTGATACTTACTGGCTGTGTGACCCCGGGCAAGTCACTTAACCCCCATTGCCCCGCAAAAAAAAAAAAAAAAAAAAAAAAAAAAAAGAATATAGTAGACATGAGATGCAGGTAACAAGAGGGAAAGAAAGATGTAGCTTTCTCATGTACAAGTCGGGAGTTCTCAGCAAACTGAAGGAGCTGCTAAACAACTTCTGGCTAAACAACTTTCTGGCTGCTCTGAGCTGCCTCAGCCCTTTATAAGTTCCCCCCAAAAAACAACAACACCAACAAAAACAAAAAAAAAAAGAGACAAAAGGTAATTTTTCCCAGGTCGACTGACTATACAGTGCCTTGCTCTGCCCTTTACCTGTGAGCAGAGTCCCTTCCCCTGATCACTGTGGATGGACCCAAGACCCTGAGACTGGGGGTATGCCATTCCCCTGCCATAATCAGAGGGGCTGCTTCCATCCTCTGCTACTCTGACCAGGCACATCTCCCATACCCACCAAATGCTCACCACCTCTTACTATCCTAATCTTTGTGATACTGAATTGCCAACTGCCTAAGAGTAAGCCACCCTTTCTACCTAACTCCATTTCCCTTTTTCTAGTCTCTATCTCCCTCAAACCCACCCCTCCTTTGTTATCACCAAGCTCCATTCTCTCTTTCATAATTTAAAAAGTTCTCTTTATTTTAGGTCCTTTCCCCTTGCATTCTTCCCATCTTCAGGCACTCACAGAAGCCTAGTTCCCCTACCCCTGCCTCCCCATATAACACTGGTTGGACCTTACTCTCCTCCCAGCACTGACTGCACCTTGTCTTGTGCTCCTTGACACACTGCTTTTGGAAGAAGGCTTGGAGTACTCCTTGCCCTGAACTGCCACTTCCAGATGCTCTTCTTGTTGCCATCATTCAGCAGAAGTGACCATCCAGATTGATCATGCATTGCAGATCTTCGTGGTAGCAATCTACTGGTACCCAAGTCATTCTCCCTTTGTTCTGTAAGAAATTAATTGTGAGTTGAAGTTTCTATGACCCCATCTTTGGCTAAAATTAGAAGCCCTGATGCACGCCCCAGCTAGCCTTCTTTTGTCTTTAATCCTTCTAAACTTCTTTTTCAAGACACTGGCAGCCAGTGCAAAGACAGGAGGATTGTCACTGTGAGAATTGGAATGACACCCCCTGCTGGGAGAGATATTGTAGGGAAGCTCCACCATGAGGAGAAAGCATGTGACTTGGAAACCATGTGACTTTAGTGTCCGGAAGTTACCTGGTGTCCTGAAGTTACAGCTGTAGAACCACCCGTGGGACCTGTCAATCAGAGCTATCAACCAATTAGCTTGGAGCTGTGTGTGTGTGCATAGATGGCCCTGTTTCTGGTTTCACAAGAGGGATTCTGGGAGAAGTCCCTGAGGAGGGGTCTTTTGGGTTCCTGACCTTGGCTTGGCGGGTCAGATGCTGGGGTCTATTAGATGGTTATAGGAAATTTGCCTTTTACCTCTCTCTCCTCACCAATTTCTGATGCATTTTAATAAATACTTAAAAGTCTAAATTCTTGCTAAAGTTTCTAATTTAAGGTGACTACTCATTAGATTTTAGACATCATAGCTAGAATTTTAGGCCTTTACATCACATATACATGTTCTGTCCAATAAAATGTAAGCTGCTTAAGAATTTTCTTGTATTTCATTTTGATGTTTCATTTTAGTATTTATGTACTCTGGCAATTTGCAGAGAACACCAACAATGTACCTAAGAAGGTAGGATTGCATGTGGTCTTTACTGAGTGCACTGCAAGTTTGACTTTTTTGGCTTGAGCTCTGTCTGATATTTAAAATGTTTATGATATTCTGAGGATGAGGCTCTATGTCCAGGAGCTAACTGAGAGTGTGAACAGGTCTAGTTCTTCCTGGGCTTAGTAAGTAGACTGAAAGAATTTTAAGACAGTGATTTCTAGCTGACAACATCACCTTGCACACTTTTAGAGAGCATTTAAATGCAGGAATTTTTTTTTTTCTCAAGATAAGCTATAGCAAGAAAGGGGAAGAGTCAAAGCCTGCAAGTAAGACATGATTGAATGAACAAATGGGAATATATTTCACCTTAGAAAAAGGATCAATAGAGGAAGAATAATCACACTTATCCTTGTAACATGGAGAAATAATGGACCATCATCACCCTTAGATGAGGTCCTCTGTGGAATGAACAACCAGGAACCAGGCCCAGGTACTTGACAAAGACAATATTTTTTAGAGAGGGTTACTCCTCTTATTAAAGGAGTGCAGTCATACTCCTGCACTTAAGTCGTCATTACAAGAATGGAAAATGGCCTTACGGTTTTCCTTTTCCCTTGTATCAGGTATTTGCTACACCATTTTAGCCAGGGTACCAGGGACTCTAGCTTTACCCTCTAGAAAAGACTGCTAATTTCATCCCAACAAAGATCTGCCCAAGAGATAACTTCTGGGTATCACAATTGGTTTAGAGGGATTTATGCAAACAAGTAATATAGAGTTTAGCATTGTCTTCCTGTAAGATTTAATTCCCAAAGAGTGCCTATTACCCAAAGGGAAGAGGAAAAAGAAGTGAACCTAACAGTAAGAAAAAATGAGTCCAAACTTTGGTGGGAGACTTGTGATGATATCATTCTGGAGGAGAAAAACTCACAAGAGACCACCATGTATCCCTACCCCAGAAAGGCACCACTGAATTAAGCTTTTCTGATAATTGATTGCCAAAAATCTGCTTGCCTTTTTTATGTTAGTGATGCCACAATTTTACCGGCAACTCAGACTGAAAACAGATCTAGTGTTTTTGTTGTATTGTTCTTTCCCTCTTTCAAACCACAAAGTCAGTCTGTCACAAATTTTGTTTTTGTTCATTTGGCCTACATTTGGCCCTTTCCAATTCAGTTATCCTGATTTATATCCTGATCACTTTTAAGTTTGAACGATTATTAATAGCATTTGTAATATCTGACATTTAAATAATGAATTAATGTTTGCAAGGTTCTATCACATAAATTATATCATTTGCTGTTCAAAACACCTTTGTGTTACCTGAAAAACATTGTCCTTGTTTTATGGATAAGGCAGATAAGTGTCAAATAAATTGAGTGACTTGGTTTAAAGACATACCAGTTATTTAAAGGAGCCTTAACCAGAATATAATTCTTCCTGTTTCAGTCTGGTGGATTACCAGTTACTCCACATTTTCAGGTGATCAACACTTACTAGCGTATATGTTTTAGAGAGTATTCCCATTGGACCAGCTAACCTCTGGAGATTTCTTCCAAACCTAACAGTCTGTGATCCAACCTGTTATAGTAATATGTTAGACTTTGAGCTCTTGCCAGTCTGTCCATGAAGACAGTCTTAATCCTGTCACTCATTCTCCCTACTCTTCACCCCCTCCCCGAATATTGTCCAATGATCTTAATTTTTATGAATCCTCAGTGATTATGGGGGTACTGATGGTTCAGTTCAATAATATATACATTGATTCATCACTTAAGGGACAGTAAAAGAGAGAAGAAAAAAGGAGGGAGAAAGTATAGGAGAAAAAGGGATGAAACTATTTATTAAATGGCAGGCACCCAGCTAAGTGGTTGGAAATATAAGTAAGAGCAAAAAGATAGTTCTGCCCTCAAGGGGGCATTTCATTATAGTAGGGGAGCTAAAAAGGTGGGAAGGTGGAAAAGTACTCCGGGTAGTTAGAGGCTGTGCCAAAGTTGCAATAAGTTTGGCTGGAGTGGTTAGCTCTTTTAGTGGAGGTTCTAGGAATGAATTCAGAAATAAATTTCCTCTCCAGGGGAAGTGACCATAGAAGTTGGGGCATTGCCAGTGTGAGAAGGCTGCTGGAGGATGAATGTTGGGAAGTGGGACATGGGATGAACTGGGTTTTGAATTTATGCTAGTATAGGAGGACATAGATGGCTTATATCAGACATAACTCTTGATCTAATGAAGCTTCCATTTTGTTTTTAGGAATATATGATAGGCATTGGATTAGAAGGTTTCCGAGATGCTTTGGTTCTGTGACAGCACATAGATAAGTGAAATACATAATAATTTATGATGAATGTATTAGATATTTTCAAAACAAAGTACCAAGTAAGAAAGAACATCAGAATGGGAGATTTCCCAGTGACTCTAGAGCAAGGGTTGCCAATTATACCCTTCAGGCCAAATCTGGTCCACTGTTAATATTTTGTGTGTGTGTGTGTGTGTGTGTGTGTGTAGCCCTTTATAATTTTAAATAAAGTTTTATATCATTTAAAAATATAAAAATCATTATTAGCTGGTGGCTTGTTTTCCCTCAGACCATAGTTTGCCAACCTCTGTTCTAAAGAGCTTTTAGACTTAATCTATTATAGGAATAGAATATCTGAATATGAAAGTAATTGTTAAGATTTATTTCCAAGCGGGGCAGCTAGGTGGCACAGAGGATAAAGCACTGGCCCTGGATTCAGGAGGATCTGAGTTCAAATCCAGCCTCAGACACTTGACACTGTGACCCTGGGCAAGTCACTTAACCTTCACTGCCCCACCAAAAAAAAAAAAAAAGATTTATTTCCAAGGACTGAAATAACATAAAAATTGGGAATTCTACTGTCTTTACCTCTCCCTCTTAGAATTCCCAATTTCCCGCAAAGCCCATTTGAAATTCAGTCTTTAATATTGGGCCTTTCCTGATTCCTTCTCAACATCACCTTGGAAATGTTTTTCAGTTTGTCCATGAAAATTTAATTCCTTGAGGGATACCTACCAGATTCAAGATGCTCTGTGGGTCCATAATGCTCAAAATAGCTCATAATGCATTCCCTTTTCAGTAGTAAGACAGTGCAATTCATGCAAAGACAGGCAATTACTGGAATAGCACAATAAGAAACATATTTATGAGGGGCAACCCCTCTCATGCTCCCACCTCTCAAACTGCTGGATTATAGATGTCTTCATGCTTATCTCATTGACCTTGATGTTATCTCCTCCCGATGCTCCTGGGCCCAGTTCCCATGAATGCTACTGGGCACTGATTTGCTGATGTCCTAGGCTAGGGTTTTGCTATCCCCTTTAAGTTAGCTATTTTAGAAAAAGCAAACACCCTTCCCTCAGGACCAGAAGAACTTTCCCTTCTTTTCTCCCTCAAAATCTTGATCTTTGGAGGAGATTCCCAGTCCCTTTATGACAAAGAATAATATCCTAGAAAGCTTTTATCTTTGGGCTTATTCTTTCCACCCTACTTGACTCCACTTTCCCAGGTATGACAAGTCTAAAATCTCACTCTAACTTTAGATATAACTAACCAATAAAGTTTCTAAATTTGTACATCCACAGGTCAACCTTAGGTATCAAGCCCTTTTTAACAAAAAGCAGCATTTCAGAAAGCTGTTGGTCTAAGACTTAGCCTTCCCCTCCTCCCCCTTCCCCTACAGCCCCTTTCCTGATATAGGTGAGTCCAAGATCTTGCCCTAATTCTAGGAGATTAACTAGTATATTTCCTGAATGTGTACCTCTGCAGACCAGGCCTTAAACTAGGCAGTGGTAATTTCTTCACCAGCCACAGAAAGGATTTTGTATTTACTGGTTCTCCCAGTTTCTTCTTATGAATTGCTCCCATTTATCCACATATATGTGTGGGCAGAGCAAAAGGTATAGTGGAAAATTATGCCTCAGAGGCAAGGTATGTCTCTCCACTAATTGCTCAGTGAATCCTAAGACTTTTCATTTTCTAATGCTACCAAGTGATGGGTAAAATCTGAAATAACTGAGAAAACAAAGGTTTGAACATCCAAGCATATCAATTTATTAAACAATGCAAGCCAACTGCATAACAAATTGGGACCGTGCCTCCTCAGCTTGGCACTGGACCCCCAATGAGGGGAGAGACTTTTATGTATTAAAAGACAAAAACCAGTATTTAAACTAGGATATAAGATAAGGTAATCTGATTTCTAATTGGAGGAAAGATTAGGGGCTTTCCAAGTTGGGAGGGGGATGAGTGAGTTTCCAGAGTGAGCAGGTGGACTTTTCTAGATGTGAAACAGGATGACACTCAATTCCCATGAATAACAAACAGAATTTTCAGAAAAATGAAACTTGGGCCTCAAAATTGAGTCAGTTTTACAAGACAGTCAGTTTGGTTCATATAATTTCCACAATTTTCCCATTTTCATTCGTGGGGGAGCAGAGGAGGTGACCAGGAACTAGGAATGTCTTTTGGAAAGGATGAAGTATAATTTTTTTAAACCTTATATAACCAGATAAATTGTTTAGGTAAATTAGAAACAAAGTCACCAAAGAAAATTGGAAAGAAACTATGTTTCTGTAAGCTCTAAATTTCAAAGGAAAAATTCTGTGGAATAAAGATGTTAGATAGATTGGGATATGATCAGGAAATAGAATGCTCCGCCCCTAAAAGACCATTCCAGGGGTGTATTCCCATCTTTAGAATCACCCCCATTCTTTAGAATCTTATGAGCTTCAAAAGGGGATGGGAATGAGAGCCTGCCACTTGGAATCTCTATCTTTTGCCCAGAGTTAAAACTTTAAAAATTGGTAGCTAGGTGGTACAATGGATCTGTCATGGTGGAAAAGGTATTCTTCTGTAAAGATTTATGCTCTTACACACAATCCAATTAGAATTAAAATGGTCCTTTGAGAAAGTGACCAAGGGGTAAGTCAAAGACTTTGCCTCAAGGGAAGGAGAGCTTAGAAAACATTCTCCTCCCAGAACAGAAGGCAAAAGCTTTTATAGAGTATAGATAGGGTGTCCCCATAAAGTAGAAAATTCCTTTTGGGGGTGGGATGGGGAAAGTTTGGATGCTTGTCATATTCCTGATAGTTGGGAATCTATTTTTGGAATGATGGTCCTGACCTCTGGGGTTATCTCTGTCTCCTAGCTCTGGTCAGGTAGTTGCCACACGTAAGTGACTTTTCTGCTATAGAATTTTATTTCCCCTTACTTCTTAGGTGTGTCTGTCTTGATATCTAGTTGGCCAGTCTAAACTTTAATAGTCCCTTGATTCCTCAACATGTCTGTCCTGTTATCTGGTCATCTTTGGTTTTGCTTGTCACAGGAGAAACTTTTTCTGAGTTATTCTAAGCCTCAAGTCAGAATGCCAGGTCTGCAGTCAGATGACTCATCTTCTTGAGTTCAAATCTGGCCTCAGGGTCAGAGAGGGTGGATGTAGGTTATGAACACAAAAGGAACTGATTGTGTCCTTTGGGTGAGTTTTGAAAGTAAATAAAAAGTTTGTGGAAAGGTGAAAGTGCTACCACAAAACTTTGAAAATTATCTAATTATTAACCTTAGGCTAAAAATTTTAAAGCATAGCCCTTGAAAATTGAGGTTTTGGTTTTGTGGTTGTAAATCCAGATTAGATTTAGTTGATGTTTGTCCTGTAACTAAATTATGATGTGATGAAATGTGTTTTCCTATTAATTGTGGGATTGAGTGCAAAAAAAAAAGTGCAGGAAAAATGTATGCATCAAGGAAACCTGAGTTACACTCTGGTTTCATAAATGTATTAGCTATGTGATCTTATGCAAGTTATCTTATCCCTGTTTACTCCAGTTTCTTGATCTGTACAGATAAAATAATAATGATACCCACCTCTCAGGGTTGTTGTAAGGATCAAAAAGATATGATTGTGTAGTGCCCACAATTCTCTCAACCACATATAAAACTTGAAAAGGGCCAAGTCTGAAAGGGGCTCTGCTTGAATCCTTAAGGGTGAAGAGTCTATGGCCTTTGTCCTTTGTGAAAACCAGGGTGCCACCTCCTGTTGAGAAAGCATGAGATGACCTTTCTAAAGTCATCCTTGCATATCGGAAGTTCATGGACCACCTGTAAGTCATGTCGATCAATGGACTTGAATACTACCAGCCAATTAGCTTGAAGCTGTCTGTGGGGACTGCCCCTCTTCCAGTTCGACATGGGGCTTCTGGTGGAACTGAGGGGGGATTCAGTCTCTTGGATAGCTAGATGAAGGCAGCATTCTCTCTCTCTCTCTTTTCTAACCCCTAATATACTTTAATAAATGCTTAAAAGCCTAAAATGTTGCTGAATTTATAAGTAAACCTTAGCTAGTTCTCCCCCCGACATGTGGAGGGGTGGGGCAGATAAGGCAACCACACATTAGATTTAGTCATCACACCTTATATCCTAGGACCTAGAATAATACCTATGTCCTGGGAAAAATCTGGAAGGGTTTGGGCTTCTTATGAAATGAAAACATGACACTCTAGACCGATGTTTCAGCAAGCATTTTATTAACAGGGTAAGGTTGGGGAGGGAAAGAGGTATACTGGGTTTGGTGCCCCAGGGCAGCCTAATGGGAAACAAGAAGACAGAATGAGCAAAGTTACATGATCATACATAATCATGGGGAGAGGGATTCAGTTAGGCACAATGCCATTTCCCTCTATGAGCATTGCAATTATACCCATTCTGGCTGTGGTTGTCTGGGCCACTTTTAGGAAGGAACTTCCTTTGGGCTTCTCAGTAATACTGGAAGTATAGCTCAGTCCCGTTGGGCATCTGAAATGGGGTGCTTTCCAGCAGGGCTAGGAATAGTGGAGCCCCTCTTGAGGAGTAGGTACAAATATGCCAAGAATAATCCTTTATGCAAAAATAAAGGGATTACAGGAACCAGGGAGAGGATGAAGGGGGGTGGCAGAAAAACTAAATTCTATAAATGCCAAAGGGTTCAAGATTTCTAGTAACTGGTATCAGAGTATGGATACTGATCTTTGCTGAACATAGCTTGATATGCAAAGATTGCTATTTCAAAAGGTATTGCAAGTGGATACCAGAAACCTGTGCCTTAACAAGGTCAGAATTTCAGGATCTTCTAAAAAAAATTATATTATAACCTGACACTTAATAAATGCTTGTTGATTGGTTCATTGGTACAGTTAGACAATGGGCATTTATTAAGTGCCTACTATATACCACATACTGTGCTAAGTGCTTGGGATATAAAGAAAGACAAAAATATGGTCCTTGCCTTCAAGGAAATCACAGTCTAATGTAAGAAACACCATGGGAATAACATTTAAGACATACTGTTGGGGGGACTTGCAACCTGGATGGGAGGTGGGGATTAGCTCACTGAAAGAATTAGAGGCTCATCATGAATCTTGTAAAATAAAAAGAGATTTATTAGGAAAGAGGGATATATGACCAGGGGATAGAATCATGGAGACTGTCCCTCTGGGTGAAGAGAAGATCTGGTCTTTTGTATGTTTATAAAACAAAGGGGAGAAAAGTGATAAAACAAGAAGAAATGCAAAAAATGGGAAGGGCAAGGTAACTGGGCAATGATCTTTGAATAATGGGATATCAGTAGAATATGTAGCTTCCATCCATATCCTGCATATGTAAGGGGCTAAAATTCTAGCTATACTATCTAAAATCTAAAGAGTGGTCACCAATAAATTATAAGCTTTAGCAAGAGTTAGAATTTTAAGCATTTATTAAGGAGAATAAGAATTTTGTGGAGAGAGAGAAAGAGGCTTAGATTCATCTATCTATCAAAGGGAGAGCACATTTTGCTCCACTCTCCACGAGAGTCCAGATGAAAGAGCCAGCCTCACCCCTTCTTCCTCCCACAAGCAAATGTCACTTCCTGATGCCAAAGAAAAGCCACATGGCTTGCTCTCAGATGCCTTCTCCTCATGGTGGAGCTTTTCTACAGTAAGTCTCCAGCAGGTGGCGTCATTCCAATCATTACAGTCCACCCTTTGTTTCTTCAAGAAACACATGTGTTTACTTGGTAAAACAGTCAAAAATAACAGAATACAATACCCTATGCTAACAAACAGTATGTTAATAACAATATAGAAAAGGGAGAAAAGGAAAGTTTGTCCAGAGTGGTGGTCCCTGATGAACCAGTGCTTTGACACTGGCCTGCAGAGGGAGGGCCTTTGCAGGGAATACATGTTACAAATGGTGTATATGATAACAGAAGGGAAAAAGAAAAACAACAAAACCAAACTGTTCATTTAAAGTCTTTGAAAATCTTTTCTCAGATGATTCTTGGGATGTCCTCTGGGTGTAGTCGTGGAATGGAAGTCTTTTCAGGGTTTGATGTGTAGATGCTGGTAATCAGCCAGGAAAATTTCCTACAAAATTGAGCTTAACACAACTTTAAAATAGCTTTGTCGATAATCAAATCAAACTGTGAGAGTTCTCAAAAACATGTCTAAGTGAATTCAGAATTTTAGTTGTTACACATGAAACATATAATAAAATCAAAAATTGAAACATTCTCTAAAACTTAATATTACTCTAGTCCCCCCTTGTGGAGGGTAAATCGAGAAGACAATTGCTGCAATATTAATTTAAAAAATAATTTTTATCTTTGTTTCATCACTTTTTGCATCATCTGCCTAATTATCTTCATGTCATTATGAGAAATTAAAAAATCTAATGTAATTGGTAACAGATGTCAAGGCCAAATCCAACACTGTATTTATCGTGACACCTGAGATAATTATTGGGGTTACCATAAAAGAACAGAGAAATGATGGGATATGAGCATTCCCACACTTGAGCAATATATACTGCCCATGCAGTATTCCAGGCTTAAAATAGGTGCATGGGATATACATCCATGCCACAGAACATATTGGAAGAAACAGAGTCAGACCTAATCAGATGCATGGGATTGAGATGTCCATGGCATCAGGCATATAGGAGGGGGCATAGAAGCCAGGTGTAGAATGAGATGGGTGGCATGAAAACTTCCAGCCATCTGTATAATATTGTGGGGGGAAATTAAACCAAGAGAAACCAACCTCAATGTTTGTCAAAAGCTATTCCCTCGGCCATACCTTGACTTTATGCATGTCTCCCTTCATGTGACAGTTCAATGTCTACTCTTGCATGTATTCTTCTTGTGATCGGATGGCATCCTGGCCAAATAGCATCTGATAACTCAGAATGAAGACAATGACTTAAATGATAATTTTCCATAATTCAAGTCTCATATGGATTTAAACATTGAACTATGTAACTCCAAATAGCTTAGTTAACAGTGTTAAGTTCTTGACCATAGTACTTCAGAAAAATGTGGTCCGCAGACCAACAGCTTCCTAACCCATTCATTCCTTTTTTAACAGTAACCAAGGGAGCAGGTAGGTGGTGCAGTGGATAAAGCACCAGCCCTGGATTCAGGAGGACCTGAGTTCAAATCTGGCCTCAGACACTTGACACTTACTAGCTGTGTGACCCTGGGCAAGTTATTTAACTCTCATTGCTCCGCAAAACAAACAAACAAACAAAAACAGTAACCAAATTATATACTAAAAGAAAACTTAGAAACATAGTACCTTAAAACAACATTATGAATTTTTAAAACTTCAAACCAAACCATTTAATTACCAATCAGGTGTTCTCAGCTTAGTTGCATGCACTTTTGCTCTATACTTTACACTGAAAATATATCATTACCCCTTATGAGAGAGTAAATTGAATATTTAAATTTTCTAAGGCCTAATACTTTTAGCATATTAAAAAAAAAGGTTATACATAAATTCACATAGTACCTTTGATATAACGAGTTGGAGTTAAGTGTGGCCAGTTTTAGTGGTGTTTTTTTTTTTCCTCTTCCTTTTCAGCAGCCTTTTTTGTTTTTTTGTTTTTGTTTTTTTGGTAAAAGCTTTTGCAACCTCAAGTCTTAATGCAGAAAGGGCATGGCCCACTTTACCAGAGTTAACTAAATCTGTTCTTTGACAGTATGATTCAATGGTTAGAAACTTTTAAAAAAATCTTTTTCTTTGCAACTTTTATACATTACAAATAATTCCTGATTTTAAACTATTCCACTACAAAAGATTTCAAAATTGGCAGTATTTTTTAAACCAGCTTTTACTATGTTCATCTGAGGCTATGAATGCCTACCAGAGAATTTTCATTCTAGTGCCAAATTCAAACTCTGAATAGTTCAGAATGTAAAGATGTCTAGAAGTCAGAGACTACCCTTTGCCCACCTTCAGAGCCTGGCCAAAGCTCAAGAAGGCAACAGGGGTTTAGAATCAGCTTTTTATGAGCTACAAACAAAATTTTTTCATGGATTGTACACACAATTACAATATTTGACAGACACATAAATGCACATAAGACAACAAGCAAATGAACAGCTGTGAGATGTTACTTCTTCCTGTCTAGCCCACTCTAGGTCTAGTAGGGGCTAATTAGGAGGCCTGTTTACCTTAATTCTCCTCTCTCCTGCAAATAATGGCCATTTCGTGTTACAATAGAAAATCATCCCATTTCTTTCCATATACATCCAATTTTTCCCCAATTTTTCAGGATACACCCGAAGGGTGGGGGTCACACAGAATGCTCTCTCCTTGTCTCTTCATGGTGGGTTGGCCTAGACTGCACCATGAAAGACTACTGTACTTGTGTCCAAGTGGGTACTAACAAAAACCAGAGGAGTGTTTCTCTAAGTCAGTACATTTCCCGACTAAGAGAAACAAGAATCCAGAAGTAGCCTGGCTATTCTGACTTCAGACCTTGGGGGCCCACCCAATGTGAGTGACGCACCTGACAGAGGAGAGAAGCACAGTGTACACCCCACCCAGGGAATCTAAGAGCCAAATGAGCAGCCCCCTTTTTGCCTGTCTGATGACTCCTCCTGGGTTTCAGCACCAGAAATGTTTGGTGGGGACTTGAGACCTGGATTGGGGGGCTATCTCACCCAAAGAATTGGAGGCTCATCACGAATCTTGTAAAATAAAAAGAGATTTATTAGGAGAGAGAAATATGGCCAGGGAACAAATCACCTTGGTGACTGTCCCACTGGAGTAAGAGAAGCCTGGTCTTTTGTATTTTTACCAGACAAAAGGGAGGGAAAGGCACTACAAAGAAATAGGAGGGAATTACAAAGTATCTGGGCCCAGATAACTAAAAGGGGTTCTTTGATAATGGGGTATCAGTAGAGTATGCAGCATCCATCTAGATCTTGCATATCATCTTGCAGACCTTAGCATTTCTCATCAGCATGCTGGGGCTATGCCCCACCACACCTCATTCCTGAGATGGGAGAGGGCTGTTTTCCCCTTGGCCTAGGGGGTTTGAATCTTTTGGATTTCCTGGGATCCCACTGTATAAGGGCATACCATAGTGAGAACTGTGTGAGTGGAGAGAAGAGATATGGAAATTGATGTGTCTTTGACTGTAAGACATGTGGAGGTCAAATCAACAAATATTTGGCGACAGGTTGAATATGTGGTGTGAATATGAGTGGGAAGTTGAAAATAACATTTAAATTGTGAACCTCACTGTGAGGATAATGACATCCTTAACAATAGTAGGGATTGGTTTGGGGAAAAGGTGATGAGTTCTATTTTGGACATGTTGAATTTAAGACATTTTAATTTAATTAATTTAAGACAATTTAAGAGAAGACATTCAATTCTAAATGTCTAAGGTGCGATTAGTGATGTGAAATGGTGGTCAGGAGAGATTAGGGCTGGATCAGTAAATCTGAGAATCATCTACATTGAGTAATAATTAAGCTGGTGAGATCTGATGATGTCACAAAGTAAGATAATGTATAGGAAAAAGAGAAAAATGCCCAGGGCATACCCTTGAGGTACACTTGAGGTACAGTTAATTGGCATGATCTGGAGGAAGATCTGGATAAGGAGTGATCAGACAAAAAACAGTGGCCTGAAATACTAGAAGGGAAAGAGTCTGCAGGAAGAGGGCTCTAAAAAATGCCAGATGCTTCAGAGAGGTCAAGGAGGATCACAATTGATAAAAGACCCCCAGATTTGTCAATTAAGAAATCACTGGTCACTTTGGAGAGGAGAGTTTCATTGTAAAAAAAAAAAAAATTTTAAAGAAGGAAATATAGTCTTGAAAGAGTGAAGAGCCAGCCATGGCCACCCCCAACAAACCTAGAAAGGATGGCCACATTTTGTGAGCATGTATGAAAGGGCTTCCCTAATTTGAGCAGATCTCAGTTAATGAATAGAATCCCCCTGGTGTGAAGATATCAGAAATTCAAGGCAGAAATTCTGACTTTTTTTGGTTGCCCTGACCACATATGGCATTTAGCTATAGACATACTAAGTGTGATTGGACTATACACTTGTTTTTATCCTGTATAGCAATTTGTTCACCAAGAGCCATCTTTGACTTGAAAAAGATAGTACTGATGGAAATATTTTGTAAGGGTTTAAATAAGTACTGAAAGAACCAATTTAGTGGATCATTCTATGCATGGAGATGTGGTGGCCTCAGTCAATATCATCCCGCAATTAGTAAAAATGATTATTTCTCTCTTGTTTTAATAACTATTGAATCAGGACCAAGGTTTTTATCCTTTTCTGCTTCCTCATCCAGAAATCAACCAGTATGGGAAATCTTTCTCAAAAGATTTACCCAGACTAAAGACTTAATGGAAGATGGCTAATTGGTGGATTCTTGTTCATTTTGTTTACTCAGACAGGTATGGGGGAAATGTGGATTCTCCCTTTTGTCAGACAGGTGATATGGAAATTGATGGGTCTTTAACCATGACTTTGGTGCCAAGTCAAGCCTCGTTGGAGTATAACCCACCTTTCATTGTAATATTTCATTTTCTCATTTCTGATTGCCACTCTCAGGAACACCTCTTCTAAGGGCATATGAACTGTGAGCCCACCACCATGAGTTAGCTTTGCCATCTGAGAGAGCCACTGACCTCTTTTTTTTTTTTTTTTTTTTTTTTTTAGTGAGGCAATTGGGGTTAAGTGACTTGCCCAGGGTCACACAGCTAGTAAATGTTAAGTGTCTGAGGCCGGATTTGAACTCAGGTTCTCCTGACTCCAGGGCCGGTGCTCTATCCACTGCGCCACCTAGCTGCACCAACCTCTTTTATTAATAAACATGCTATCATTATTAGTAAAATTATTAAATTACCCAGAAATTATGTCACTTGAACTTCTTAAATGTCACAAAACTTGATGATATAAAATGAGCCATTGATGTGGATGGAATCTAAAATGCCTGGGGTTTGGGGGTATAAGAGGTTGTGGTCTCCTAAGGGGATTGAGTAATGCTGGGTTTGCTATGGATTGTACCTTCAATCTGACACTCTATTGGGAAACTACCCCAAAAGAAGCAGTAATTCAACTTTAGGAAGGCAGAGTAGGCCTGTGGCTGGAAAAGGGATGACCATGTAAAGACTATCTAGTGGTTTAAGGTATGACCATGTTTTCTTGGTCTATATTTTCTAATTAAATGGCCCTCATTACCTAGTCTAGAAACAAATAACTGAATGAGACAGCCTGCCTGAGGCAGGGGAAAAGTCTCTGGGGTATGGCAAAGATTTCTTCCATAATTATTCTTGAGAACATATTTTTAACTTGAACCAGGGCCCACGGAAGATTGGATGGCCTGCAGCCATCCTATATTCATAGATTTAGTATAGACATCCATGATAGCACTTTAATTTTATTAAAAAAATTTTTGTTTGTATTCATGCTTTTGTTTTCTTTTCTTTTTATATCACCTTTCCCCCCCCACATCTGCCGTCATCTCCATTCATCCTGATGTCTATCTTGCCACTGGACCCAGATGGCTCTGGAGGATCAAGTGAGGCTAGTGACCTCGCACAGCTGTCCCTCACTTAAATCCAATTTGCTGCAAGTCATGACATCACCTCAATCTCATGGTCCTCTTTAAGAATGAAGGACAAAAACACAACAACCTTTTCCTCCTGATACATCCATTCCTCCTCCTTTACCCAGTGAGCCATCTCTTGTAATAAAGATTTTAAAAGGGGGGGGGAAAGCAACAATTTGGCAAGATTAGTCAATATAAAGAAAAAGCCTGACATTTAATGTAGTCTTCCAGGTCCATAGTCCCTCGCCTCTGCAAAGAAAGGAAAGAGTTCCTTTGGTTTGTATAGGAGCAGGGTTTGTTTGGTGCTGGGGGCTGTTGTCAGGGAAACCATAGCTAGGATAGCCTACTTGCTTGTGCCCTATCAAGGGTGAGGTTGCATTGGCAGCCCCTGGCCATTATGATTGTTTTTTAGTCTCAAAAGACTTTTAGAAACTTCTCTGATATCACTGTTTTAGGAAGATTATTCATATTCTTTTATGGGTTTAAATTTTACATTAAGATCTTCCTCATCAAGTTGCCAAAGTAATTTTAAGGACCCCTAGAAACAATTTTTTTTAAATCTTGCCACCAAGGAGTGGGATTTGATAGGAATTATGTCTTTGTGCAGGGGTGGGGGGCATCAGTGAGAGGCAGCCAAGCTTCCCTGTTTGTACACTGTTAAGAGCAAAGTGGCATCTTTAGCTCCACCATGGCCACAGAGAGAACCTTTTACTGTTTCTTAGGCCTCCATCCCTTCCTTCATCTTTCCTATTTTTCAATAGGTGTCCCTGCCTAGCCTTCTCTATACTAAACAGTTGCTCTTTTTGTGGTTGTTGACCTCCTTGGCAGCCTGGCAAAGCCTTTGGACCCCTGTTCAGAATAGTGTTTTTAAATGTATAACACAAAACAGAGGATTACAAAGCAAACTAAATACATTAAAATGTGGTTTTCTGTTTTTGTTTTTAATTAAATAAAACAAGTTCATGAGCCCTAGGTTAAGAACCTCTGGCCCTGAGGAAGTTGAATTAGGATCACCATTTAAGAATATGGAAGGTTTTTTTGTGTTCCCCACCTCCCCCATGCCATTTGACATATAAGATGTTTAGCCTGAGGGGAAATAGCATCAATACCTCACTTGAGCATTTGCTGCACTCTGGGAGGATGCCTTCCTGTCTGCTGTACTGATTCTGCAGAAGAGGAATATTGTTTTTAGATCCTTTTAAGAAGTTTCATTAAAATTCTTTTTCCTATTAGTAAAAGTAGTTTTTGATCTGATTTTATAATCCTTAATTGCTTATTGCATCTTAAGCCTCAGACCTGGATCATAAGGCTGACATAATTAGGCCTGACCAAGAATAGTAGCCAATCTAAAACAGGGACATTATAATTTCACATCATCCCCTCCACCCTGAGGGCCACTTCTCCTGATTGGTGAGTCATTAACTCTGACTGCCATTTTATGAAGAGCCATAGCCATTCTTGTTTCACTTCTGCTTCAAATCTTTGGTATTATCTACCTCTTTACCAGTTTCCTCGCCTCCAGTGGGTACCTTTTCTATGCCCAACACTTGTTTCTTCCAGCTCCCCCTTCTGTATTGTCTTCCCTCTTTAGAATATAAGTACCTTGAGGGTAAGAACTGTCTTGTTTGCTTGTATTTGTGTCCCCAGAACTTAGCATGGTATCTGACTTTATTATTCAATTTTCAATTATTTTCTTCTCTTTCCCTTTTACATTGTTATAGTCATTGTGTATAATTTTCCCGGTTCTCTTTACTTCATTTGTGTCAGTTCATTTACGTCTTCACATTTTTTCCTATATTCTTTGGGTTTTGTTGGCACAGTGAAAGTTCCATTATATTTATGTATCACAACTTAGCCATTACCCACTCAGTGGACATGGCTTTGTTTCCAGCTCTTTGTTCTAAACACGATGCTGGTATTTTGGAATTTATCTTTCTTTTTATCATTGATCTCCTTGAGGTATTTGCTTCATTGATATCTCTGGGTCAAAGAGCATATGAAACTATATTTAAACTGGCCTTTGGCACTGGAACATTGACTCATCAGGAGATGAAGATTGACACCAAGGGAGAACTCCCGTGACAGCCATCTAAGCCCTTGGAAACCTGGTTACTTGGTTTGTTTCTCTGTGAGAAGAGTTTGATGGAGTAGGATGAAATTCAAGCTTCTGCAAGTCTTCAGAACACAAACAGGCTTTGATAGTGATGGCTGTGTGTCAGGATGTTAATGATCCTTGCATCCCTGTCAACATCTTAGGTCTTCCTCATTCTCGCAGAATCACAGTTAAAAGGGACCACAAAGGACACATTACACAAACAGCCATCCAGTTTTTGTGCGAAGAACTCTGGTGAGGGCTGGCCAACTGCCTCCTGAGATAGCCCATTCTACTTGTCTAGCTCTGATTGTTAGATCATCTTTCTTTAAATGAAGCCTAAGTTTGTCTCATGGTAATCTTCATATTGCTGTTATACTGCTGAAGTAGTAGTAGTTGCCATAGCAGTGATGGATTAGTGGCAGGGATGGATTTAATTGATCAAATTGATCATGAGATGTCCCAAAAGAATTATAAGACTCAGTGACTCAGTTTCCCAAGTTTTATTAAAATACTGTGAGGCCACAGGGAGAAGCGCTCAAAGGAGATAGGTGTCTCAAATAGGGGGAAGAAAGATGGTTATATTTATAGTAAGAAAAAGTAGGTTATCTCCCCACTATATTAATCTCATCCTTAAGGAGGTACATAGGAAATGTTATCCTAATTTGGACTTCCTGGGGCCCTAAGATGTCCTCCTGGGCAGGTACCTTTCTCCTTGAAGGTGTGTTTTTGGGGTTTATATGTCATAAGGTGAACCTAAGGATACATTTCATACATTTCTGCACATGTTCCTAAAGACATGCTTAAACTTGTCAGACCCAGAAGGTCTCTTTGTTTTTGATAACTCTTTACTTAAGATCTGGTCTCTAGGTGTCCTGTCATCTAAGAATATTAATGGCTACTAATGGTTAATGGTCCCTGGTTAATGTCTCTATTGATGTTGTCGATAGGGACTTGAACCCTCTTGGTTACTGTTGATAAAAACATAGATCTCTTTTAGCTACTATTGATATGCTATCTGTTAACCAGGGCCTTTCTCTATGACAGTGGTTGTATCACCTTCTAAGTCTTATAACTTATGCTTCTCAAACCAGCCTAATATTTCATTAACTTTCCTTGAGGCCATGACACAATATTGACTAACACTATATGTGTGAGTCTTTGCCAAGTTGAAAGTGCTGTATAAATGTCAGTTGCAATTATTATCATCATATTCTGTTTGAATTCTTCTAAAACTCAAAGATCTTTTTCAGATTAATTGCTCCCTAACCATACTATCCTGTTTTGTTCTTATATAGGCTCTTAAAAATCCATATAAATCTTCCCTCTACCTACCCCCTTTACATTTTACTTTGTTAGATTTGGTTCAATGGTCTAGACCAGTTATATCAAACTCAAATAGAAATAGGGGCCACTAAACTGTGCATAAGGATCCCTGAGGACATCATATTGACTCAGAAAACCCCATATTAAACACAATCTGTGTTCCATTGTATTGTGAGAAAATAATTGTTAATAATGAATTTCTTTGGGGGACTCATAAATCACTTTCAGTCCTTTCTCCTCCCAACCCCCTCCCCCACCTCCCTACTCCCACTCCAGAAAGTAGAGTTCTTGAGGAACTTCAGTAAATGTTGTTTAGGACAAACCCAAAAGAACAAAAGAAATGGAGATTGATTCTTTTGTTTAGCTAAATGAAGAATCACATCTAGTCACTAAAATTTGCCCTTCTTTTGCATACTCTTTCTTGAGTTAATTTTTAATTTAGACTACCCTCAAGTCATGTCAATCAATGGAACTGAATGATGCCAACTAATTAGCTTTGATCAAGGTATAATGACCCGCCTCTAAAGGGGATAAAACCCTTGACTACTCCAGGGTCCCTCTCTTGGCCTTCTCTTTACCTGCTCTCTTGGCTCTGAACATGCAGGCTCTTCCACTTAGGACAATGTAGGTATGAAGGCTTTGATATGCAATATTAATAAATGCTTACTGCCAAAACAGGTGGAATAGCCATTAATATATAAATATCAATCAATTTATAAAATACAGTTGTAGTAATAATTTTAAACAACATAGTATTTTTATTTTACTAAGCCTTTCTCAATTAAATATTAATCTATTTCTGTCCATACTCTTGGCCAGTGGGCTGCTCTAAACTATGAAAATCTTCTGGGATCTTAAATTTATCATCCAGTTGTGTTAGCTCTCCTCACCTTTGTATAATTTGTATAATCTGCAACTTGATAATTGGCATCTCTCTTCAACTTTAGCCAAGTCATTGATAAAAATTGTTTAATAGCACTGGGGAAGACATCATCAATAATAGCTAAAATAGTTAACATTTATATAGTACTTACTTTGTTCCAGGCACCATGTTAAGGACTTTTACAAATATTATTAATAGCTATTTTTAGGTCCATTCAATCAGTTCTTAATCCGCGTAGTTATTCTTTCTTTCTTTAGTACCTATCTCTTGAGAACTACAAGATTTACTGAGAACTGATTGCCCTACCAAGTCCCCTCTTTCTCAGACAAATGAATTGCCTGGGGCTAACCAATCTTTATCATTTCCAGACTCTTGATGGACTTATTTACCTTCCCCCAAACAATTTATCCCCTCCCATTGTTTTCCCACCTTACATCCTGGACTTTATGTTATTATGTAAAAAGGGTCCACCTATATTAAATAGTTTCTATTCAGAGTTAGTAGTGTCTATACTTAACTTAGCAGCAGTTCTATTGTTACTTTTGTTAAAGGTTCATTTATATTAAGTAGTTGTACCTCACTCTGGAGCAATCTTTTGGTTCCTTTTTTGTTCTGTTACCCCATAAAAACCATAAAAGCCCTGTCTTCTGTTCCCATCTTTGGGTATTCCTAGCTTTCGAGCTTTGTGATACCACGAGCTATAGTTCCTCTGCCCCAATTAAAGACCTTATTTCTTCTATATTGATTGTTTCCTTAATTTCCAGGTTAACATATAGGGGCTCTTTCTGTGATTTGAAGCCACCATTTTGGACCTCAGATGCTAGGTGCCAGCAGGAATCTTTTGTGTTCCAGTCTGGACTCAAATTCGGAGGCCTGGCCTGGTAAGGGTCTCTCAAATTCAGAACTAGCGTCCTTTTCACTTGAGTTCCTAAAAGCTCTTTGGTTAGGGGTCTGGTTGTATCCATGGATGACTTTGTAATGAGTCCATTCTGACAGGTCCCCCAAAAGGGGATGGCTGCAGGTTTTTATGGACCATATGTGGCCACTCTGACAGGTCCTGGAAAGGATGGCTGCTGGGTTTTGTTTTCAGTTGTACCACATGATTGCAAGTACTAGCAGAATTCAAGTCTGACCCACAGCACTGGCCACAGTGGGGTCATTCCTTTTTTGAGTTTAGTCTTGATTCTGCCAGTCCAAAAGCTAAAGGCCATGAGTGGGACTTTGCCTTTTTTCTTTCTCCTTTTTTAAAGGCATTTTGAATCAATTAAGTAAGAATCTGAATCTGAACCCTCCTCCCTTTAAAAAAAAAAAAGAGGAAAATAGGATTTTTTGATAGGACATTTTGTCCCTCAGAAAAAGGTCTAAATTTTTTTAAGAAAAAAAAAAAGAGACCAATTAATTTGACTCAAATTAATAGGTCTTTGAGGATAGAGGAGGACTTGATGTATGCATGCCAAATTATCTTAAGAATCTTTTACCATTATTTAATGTTTTTGTGTCTGTCCTTGTAGAATGCTATTTGTGTTAAAATGTTCTATATATGTATGTGTGTCCCTTGCTATTCAAGCTGAGTCCTTTATCTTGCTCTCTGTTAGCAATCCTCTTTGCCACTCAAAGTAGAATTGTCAGAAAGGTACTTCACCCAGAGAGGCAGTTAGAAAGACTATAGCTTGATTTTATTACCTGTTTTTAAGAAATTTGTTAAAACTTTAGTTGAGAATTAATCTCTAATATTAGTTTAAATCCAGGTTTTATGAACCCCTAAATTAAGGTTAATCAGGTTCTATTTAAATTTGGGGAACTATTTGGCTTCTCAAGTCACCAGTGTTTATCACCAGGTAAAAATTAATTTATTGATAATAATGGTGTGATATTGAAATGCTAATAGATGGGCTTGAGAGAAATTGAGAATTTTACTATTTGGGAATACTTCCAGTTGTAACTGAATTTATTCGTCCTATTTTAAGTGAAATATGTCTTCTAATAAGATGTGTGGGGTTTAAAATTGCAGTTTATTTTGAGATTTGCATTAAGATAAATTGTTTAAAAATTTGGATCTAGAAATTTGTTAATTACATGATCTTAAAACAAGTTACTTTAATTTATCAATCTGTAATGTGAATATGTGATAATGAGAGTATTCTTTTGGGCTTACAATTTCTTATCAGTGCAACTGTTAAAAGAATGTCAAATACTTCAAACTTTGTTTAGAAATGCAGTTACACAAAAGAGGTGATTGTGAGAAAATGGGTAGTTGTCTCCTCTCAATGAGGATGTAACAGTCAATCATACTCCTCCTGACCTGTTTGTAGGACAAAGGTCTCAGATGCCCTCCTCCCCAGGAACAAAATCACATGGTTCAAGGAGCCCTGGTCTCAATAAGGTCCACTCTGGAGTTGTGTCCCTATAAGGAAGAATAAGGTCCACTCCTGAGTTATGCCCATTTAAGGAAGAGGGGTGGGAATACTTCATTCTGATTAGTTAGTTTTTGTTTGTAGATTGTAACCCTTGTGTAATCAGACCAATAATGAAAAAGGGGAGGGCCCATTCATATTAGGGACTAAGGTATAAAACAGGGCCTTCAAGCCCTCTTTCTTTGTACCCACTAGTCTGTAGGCACCAGGTGTACCAAACAGTGTGCCAGGTGATTTGGGTATGTAGGCAGGCATGCCAAGCAGTTTGCCAGGTGGTTTGAGTCCATAGGCACCAGGTGTGACAAGCAGTGT
Source organism: Dromiciops gliroides (assembly GCF_019393635.1). Lineage (NCBI taxonomy): Eukaryota > Metazoa > Chordata > Mammalia > Microbiotheria > Microbiotheriidae > Dromiciops > Dromiciops gliroides. Next base: position 171,471,930 of record NC_057862.1, read on the forward strand.
GCCAGGCGGTTTGAGTCTGTAGGCACTGCGTGTGCCAAGCAGTGTGCCAGGGTATGCCAAGCAGTGTGCCAGGTGGGGTTGGTTTCCAAGAATTCAAAGGGTTCACTAAAGACTGTGTTGAAGGAAGTAAGATGGGGAATGCCACCTCTAGTGATACAAAAAAAGAGGAAAGTACACCTGAAATTCCCAAAGACAGCCCTTTGGGAGATAAATTAGAAAGCTGGGATAAACTTGAGAGGTATAGAGGAAAATGCAAAAAGAGAATGATAAAATATTGTTGCCTAATATGGGCTGGGATTCCCCTTGAGGGAGGTTCAGTCCTTTGGCCTAAATTTGGGTATAATGAAAATTGGGTATGTCAAGCCTTAAATGCAAATGTGAATAGTAAAAACCCCCAAAATCAAGAAGGGGAATATGCTAAATTATGGCTATCTGACACTAGCCTGTTTCCCCTAGGGAATAAAGAAACTAAGGACATAGAGAATAGCTCAAAGTGGGATCCATACTTGCCCCCTCCCCACTATGCTCCCCCACCCCCAGTTGTGGGAGCATCTGGAATACAAGAGGGAGAAGGGGCCTTGAGTTCTATGGCAATGGAAAATTGGGAAAGGCACCATGCACCTGGCCCGGGGGTAGACCCAGCTGATCAGAAATTCCCAAATGTAGCTCCAGGGTGGGATAATAATAATGAGAATCGCCAGAATCATTTGCAGGACTTAAGGGAATTGATAATACAGGGAATAAAAGAGTCAGTCCCTAAGTGTCAGAATCTCAGTGAAGCCTTTGAAATAAAGCAAGGGAGGGATGATTCCCCTTCTGTGTTTTTAGAGAGACTGAAAGATCAGATAAGGAGGTATGGACCCTGAAAGTCAGCTTGCACAAGTAGTGCTTAAATTAAACTTTGTAACCAAGTCCTGGCAAGATATTAATAAGAAATTACAAAAACTTGAGTGGTGGAGTGAGAAGCCATTGGAGGAATTATTGAGGGTAGCATAAAAGGTGTTTGTAAGGAGGGAAGATCCCCAGACTGGGAGAAAGCAGCAGCTCAGGTGGACTGTACTCCTGCAAGGTTATACTGAGTCCCCAAACCTGTTTGGTCAGGTTTTAAATGCAGATAGGGAAGCAGCTCTAGGGGTTCTGGTACAAGTCTGGAGAGGGAAAAAAAGACCAGTAGCCTTCCTGTCAAAATGATCAGATCCATTATCAATCCAGGCAGTAGCTGCAACTGTCCTATTAGTAAAGGAGAGCAGGAAACCGACACTTGGAGGAGCCCTAGTGGTGGGCACTCTTCATCAAGTTAGAACAATCCTCAACCAGAAAGCAGGGAGATAGCTTACAGATTCTAGAATTTTGAAATATGAGGCAATTTTATTAGAAAAGGATGGCTTGGTACTCACTGTGGAAAACTGTCTGAATCCCACATCTTTTCTATGGCATGGTGTTAGTGATAACAATGATCCATTGGAACATGATTGTTTGAACCTTATAGATTATCAAATGAAAGTTCTAGGGGGACTTACAAGAATCTCCACCTATTCAAGGGAAACATTTGTTCATAGATGGGTCCTCCAGGGTGATGGAGGGCAGGAGACATAATAGCTATGCTATAATTGATGGGAACCATGCTATGGTCATAGAGAGTGGAAGGCTGCCAAATGACTGGTCAGCACAAACTCGTGAACTATATTCTTTGAATCAAGCATTAAAATGCTTGGCCAAATGACTTAGGAACTATATATAATGATTTAAAGTATGTCTTTGGAATAGTACATGTGTTTGGAAATCTCAAGGAGGTGGGGGCTCAATGCACAGATAGAGGGTGATGGGTACTTCCTGATGGGAGGGAAATGATTAATAGAGACATTATGAGAGAACTCATGGGCACTCTGCATCAGGGGAACCATTTGGGAGCACAGACTATGTGTGATATCATATTAAGAAGGTATGGATCCATTGGGATCTATACTCTTGCAAAACAGATTAGTGAGGGCTGTATAGTTTGACAAAAAATAAGTAAAAAGTCAACAAATTCCTAGGGGTCAGGCCCGGGACTGAGACCATTCCAGAGCATGCAGGCAGATTTTACAGAAATGCCACCAATGGGGAAATTGAAATATCTATTGGTCTTGGTGGATCACCTGACAGGATGGGTCAAGGCTTTCCCCACAGGAAAGGCTACTTCCCAAGTGGTAGCTAAACTGATATTAAAACAGATCATTCCTAGGTATGGACTGGTGGAGAATATAGACTCAGATAATGGGACCCACTTTACTGCTCAAACCCTGCAATCAATAATGAGGGCTTTATAAATAAGATGGGATTTTCATACTCCTTGTCAAGCTCCCTCCTCAGGGAAGGTAGAAAAAGTGAACCAAACATTAAAAAAAGCAAATATCTAAATTAATGCTTGAAACCAAGCTTCTGTGGACTAAATGTCTCCCATTAACCCTAATTAGGATAAGAACCACCCATAGGAAGGATGTAAAAATATCCCCATATGAGATGTTATTTGGATATCCTTACTTGGGAAGGAAAACAGAGTTCCCAAGAATAGAAATGAAAGACATGTTTCTCAGAGAATATATTTCTGGCCTCTCTGCCTCTGTTTCTTTACTCCGATAGAAGGGACTTCTAGCCCAGACTCCTCCTTTCAAGTTTCCAGCTCACCAATTTAAGCCTGGAGACTGGGTATTGATAAGAGCCTGGAAGAGCAACAAGCTGGAACCTGATTAGGAAGGGCTGTTCCTGGTGTTACTTTTCACTGACACTGCAGTGAGGACTGATGAGTGAAACTGGATTCATTACTCTCAAGTAAAAGGGGCACCTTTTCCAGAAGAAAAACCAGAGCCAAAGCATGAGCAGTGGACTGTGAATAAGGAATTGATGGACTGAGGGTGAAGTGTAAAAAAAACTTTAATGTACTTTTTACTTATTTTTTGTCAAACTATACAGCCCTCACTAATCTGTTTTGCAAGAGTATAGATCCCAATGGATCCATTGCTTGCTGAATTTGTACCAAGCCTGGTACAAAAAGAGGAAAGGGAGGTAACAATTTGGGGTAGTGGGAGCTACTCAGAAAAACAAGTAATGGAGGAGGAAAAAGGATGGGTATTATGGGAGGGAAGGAGGAGGAATTAGGACTCATCCCTCACCTGCTGGAAGGCGCATGCACTCCTTTTTATACTAACTATCAGGACCAGAATGGAATGGGTACTGTTATGCCCTCGAATCCATTCCAGCGCACTGCATCACAACAAAAAGGAATGTGTCAGTCCAAACAGTAGAATCTGATACTTGTAAGGTTGCCCTGTGTAACCATGATCTTGGGATACAGCAGAGGATTGGAGATTATGAGAGATACATGTGCCCAGAACCAATTTATAACACTAAGGGAAGTATCCAGGGAGATGAGTATCAAAAAGAACAATGTGACCCAAATAGCCTGACCTTTGTAACATATGGATTTGGTATATGGGCATCTGAAGGAGTAACTGACCCTGTAGGAAGAATAGGAATATCCTTTGAAAATCCCATGGATCCTACATCCCCCTAACCTTTCTTTCTTTTTTTTTTTTTTTGGTGGGGCAATGAGGGTTAAGTGACTTGCCCAGAGTTACACAGCTAGTAAGTGCCAAGTGTCTGAGGCCAGATTTGAACTCAGATCCTCCTGAATCTAGGGCCAGTGCTTTCTCCATTGTGCCACCTAGCTGCCTGCCCTGCCCCCCCCCCATCCTTTTAAGACTCCGGAAATAACCCCTCTGAGTCCAGAGGGGAAATTAGGAAACCCTGAAACTCCTGAGTTACAGGCCATTGAAGTTAAGGATGTGAGGCAGACAGTGGAGACAGAGACTGGGTTTGGAGATTCAAATGCTTAGATAGAATGGGTCAGCTCTTTGGGAAGACCAGCTGCCCATACTCTAAGTCCAGATTTTAGCCTGGAGGGGTTACTGTGTCTCCTTCAATTATACCAGAACAAGTTGGCAGGATGAGAGTTGCAGGGATTTGGAGCTACTCTTCCCTGTAATAAAAAGGACAGCAGAAAAGATCATACCCACCACCTTTGTTGTAGTTCCAAGAAACCATCCCTCCTGTCTCTCCAGACAGGTGAGAGAAGGTTTTCTGGTCTTGGGTAATATGATTTGTGTCCAAACATGGGAAGTAACCGAGAACAACTTGATAGTTTTTTTATCCCTGATCCTCCCCTGCGTTGACCTATGGTGGTACTGTGGTGGAAAACCAACCTTACCCCATAAGTGGGCTGGGACTTGTGGGTTGGTGTGGCTGGCCACCCCCTTTACCATGGCATCTGAGCATTTTTCCGAATCTGAGTCTAAATCAAGAAAGAATCGCAGCCCAGTGGGGCAAAAAAGATCATCTGATGCTCCAATCTGCCTAGATAGCATAGGAGTCCCACGGGATGTGCCAGAATCTCTCCTATGGTGGGTAACCATAACTAAAAATGTAGATTGGAACCAGCAGAGGTTAATCAATTACATTAGGGATACAGTATGGAAAGGTTTCACTGCCTCAATCCTCACCACTCTCATTATAGTGGCAGGAGTTTTATGCTGTATCTTTCCCTTCCTTCGAGGGTTAAATCAGAGGCTAATAGAGATTTCTCTCACAAAGGTTACTCCATTTGGGAAAGTAACAGCAAATACTCAAATGCTAATATTCACAGATTCAGACCAAGAGGCAGAGGAGATATTCAATAAATGGAATGAGAGAAGCCCAGTAGTCAAAAATAAAGAGGAGGGATTGTGAGAAATGGGTAGTTGTCTCCTCTCAATGAGGATATAACAGTCAATCATACTCCTCCTGACCTGTTTGTAGGACAAAGGTCTCAGATCCCCTCCTCCCCCTCTGGCTAACAAAATCACATGGTTCAAGGAGCCCAGGTCTGGATAAGGTCCACTCTGGAGTTGTGTCCATATAAGGAAGAGGGGTGGGAATACTGCGTTCCAATTAGCCAGTTTTTGCACGTATATTGTAACCCTTGAGTAATCGGCCCAATGATGAAAAAGGGGAGGGCCCATTCATATTAGGGACTAAGGTATAAAACAGGGCCTTCGAGCCCCCTTTCTTTGCACCCTCTAGCTGCACACTAGGGTGCCTCCTTCTCACAAGAAGGAAATAAAAGAGCCTTTGTCACAGAAGAGGAATGTTTTTCTCTCACAGTGACCTCAAAGTATGGGTTCAAGTTTTCCGTCTGGGATACTCCCTATCTAGGTATAATGAAATGTTTGACTCTGGGAAAAATAAGAACACATTTTAAAATTCTGAAAACTGGAGGTTTCCCTAATTTGCCAGAGAAATTTCTTCCATTTAGCAGTGGTGCTACTTCATAGCTTTTCTCAATAACTGTTAAGCAGTTACTATTGAAATAAGTACACACATTAATAATGATATGGTAGTTAAAAACAACTTTGTTTTAACTTTGTTAAACTTTTACTGTTTTCTTTCTTCAAGCTTCACAGGTATTTCAAGTTTTCACACCCCTAGCAATTAAAATAGCATAATGGATTTGAATGTTTAATAACTTTTAGTTGATAGATGTTAGAATAAAATTTTTTTTTCAAAATAGGATATTCAACAGGAATTTGTTTTACTATCTGGTGTTTTTGTTAAAACATTTATGATGTTTTAATCTTTTTCTTTCCCTTAATATTCTATTTCATTGCTGGGATTACAAACTTCCATAGCATTCATCTACCTTTTAAATGTTGTCCTAACTATTAATGGTATTTTTAGGCAAAAAGTGTGAATTATCAGAGCCAACCTTAATGAGGTATCATCTATTTTTTTTTTGCTGAAAGATATGATTACTGTTATAATTAATTTCTAATGAAAATGTAAAAAGATGCACCTCCCCACCTTCTAGGCCGTGACTTTCACCATATATATAGAACTCCATTTAACTCTCTCCCCATAATAATATCCAGCTCTCCCTCTTTCTGAAAAGCTCTCTACCTTTCCCCATACCCTGACAACTCCTGTGTTAATCTGCTCTTCCCCACCCCTGGAAGAAGTTCCATCCTCCTACCCTCCCCCTGGGCTTTTAACTCTTCTGAAGTTGGAAAGGTTCTTAGTGCCTCTCCAATCCAGATTCAGTTGGATCCCTCTAAACCTCTTCCTTGAATCTCACTCTATCCCCTTTCCAGAGGCAAGTAGGAGCATTAGGCTTCTTATTAAGGACTACCTATCCTCTGGTCTTTTAGTTCCCTGCACTACGTTCTGATCCTTCCTCTTTGTCGAGTTCTTGTGACTGCTTGTCCAAGACCTGAGCAGTGAATGCTCCTGTGATTATTGTTCTAAGGTCTTAAGGTTTTAGGACATCTGATATTAGCCAATAGTCTCTGTCTTGAAGGATTAGAGAGCTCTACTATCCAAAACTGAGATGGAAAAACCAGATTATTCCTGGTACATTGATGGTTCCTATCTCAAATGATGCTGGGTATGCTATCACTGACAAAAAAGAGGTCATTGACCCCTTCCTTTGGCTTCTTCAGTGCAATAGGCTGAATTTGAAGTCCTGACTTGAGTTGAACCTTTGAATTACCAAAAGGAAAACTAATGAACATTTTTACATGGATAGCAGGTATGTGTTGGGGATTTCGGGATCTTATGGAAATATAAAGGGTTCCTGATGTTCTCCAGCAGTCCTACATATCTAGGGATTGCTTGACTCCCTTTTGTCACTGGCCTCAGTAATAGTTTAAAATGCCAGGACACTCCCATGAAGATTCTCCTCATTACTGGGTCAAGGCAAGCAGGCTGCTCAGAAAACCCCACTCCCTATTAGTCTATCTTCCATTACATCCCCTGGACCTGGCCCCAAGTTAATATTGACCCCAGCAAAGCTTGCTGTAGTCCAAAGGACCATGTCCAATCCCATCCAAGACCAACTAAGACTAGAAGGGTGTAAAAAGGATAAAAACTCTGGGCTCTGGTATGGGTCAAATGCATGCCCAATCCTCCCCAAATCTTTCCATTAACCTATGATGTAATACCTTCACTCTTTAAGTCACTGGAGTCCTGACAAACTGCTTAGTTCAGGCTGCAAATATTGGTGGCAAAATTAAGATGAGCTGCATATGACATTTATCTTCAATGTGAGATCTGTCTTAAATATAATGTAAGCAAGCCCATAAAACTTACCCCTAGGAAATTCCTTTACCCCTTTTCAAATCTGGCAGATTGATTTTATTCAACTTCCACCCTTTTTCCAGTTATAAGTTTGTATTATGGTTTTCATGCTCTCCCATTGGGTAGAAGCTTTCCTTTGCAGGAAAGTTACTATAACAGCTGTAGCCAAGTACTTATCAGAAAAGATTTTTCCCATCTGGGGAATTCCTAATGAAGTTCACACTGATTGAGGTACTTCTTTTACTGGTTCAATTGTCTCTCAGTTGTTAGCTTCCTGGCCAGTACTTCAACATTTACACTATGCTTACCAGCCCCAATCCTCAGGTTTGGTGGAACATTTAATAGGATCATTAAAGTTCAACCTGGCAAGTTTATGGATGGTCTGCCATAGCCAAAAGCCTAGTTCTTCTGAATCTTAGGGTACCCTTTTGTTAAACATTCTCGTTCACCTTTTGAAATCATCTCTGGGTGTCCTATGCCTCTCTTTTCTCCCTCAAGTGACTCCCTCTCCATTAAGGCCTCCATTCTGTCCTATTGTAAAGGACTCACCCAAACTCTTCATCACCTTAATCATCTTGTCCCTCAGTCATTTTCTAGAGGCTCAACCTTAATTTAGTCTAACCTACAGTTGGAACCTGGAGACTGGGTCTATTGGAAAAGGATTCCCCACCAAGTGCTACTGACCAACCCCTTGCCTGAAAGGAATTGACAGCTGGATCTACTTATCACATCTGAAGAAGACTCCAACCCCTGAAAGGATGGCCAGACACACTACCAAGGACACCAAGCTTCTCCTGACTAGGAAAAAGCAGACGACATCAGTGTGGACTATTGTCCCAAGATGCCCAGACATGGCATGCCCCAACACAGTTTATGGTCATTAACGAATTCCAGAATTAGTCTTGACCAAGAGGAGGGAATGAGAACTACAAGATTTACTGAGAACTGATTCCCCACCCAGTCCCTTCTTTCCCAGACAAATGAATTGCCTGGGGCTAACCAATCTTTGTCATTTCCAGACTCTTGATGGACTTATGGATCTTCCCCCAAGCAACTTATCCCCTCCCAATGTTTCCCTACCTTACTCCCTGGACTTTAAGTTATTATGTAAAAAGGGTCCACCTACATTAAATAGTTTCTATTCAGAGTTAGTAGTGTCTATACTTAGGAGCAGTTCTATTGTTTACCCCATAAAAACCCTGTCCTCTGTTCCCATCTTTGGGTATTCCTAGCTTTCAACCTTTGTGATAGATACCAGGAGCTAAAATTCCTCTGCCCTGATTAAGGACCTTATTTCTCCTATATTGATTGTTTCCTTAATTCCCAGGTTAACACTCTACATCATTTCCTCAAGAATTAAATGAGAGACTTCCTTGAATGGTTTGCTAATGATCTATCACTCTATGAATTGTCAAAAAAAAAAAGATAAGGAAAAAAGGGGAAAAAAGGAAAACCCATACTAGTTCTTTGTGATCGTTGCTTCCTTTTCTAGAGTTTCAATAACCATCCATTTAATAATATTTTTTTTTATTTTTAAAGGAATCAAACTAGATTGTAGTTTTAATATTTCATAAGAAGGATCCCTATGAGAAATCTGCAATCCCAAAAGATTAGGATGAGATACCAAGGGAGATCTCCCCTGACCCACAAAAACCAACCTGGCCTACTGTTTTTTAGCTGCTCCCTTTCTCGAGTGTATGCAATGTGGAAGTGAATTAGGTTTTCAGTTGCTGCCTTTTTATGAGCAGGTATAGGAGATGAGAAATGTCTGGGAGAAAAATGAAGCCAAAGCTTTGGCATCATCAAGTTTCAATGCTGGCAGCACCTAGGTAAGGCCCAGTGTTATCACAGTCAGATCCTTTCTGAACTAGAGTCCTGGCATCACAGATGAGAATAAAAGAGAGGAGCACTGCTAAATCCTTAATATGGCCCTTCTAGTCAAGTTGCCCCCAGTTAGAGGCATATGTGTCTCCAGAAAAGCACCAGGAATTGCCCTGTGATTTATCTTCAAAAGAATAAGCTGTGAAATGTGAGAGCCACAGACAGCCTAGGGACTGATTCAACCCCTTTCATAACAATTTATATCTCAATTCACCACCACCACCACCAACTACTATTGAAGGCAAATGGATAGCACAGGGCCCAGCAACTACTGTGGCAGGAAGAGAATCAAGAAGGGGCCATAGTCTAAAGTCCAAGGGGCAAGAGTCTCTTGCAGAGAGCCAGAAGATTCAGAATGACTAAAGAGGAAAAGGGAGTCTGTATTTATGAGAAGTAAAGAGAACATGGCATCTTTGGCCCATTAAAAGCAGTGTGGCTTTAAGTAAAGTTATCTCTCTCTCTCTCTACTTGTTTCTTCATCAGTAAAATGATGGATTTGGAAAAGATGCCATCTATGATGATTTTCAGCTCTGAAAGCTAGCGATCTAGACACATGGCTAAGAATGACTACTGTTTCACAGGAAGGGAAAGGAGGGAACTGTGAGTCTGAGATACTTTCCATTCCCATCCAGTCTCACCGCTCCCCCCACCCCCACCCTAACTAGTCCTGCCATTGATAGAACTAGAAGAGGTTTATGGAATAGCTACCTCAGTTATGCGCTGGTGGCATCTCTAATATTGCATACTCTGCATGCTTCAATTCCTGTTTCTATTTTCATCCTCTTTTATTCTTCTTAAATTGTTCTTTTTTTTTCTTATAATTTTCCTTCCCATTTTTTCTTCCTTTGTCCTTGGTTTACTTGGTGACATTAATGGGGTTGTGAGATTGCAGCCTTTTGCTTCAAGTTATGAAGGGAAGACAGACAAAGTAAGCTAGACAGAAACAGACATAATACAAAGGAGCAGCACAAATTAAGGTTGTGTTCTGTACTAAGCCAACCAGATGTGTTATATACCCATATTTTATATACCAGGGACAATTTTCCTAGCATCAGACCACTCCACTCTCCAGTTGTGGGCGTTTGGTTCACAACCATTCCTAACAGCCCATCACAGAGAAAAGAGCAATGATCCCTTCCCATTTTTATTGTTTCTCTGCATCATTAGGCTCAGTAGTGAGGAAGGGAAGCCATTAGACTCATTTGAACTCAACACAGAAAGCCAACATGAGCTATTACCTACCCTGGCTCAAAGTAGGCACTTAATAAAGGCTTATTGATTAATTGATGAAAGAAAAAAGAGTGAAAGCTGTTTCTTATCTGGACCATAGTCTAAAAATACTGTATTGCCACACTGGGAACCCAACTTCTAAATGCAAGTTGGGGGTTGAGGTAATAGCTCAGAGAGGACACTATATATACATATATATGTACATTTGCAATGTATGTAGCTGCATACTTTAAGAGCACATCTAAGGAACTAAATCATAGCATCTCAGAACTGAACAGGATTTCATTGGTTAGCAGTAGAACCTGTACTCAAATAGGAGTTACCTCTGTTGCATCAACAATCTATACTTAAAGACCAGTTTTTACTTTGGTCACTGCTGCTGGAAGAGCATAGAAAGAGGTATCATTACTACCTCTTTCATGGAAGAACATCATTGCATGGAAGAACACCCTTTCTTATGCTCTTCTTCTCCCCCCAAAAGAGTTTATCCTCTTGCTTCCTGGACAGAATTTCAAGAAAGGAAAAAGAGGATCTGCCACTTATTCCTTATGTGTTTCCCCAGAATATTGACTTTTAATAGTTCAATGCCTTAATGCTCAGTATGCATTTTTGGTTAAAGCCACACACTATAAACCCAGCTGCCCCTCTTTGGAATATCAAAGCACCTCACTTCTAGATATTGCAGAGATCTCCCCTCAAGAGCAATCATTTCCTGGTTCTGCCATTCCCACTGTGCATGGCCATATGCAAACACCATCATAATCATTTTAAGAAAAATGAACAAGGATCATGTTCTACATGAAGACTTTTCTGATTCCTCCAGCTGCTGGTGCCCTTTCTCCCTAACTTGCTTAATAAGCAAGTAAAAAATAGAGCAGTAAGAAAATAAGAGTAGCAGAAATGGAAAAGGAGAAAGGGTGAAGCACAACAGATGTGGAATAATAATAGTGAGAGGCTTCCAGAATCAAGAGCAAGGACTATATAAACTGTTCTCTTGTGTGCCCTGTTCTCAAAGCTCTTTGACTCTTGGCTTCCCTATGAAAACTATTCTTATGTCTCCCTCATGGTTCTTTTGGAACCAGAAACACATATTCTCTTATCCTATAATTAAAGCTAGGAGGCAATAGAGGCCACTATCCTCATAATCCACTTCACACAGTGTGAGCCAGCCCTTTAGAAAATTGTGTTGACCCCCTGACACTAAGAACCATTAGGAAAGTAACCCACTTACCTTTTGGATGACTCCAGGCATCTGAAACTCATCTTTAAATTGTAGGTTTAAATGCTTCTTCTTGATGCTCCTTACAAAGGACATTTAATCTCCCAATTGTGTGCCTGAGTAAGATCCCCCAAATGTGGAAGGCACTTCCTCATCTTCATGCTTAGAATTCCTTCTTTCCCTGAAAATATAAGCTCCTACAGGAAGCCTTCCCTGATCCCTTCAGCTGTTAGTGCCCCCTCCCAAACAATTCAATCTGTACTAATATTCTATATAATTTTGTACATAATTACTTATGTACAAGTTGTCTCCCTGTTAGAATGTAAGCTCCCACAGGGCAAAAACTGTTTCATTTTTGTCTTTGTATACTCAGAGCCTAGTAAAGTGCCTGGCACATAGTTGGTATTAAATAAATGTTTCCTTTTTTCCTAATTTTAATTTAAATTTTTACAAACAAAAACTATATTCTTTTCCTCCCACCTCTCCTTCTCAGTAGAGAAGAAAAGATGCTTGTAAGTCAAGCAAGATCAATTCCCATATTGGCCATGTGCAAAAAATATGTCTCAATCTATGCCATGAGTTCATTACTTCCCTGTCAGGAGGTGGGTAGCATGTTGCATAATAGGCCCTTCGAAATCTCATTTGGTCACTGCCTTTCTAATCTTAGCTGCATTTGTTTATGTAAAACCCTTTTAATTCTATGTAACCAAAATTACCCTTTTCAACTCCTCTGATCCTCTTGAGATCTTGTTTAGTTATGAATTGTTCCCCTTTCCGCAGATTTGAAAGGTATTTTTTTCCTTGCTCCTCTAATTTGTTTTCGATGTTACTCTTTATGACTGTCGTTTGTCCATTTTGAGCTTTTTTTTTTTTTTAACATATTAGATGTTGGTTTATTCCTAGGCTTTGCTAGACTGCTTTCCAATTTTCTCAGAAGTTTTTATTAAATAGTGCTTTCTTACTCAAGTAGATGGGGACTTTGTATTTATTAAATACTTGGCTTCTGTTTATTTGCCACTGTAATTTTGTTGTTCCTGTTTAATCATTTCACTCATGACCCCATTTGGGGGTTTTCTTGGCAAACATACTGGTATGCAGTATACCTAATTTCTTTTACTGATCAGACTATATTTTAACCAGTACAAAATCATTTTCAGGATTGCTGCTCTGTAGTTTGAGGTCTAGTTCTGCTAGTTCTCCTTTGTTTCCATTTTTTTTTTCCACAATGTCTCTTGAGATTCTGGAACTTTTTGTTTCTCCAGATGTATTTTGTAAATTTTTTTTCCTACTTCTATAAAGTAATCATGTTAGTTTGATATGGGACTGAATAAAACATTAATTTAGGTAGTTATATAGATCCTGTGTCATGGCAGATGGGACTCCCAAGCATTTTATACATTCTCTGGTCATATTAAATGGAATTTTTCTTTCTGGTTCTTCCTGCTGGGTTTTGTTGGTAACACAAAGACATTGTGATGTTTTTTTTTTTATTTTATATTCTACAACTTTCTTGAAGTTGTTTCAATTAATTTAAGGGTAACTCTCTAAAGATCTGTAAGTAAGCCATCATATGATCTGCAAAACCCAATAATTTTATTTCTTCTTTGACTATACTTATTTCCTCAATTTCTTTGTCTTATTGTCACTTGTCTATTTTGAAGTATATAAGATAGGTGTGATGATAATGGATATCCTTGCTTTTCCCTGTACCTTACTGGAAAGGACTCTATTGTTTCTCTATTACAAATAATTTGGCTCAAGACAACTCTGAAAAACTTATGAAAAATGCAATTCATCTACAGAGAAAGAACTGATGGTATCTGAATATAGATTGAAGCATTTTTTCTTAGTTCCTTTTTCTAAAGTTTTTTTTTTTGTCTGCTTTCTTCCATAACCTAATGTGGAAATGTTTTGCGTGACTACACATGTATAACTTATATTGAATTAGTGGAGTTCTTAAGGGAGGGTATGGAGGGAGGGAGGAAGAGAATTTGGAACATAAAGTTTTAAAAATCGATGTTAAAATTTGTTTTTACTTGTAATTTGGGAAAATAAAATTCCAAATAAATAAAAACCCAAATAATTTGGCTCTTGGTTTTAGAAAGGTATTACTTATGAAGGAAAAGTTCATTTATTCTTATGTTTTCTAATTTTTTTTTGGGGGGGCAGTGGGGGTTAAGTGACTTGCCCAGGGTCATACAGCTAGTAAGTGTCAAGTGTCTGAGGCCGGATTTGAACTCAGGTACTCCTGAATCCAGGGCCAGTGCTTTATCCACTGTGCCACCTAGCCACCCCCCTAATTTTTTAAAAAACAAGAATGGGTATTGTATCTTATCAAAAGCTTTTGTCTGAATCACTTGATAGAATAATATGTTTTATATTATTGTTATTAATATAAAAGCAATAGCTAACATCTATACAGCACTTTAAAGATTCTTAAAATGCTATACTTAGATTATCTCATTTGATACCAAGAACAACCTAGTGGAGTAAGTGCCATTAGTATCCCCATTTTACAAATGAAGAAATGGATTCCAAAGTAAGTTAAATGACTTGCCTATGGTTCTGTAGCTAGCAAGGGTTTGAAGTAAGTTTTGAACTCAGGTCCAAGTCCACCACTTTTACCATTTTTTCTATCTAGCTGCTAAGAATTTTCCTAATATTGGACAAATCCTGCATTCCTGGTATAACTCCAACCTGGTCATTAGTATATACTTATTTGTTGATGATATGTTGCTGTAGTTTCCCTACTAATATGTCAATGTTCATTAGTGATATTGTTCTATAGTTTTGTTAGTTTGTCGTGACTCTCCCTGGTTTAGGTATTCAGGCCATATTTTTATTATAGAAAGAATTTGGTACATCCTTTTCTTTTCCTATCTTTTCAAACAGCTCCTGTAATATTAGAATTGTTCTTTGAATGTTTCATAGATTTTCCTTATAAATCCAAATGTTCTTAGGGTTTTATTTCCTTTGTGAGTTGATTAATGACTTGTTCAATTTATTATTCTAAGATTAGTTTATTTAAAATTTTCTTTTCTTCTGCTCTATTAATCAATTTTAAATTTTTTTGGGGGGGCATAAATATTCATCCATTTTATTTAGGTTGTCAGTTTTATTGACATGCAATTGGGAAAAACAATTTCTATTATTGTTCTTTATTTCTTTATTTAGTGTTAATTCATATTTTTTCTTTTTGATACTGGTAAGTGGTTTTATTTTTAAAATTAAAAGTAGTTTATTTTAATTTTTTGTGTTTTTGTTTAAAAATAAAGATTCTGATTTTCATTAATTTCATGGTTTTTATTCTTGCTTTCAATTTTGTTAATTTGATGTTTCAGAATTTCATTTTTGAAGCTTATTTGAAATTTTGAAATTCCTAGGTCTTCTGTTTCTTTGGGTTTTTTATTGATATATTGATCTATTCTTCTCTTTTGTAGATGGAAATGCTGAAAGATTTAAATGTTTTTGAAGAATTGCTTTGATTTTTTCCTCCATAATTTTGGTTTCTCTCATTGTTATCATCAGTTATTATTATCTTTAATGAATTTATCTATTATTTCTATGGTCTTATCAAATATAATTTTCATTTTATTATTTTTCTTCATTTGATTTTGAGGTTTTAATGTTATAATACACAGCTAGTCTTTGTAAATGAGCTATGCACACCAGAGAAATGGGAACAATCCTTTATATCCCCATTCAATAAGGAAGGAAACAAGCATTTATCAAATACCTACTTTATGCCAGGTACTGATGAGTGCTTTTCAAGTATTATTTCATTTGATTCCCATAATAATCCTTTGAGGTAAGTGTTATTATTATCTCCATTTTGCAGTTAAGGAAACTGAGGCAGGCAAATGTTAAGTGACTTGCCCAAGGTCACACAGCTATTAAGTACTTGAGGCCAGATTTAATCTCAGGTATTGCTGGCTCCAAACCAAGTTCACCATCTACTGCACCACCTAGTTTGCTTATAATCACCACAGATATTTCATATTTAACTTTTCTAAAATTCTATTCATGTCCTTCTTTCTTGTTTTACTGATAGACTTGTCTGAGTCTAAAAGGAGTACATTGCGGTCCCCAAATATTATAATTCTTCTATTTTTCCTTGTAACTAATTTAATTATTCCTTTGAGTATTTAGATGTTGTACCATTTAGTGAATTCATGTTTACCATTGATATTGTCTATAGTAAACATGTCTATGGTAAACTTTCAAAATAATGTAGTTTATATTTCTTTTATCAGGTTTATTTTTGCTCTTGACTTCTCTGAGATCATGATTTCAATATCTGGTTTTTTGTTTTGTTTTGGTTTGGATTTTTGTTTGTTTGTTTTGGATTAGCTGAAGTTTAATAGATTTCACTTCAGCTTTTCATTTTAACTCTGTACATTTTTACTTCAAATGTGTTTCTTGTAAAGAACATATTATCAGATTCTGCCTTCTAGATGAGTTTATCCCTTTCACATTCACAGTTATAATCATAGTATATTTCCCCCATTCTGTTCCCCTTTTTGTTTTCTCCTCTTTTCCATCTTCCTTTTTAACAAAAAAAAGAGGATGGCAGCTACCCCTTTTCTCTTTCACTTGCCTAAATTCCATTCTGGGGTTCTTAATTCTTTATTTCCATCAAACCTTTCTTCAGTATTTACCTTTGTGATTAGTTTGTTTTGCTTATGGCTAATTCCTCTCCCCTCTCCTTTTTCCTTTCTATTTCCCTATTTAATGAAAAGATTCTGCACCCAGTTTTGTTAATGTATTCTTTCCTCCCTAAATATATTCAAATGAAAATATTGTTTGTGTCATCTACTCCTCCCATACATGCTTCCTCCTTATTTGTATACTTTTCTACCTGCATACCCCAATTATGGGAAATAATATTTCCTGCCATTTCTCCTCCTCCCCCCACCCCCACACAGTATAATGTTTTCATTCCCCTCTTTTCCTTTTATCTTTTAATCTCACCAAAACATAACTAAACCAATCTTATGACTTTTATCTTATTTGATTTTTTCCACAACCCCTGGTTACAGTAGAGTTCTGAAAGGGCAATTGAATCATCTTCCATTATATAAGTACTTTATCATGGTTTTAGTCCTTTGTGATCATTCATATTCATGTTTTTATGTTTCTCTTGACTCCTGTATTTATATTTCAGTGTTTCTATATAGCTCTGTTCTTTTTATCAGAAATGCTTGAAATCCTCTATTTCATTAATGATCCACTTTCTTTCTATGATCTTTTGTGGTTGAGGTATTCTCATTTGTTATTATTATCTTTTGCTTTTTAGAAAATTGTATTTCAAGCTCTTCTTTAAAGTGGTAGCTGCTAAATCCTGTATAATCTAGACTGTAGGTTCTCGGTATTTGGATTCTTTCTTTCTGGCTGCTTGCAGCATTTTTTCTTTGACTTGGAAATTCTGATTTTTGGTTCTGATGTGTCTTGGAGTTTTTTTGTTTTGGGGTTTCTTTCAGGAAATGACTATTAGATTCTTTCTTTTTTTAACTTTCTCCTCTCCTTCCAAGAGGTATGGGCTTTCAGGGAATCCAGTTCTTAGTTTATCTTTCATTCATCTATTTTCCAGGTCAGTTGTTTTTGACATAAGAGACATTACATTTTCTTCTATTTTTATTTGTCTTTTGACTTTATATTTCTTATTATATCATGTAGTCATTAACCTCAATTTTTTCTCTTCTATTCACAGTTTGTTGCTTGGGTAAAGTCTAGCATCTCTTGTGCTAAACTATTTTCCTTCAAAGTCTTTCAATAGACTCTTTTTTTTTTTGGTGGGGCAGTGAGGGTTAAGTGACTTGCCCAGGGTCACATAGATACTAAATGTCAAGTGTCTGGGGTCATATTTGAACTCAGGTCCTCCTGAATCCAGGGCTGGTGCTTTATCCACTGTGCCACCTGGCTGTCCCTTTATGTAGTTCTTTCCATGTATTTTTGGTTATTTTGAAAGGTATTTCTCTATTATTGCCTCATATTTTGTTATTATTATAGAGAAATCCTATTTTTTAGTTTAACTCATTGCCAGCTAATTTGTTTAATTTGTCTTAATTAGTATCTTTGCTGATTTCCTAGGTTTTTAAAAGTAAAACAGTATCATCAGCAAGTAGAGATAGATTATCTCCTCTTTGCCTATATTTTTGCCTTTAATTTTTATTATCTTATTTAAATTGTTGGCATTTCCAGAACTATATCAAATAATCATGGAGAGAAAAGACATCCTTACTTTACCCCCATTTTTATTGGGAAAATTTCTTGTGTGTCCTCACTGCACCTGATATTTGCTTTTAGATTCATGTAGCTATATTTTTGTATTATTAGGGGGAAAAAAAAAAGATCCCTCTGTGCCTGGACTCCAGAGGATTTTTATGCTTGCTGTACTTTTTTCAAGGGTTTTTCCGCTGTTGTTAAAATAATCATGTGGTTTAGGATGTTTTATTTTTAACGTGATAAATTATGTTGATTGCTTTCCTAATTCTGAATCAGTCTTGTACCCTTGGTACAAGATAAATCTAACTTGGTCATAATCATTGCTTTCTTGGACAAATTGCCATAGACTGTTTGATAGGATTTTATTTACAATTTTTGAATTGATATTCATTAATGATATTAGTCTGTGGTTCTGTGTGATTTATTATTTCCTGGTTTAAGTACTGGATTATACTTGTCTCATTAAAAGGAGTCTGGTGGAATGCCATCGTTCTCAAAATTTGAGTATAATTTGTCTTGTATAGGTACTAACTGTTCTTTAAACATTGGAGAGGGAGGCAGCTAGGTGGCTCAGTGGATAAAACACCGGCCCTGGATTCAGGAGGACCTGAGTTCAAAATCTGGCCTCAGACACTTGACACTAGCTGTGTGATCCTGGGCAAATCACTTAACCCTCATTGCCCTGCAAAAAACAAAACAAAACAAAACAAAAAAATCATTGGAGAGAATCTACCTATGAATCCATCTGAATGAGGATTTTTAAAAAAAATCTTTGGTAGTTCCTTTACAGCTAGTTCTATTTCCTTTCTGAGATTGGATTATTTAAAACATTAAATGTCCCTCTACATATTTTGGTCTCCTCTGAGTTCAGATATTTTCTATTTTTGAGGTATTCCTCTATTCATTTGCATTCTTAGTTTTGTTAGGATGCAACAGTGTATAGTATCTTTTTAAGTCTTCTGGTTTGTTGTGCTTGTTCATTTGCCCTTTTTTTGTTTTAACTTGATTTTCTGCACTCTTTTTAAAAAATTGGATTAACTGGGGTCGCTAGGTGGTGCAGTGGATAGAGCACCGGCCCTGGAGTCTGAGGAGGATCTCAGACACTTGACACTTACTAGCTGTGTGACCTTGGGCAAGTCACTTAACCCCAATTGCCTCACAAAAAAACCCCCAAAACCCAAAAGCAAACAAAATTGGATTGACTAAAGGTTTATCAATTTTGTTATTCTTTTCAAAGAACCAGCTTTTTAGGTTTGTCATTCCTATAAGGTTTTTTTGTAGTTGTTTGTGTTTTGGAAAAGGGTGTTTCAGTTTATTTATTTTTAAATTTTTCACCATGTCTTTTATGCTTTATGTTGAGTTTGTTGACTTTCTAATTTATGTGTATTTATGTATACATATACACATATGTTTATACATATATGCATATATTCAGTTTATTAATCTTCTCTTTTTCTATTTTGTCAATGTATGCTTTATTGTTTTCCCCAGAGGTCTGTTTTAGAAGCATTCACAAATTTTAATATTCTGTTTTGTCATTATCATTTTCTTTGACATAATAATTTGTTCTTTGACCCACTCATTATTTAGGATTTCATCATCAGGTCTCCTTTTAGGTCTGTGTCCTTTGTGTTCCCTGAACTTATTAATATTTTATTGTGTTAGTTTCTATAAAGGATATTTACTATTTCTGCCTTTTTACATTTATTTTCAGTATCTCATTGCTATAAATTAGTGGTCAGCTTTTCTAAAAGTTCCACATAGTGCTGAGAAAGAAATATATTTTTAGCAATCTCATTTAGAAGATGCCCTTATTCTTTAGCTGCAGTCTCTCTAGGAATGTGTTCAATTCTATATTTTTTCCCTTTTTTTATCTTTGTTAGATTTGTCTAAATCTGAGAGAGAAAGATTACATTCTCCAGCTACTACTGTGTTATTATCAATATCCTCTTAAAATGCAGTTAATTTTTTCTTAATGAATTTAGATAGTATGGCATTGGGAACATATATGCTTAATATTGATATTCATTTGTTTTCTATGCTTTCTTTCAGCATAATGTAATTTTAAAATTCATATTATTACTTGTTTATGCTTCATCTATAGCAAGATTTACATTCTTACTTTTTTGCATTTACCTGATATATAGTAAATTTTGTCCCGTCCCTTCATTTCATTTTGTGTATGTCTTTGCTTTCTTTGTGTGTGTGTGTTTCTTTTAAGCATCAGATTGTGAGATTTTCTTATCCAATCTGTCATTCTTTCATTTTATTGAATTGTTTAATCTATTCCCTTTTAAAGTTACAAGATTTGGTTCTATACTTTCATATAGTATATTATAGTACATATTTAATATATGAATGCAAATTCATATATTCTTCTAATACTCTCTTTTTCCTGAATTATGATGTTTTTGGTTCCTCTTTTTCCTCTGATGGCAGTACTTTATGTATTTTGTTATTTTAGCCCCATCTACTAGGTAAATTTTAAGGCTATAATATTTCTTTAGGGTCTTTTCCTCTCACCCATAACTATTCCTCACCTTCCTTCCCAATCTCATTCTTCTGTTTGTCACCCCTGCCCCTTGTTTTGGAGTTTTATTTATTAATTTCTTCTCTTTTTCTACATATCTAATTTTCCCCTTTTTTTGGGGGGGGGGTCTGTTTTCCCTTCTTATTTTTTCAATCACTTAGGTAGTTTAAATTTCTTTAACTTCTTTTGTTTATTTTTCATTTCGGTGCCTTTTTCTAAAAAAAAAAATCATTCTTTTCCTACATTCTCTTCATTAATTTGCTTCTCTAGTCAAAAATTTTATTATTTGATTCATGGTCCTTATGTTTATTTATTCCTTCTTTAGTCTTACTCCCTAAATAGCTATCTTTAATTCCCTCTTCTAAACAATTTTTGTAATATTGTCTTGTAGATCTTGCTCCCTCCTCTTTGTGTTGTGCCTCACTATTAGAAGTATCAATTCCTGCAAGAGAAAGAGAAAATAGAAATATAGCCCTCTGGTAGGAATTTTCATGTCCATGAATTCCATTTCTACCCCCTGCCTTCTCCATGATGTTTCCCCCCAATTTCCATGGAAACTTCTTTCTCGATCCATGCCCTCCCATTCCTCTTTTAAGTCAATTGTTCCCAGGAACTCTGATTCCCCTTCTTCTGAGTCAGGATGAATCCATGGAGCCTCATAACTGAGGATTATAATAGTTTTAAGGTTCCCATGTTTCATTACAGAATGTTTTTCAGTGTAACCTCCTCCCACTCCTGAATTGAGATTCCCCCTTTCTTTCCTTTAGTTTTTTGTTTTGTTTTATTTACTTTTGTTTTGTTTTTGTTGTTGTTTTGTTTTGTGTTTTGCTGGGAAATGAAGGTTAAGTGACTTGCCCAGGGCCACACAGCTAGTATGTGTCAAATGTCTGAATTTGAACTCAGGTCTTCCTGAATCCAGGGCTGGTGCTTTATCTACTGTGCCACCTAGTTGCTCCTGCTTTCTTTCAGTTTTAATCATTCCCTTTGCTACTCACTAATTTTTCTTGTAGCTTCTCTTCTGCTTGAGACTACCAGATTTCTTTTCCTTTCATTGTTTACCACTGGCTTAATTAGGGTCCTCTTAAATTGGCTACATCTTTCTTCTTCTTTTCCTTTCATGCACCCTGCAATTCTGCATGTTAGTCCCATTTTAAAAAATCATCGATTCACCTGTGGGTTATGTGTATGGTATTTTGAGTCCGTTCCACCATCACCTCTACTAAAATTGTTTTTTCATCCTCTTGTGTACTTTTAGAAAGAAATCTTTCAAAATCTCATTTTGTTGTTGTCCTTGTTTAACTCTGTGTCTTTCTATTTCTACTATCCCCAACTCCCTCTTTTTAATACTCTCTAGAGATAGGGTAATTTATTTTGTTACTTGTGTTTTCCTTGGTAGACTTATTTACCTCTCTTGTGTCTTTGCTGTTTAAATAATCTGATCGATTTTTTTAGTAGGAATCTTAAAATGCCCCTGTTTTTTGGGATTTAGTCTTTTTAATTGATGACTAGGCTTAGGTTTTCCGGGTATGTTATTATAGGTTGTATATAGAATTCTTTTGCCTTTTGGAATATAGGATTCCATTCCCTTCCGTGGTTTTTGGAAAGTGCAGAACAAACTTGTGTTATTTACATTTCCTTTCTTATTAATTGAAGGCTTTTATCTTAGCCATCTGTAGAATTTATTGTTTTTATTGAAATTGTTTAATTTAACTACTTATGTGTCTTTGAATTTACATCAGGTTTTTGGTTTTGTTTTCTAGAAGCAATCTGTGGATTCCTTCAATTGATACTTTGTTTTCTATGTTTAGAAGTTCTGGGAAATTTTTTTGTTTATCTCTAACATTGTGGTGATCAGGTTTTTTTGACTTGTCATGTTCTTCTGGGTGATCTCTAATCCTTAAATTGTCTCTCCACATATTATCTTTGAGATCAATGTGTTTTTTCTTTTATAATAATAATGTTCTTAATGTTATTGCATTTTATTTTTGTCCTTCACTTTAGCATATTTGTGTTCCCAATCATTCTCTTTTTTATTTCTATAGAGAGATTAGCCATCTTGAATTTAAGTGTTCTATTCTGCTCTTTTCCCCCCTGTTGTTCAGGCCATAAATTCTGCCATTTCTCCCCACTTTAATTCCAGTTTTTAAGATTTTTATTTCTCTCTTGAAATGTTGCTTTGGGGAATATACATTGGGAATATATCTCTGGCTCAGAGTATTGGTTCAATTTTTTTATGTGTTAAAATTTTTATTTAGAAATATTTGGAATAATTAAATGTTGTGGTATCCATCTTCTCCTTTTTAATGTCTTCCCCACTGATTTATCTGCTTGTGCTCAAAGTATTTTTTATTTAGAATTTTATTTTTCCAAATTATATGTAAAAATACATTTTGACATCATTTTTTTTACAACTTTGTGTTCCAACTTTTCCTCCTCCCTCCTTCCCTGCTCCCCACCCAAGAACTCAAACAATTCAATATAAATTATACATAAGTAGTCATGCAAACCATCTCCACTTTAGCCAGGTTGTGAAAGAAAACAGACAACAAAAAACTTTAGAAAAAGGAACTATCAAAAAATTATGCTTCGATCTGTTTTCAGATACTATCAGTTCTTTCTCTGTAGATGGATTGCAATTTTCATGTCTTTCAGAGTTATCTTGGATCATTGCATTGCTGAAAATGGTTGGTTTTTTGTTGCTGTTTTAACTGAGTTTTCTTCATACTGAGATCTTTGGTAATTTCAGGGTTTTTTCCCCCCTTTATTCCCTATTGTTCACTTTTGGACTGTATCCTTCAATGGTGAATCCCTTAGGGGGTAGATCTCCAAGCATTCTTAGCCTCCTCCAATGCTGGGGAATTTATCAGTTTCAGTCTCTGCCCCCATGTGATTTCTGGGATGACAGAACTATGCCACCTGGATATCATTACCCGTTCGGGTATAGTATAGTCCCATGCATTTATTTGGTTCTCTGAGTGCTGCTGTAGCATCCTGCCATCTCAAGTAGAGCATGATTTGCCTTTTTGATAATTCCCCATCATCTTTAAGAGAGTGGGCAGAATTGAGGTATGTTGCTTATTGTCACAGAATAGTCGGGTGAGGGCAGAGGTATGGTGTGCTGGTATAACATGTCGCTGTAGCAATGAATTTTCTTAGTGGATCTTAGAACACAAAGCAGTTAGGATGGATTGTTCTGCACTGCTAGACTATAGGGACTGCTGGGGAAGTGACTTTTGATTGAGCATTTTTGTTGTTCAGTCATTTCCAACTATTTGTGACCCTATGGACCATAACATTCCCCAACCTTCTAACTTCCACTCATAAAGTCTGTGTAAATTAATGCTCATTGTTTCCATGATATTATCTATCCATCTAATCTCCTGCTATCCCCTTCTCCTTTTGCTTTCAATCTTTCCCAACATCAGGGTCTTATCCAATGACCTTTTCCTGTCTTCTCATTGTATGGTCCAAGTATTTAAACTTCAGCTTCAGTATTTGACAATCCAGTGAATTTATTTTTTTTAAGTATTTCCCTATTTGATCTCCTTGTTGTTCTAGGGATTTTCAAATCTTTTCCAGCACCACAATTTAAAAAAAAAATCAAATTTGGTGGTGCACTCTCACAGTCATACATTGCTACAGGAAAAATCGTAACTTTGACTATACAGACCTTTGTTGGGAAGGTGATGTTTCTACTTTTTACTATGCTGCACAGGTTTGCCATCTTACTCTTTTTTTGGCCAGATTTTCCCTCTAAGGAACAAACATCTTTTAATTTCATTGCTCCTGTCACCATCTGCAGTGATCTTTGAGCCCAAGAATATAAAATCTGATACAGTTTCCATTTTTTCTTCCTCTATTTGTCAGAAAGTGATGGTGCCAGTTGCCAAGATCTTAGTTTTTTTATGTTAAACTTCAAACCAGCTTTTACACTTTCCTCTTTCATCCTTATCAACAGGCTTCTCAATTCTTCACTATTTGCCATCAGAGTGATATTATCTGCATATCTGAAATTGCTGATATTTCTCCTTGCAACCTTAATTCTAGCTTTTGATTCATCTAGCCTGGGCATTTCACATGATGTACCCTGAATATCAATTAAATAAATAAGATGACAATATATAGACTTGTATCTTAATGCAATCAATTGTATCTTGTTCAGTTTTAAATTTTGTTCCTTGACCCTTATACAGGAGACAAGTAAGATGACCTATGATACTCCCATATCTTTAAGGACTTGCCACATTTTGTTGTGATGTGCACAATCAAAGGCTTTAGTGTAGTCAGTGAAGCAGAAATAGATCTTTTTTCTGGAACTCTCTTCCTTTCTCCAGAGTCCTGCAAATGTTGGCAATTTGGTCTCTAGTTCTTTTGCTTCTTTGTAAATAATATTTTATTTTTTTCAATTACAAGTAAAGATAGTTTTCAACTTTCATTTTTATAAGATTTTGAGTTCCAAATTTTTTCTCCCTCCCCTTCCCATCTCTCTCCCCAAAGATGGCAAGCAATCTGATATAGGCCATATATGTGCTATTTTATAAACATATTTCTATACTAGTCATGTGTTGAAAGAAAAAACATAAAAGACAAAAACCACAAAAAAACTTAAAAAGAATTAAAAATACTATGCTTCAATCTGCATTAAGCCTCCATAGTTTTTTCTCTGGATGTGGATAGCATTTTCCATCATGAGCCTGTTAGAATTATCTTGGATCATTGTAGTGCTGGAAAGAGCTAAGTCAATCATACTTGATCATTGCACAATGTTGCTCTTACTGTAATATAATGTTCTTCTGGGTCTGCTCACTTCATTCAGCATCAGTTCATGTAAGTCTTTGGAGGCTTTTCTGAAATCTGCCTGGTCATCACTTCTTATAGCCCAGTGTGAGAAAATCATTACAAGGGGCCCCCTGCTCAGAGAGCCTGGCTGAAGGTCAACCCAGCATCAGGAAGTTCCTTGTTCCTGCCAGAGGATCTGAACTCTGACCTCTGCACATTCTATTCATGGACCACCTTCAAGTCATGTCAATCAATGGACTTGAATGCTACCAGCCAATTAGCTTGAATCAGCTTGAAGGACTGCCTCTATCTGGGCAGGGGGATGGCATAGGAAGCGCTGTTTGCTCTCTCACTCTCTCTCTTTTTTGCTAGAACCAGTTGTTGGGGGCAGAAGAAGAAGGAGGCTAGACAACTCTTTTTTTTTTTTTTTTTTGGTGAGGCAATTGGGGTTAAGTGACTTGCTCAGGGTCATACAGCTATTAAGTGTCTGAGGTCAGATTTGAACTCAGGTCCTCCTGACTCCAGGGCCGGGGCACTATCCACTGTGCCACCTAGCTGTCCTGAGGCTAGACAACTCTTGATCTCTCCTCAAGGGTAGATAGGTTTCCTATTTTTCTGAACTCCACATGTTCTCTCCTTGCTAACCTCTAAAATACTTTAATAAATACTTAATGCCTAAAATGTTGCTGAAGCTTCTAATTTATAAGTAAATCCTAGCTAGCTTTTCCCACACTGGGAACAGAAAAAAGGGGACCACACAGATTTTAAATGTCACACCGGTGGTGTTCCATTACATTCATATGCCACAACTTGTTTAGCCATTCCCCAATTAATGGGCATTCCCTTAATTTTCAATTCTTTGCCACCAGAAAAAGAGTGGCTATAAATATTTTTGTACATGTAGATCCTTTTCACTTTTTTGTTACCTCTCCAGGATACAGACCTAGTAATGGTATTGCTGGATCAAAGTGTATGCACAGTTTGGTTGCCCTTTGGGCTAGTTCCAAATTGCTCTCCAGAATGTTTGGATCAGTTCATAACTCTACCAACAATGTATTAGTGTCCTAATTTTCCCACATATTCTCCATTTCCTTTTCTGTCATATTAACGAATATGATAGGTGTGACATGGTACCTCTTCTCCATCTCTTTGAAAACCAGCCTGCTCTTCTGGTAATTCTCAATTCACATATTGCTGAAGCCTAGCTCAAAGAATCTTAAGCATAACCTTAGTGGTGTGTGAAATGAATGTTCAGTAATTTGAACATTCATTAGATATCCTCTTTTTTTCTTTATTGGAATGTAGACTTATCTTTTCCAATCCAGTGGCCATTGTTCTGTTTCCAAATGTGCTGGCATAATGAATACCAGCACATTAACAGTATCATCTTTTAGGGTTTTAAGTAGCTCAGCTAGAATTCCATTATCTCCATTAACCTTATTGCTAGCAATGCTTCCTAAGGCCCACTTGGCTTCATTTTCTAAGATGTCTGGCTCTAGAACAGTAACCACACCATCCTGATTATCAGTGATATTAAGATCTTTCTTGTATCGTTCTTTTTTATATTCTTGCCATTTCTTCCTTCTGCTTCTGTTAAATTCCTACCATTTTTGTCTCTTATCATGCCCATTTTTGCATGAAACTCTCCCTTGATATCTCTAATTTTCTGGAAGAAATCTTGTCTTTCACATTCTATTTTCTTCTATTTCTTTGCACTGCTCATTTAAGAAAACTTACTTAATGCTCCTTGCTATTCTCTGGAACTCTGCATTCAGTTCAGTATTTCTTTTCCTTTATCCTTTAACTTTTGCTTTCCTCCTTTCCTCAGTTATTTGTAATGTCTCATTAGACTTTATTCTTCTTATTCTTTGGAATGCTTTTTATTGTGAACCTCTGTCATTAGTTCTTCAGATACTCTACTAAATCTAATCTCTCACATCTATTCATCACCTACACTTCATATTCATAAGGGATGTTGTTTGGATCATGCCTATATGGCCTGATGGTTTTCTCTACTTTCTTCTATTTAAATCTAATTTTCACAATATGATCTGAGCCACAGTCAGTGCCAGGTCTTGTTTTAACTGACCATATAGAGCTTCTCCACGTTTGGCTACAAAGTGTATAATCAATCTGGTTTGGGTATTGAGCATCTGATGATGCCCATGTGTAGAGTCACCTTTTGCATCGTTGAAAAGGAATGTTCTCTGTGACCAGCAAGTTATCTTGACAAAATTCTGTTAGTCTCTGCCCCACTTCATTTTGTACTTCAAGGCCAAACTTGTCTGTTATTCCAATTGTCTTTTGATTTCATGCTCTAGCATTTCAGTTCCCTGTGATGCATGTGACATCTGTGTGTGTGTGTGTGTGTGTGTGTGTGTGTGTGTGTGTATGTTATTTCTAGAAGATGTTGTAGGCCTTCATAGAACTGATCAACTTTGGCCTCTTTGGCATCAGTGGTTAGAGCATAGATTTGTAATACTGTAGATGTTGAACAGTTTGCCTTGAATTTGAAAAGATATTATTCAGTCATTTTTGAGATTATGCCCCAACACTGTTTAGCAATTAGCCTTATTAATTATGTTGTTACCTTGTTAGGCTTTTTTGTTTCTCAGCCTATGGAAACTGCTGCAATTGCTTTACCTTTAGTATATAACACCTATTTGGGGAAGTTTGGGGAATTCATGAAGACTGGAGAAAATATCTAATCCTCCATCTTGTCATGTGAGCCAGAACCCTCCATTACCTTTTTCTGCATTGCTGAAATGCAGCAAATCTGGACCTAGCTCCTCTGCTTCACTTTCTTTTCTCACCATGGCACCCCTTCACACATGCATACCTGCCCTAGCTATTCATAGAAGTACTTGGCTTATTCTGCCTTCATAGAAAGAAACATTATCAATGCTTTTTCACTCAGATGCTCTATCCCAATGCCTAGTTTTTGTGTGAATAAGTCCTCATATCACCAGTTTAGAACTGGAAAGTACCAAAGAGGTAATTCAGATTAATTTCCACATTTTAGGAAACTACAGCTCTTGCATGTTCAGAGGTCTTCAGGACATGTCAAATACAGGATTGCAGTCTTCTGATTTTAAAACCACTGCATCACATTGCTTCCCCAATCTTCTCTGAAAATACTCTGTGTTGTAATGAGCATGGATAATGCATCATACTGCTCTTGGGGCACAAAGTAATATAAGATGTAGGACCCTATTCTTAATAGACTTAAAGTCTATTTGGGGAAACAGAAAAATTACATAAAATTTTAAATGGTGGTCTAAGGTAGAAATAGATAAGATATAAGGCTTAAATAAAATCTAGAGGTCATTTAGCACTTTCCCATTATTTTATTTTTAATTTTGAAAATGTTAATGTTTTATTATTATTTTATTATTAAAAGTTTAACCTTATAAATCTATACAACCAACTAAACTTGCTTAGTAGTAGCTACATTTTAATTTATTTAAATGCATAAAATATAAAAATTTTTATTTGCTCACTATAAGAATTTTTTGTTTCCACTCATTCTTATTCATGAGTCTTCTTAAATGATTGTAGTATGTAGTGTAGGAAAATGTAGCATAGAAATTCTTCTAATTTTTTTCTATTTTACTTTGTTTCATTGGAATTTTTTCCATATTTCCTTAAATTCTTCATACATATTGATCTCAGTCTCATTAAAGTAATCTCTTATATTAATTTGGGCAGCTAGGTGGCACAGTGGATAGAGCATTGGGCTTGGAATGAGGAAGAATCATCTTTGTTTGTTTGTTTGTTTTTTGGCAGGGCAATGAGGGTTAAGTGACTTGCCCAGGGTCACACAGCAGGGTCACACAGCTAGTAAGCGTCAAACGTATGAGGTCATATTTGAACTCAGGTCCTCCTGAATCCAGGGCCGGTGCTTCCTAGGTACCCCAAGACTCATCTTTCTGAACTCAGATTTGATCTTGGACACTTATTAGCCATATGACCCTGGGCAAATCACTTAACCCTGTTTGCCCAAGTTCCTCATCTGTAAAATGAGCTGGAGAAGGAAATGGCAAACCATTCCAGTATCTTTGGCAAGAAAGAGTCAGACATGACTGAAAAACAACTAAATACCAACAAACAACGTTATGTCAATCTACCAAAATTTATTTTAATACTCCCTTGTTGTTGGATGTTTTGGCTATTTCCTTTTTATTTTTGTATTTTCATTTTATATAAACATTTTAAATAGATGGCTCTATTTTTTATAGTACTTCCAAGGTAAATTCTCATCAGTGGAATTATTGGGTTAAGAGACATGATTATTTTTTGTTATATATTGTAACCTGCCAGATTATTCTCCAAAAGTTGTACAAGTTTGCAATTCTACCAGCAATGAATAAGTGGAACTCTTCTTCCACAATCCTTTTGGCATTGAGTTTCCTTACTTTTATTTATTTTTACTAGTTTGATAGCCTTGAGATGGTCCTTCAACATTGTATGAATTTTCATGTTTTTATATTAGTGACAGCCTTCTAACTTTACAAAAATAGGGACCAAGGACTAGAGAAATAAAATGGCACACTAGAAATTATATTGGTAACCATTAACTGCCCTAAGATTTGAATATTGTACTTTTATCTCAATACCCAATAATCTAGCATGGTGCCACACTTCTGTGAGTACCAAAAGAGATGTAAAATTAAAAAAACAAAGTATTTGTTAAGGATCTGCTCCATACCCTATACACATCTATATGTTTAAAATGTAGTGAAAAGGGGAAAGGCTTGGTACTCTAGGGAACTCTGGGCTGGTAAGGTCTAAGAGCCAGGGAGAATCTTTGCCTCTTCAGCTATTTTTAAAAATTGTCTCTAAAGCATGCTAGGATTCATATAGAAATTGAAAGGATTCCGATTGAAAAGCCTTCTATGTGCAGCCTTCCCCATTGCCACCAATCACACTTTTCCTTCCTTAGACCTTATAGGGCATTTTGTATTTTTCTTATGCCATCACCATTTTCTCTTTTGTGGTGTAATTTATTCTATAGTCAATATATGCCACAAAGTGATTACATTTTGTGTATTTGTGTTAGTCCCATCCTCCCCAACCTCCCCACCACACACCACACACACACACACACACACACACACTGTGGCCACTGGCTATTGAGTGAAAGACTACTTTAGGCATCCCCTTCACAAACCCAGCATTAAATAGACACCATAGGAAACATCTTCCTTGTGGTTCCTGAATTTAAACCCTCTCTCCCTCTGTCACTTTCTATCTGAAATCAGAGAAGTTTTTCCCCTGCTCTAACTTCTTGAGGAAGCTCTCCCCTCTTCACCTATCACCTGACACCTCTAGGGAACCCTGGGGGGCACCTCCTGCCATGGGGATGGGTCTCAGTCCCCTTCTATCCCTTCTGATATGGAGGAGATTCTGGGAGAAAGATGCCTAAAAGGTAACATTAATCTGCCATCCTTGTACAGACCTCTGCCCTAGCAGTCAATTTCTTTCTGACTCTTACAGGAAGCTCCAGATCAGTGAGATCTCCTGCAAATCAGCACAACATCGAGTTCTTCCCCAAGAATCTGCATAGACCCAGGAGCCAGAGGCCTCGGGTTGGGTACAAGGGATTCTAGGAGCCTTTACCAAGGCTTACTTAGGTATAACAAGAAAGGAAAAGATGCCTAAAGATTAGGGGTCTGTGGAAAGAATTCCCTACTCCATTAAGTGTCCCCTAGAGACTTCAGTGTAATCAATCAACAAATACCTGTTAATTACAAAAAAAAAAATTTAGGTGCTTACTCTCAAGGTCCTTACCTTCTAATTAGGGAGACAAGGTATGCAGAAATAGGTACTTACAGAATAGAACAGAGGTAGGCCTGGTGGGGAAGGAACTAAATCCCTTCACCAAATACATACCTACAGGCCTTAGGAAGTGAAGTTTTATGGCTTTGAAAATGCATGCATCATGGAAGTTCATGCAAAAATGTAAATTATTCAAGTGTAAGATTTTAATGTCCATAGAAGACTGGAATTCATCTAGGTCATGATTAGTCCAAGTTCAGATCATGTGCAACTCAATTTAGTGTAAATTATAAAATGATACAAAGTCACATTTAATGTGAGCCCAAATTCAATGAAAGTGATGCCAAGTGAGGATTTTAATTCATTGCAATGTCTTTAGTCTGCACTTGCTTGTCATCCTATAGCTATGATGTGCTGCTGTGCAACATCTTAACAACAGGGCGGTTCATTTTTTAAAGAGCCTTTAACAAAATGGACAAAAGAAAGAATACTTCAGATGGAAACAATGCCAGCTCAAAAAAAGGTGGATTATATCAGAACAAAAATTTGATGGAATTGAATGGCATGAACATGGTCATAGTAACTAAAATAGGAGAGGCCAGAATACCTGAATCTAAGATGTGGAGTAGTATAAAACACGCAGGCAAAATAAAAGGAAAAAAAAGCAAAGCTGCATCAGCTATTTGTGATTTGCAAACAATTACAAAGAACAGAAGGGTTATAATGATAGAAATGGAGCATCTGCTTTTCCTTCTAGCCTCCCTTAGGGTCTTTTTTGTGCATTTAAAAATGCTTCAGTGAACCCTCGTCTTTCTATTTTTTTTTTGTGATAGTTTTGTTGCTAGACCACCAACTCTCTTTTTCTTTTTGGTGGGGCAATGAGGGTTAAATGACTTGCCCAGGGTCACACAGCTAGTAAGTTTCTAGAATAAGGGAATCAAGAGAAAGTATGGGTTGTGTAGCTGGCAGAAATGACACCATGTATATTGTTCATCTCCTTTTGTCCCCAATATCTGGATTAGTAACTATTGGGAGGAAATTCTTCTTAATTGTACCCAAGGTTTGAGGTATATTAACTTTTTTCTGAACAGTCAGGCCCTTGGGAATAGTTAATGGAAAGAGGTCTGAATCTGGAATGTGGTGGGAAACAGTTGAAAAGCATCTTTAAAACATTGTTATTATTGTATAAATTATTCTTCAGTTTCTCATTTGTTCATACAAGAGAGATTCTTTTCCTCCTTTCTGACAGTGCTTATTCATTAATTTATTCTTCTTGTCTGTTCCTATAGCATTTCAAGGTACTATGTTAAATGGCAATAGTAAATATCCTTGATTCACTCCTGAGCTTTTTGGGAAATTTTCCAATGTTTTTCCATTTCAAATAATGCTAGCTTTTTATTTTAAATCTTTTTAATACTAAGGATAAAACCCTTTCAATTTAAAAACAATGTTTGTTTTTGTCATTAACTCATTTGTATTTGTCTTGGTATTCTTAATCTGCTGGTTTTCTGCTCTTTGAATTATGTGATTATTATTTCTCTCTTTGCTTTTAATCAATATATTTATCAATGTAAATTTTCCTATATGAATTTTTAGCTTATTTGGCCAATTGTATTATTACTATTCTCTTTAACATGTTTAATTGTTTTTAAGATTTGCTTTTTTGACCCAATCAATCGCTAAGCATTCTATGCTTATCATGTGCCAGGAATGTTGTTAACTGCTAGAGATACAAAGAAAGGCAAAGACATAGTCATGGCTATGCGAATGAGAGAAGGGGATACATGTGGTGGATGTGGTGAAGGCAGAAAAGAAAAGACAACAATAGATCGAATCTGTGGGATGAATGTGTGGGGAACTGGGGATGACACTGAAATTTCAAACCCAGATTAATTGGGAGGATGGCTATAACCCTGATAGTTAAAGTTTAAAGTAGGGAGGGTTTGGGGGAAAATAATGAGTTTTGTTTTGGATGTGTTCAGTTTGAGATGGCTACTAGACATTTCAATTTAAGATATCAAAAATGTAGCTGGTAAATACAAAAACTCAGGAGAGAGATTGGAGCTGGATTTTTGGATCTCAGGTGTCATCTGCATAAAAATTCTAACTGAAACAATGGGAGCTTATAAAAGAGAAGAAAGTTTTGGACAGATTCTCAGAGGATACCCATACTTTGTGGGAATAATCTGAATAAAGATCCAGTAAAACAAACGGAGGTAGGAGGAGAACCAGGAGAGAGCCATGCCATGAAAACTTAGAGAAGAGAGAGACTTCCAGGAGAAGGGAGTAATCAACAGTGACAGGCTTAAGAGAGGTCACAAATTATGAGAAGTAATCAAAGGCCATTATATTTGGGATCTAAGAAATACCTGTTAAGTTTATTCAATAGTTTCAATAGAATAATGAGTTCAGAAATCAGAGTGAGAAGAGTTAGAATCAAATAAGAAGACTGGAAGGGGAAGGCACCTGTCGTAGAGACATTGTTCAAGGAATTTAAGCTAGTCATTATTTAGGATTTTTTCTCCACTTTTTAGCCTTTGACATTTACTTACTTTTCTTTGTTGATCATTATTTCTATTAATATCTGGTCTGTAAGTACATATTTAAGATTTTTACTTTTCAGAATTTTTTTTGTGAGCTTATGCACTAGAGCGTGATCACTTTTTATAAAAATCCCATTTTGTAATGGAAAAATAAGTATATTCTCTATGATTCCCATTCAGTTCTTTCCATAAGATTGTTAAACACTTGTCTTTATTTTCCTTACAAATTATCTTTCACACTTGCTGATTGTTTTTACTGTGGGTGCCCATTCTCATTAGAATGTAATAAAAAGTTTTTGTCATACCAAAGTTGTCTCTGAAAGAACTTATTTTGAGAAGGTGGCTGGCACCTGTTTCTCACAATTATCTTAATATTAGGTATGTCAAATTCTGAAAGGACCATTAAACTACACTTTCTATTAATGCCTTATCATATAAGTCTTTTTGTTTTTATTTTTTGAATTTCAGTTAACATTTTCTTTAAGGACATAGCTGCCATCACATTCAGAGTTTGCTTCAATGGATTTTCAATCTCCTTCATGTAAATCCTCTCTCCAATAATGCTGATGCTCATCCATGCCCCTCCCCTCTATCCTGGGTGACTCATTCTAATGTCCTTTTATTAGTCCTTCCAATATATCAGAGTCTTTACTCAAGAGATATTGCTATTGCATGGAGACCAATGGAATAAGGATATTTCTTCTTGATTATCCCTTGCTCTCACCACATGACAGGCCAACTCTTTTGGTCCATACATCCATACATTCCTCTGATGCTTCTTTTATGCACTTTTTTGTTTGTTTGTTTTTTACGGGGCAATGGGGGTTAAGTGACTTGCCCAGGGTCACACAGCTAGTAAGTGTCAAGTGTCTGAGGCCGGATTTGAACTCAGGTACTCCTGAATCCAGGGCCAGTGCTTTACCCACTGCACCACCTAGCTGCCCCACTTTTATGCACTTTTAGTTTGGCAACATGTTGCACTCTAGCTCTTTCCACCATGCCCTTTAATTTTTCAGAGACTTCTCCCCAGTAAAGAGTGCGTATGTGTGTACAGTTTATCTTGATGCTGTTATGACTTCTTTCTTTCTTGAGAGCGTAACAGCTGCCAAGATGGATTTAGTTGAAGGATGCTTTTTTTCCAGTTTCTGTCTTTAAATCTGT
This sequence comes from Dromiciops gliroides, assembly GCF_019393635.1. Lineage (NCBI taxonomy): Eukaryota > Metazoa > Chordata > Mammalia > Microbiotheria > Microbiotheriidae > Dromiciops > Dromiciops gliroides. The sequence goes on from NC_057862.1 coordinate 171,506,422, forward strand.
ATGTCCCTTTGTGTTTGAGGACTGTTTTTCCTGTAGCCAGAGTATTGTTTGTTTTCCTCTTGGCAGATCTGTTGGTTACATGCACGCACACACACACATCTACTTCCCCTGGATCTAAGGAAGAGAAAGACTATTCATGCTCACACAGTAATTCACCTAAATATAATTGATAGTTGCTAAAATAAAAGATCTGATGAAGACATGCACCAATCTGTAGAAATAGCCATCCAAGGGCTTTGCCCTATTGTCCTCATCTAGAATGTCCTACAGCATGCTTGAAGTCAGTCCAGGTATGGTCAGCTGTGCCAGGGCTGTCACAACTAACTTGGGAAGTTTCTTAACATTGGAGCATGCATTCTTTTTTACTCACTAAGGATGAAAGATGGGGAGAGAAAGGGAGCTGGAACCTTTTAGAAATGCTCTAATTAATGGTAAGCAAGTCCCAGGAAATTTGAATTACATAAATCATTAATTATGAATGGAAGAAGGATGAGTGCAAGGACAATTTGGAAAAGGGCTACTGTGGTATCAAGCAAAGGTAACCAACCCTGCTTTTAGAAAATATTCTTTTTTAAACAATGTAGCCAAATGACCCTGGGCTTATGACTGTCTGAATCTTTTTTTTTCCAAACTTTTCTTCCTTCTATCTTCAGCATCCTCATGAACTCCTTGTTTTCATTTTGCTCTCAAACTAAGCTACCCAGTTCTTCCAGGGGGTTATGACTGTGTAATTTATAAAATATTCTTTATAGTCCTCGGATTCATTGAGCCAAGGAGATAACAATTATTGACCTCTTCCAACCTTCACATGTCCATTTTTCCCCATACCTTTTTGCTTGCCACTTTTCTATAACAACGTCATCTATACCTTCTTTGGTCTGTCTCCATAACCTTTGGAGTTCAGTTACCCCTCTGGATGACAGTTGATAGAAATCTCAGAATTCCACCTTTTTGAAACACTGCTTTTCAACTGTTTCCCACTACATTCCAGATTCAGACCTCTTTCCATTAACTATACCCAAGGGCCTGATTGTTCAGAAAAAAGTTAATATACTTCAAACCTTGGGTAAAATTAAGAAGAATTTCCTCCCAGTAGTTACTAATCCAGATATTGGGGACAAAAGGAGATCAACAATATATATGGTGTCATTTCTGCCAGCTATACAACCTATACTTTCTCTCGATTCCCTTATTCTAGAAATGATTTGCCCTTCTTTTTTTCTTTGACTTTCTTCCTATCTAAACATCAATCATCTCTTGCCTAAGAGCTCTATTTCATTTGAACATCTCCCCTTCTACACTTCCATGCTTAACATGCCCCTTTTCTACTGTCCCCTATTCCAAGGAGTTTGACTTTAAAATGGCAATGGAGGAATCTATGCCTTTTGGGATTTCTTTCCACAACTGGGCCCTGGAATCCTCTTTAGTCCTTTTAACTACTTTTCTGTCTTATTTTAAATAGATAATTCAAGAAATCAATTAGATTTATATAATGTTAAGGAGCTAGGCATAGCAAAGCAAAGTATAATAAATAAGGCAAGGTCCCAACCATCATAGTACTTAACCTTTTAATTGGGCTATAAGGCATAGATAACTATGACACATAGTGAGATATAAGTGAACTTGAGAGGTACAAAATAACATACTATGTAAAGTACAAAGGGAAAGGTTTTTACTAAGAAGAAGATTTTATTTGAATTGAACTTGAAAAGGTAGGAATTCAATTAATTAAGAAAAGAAAGGAAGGCGAGAAGGCAAGAAAGAAAGGAAGGAAGGAAGAAAGGAAGGAAGGAAGGAAGGAAGGAAGGAAGGAAGGAAGGAAGGAAGGAAGGAAGGAAGGAAGGAAGGAAGGAAGGAAGGAAGGAAGGAAGGAAGGAAGGAAGAAAAAAGTGCAGACAGTCTAGGCATAGGTGGTTCTGTAAGCAAAAGAAGTAACGTATAATTTTTTTTTTTCTGGAAGTTTTGTAGTGAATGAGAAGAACAAAATATGTCAGCATTTGGATGGAGGTAGAAAGATCAAGGAAAAATATATTTGTATGAGGTAGATCTGAACATGTTATAAGGCTGTAAAAAGAAATAAGTGTGTATGGAGAAATTGAAATTCAAAAAGATAGTATGGAAATGCTTGATGGAACAAGATTCTGGAGCTGATAGGAGTGAATGGGGCCTAAGGTACACATAGAAGCAAGAATAGCTGCTCCTCACACACAATTTTTCATCTCCTTTCTCCACGTTTTTGCACAGGCTGATTCCAATGCCTAGAACATACTCTCTTTCTATCCTCTTTTGAGACTACCTCATTTCCTTCAATGGTCAGCTCGTATGACACTACTGCATAAAGCCTTCCTTGATCTGCCCTGTATTATTTACTCTGTGTGTGTGTGTGTGTGTGTGTGTGTGTGTGAGCTCTATGAAGGCAGGGATTTTAATTTTGTTTTTGTCCCCCCATTTCCAACAGAGTGATTGACATATAGTTGGTACTTAATAAAAGTTTGTTTATGGATCCATTTGTTTAGAGGTTTTGAGGAATGGAGAAGAGTTGAGAGAGGTGCTATGTCTGAAATACATGGATAGCTCTGATCCTATGCCCACATGTGCAAAACTATAGAAAAGGATTCTCTCTCTCTCTCTCACTCTCCAGTTGCTCACAGTACTAGAAAAGACTCTCATCTGTGTTCATTTATGAGATATTGGGACCAAGGAATGGACTTCAGTCAGAAGCTCCTGTGGAAAGATGGACAACTTAGCATGAATGGATCACAACCTTCCTTGGTCCTGGGAACAACTTTAGCCAAGATTTCCATACTGACAGATTCTTTCTCATAGGGCTGATCAGCAAAATGATCTTTAATGTATCTAAATCAGAGTCTTTAAAAAAAAACTTTTTATTTTTATTTTTAAATTTTGTAATAAACATTTTTATTTATAGTTTGGGGTTCCAATTTTTATCCCTCTTTCCCTCCCTCCCCTCCTTTCTCCCTGAGATGGCAATCAGATATGGGTTATACATGTATGATTATGTAAGAACATGACCATATCTGTCATTTTGTACAAGAAAACTTGATTAAGAGAAAAAAATGAAAGTGAAAAATAGCATGGTTCAGTCTGTTTCATCAATATCAGTTCTTTCTCTGGAGGTGGATAGTGTGTATCATCAGTAATCTTTTGGGATTGTCTTGGATCATTGTATTGTTGAGAACAGTCAAGTCATTCACACACAGTTCATCAAACAATATTGCTGTCTCTGTGCACAATGTTCTCTTGGCTCTGCTTACTTCACTGTACATCATTTCATACATGTCTTTCCAGGCCTTTCTGGAGTCATTCTGCTTGTCCTTTCTTATAGCACAATAATATTCCATTACCATGATATACCACAGCTTGTTTAGCCATTCCCCAATTGATGGGCATTCCTAAATCACAATCTAAAGGACTCTTCTTATTGTTGAAAAAGGTGCCCTATGCCAGTAGAGTTAAACTGGAGGACCCCTGACTTCATTCTTTAGGTTAGTCCCTATGGTGCCTTCAACCCATCCACACCTTCTTCTAAACTATTCTTATCCAGGTTGTCCCACAAAGCCTTCCACAAATTCCCCATAAAGGATCTGGCAATTGTATTCATATTTTTTCTCTTAAATATTTGTATTTTTAACCTTTAACATGGGTAGCACTCAAGCTACATATTTATCCTTCCTCATATATTTCACTGATTCCTAGGTTAGGAAAATCTGAAGATTTTGGGGAAAATGGGGGAAACTACTTACTGTCCATTATCTCAAATGTAAATAGAGAAGCCTTGAAGCATCCCAGAATTTTTATCAGCACGTCTTGAACCACGTTTCATATTTATTTTGTTACTTCCTCATTTAAAATTTTACCTGTTCTAGCATCCCATCAATGTTTAGAATCATGAACTTTCTAATCTCTCAGCTAGCTACAAAAGAAAATTTCTAATGTCAAACTCAGGACAAAAATACTCAAAAATGGATTCAAATTTATATTTTAAATGTAGACATACAAACTAATATAGAATTCACTTCCCAAAAGCCAGAACAGAGATAACCATTGTCCCCAAAGAGAAGATCTCAGAGATAAATTAATAATATTATTTTCTTTTACAGCAATAATAATACCTAAGTGACTAGTGGTGATATTGCTTATCAATCCCAAATGATGTACATCCTGTAGATTTGTGGTCATGGGGGGAAATGTCACCCCATGGGAAATAGAAGCTACTAAAAATCAAAATAATGTGAATGAGTTTAGTCATAAATAGAAATAACTCTCTCTTGGGGTGGTTTTGGTGCCCTTCAAACAATACCATAGTGGCCCAGAGTCAAGACTAGTCCTCAGTGAATGGTCCTATTTAATGTGGGTCACAAAAGCTTGTCTCAAGGCTTCAGTTTCTTTTTCTGCCTACTTAGTATTTTGTCTTCACTCAGATCTGTGATCTATTACCATCCATCGTTCTCTTTTACTTAAAAAAATATACATTCTTCAGTGTCTAAATCCTTTCCATGAAGCTTGTATATGAAAGGTATGCAATAAATGTTGATTGAATTAAATTTATCAGAATGTGTCTCCTTTCTACTAAAAAAGTGACCATTTCTAGGAAGTGGTATCTATATTAAAAAATATAGCTAATGTACTTTTTTTTTTTTTTGTTTTGTTTTGTTTTTTGCGGGGCAATGGGGGTTAAGTGACTTGCCCAGGGTCACACAGCTAGTAAGTGTCAAGTGTCTGAGGCTGGATTTGAACTCAGGTCCTCCTGAATCCAGGGCCGGTGCTTTATCCACTGTGCTATCTAGCTGCCCCAGCTAATGTACTTTGTGAAATTCTCATACATAGAAATCAGTGTAAAGTTCTAAACTATAAGAAAGCAAAACAATGTATGATCTGTTTAATTCTATTATAATACCCCCCTCCCCCAGTGTCACTAAAAGCAGCGGCTTAAAAGGAGTCAATTTTTTAAAAAAAGAACCAAAATAGTCCTGATTTTGTCAGTGTTTATTTGTTCCAGGAAACCAGAAATAATTCTTTTTTTCCCCAGAAACAATTCTTTAGGAAGAAGTATCTTTAGATTAAGACGGTGTCCTGCTACCTCCAGACTATACCGTAGCTTGTTGGAGATATAACTTAAGAACATTCTACTCCAACTTAGTGAATTTAAGGGGTTTCGTTCCCCAAGCGCCTTTACCCAGCAGAAAGGAGCACTCTGTGCAGACAACTGGTACCAATTCTCTTGCCAGGCATATTTCCTGCAGTCAAAAAAACTGTCATTCTGGTTTAACAGACCTCTCTCTTAGAAATCTGTCCAGCCAAGATCACATTTCCAAAGCCAGATCATCTCTGGTGGAACTGGTGGAACTGTTCCTAAATCTTTGAAGCTGAGAACTTATCCTAGGGGTCCCATTAGAATCTTGCCTCTCCAAGAGGTACAGCCTGAGTAACAAACAAGCCTCCTTCCCCACCACTTCTCACCACCAATCCAACTACCCCCTTTTATAGTTGAAGAACCATGGCCCAGAAGGGGATAAATAGCTCAAAGTCATGGAGGATTTTAGTTTCAGCAGTAGGATTGGAACTCAAGTCCTCTGACTCCCAATCCAACATGCTTTCCATTATGCTTAGTACTTTGTTAAGAACATTTTCACATTCCTAATTTGCCCTTAGTCCTCACAACATCCCTGTGAAGCAGGTAAGGTAAAGATTGTGGGCTCATAGGATCACAGAGTTAGACCTGGAAGAGATTGTTAAAGGTCATCTAGTCCAATGCTTTCATTTTATAGAGGGAACTAAGGTGTAAGAGGCAAGGTGATGTGATGGATACTTGCCTGTTGATTAATAGTAGATGTGGAACAAAAACACCATCACCTGTCCCCTAGACCTCTGAGTTTTTTGCAGCCGACTTTACAGAGCTAGTGAATGAAGGGAACATGGTCTTTCCAAGTGTGGAAGGGAAAGGGGATGTTGGAAGAGGCAGGGAAAAAACTGAAGTTTGAAAGCACTGTTGATACTCTTGTAACATCATGTTCCCAACTAGTGAGTTCTTGTTTATCCCCATTACCTCAGTGACCCTGTGTGTACCGCAGGTCACTTTGGGCTGACTTTCTCCTTCTCTTCGAGACCCAATAAAATACCAGAAACAATCAGTGGTCATTCTTTCATTCAATACATATTTATCAAGGACTTACTAGGACCTAAGTCCTCAATACTTTTTTCCTTTGTACAATCTATGTCCCTATATGGTATTTCTACCATAAGTCATTACTTCCCCTCACCCGGTAGAACTTCCAGAAAATCTTGTTTTCTTGCTTCTCAAGCTTCCTCTCAGAGCAAGAAAATGACCTGCCCTTTCCTCATCCTGTTTTTTCTCTTGACTTTTAGTCTTTTCTCTTTTATGGGATGTTCTGGTCAAATGCTACCAAGAAGTATCTTAGGCTTCATTTAGTGACCCCATGGCCTAAAAGAGAATACCATCATCCTTTTTCTGTAACTCTCGGCACTGTGCTGCTCCTACCACATACCATTTGCTTCTTCCTCTAGGATCAACAGATCCCTTTTCTATTTTGCTGCTATCATCCACAGCCTTCCATAAGCACTACTAAGATATAAACACTTCTTTGCATGAGTTAGTATTTTGGTTTTATAGATACTAGCCTCTCCCCTGACATCCTATGCACCCCGCCCATTGTCTCCTTTATAGCACCCTTTAGCACTTTAGGTCCAAATAGAAAAGAGTTATGAGTTTTGTGGCCTTTGCCCTCCCCAAGGATCTTGAGATTTACTTCTGTGGCTGAGACCTGGCCTCTCGCTCTAACCTGTCTCAACTTCAAAGAAGCCCACTTCTGATTATATCTGCTCTCTTTGAGGACCCACGACTTAGTTCTGTGGCTGTGACTTGGTATTCTCTTGCAGACTTTCAGAGCTCAAAAAAATAACCCCCAAGTTCCCAAAATAAAAAAAGAACCCCCAAACAAAAAAAGGTAACGCTTGTCTACAGTACCCACTTTTGATTCAGCAAGTCACTAGGGGCTGCTGAGTTTCAGGTCTTTCTCCTTTTTCAAGACTCTACTGTATTCCCCTCTCCCAAACTATAGATCTCAACTTGGGAACCTCAAGGGAATTAAGCACTATTAACCATATAGCGATTACATCCTTATAGTTAACCCTGAATTCCCTTTGAAAAAAAAAAGTCCTTCCCTCTACCTAGATTGAGGATGGTCTTTTCTTAGAAAACAGAGTTCCCTAAAGGTTCCACAGGGAGCTAGTCCCAAGTATCAATCATCATGGTTATCTAAGCAGATTATAAACAGAAAGAGAAACAATACCTCCTGTTAGTGCCTTTCTTTAAATATGGACTTAGCATGTCTTTTTTGTCAAGGAGGTCAAAAGTCTCTTATGGGTTCCCCCTCCCTTACTTGGACAACCCCAGCAACACAAACAATTAGAATCAGAAGGGATCATTCCATATTCTTTATATGGGACCAGGAGGAATTTTCATAAATCAAATACCACTCATGGGATTGAGCTAGAGGTGTCAGGTTAGGAAATATGTCACTGGAACATAAGGCTCAGAGCTATTAGATTTCTAACTGGCCTAGCACAGGACTCATGTTTTGTAAGTTCATTTTCTGGGAATCATTTCTAATTTGCTCTGACTCACCTCTTCCATCTTCTGTTGCAAAAATTTCTAAGTTACTAGACAAAGAAAAACCAAAGTTTCCAAGCCAAAGAAAATAGGTTTATTGAAAGAGTGATCCTGTCTCACAATAAAGCCAGTCTTAGGTCTAGGACCCAAAGATCCTGAACCTCAGGATCCATGGATATATATACACAATAACTCCTCTCACAAATTAAACACAACCTAAGTGGTACATGTGCAATAATTATGAAATAGAGAGAAAGAAACATCAGTCTTTTATCATCCAAGTGGTTAACCCCTTGGATTTCATTTTTCCACTTAAGATTGTGTGTGCTTCCTTGGTTGCTGGCCACTAAGGTGACACTAGATTAGAACCAGATGATTTCAAGAGGAATAGATGAATGTCAGTTAGATGTTTTCTTAGACCAGATGGTAATATAGCATTTGAATTTGCTCTACTAGTATCTGTCTTACTTCCTCAATTATTATTTGCTTAAGCTACTAAAGAATACCTAGACGTGTTAAATCACAGTTTGTAGTCTGTGAACTGATTACTATATATATCTAAGGGATGGGACAAATCTCATTCATATTATCCCTCCTTTGATCCAAAGACAAATGCTTGAATTTGTCTCTTGGATCATTAACAATCTAAAAAATGTATACAGTTCTATGCATAGAGGGAAGTCCTCTATGGGCGGTGTAAATCCCAGAGGGGGCAGTCCCCATCTGAGGCACAAAATTACAGGTGTCATAAAATAATGGGAATGGATACAACATATCAATACAAGGATATTGATTCACTTAAAAAACAATTACAGAATCAGAAACAGAGCAAAGCTCAAGCTTAATAACTCTTGCTTACTAGAATAATGACATTGAGCACAGCAAGAATAATTAATATTTCCGTAAAATGATGGTCTGAAACATTTTATACATGGAGGACCATAGAGGCCATTAGCTTGATAATTCATTACTGTAGAACCGCAAGCCAACCTGAACACATTTCTTAAATCTGCAAGAATGACAAGTAACCATTGTAGATTTTCATAACATTTGGAAGATATGGGACAGTCATTGCCAAGAATAAACCTTCCTGTATGAGTTGATCTTATAGTCTTCCTATAAAGGATAAAGTCCAAACAGTATAGGTGAGATGAAGTCCACCAATATTAAATTAGGGTCCAGGTAATAAAATAAAATATCCTTAACGAAACAATATATGGGCTTACTGTCAGGACCAGACTTTGACTTCTTTACTGGGAGACAATTTATAACCTACATAGAACAATAATCAAGGCACAGATGGTGGTTTTCCACTTTTGGTGGTAGTACATAAAATACACAATGCGATTAGATCTTCATCAAACTTATCGTCAGTTATTGTATTTTCCAGCATACAATGAACACCAATTTTCAAATTGAATAATAGTTTTCAATTCATTTAACAAATTTCTACCTCCAAAAACTAATAGGTGATTTTGGTATCCACACACACAAAAAAATGAATGCAATAAACAATTGGTTAACAAATCCTAATCAAACATAAGCAAGAACATTTTACACTTTAAACATATTAGATAGGGGGAAGGTATGAACAAACTTGTTCAGACCTGTCCAGGCACGTATGGATTTATCCTACTCTGCTCCCTGCCCATTCCTAAATTTCTTTCTTTCTTTATCCTGCTTTTTAAAACATTCTGTGGCTGTGCGTCCTACTTTTCCACAATAGAAACAGTGAATTCTTCTTTTTCCTCGACCTTGAGGCATTTGCTCAAGAGTGGCTAAAACTGATTTGGCCTTTTTACTAGATCTTTCTTCCTCATTTTTCCCTCATACACATATTGGGCAATTACTTTTAGTTCCCCAATATTCTTTTCATGCCATCCAGGACAATATTAAAAAAATACTCCTTCATATTTGGAAGAGACTGATTCACAAAAGCAGTGTTTATCATTCTAGCACCCCTAGGATTTATAGGGTCTAATCTAACAAATCTAGCAATTGTATACAATCTATCATAAAACCTCATAGGGGTCTCAATTCTTTCCTGTGTAGTCTCTTGGAACTTACTGTAGTTCTCTGGTCTCTCTGAGAAAAGCTCCATTCCTTTAATTAGATTATTTCTAGCGTCTCTTAATTGATTCTTTTTTTTTTGTAGGGCAATGGGGGTTAAGTGACTTGCCCAGGGTCACACAGCTAGTAAGTGTCAAGTTTCAGAGGCTGGATTTGAACGCAGGTACTCCTGAATCCAGGGCCGGTGCTTTATCCACTGTGCCACTTAGCTGTCCCAATTGATTCTTATCTGCTATAAGATTTGGATCCCAACCAGGATCTTGTAGGAGCCATGTTCCTCTTCCTCCTGGACCTACCACTACATGATTGGGCATTTCTATAATTCCTCATTTCTCTCCCTCTGACAATAAAATATCCATCATATCTTGTACATCAGTCCAGGTAGGATTATGCTCACAAAAGATAGATTTAAATTGATCTATAATATCTATGGGGTCTTCATCAAAATGGGGAGTACTTTACCTCCACATAACTAAATCAGAATGTCTAAAAGGATGATGTCCTTTAACATAGAGCAAATTCCCCTGTGCATTTAATTGAGGCTTATCAGAGGAGAAGTGGAGATGAAGGCATGTTGGGGCATGCAAAGGCATGTTGGGGCATGCGTTTTCTCCTCACTCCTCTTATCCTTAACTCCTTCTGCAGGTTCAAAATAAGAAGGAGGAGCTGATGGTGCATTTAATACAGGGTAAAGTGCAGTAGACTCATTCTCTCCCTGTTTACTTTCTTCAGAAATCATAGTGGATAACACTTTCCAACAAATGAATTATTTTAACTGTTCCCACTTTTCCTATTTTTCTATAACACTTTTTTATCTTTATAAAGATCAAAAGTTCCAAATTTTGGCCAGAAGTTCCTAAGGTTCTTGGCACCAATCAAAACAATATCTAATGGCAATTTCTCTATCTATTCCCTTGACTACAAATAATTCTCCTCTATCCTATTTTTCTAAAAAATTATCCAATGGAGAATCTTTAGGAATTGATATTCTACTTACCCTAGTTCCCATGTTGCACAGAGTGTGGAGGACCAATCTGGCTTGTATTAGGCAAACAGAACCAGATACTATACCTCCTTACAAGGGGGCTCCCCACAATGGGCTCCTCTGATTATCAAAATCCTATGCTCTACCCTTGAGCACACACTCTGTAGTCACTTGGTTCACTACAGTATCCTGTCTCTTGTTCTATCCACACCTTTTCCAAATTTAATTTAAAAGAAATTTCTCAACCTTAATTCTAATAGTTATTCAAACTATAATTTATAACTTATTACACTTTTTATAATCTTTTAGTCTCTAATTATCCTAATTAATTTTTATATATTTCTTTTTTACAAGACAAAATCATAAATAATTATCCATCAATGATTGAATAATTTAAAGGAGAAATTTTACATGTCTAGTAGGCAGCACAAAAAAGCAGAAGTTCTTTTAAAATCAAAACCTAGAAACCACTGAGAATAATTTATAACTGTCTTTCTAATTTTAAACTCAAATATAGAGTTACTTAGTATCAGAAGGATTAGAAGAAAAAAGAAAAGAAAAAAATAGAATGAGTATCATAATCTGCAGCTCGTTAAATACTCACCAGCTTGGAGGAGGTCTGATTGGGTAAAGAATCTTCATTCAGGTCTCTCCCTTTCAAGAAGGGACCAAAGGAAAATAGCCCCGACTTGGAGCTCAGAAACAGAGTCCCGAGTTGATAAAAGGAACCTGAAGGACAGAATTTCTGCCCAATCATGTTAGGGTCACCAAAATTGTTGTGACAATTTCTAAGTCACAGGGTTAGACAAAGAAAAACCAAAGTCTCCAAGCCAAAGAAAATGGGTTTATTGAAAGAGGGATCCTGTCTCAAAATAAAGCCAGTATCAGGTCTAGGACCCAAATATCCTGAACATCAGGATCCATGGATATTTATACACAATAACTCCTCCCACAAGTTAAACACAACCTAAGTGGTACATGTGCAATAATTATGAAATAGATAGAAAGAAACATCAGTCTTTTATCATACAAGTGGCTAACCCCTTGGATTTCATTTTTCCATTTAAGATTGTGCCTCCTTGGTTGTTGGCCACTAAGGTGACATTAGATTAGAACCAGATAGTTTCAAGAGGAATAGATGAATGTCAGTTAGATGTTTTCTTAGACCTGATGGCAATATAGCATTTGAATTTGCTCTACTAGTATCTGTCTTACTTCCTCAATTATTATTTGCTTAAGCTACTAAAGAATACCTAGATGTGTTAAATCACAGTTTGTAATCTGTGAACTAATTATTACCATAGATAAATCACTTATATCTAAGAGGTATCTCACTAACACTCCTTAGCATTTCTTTAAATCCTGAAATTTATCTGAGCCCTGAGTATCACTGGCAAAACTGAAGGAAGGAGAGAGATTTTCTTTTTTTTTTAAGTGGAAAAGGAAAAGTTGAAGACAAGAAAAAGGGATGGAACATGAAGAGAATCATAAAGGAAGGAAGGGTGGATGAAGAAACAAAGGAGAAGGAATGAGGCTCATAGGTTACTGATTATTAGAAGCCCCCAGAAATCGAGAAATTGAGGGACCACTTTTTCTGTTCCTCATATCCAGATATTACCTAATTCTTTCTCCCCTGATTCTATATCCTAAAAAAGTCTGTTTACTTGTGACTGGTCATGTGTCTACTTACATGTCCGAAGAAATAGAATGATACACTTTTGTTGTTGTTGTTGTTGTTTGTTTGTTTGTTTTTGGTGAGGCAATTGGGGTTAAGTAACTTGCCCAGAGTCACACAGCTAGTAAGTGTTAAGTGTCTGAGGCCGGGTTTGAACTCAGGTCCTCCTGAATCCAGGGTTGGTGCTCTATCCACTGCACCACCTAGCCGCCCCTAGAATGATACACTTTTAGAGCTAGAAATTATCTCAGATAAAATCTAGCTCAAGTCTATTTATAGTGAAGGATAAGAATGTATAGAGATGACCCAGACTCACCTCCCTTCTCATAAATGCAGGCTCCTAGTTCCTCTCCAGGTCACACCCTGGGTGTCTTCATTCCTTTGGGGTGGGTGATATTGCTCAGAGCCCTCTTGCCCTTGGACTCTGAGATTGTGTCTTCCTCCTAGTTCCCTTCCTGTCATAGCTATTGCTGGACCCTCTGTTGTGAATTCAGCTTCAGCTGGTGTTTAGGGGTATGTGTTCCTTCAACTTGGTTTCTACCATGGAAGGAACCCACTTCTCCCTCCTCACTTCTCACTCAAATCTGGTTGTGTCTTCCACAGCTCGTGCTTTATTCTTTCCAGGGTTGATCATCATGAGGATCATTCCTGGTGCAGTTGTGCCTCCGGGCTGAGACAGGACTGGAAGTCCCTCTTGGGGTCTTCTGTCTGTGAGTCTACCTTTCTGCAACAGCTGGCCTTGTGTGATGACACTGGGGTCAAATTTGATGCCACTTGTGAGACTGAGGGTGCTTGTTTTTCTGCTTTTTCCTGGCCACGTCTCATCTCTGGTATCTGCCCATAAGACACCCAGTAGCTTAAACCCTCATTCGCTTCATGTCCCTACCTAATATTAGAGCATACAGGTGGCTCCAGGTTGAGGAGTGAGTAAACAGGGCATGGAATAAGCATCCTTCTACTTAATGGCCAGCTAGTAGAGGTGGCTAACTCTCGTCCTTCTTCCTCCTCCTTTTTAGATGACCTAGCATTTCGTTTTCAACAGGTCCTCACAGAACTCCTATTTATTCTTCTTGGAAGGCCACGGGCTATTTTTTTCTCTTTTTTAGCTCCTCGAGGGGTCTTTTTATCAGAGAACTAGGTGTGCATGGTATTGACCATGCTGCTGCTGCTGTTGGAAAGGAAGGGAGGAAAATGAGGAGTGGGGAAACCAGTTATACCCAGCGGAATATAACTCTGTCTCATAGATCCAAGGCTTCTTCCAAATGGGTTGGAATGTGGCCTTGTCTCCCACTTCACAATTATACCCTTCACTGTGCTCACATAGGTGTAGTATGTGTATCTGTTCCACTTTTCCTCCCATTAATTATTTTTCTGATTGGGAAGATGACATGGAGAACATTTTTGCCCATAAAATAGTGACTGAGGAAGGCGTCAGTGCCCTTAGCTCAGCTTCTTACAGTTAAAGGACAGTGATTAAACTAATCCTACGTTTCTGAGTGCTGATAGATTGAGTTAGCTTGGATTTTCTCCTTTCCCTATGGTCCCTAGGAACAAGAAGAAAGCTTTTAAACTCAAGTGTTTTCTCTGTCTCTCTCTCTCTGTCTCTCTCTCTCTCTCTTTCTTTCTTCTTCCTTCTTTTTTTTTCCTTTACCACTTATTCTTCTCATGCTGGAACTGTCAGGGCCAAGAAAAAGAAGGCAAGACAGAGCTGTTGCTCTGGATAGTTCTAGAAGTGGGGTCCCAAACTTACTACCAGGCTGCAAGACCCAGGCATGGACAAGAGCTCATTCAACCTTTTTTAGTCACTGTCTAAAGGATGTCAGGGAATTTTGGTCCCAAGAGGGGGAGCAAAATTAACCAGTACTCTTCTGATCTACTTTAGATCACTTTTGTATTCTACTGCAAGCTATGTTGGAGTTGAATGGGATATTTGATGTGGAAACATGTAATGAGAAGCAATACTGAATTGCAATTTAATGGCTGAATAAAGAAAATATATAGCATGACCAAGTTGCTTCTCTTTCCTGAACTACAATCCCCAAAATACAAAATTGGGTATTGTCTTTCTTTAGAATAAACAAGGAAAAGAAAAATCACTAATTAAAAAGCAGTTCTACTGTGAAACATTTCCTGGAACATAGAGATGACTGTTGTAGAGTTCTCTTGGAACAGGATACCACCAATAATACAGAAAATAGGGATTCCCGAGTAAATTAATATTCTTCTTAAGGCAAATATGATTATGATGAAAATGGGAAAACTTGGACAGTAACATTTGTATTCACAACAAGAATTGTGCTAATAATATATTAGCGATATCTATTTGTTCAAGTTCTTAGCAACTTCTCTCACAGAAATAAATAGTCCTGCTCTTCTGGCCTACCCCAGTTTCACTTTTGAAGTATGTGCTGCATTAGAAAGCAATTAAAGAACTTTCTGGAAATGGTTCTTTTACTGGGGCATTTCATTAATCCAGAAAGACCCCTCCTTCATCTCATCAAGCTCCTTCCCCTTCCTCCTTGAGACAAATCAGAGAAATTTGACTATCTGAAAACCATAAAGGTAAGACTTGAGAGCCCTAGGAGTCAAAAAAAGGCTTCTTATTACAGGAAAGAGGAGACAGAGGAGAGGTAGGGGAAGAGGAAGAGAATCCAGAAACAAGAAAAGGAAAAACATAGGGAAACAGAACAAAGGGGTGGAGGGAAAGGACAGGATTTGAAAGAAAGAAAGAGGTGGGGAGAGAGAAAGAAAAAGAGACAAATGAAATTGAAGATAGGGATGGTGGAGTACAAAGTAGCAGAGTTAGAGATGTATCAAGGAAGGGGAAGAGATAGTGGAAGAATTACTAAGGTAGGGAGTCACAGGTTATGATTTTCATAAGCTTGGGAAAGTTTGGTTCAGCCATCAGTTTTTCAATGAAATTTTCCTAAAAGTAATGGTGGGGATGGAAAGAAGATGAGGACAAGGACAAGAGGAACTATGGAAATGGGATAAGGGAAAGACCTCCCAAAGATAAATTATAACCCATACCCCATAGATTACCTCTAGTGGTACCTTGCTTTCTTTCAAAGATGGCCTGAATGATTTCAGTTCATTAAAAAAGTATCTGACTCTTTTTTTTTTGGTGGCCCAGAGTGCCCTTGGGTCCAACAATTCCCAAATTTTACATTTCACATCCTCTCTCCCCTACCATATATGTACACAAACTTTCTGCTCATTTTCTTCTCTTCTGTGTTCAGAGTTTCTCTTCCCCTCCTGTAGACAACCTTATCTAAGTCTTGAATAGCCCTAGTAAGCACTGGGGTCCTCTGGGTGATAGTTGATCAGAACCAAAACTAGAGTGGGGGCAATAAAGACTTTCTTTTAGGGGACAAACATATAGGGGGCTCTCTTTTCTCTCCTTGACTCTCTGGCTCATTGTCCCCACATTCTTTGGTCTTCTGCTTGCCCTGTGCTATAGATAGAGCACAACCTCTAAGAGACCTATGAAGACCCATGGCTTGCTTGCCTCTTCCCACTATGAGGCTCCTTATCTTTTCTCTCCCTCTCCCACCTGTTCCCAAAGGCTTGGTGATTGGTAGATGTCAGCTGTGCCTCCTAAAAAGATTGCGCTTCACCAAGGTAGACTGGTCTCTTTATGACTCCCTGCTTCCCCAGGTGCCAGAATTCCTAGTTATGGCTCTGCAGTTGATGGAAATTTCAGAATTCCATTTACCAAAATCCCCCAACAAAACCTTTTTTTTTTTTTTAGCACACTCCACATTCAAGACCCCTTTACAGTCCATAAGACCCAATGATTCAGACTGTGGACAAGATCTTGGATTTCCCGAGTCTGTAGTCCAGCAGATAAAATGGTATTCTTCCATCACTTGCTACTAAGATACTACTATCAGAACCTGGGGGAAGCCAACAGCAGAAAGAGTATATTCATTTCTGATAGCTCCCTCCTTAAGCCTCTGTTCCAAAGAATTCTCTGGTCCTCCAAAGAATGTGGACTCTTCCCCTGCATATTTTCTTCGATCTTTTATTTCCCTTGTTGCTTCTTACCCAACTTTTCTTCCATTCAGATATTAACAGACCCTGAATATTTCAACTGTTTGCCTCATAATCCTGCTTCTCAGAACTCATTCCTTTCCTACTGTCTCACAACATGGAACATTTAGTGATGAAGAGAGTTTATAGAATCATAACCCTAAATGCCACAGAGTTACATGAGCCAAACAAGCTTTGGGTCCAATTAAGAATCTTTAGGAAGAAATCGACCTTCCAGTGTTTCACCTGGAGCTTTTGGAGTAGCAAGAACAATGCAAAAGAATGGTCAGGAATGGAAAAGAGGAGAAATTGTATAAGAAAGGAGATTTGAGGAGAAAGGCAGAGGAAACAAGAAGAGGAAAAGGAGGTCTAAGAGGGGAATAGAAGAGTGTGAGAGGAGAATCAAAGATTGAGGTTACAAAGAGGGATTAGGATCACAGAACTGGGAAGTTATATTGCGGGTCTCTCATATTCAAAATAAAAACCACTGCATGTCTTTTGGTACAAAGATAAATTTAGGTTTCAAAAAACATTGTTGGTGAAGCCCAAGCTCTGGGGCAGGTGCTACCAATTTAGGAAAGTCTTAAAGTATGGGCCTGATTATGTCTGCCATTTAAACCCAACCCATTTTACTTTAGAATGCCTTGTTGCTATAACTCTACAGGTCAGCTGGTGATGTTTTTGTCTGCTTAAAGCAATTTCATGAAGCCTTTCTATTCATGTATGAAGGAAGGGAGAGCTGGTTTGCAGGGAGGGGAGAAGGGAGAAATTACTCATACTGATGAAATCAGTATCATCCTTTAAATCAGAGAGGCACTTGGTGCAGGAGAGTGTCAAGAAAAATCACACAAGAGGGTGTTCAACATTTAGATTCATAAGAATTGGGTTGGATCCAGGATCTACTATTTACTCTGTGTGTGGCCTTGAGTAAGTCACTTAATAACTCAGGGACTCCATTTCCTCACCTTTAAAAGAGGTGGTGAAACCAAGTGATTTTGAGGTCCCTTTCTGCTTCTATTTGTGATTAATTAAGACCTGGGCATGGTTTCAGGATCATGGGAGGTAAACACACACAATAGTGGACCTGACATATATATGAAGCACTCTAAGACAAATACTGAAAATCTGGACTAGATAATGCGATGCTTAATGAAATTTTCCTGAAAGGAACAGAGTGGGAGGGAAGGAAGAATGAGAAGAGAGGAAACATGGAAATGATGGGAGGAGGAACCCTGCCAAAGGAGACTTTCTGTCTGAGGTCAGACCTGCCTTCAGCAAAGGTGAAAGTCATTCCCCTTTGGACACTGTTTTCTTGCATTTCTACTTTCTTTTCTTTTTCCTCTTTCTTTCTTTGTTTCTTTTTTTTTCTTAAAATAAAAAGAGAATTTATTAGGAGAGAGAAATATGGCCAGGGAATAGATCACCTAGGTGACCTTTCCACTGGAGTAAGAAAAGATCAGTCTTTTGTATTTTTACAAGACAAAAGGAAGGAAAAGGTATTAACAAAGAACTGGGAGGGAATTACAAAGCAAGAAGAAACACAAAATAAACTGGGGCCAGATAACTAAGAGGGGTTCTTTGATAACGGGGTAACAGTAGAGTATGTAGCATCCATCCAGATCTTGCATATCATCTTGCAGACCTTAGCACTGCTGATCAGCATACTGGGGCCATGCCCTACAACAGGTCATTCCTGAGATGGGAAAGAGCTGTTTTCCCTTTGGCCTAGGAGATTTGAATCTTTTGCATTTCTTGGAGTCCCATTACATTTCTTGCCTCTCATTTCTGGGGACAAAAGGGGCAAAGGTCCATCTTCTGTAGCTTCTTCAAGGCTGAAAAATGGAGTGTAGAGATATCTCTGTCAGTTAAGGAGAGAGGGAGTGAGAGGTCTTATGGGCACAGTCCAAAATTTGCAGGAGCATCGTTGTGGCTTCCATGAAAGCTTTAATCCTAGAAATAACTAAAGAAGTGACAGTATTACAAAGTCCATACAGCAAAATGCATGCAATGATCAAAATTACAGGTATGAAAACAACCATGAAGTCCAGGATGGAGAGCTGGAGAACAATTGGCTGTCAGTGTCTGCCATGATATACACGCAGCACAAAGTATATTTGTTACTCCACCTTCAGCAACAAGCAGATAGTCTAAGGCTATTCTATTGTACATTACTACATTAGCTAAAGAATCTAGGGACTCCTGGAGGTCCTCAAGGCCTAAAGCAGTTTCATTAGAAATCTTTTCAATTGCTAAGGTCAGATTAGTCAGGATTGCCTCATGGTCTAGGTACCCTACCAAAGGAAAGGAAAGGATCACAATTTTACCAATCTACCACTGGAAATTGTCCCAAGACCTCCCTTTTTGCTCTATGCCTTTCCTCAGAAAGGAGAGGGCTCAGAGGGTTCTGATATAGGGATAAATTAGGATTGGGGGGTGAAGCTAAAATGGCAGAGGAAAGACATTAAATGCACAGAGCTCCTGATAGATGCAATTACCCCCAAAACAGCAATAAAAGAACCCCCTGGAGTAGAAAAACCCACAGAAAGGCTGAGATTATTTTCCAGCCAAAGACAGATTAAAGGGAGCCATGCTGGGCTGCTAGAAGAGTCCAACCTTGTGATAGCACTGACATAGATCCCAGGCACACTATGCCAGAGGACCTTACTCCTGAGCCTCTGAATCAGCTGCAGCACCAGCATCTTCTGGAATTAAGCTTATGGTCGGGTAAGAGGGCTGAATGGCTGGCTGCGGGGGGATAATACAGAGATGTCTTCAGGACCTAAGGAGGAATTCGGCTATCCTGCCCCAGCAGGGAACCAGGAAGAAATTGTGAGTGGCCGGAGGCCCAGGTTGGGGAGAGGTGCAGGCTCTTTAGAGCTAAGAACCACCACACCGCTCTGCTGGCTGGTTAATTAGTAAGTTGGCTTGAGGTTAACTTTGGACTAGAGAACAGACCAGGCAAGAGGAAAAACCTGCCCTCCCTCAAACCAAAACACCTGGGACCCTCTGAAGCTATGGACAGTGTAGCTTGGAAGTAGGGCCCCACTGTAAGAGGGAGTTAAAAGTGAAGTAAAAGACAGCAAGATAAGAAAGCAAAGAAAGTTGAGAATTATTGAAAGTTTCTTTAGAGACAAAGAAGATTGAGATGCACCCTCTAAAGAGGATAACAACCTTAGGGCCCCTACATCCAAAGCTTCCAAGAAAAATATGAATTGGTCTCAGGCCATGGAAGTGCTCAAAAGGGACTTTGAAGAGAAAGTAGGAGAGGTAGAAGGAAGATTTAGAGAGGTGGAGGAAAAAATGGGAAGAGAAATGAGAGTAATGCAGGAGAGTCATGAGAAAAAAGTCAACAGCTTGAAAAGCCAAATGGAAAAGGAGATACAAAAGCTCTCTGAAGAAAATTATTGCCTAAGAATTAGGATTGAACAAATGGAAGCTGGGGATACATTAGGATCTATAAAACCCAAGGTGCACTGACAATAAATGATGTAGGGGCTGAGGCAAGAAGTGATTAGTGATGTGGGGGGTGGGTTTAATTGATCAAATTGATCATGAGGCAATCACAAAGAATTACAAGACTCAATGACTCAGTTTCCCAAGTTTATTGAAATACTGTCGGAGCAGCTAGGTGGCACAGTGCATAGAGCACCGGCCCTGGATTCAGGAGGACCTGAGTTCAAATCTGGCCTCAGACACTTAACACTTACTAGCTGTGTGACCCTGGGCAAGCCACTTAACCCCAATTGCCTCACCAAAAAAAAAAAGAAAGAAAGAAATACTATGCTGAACACAGGGAGAATCACCCAGAGGAGACAGGTGTCTAAAAATATGGGGAAGAATAATTATATTTATAGTGAGAAAAAGTAGGTTCTCCCCTCATTATCTTAATCTCTACCTTTTAGAGGTACAGGGGAGGGCTTATCCTAATTTGGACATTCTGGGGTCCTAAGACACCCCCAAGGTGGGTACCTTTTTCCCTGGAGGTGTGTTCTTGGGTTTACACGTTATAAGGTGAACTTAAGGACACATTTTGCCCTTTCTGCACATGTTCCTAAAGACATACTTAAACTTGTCAGACCCAGAGGGTCTCTCTAGTCTTTGGATTGGCTTAAGGAAAGGAAAGGGTTTGAGTGCCACAGTGGTATAAGTTTGGGTGGAGAGGGCACAGGAACTGCAGACATGGCCAATGGTCTTAGAGATGGCCTTGTCTATAAAGAGAGGCTTTACTAATGTGGTTAGAGCTTCCCTACCCAAGCGGGTGGAATTATGGAGGCCCACTGCAAATTTCCACATTATATTCCTGGGGGGAAAGCAGCAAACCAGGACAGCACCGCCATCGTGTATTCTCAGGAACAAAACCTTAAATTTTAGCCTCCTCCTTGGTATAGGAAGGGGAGATACTTTGGTGCATAGTAGGGTGCAAGGGAGTCAAGGTTAAGGTGGATAGGTGAATAGACCTGGCAACTGATCTAGCAGCAAGGTCTGCCCTGTGATTATCTTGTGCTGTGGAGGAGTTGATAGCTTGGTGCCCTTGGCAATGCATAACAGAGACCTGACTGGGCAGGTTTATGGCCTCAAGTAGGTTCAGAATCTTCTTTCCAGGAGAATTCTTTGGGGTCAATAGTCCTCTCTTTTGAAATGGAAAACATGAAATGCATAACTGTCTTTATAGCATAAATAAATTCTCCTAGTTACCATCCTCCCTCTCATCAAAATGTGTTTGCAATGAGGAGGAATTTCAGGTTGTTTTTTTTCCTAAACCAAAAAGGAAGATACCCAGTTAATTTAGCTTTATCATAATACCATGTAAGCATTAGCAGGTAGATGGCAACCCTGAGCATTAATGTACCTAGTTGTTTGGCATGTCGAGGGACCACACATTTAGACTGAAAACAGTAAGATCTTACATATTTCATAGTGCTCATTTCTTCTACTGACTATTTGCTCTGATTATAGGAATCTGTTATAAAAGACAAAGCAGGGACATGATTATAACAGCCAGGATAAAGCATCCTTAGCTCTGTTTGATTTCAGGTAAGAGTCACAAGTGACCACCAGTCATGCAGTAATAGCCAAATAGATACAGAAATACCTAGGTGGGAAACAGTTCCTATTTAGCAGTAACACAATGGGGAAACTGAGCCAGGATCCTACCTTAAATGAGACCAAGATAATCCTCTGACTTTTTCCCAGATACCTCCACCTGTAGTAACTTGTGGCATCCTCTCCAGTGATGGATTATTGGCTTGATAATCCAGACAACTTTACCTGAATTCAAAACTCAAAATATTATTAGTTTACAATCCCCAAATATTTTAACTTAAATTGTAAATCTCTGCTCTCATGGAATTTCAATGAGCAAAACAAGTTTACAGGAGACAGGCGTGTAAAGTTTCACATAATATATTTTTCGTGGTTTTTCTTTTCCTTCTTCTGGAGTTTAAATTTATCCTGGTGTAAAAATCAGTCATTAGGGGCAGATAGGTGGTGCAGTGGATAGAGCACTGGCCCTGGATTCAGGAGGACCTAAGTTCAAATCTAGCCTCAGACACTTGACACTTACTAGCTGTGTGACCCTGGGCAAGTCACTTGACCCCAATTGCCTCACCAAAAAAAAAAAAAAAAGATCAGTCATTAGAAATTTCTTTCATAATAAGCAACCTTATAAATTCTCAGTAAGACTGTTCCTTGTCTAGAAATTTTACAACCCATAACAAGCTCTTTTCTGGCAAGTTTACAAATTAAGGGGAATCTAAAAGGTCTTTTTCTGTGTCTTTTCCCATACAATAATTTACCAACTTAATAATAATAATAATAATAATAATAATTTCCCCATAGTTCCAAAATTCTTCCACTGATTTCCTTTGTCATAGAGAGGAAACAAAGCAATAGTCTTAACAAAAACAGGTAGGAGTCTCATAATTTACAGTTATTCCTAATTTAAACACACATATACAGCAGTTTAAAAGTGACCAGTACTTTAATTTTCAAGACTAATAGCCAACTAGTTTTTCCAATCAAACTCAGTTACTCTCTGGTTCTTTCCAGATTCACAGATCTTTAAATTGCAGGCAAGCACTTAAATCGACAGTACACTTCCCTCCCCCCCCCTCAAGTTTCCAAACTGTTTTCATTATCAGTACAAACAGGGTACAACTTTCTTTCTACTTGCTTTTACCAATTATATAAAATTCTCTGGACTTATTTTCTCTCTCACACACCCCCTCACCCCCCACCCACCCACCCCCAACACTGCTGCAGTCAGTATCAGGGAGGGCAGGAGGGAAAGAAAGAGACAGAAAAAGACTGTCACCTTTTTTAAAAAAAAAAGGTATGTAACTCCAAATAGCTTAGTTAACAGTGTAAGTTCTTAATCATAGTACTTCCTAACTCATTCATTCCCTTTTTAACAGTAACCAAATTAGACACTATAAGAAAACTTAAAAACATAGTACCTTAAAACAATATTAGGATTATTTTTTAAACTAGAAACAAGACAACTTAATTCCCAAGCAGGTGTTCTTAATTCACTTGCATGTGTTTTTGCTCTAGACTTTTACACAGAAAATCTATAATTATGCCTTATGAAATAGTAAATGGAACATTTTAATTTTCCAGGGCCTAATACTTTTAGCACTTTAGAAGAAAAAGATTATTATCCATAAATTCACATAATTCATTTGCTAAAATGAGTTGGAGTTAAAGTGTGGCCACTTTTGGTGGCTTCCCCCCCCCCTCCCCCCGCCCTTTTCAGTGGCTTTTTTCTTTTTCTTTTTTCTTAGTGAAGGCTTTTGCAGTCACAAGTCTTAATGCAGACAGAGCATGGCCTGCTTTACCAGAGTTAACTAAAAGCTGTTCTTTGACAGTGTTATTCAATGGTTAGAGACTTAAAAAAATATTTCTTTCTTTGCAACTTTTACACATTACAAATAATTCCTGATTTTAAACTATTCCATTACAAAAGATTTCAAAAGTGACAGTATTTTTCTTAAATCAGCTTTTACAATGTTCATCTAAGACTATGAATGCTTAGCAGAGAATTTACATTCTAGTGCCAAATTCAAACTCTTAGTAGTTCAAAATGTAAAGATATCCAGAAGTCAGAGACTGCCCTTTGCTTACCTTCAGAGCCTGGCCACAGTTCAGGAAGGCAACACAGATTTAGAATCAGCTTTTTATGAGATACAACCAAAAATTTCCCATAGATTATACACACAATTACATTTGACAGATAAATGCAAATGACACATAAGACCCCAAAAACCAACTGTAAGATGTTACTTCTTCCTTTCTAGCCTACTCAGGGTGCAGTAGGGGCTAATCAGGAGTCCTGTTTACTTTGTTTATCCTCTCTCCTGCAAATAACAGCCATTTTTGTGTTTAAATGGAATATCATTCATTTCTTTTCACCTGTGTCCAATTTTTTCTCCACTAAGGGGTGGGGGGGGGTCACATGGAATGATCCCTCCTTCTCCCTTCATGGTGGATTGGGCTAGACTGCACCACACTTGCATCCAAGTGGGTACTGATAAAAACCAGAGGATTGTTTCTCTAAGTCAGGATGTCTCCCAACTAATAGAAATGAGAATCCGGAAGTAACTTGGCTATTCCAGCCTCAGAACTTAGGGGGCCACCCAACTCGACTGAGGCTCCTGACAGAGGAGAGAAGCACAGTATACACCCCACCCAGGGAATCCAAGAGCCAAATAAGCAGCTCCCTTTTTACCTGTCTGATGACTTTTCCCTTCCTGAGTTTCAGCACCAGAAATATTTGGGGGAACTTGTGACCTAGATTGGGGGGCTAGCTCACCCAAAGAATTGGAGGCTCTTCATGAATCTTGTAAAATAAAAAGAGAATTTATTGGGAGAGAGAAATATGGCCAGGGAACAGATCATCTTGGTGACTGTACCATTTCTTGCATTTCTAAACTGAAGAACACATACAGAACTTTGGGATCTCCTCATTTCTACAAGTACTCTCTCTTTAGTTCTTTTGACTCTCCATGATGCATTTTTCATAACCTTTTCATTTACTTTTTAATCTCAGACTGAAACTGCAAGTTTTCCTAGGGATATCTGTCCTTTCTATTACATCTGAAAAGGGGTGTGTGGGATGTTGAGGAGGACTAGTACCTCCGGTGTGGGGGCTTACCCAGCCCATTTCTGGGCTCATCCACCTTTGGTGTCCACCTGATTCGCCCAACTCCCACCTGGGGCTCCAAGAAGCCGTAGCATGCACAGAGGCCACACCCTGCTAAAACTCAGTAGACCAGGTTGAGCATTTGAAGACATCCCCTAGAAGAAAGGGCAGATGAGAACAATTTGTTTCAATGTCCCTGAAGGTGGCTAAAGCAGGTACTGTGGAATGCTTAAAGCTTGGTCCGACATTGAAAATGCCAAGGTCATCCACTGCATCCTGGGCCATGACCAGTTATCCTGATTTTTGTTTTGCCACTGGACATCAATGCCTCTGGAAGAGAGAGTGCGGGTGGTGACTGAGCACCTCTGCCTCACTTAAATCCAGTTTACCCCCATGAGGCCCATTGGTCTTCTTCAGAAATGAAGGATGAACAACAACATCAATAATCTTCTGAAGATATCTTAGATTTAGTAAGTCCCTTAGATTACCACTGCCAACTTCTTATAGCTTCTACTCTGCTCAAATTTACTTCCAACATAAATCTTTCCCTATGCACATTTTATATACAGGTTTTGTTTGTTTTTTCTATGTGGGGAAACACTTTCTTTCTTTCTTTCTTCCTTTCTTTCTTCCTTTCTTCCTTTCTTTCTTTCTTTCCTTCTTTCTTTCTCTCTCTCTCTCTCTCTCTCTCTCTCTCTCTCTCTCTCTCTCTCTCTCTCTCTCTCTCTCTCTCTCTCTCTCTTTTTCTCTCTCTTTCTTTCTTTCTTTTGCCAGGTTCAAATCTGGGCTTAGACACTTACTAGTTGTGTGACCATAAGCAAATCGTTCAACTTCTCTGTCTGTTTACTCATATATAAAATGGGGATAATAATAACTCCTACCTCACAGGGTTTTTGAAAGGATTAAATGAGTTAACATATGTAAAAGCAGAGCAGCTAGGTGGCACAGTAGATAGAGCACTAGCCCCGAAGTTGGGAGGATCTGAGTTCGAATCTCACCTCAGACACTGTGTGACCCTGGGCAAGTCATTTAATCCCAATTGCTTTAAACATGCAGGGCCATCTCCAATAATCCTGATATATATTTTGCCACTGGACCCAGTTGGCTCTGGAGGAGAGAGTGAGGTTGGTGATTTTGCATAGCCCTCCCTCACTTAAATCCAATTTACTGCAGGTCATGGCATCACCTCAAGGTCATGGTCCTCTTTGAGAATGAAGGAAAAACAACAACAATGCAAAAGCACATTATAAACCCTTAAAGCACTATATATGGTATGCATATGTATATATACATATGTTTATATATATATATACTTTTATATGTATGCTATATAAATGCTAGCTATTTAAATCAGAAAATGAAATTGAAGAAGCTATAAAGGAAGAACCATTAAAGTAAACAAATTGGCAATTGAGTGTGAAGAAGAAATCTATGAAAGCTACGCTGTATAAATTCTCAAAAATCAAGAAAGCAATATTTCTATCCAACTCCTTTTTTGAGAAAAATATGTTCCTAATGCCTAAATTAGGGAAGTATAAATCACAAAGTTATTAATATTATCAATGAAAAAAATTTAAGTAGAATCCTACCAAATAGATGACAGCAATATATAAATATGTATATATGTGTATATTCAATAAAGGAATATATAATACACACATGCAATACACTATATACACATATATGTATTATAACAATTGGAGTGACACCACCTGCTGGAGAGTTACTGTAGGAAAGCTCCACCATGAGGAGAAGACGTCTTAGGGCAAGCCATACAGCTTAGAAAGTCAGTTCCTTGGCATCAGGAAGTGACGTTTGCTCACGGGTACTGTCTATCAAAGCTACCAGCCAATTAGCTTGGAGATGTGTGTGTGTGTGTGTGTGTGTATGTGTGTGTGTGTGCGCGCGTGCGCACGCCCGCACGTGCTCGCATGTATATGGGATGTTCCTGGTCCACAGGAGGCTTGTGGACTCAGTAAAATGAGTTTGGATTGCCCCTGGAGTCACTAATGTGGCCTCTAGGATTTGTGCCTCTTATTCATTTTGTCAGAGTTATAATCAACATGCTTTCTGGGCTAAAGCTTATGGAGGCCGTCCTTTAGCATATACACCTTTTGAGCAACTACAAATTGATTATATTACAATGCCCAAGGCAGGAAGTTATACATTTTGTCTTGTTATAATTGATCAACTCACTCGGTGGGTGGAGGTGTTTTCCATCCCCCAAAGCCACAGCTGCCTTTGTTGCCAAAACCCTTCTTAAAGAGATAGTCCCTCACTTTGGCCCACCAGCCAGCACTGATTCTGACAAAGGCACACATTTTACTGATTCTGCTTTATCCCAAATTTACTCTTTCTTGGGAGTTACCCCAAAATTTCATACACCCTACCATCCACAAACTCAGGCCAGGTTGGAATGTATTAATAAAGAACTCAAGAGCATGATTGGCAAATTGTGCACTGAAACTCATTTGAAGTGGCCTGATATTCTACTCTTGGTACTGTTCTACCTGTGTAGCAGGCCAAGAGGAGAACTACATATATCACCTTATGAGATGCTTTTTGGCCATCCTCCTATCCAAGCAAAACCTTTTCCCCCAGTATATACATCATTGGTGGGGGGAGATGCCTCTGTAGCCAGACTACATAAACTCCACAAGGCAGGAGCAGCAGTACAGGCTGGCCCCTTGAACTTCTCCTTACATGATCTGAAACCAGGAGACAGTGTATATATCAAAAATTTTCAGCTGATTAAGTGGGACTCGGCCAGCTTGGGAAGGTCCTTTCCAAGTATTGCTAACAACTCCAATTGCCATCAAAATTGGAGAGGACTCATGCATACATTGCTTCCATGTAAAACCAGTACCAGCACATGTAGACCATTGATTGTCGTCTTCTTTTATTCTTCCATGTATATTTTGTCATATTTATTTATCTCTGTTTTTGAAACTATGCAGGATGGTTTTGATTTCATAATACAATGTTAACTCTAGGAGTATTGTGCTCCCATATTCTAAATTGTTTGTTTGTTTTCCAACTGATTATTTGATCAAACTCTATAAAGCATTTTCCTGGCAAATTGGTTGCCATGGCAAGTGTAAATTGATTCTATAAGTATCAGGTTGATAAGCATATTTTTTTTAAAAAAAGAGGGGAACATTTTCAAAAGTTATTTCTTTTCTCATATTTATGTAATCTAATTATTGCCATAAATAGGGATATGTTGTATAATATATATGCTATTTGGGTATTTTAGATATTATTAAAAAAAACATTTTAATTTTTTAAAAGCCAGTTTAAATGTTACATAAGGGTTTCTTTTATGATATTGCAACTACATTTTGAACTCAATAGTATAAGCTTATTTTTGTAAAGATTCTTATTTTAAGATTGTGTTGTGTTTTAACTTGTATTTAAATATGTTCTGATTTTTCACAAAAGTAATTATATACTTGGTAAAAAAGTATTATTTCAAATTATTGCATAATTGTATATTATATTCTGAGTTAAGGTACATTCACATTTTTTTTGCGATCATTATTATCCTCAATTTTTAAATCCATATGAGACTTGGATTATGGGAACTAATCATTTAAGATATTAATTGCCTTCATTCTGAGTTATCAGATGCCAGTTGGCTAAGATGCCATCTAATCACAAGATGAATACATGCAAGAGCAGACATTGAACTGTCACTTGAGGGGAGACATGCATGAAGTCAAGGTATGGCTGAGGGAACAGCTTTTGACAAATGTTGAGGTTGGTTTCTCTTGGTTTAATTTTTCCCCACAAT
Organism: Dromiciops gliroides; assembly: GCF_019393635.1. Taxonomy (NCBI): domain Eukaryota; kingdom Metazoa; phylum Chordata; class Mammalia; order Microbiotheria; family Microbiotheriidae; genus Dromiciops; species Dromiciops gliroides. The sequence goes on from NC_057862.1 coordinate 171,534,768, forward strand.
ATTGTACAGATGGCTGGAAGTTTTCATGCCACCCATCTCATTCTACACCTGGCTTCCATACCCCCTCCTGTATGCCTGATGCCATGGACGTCTCAGTCCCATGCATCTGATTAAGTCTGACTCAGTTTCCTCCAATATGTTCAGTGGCATGGACATATATTCCATCCACCTATTTTAAGCCTGGCATACTGCATGGGCAGTATATATTGCTCAAGTGTGGGAATGTTCATATCCCATCATTTCTCTGTTCTTTTATGGTAACCCCCATAATTATCTCAGGTGTCATGATAAATGCAGTCTTGGATTTGGCCTTGACATCTGTTACCAATTATATTAGATTTTTAAATTTCTCATAATGGCATGAGGATAATTAGACAGATGATGCAAAAAGTGATGAAACAAAGATAAAAATTAGTTTTTAAAATTAACGTTGAAATTGTCTTCTTGGTTTACCCTCCACAGGGGGGACTGTAGTAATATTAAGTTTTGGGGGATTGTAGTAATATTAAATTTTAGAGGAGTGTAATAACATTAAGTTTTAGAGAATGTTTCAATTTTTGTTTTATTATATGTTTCATGTGTAACAACTAAGATTCTGAATCCCCTTAGACATGTTTTTGAGAACTTTCATTGTTTGATTTGATTACTGACAAAGTTGTGTTGAGCTCAATTTTGTAGAGAATTTTCCTGGCTGATTACCAGCATCCACACATCAACCCTGGAAGAGACTTCCATTCCATGACTACACCCAGAGGACATCCCAAGAATCTTCTGAGAGGGGACTTCCAGGGACTTAAATGGACATTTCCCTGTTTATCTTTTCCACATTATATACACTGTTTGTAATGTCCACTTACTGAAGGGGAGTGCCTCCTCTAGTTTTTCTGCTTGTGATGTCCACCTCCTAATAAGGGAGTGCCCCCTTTAGCCTTTGTCAATGCATCACTCAATTTCTTTTTCTCTCTTTTCATTCCCTTTACTTAGTCATAAGCATCTGTAATGTTATTGCTTTGTGTGAGGAAACCATGTTTCTTCACTTGAATCACAGGGGGGACTATAACAATTGGAGTGATGCCACCTGTTGGAGAGTTGCTGTAGGAAAGCTCCACCATGAGGAGAAGGCATCTGAGGGCAAACCATGGGACTTAGAAGGTCAGTTCCTTGGCATCAGGAAGTGACATTTGCTTGCGCGTACTGTCTATCAAAGCTACCAGCCAATTAGCTTGGAGCTCTGTGTGTGTGTGTGTGTGTGTGTGTGTGTGTGTGTGTGTGTGTGTGTGTGTGTGTGTGTAAGGGATATTCCTGGTTCCACAGGAGGCTTGTGGGACAAAGAAGGGGGAGGCTCATTCTCTCTCTCTCTCTTTTTCATGAGGACCTCAGGGGGAAGCAGAGCAGGAGAGCTGGCTCCCTGAGATAGATAGCTGAATCTAGGCCTCTTTCTCTCTCTTCACCAAATTCTTATTCTCCTTAATAAATGCTTAAAAGTCTAAACTCTTGATAAAGCTTATAATTTATTGGCAACCACTCATTAGATATTTTAGATAGCATAGCTAGATAGCAACTTTACAGAATATACATGAATGTGCATACATGTAGACACATGTGTGTATAGGACATATACATATATACATATGTGTATCATAGATACGTATAGATGTATCTGTGTGCATGTATTAGAGAGTGGGGGGCAAGAGAGAGAGAGAAAGATTCACTTAGGGTCATGTTGATTCACTTAGGGTTATGTTGAAATTATCCCTGGATACAAATATAGTTCAAAATTAGGACAACATTTAGCATAGCTATTTTGAAAACGAAATGATACCACAAAATGATATGAATTAAATAAATGTGGGAAAAGTCTTTGACAAAGAATAAAATTAATTTGTTCTAAAAACTTTAAAAGGTATATTTAAGTGATAAAGAGAATTCTGTGGGGGCAGAGCCAATATGGCAAAGAGTAGCCAGGAAGTTGCCTGAGCTCTTCAAATTCCCTCAGAAACAATCCTAAAGTAAATTCTAAATGGATCCTGGAGCTTTAGAACCTACAAAAAGAGAGAAATAATTTTCCACCTTGAGATACTTTAGAAGAACTCTAGGAAAGGTCTGTCTCACCTGGTAAAAGGGGAGCACAGTTCAGAACAGAGGGTATCTGAGCAAGTCAGCAAAAGGCTTTTAGCTACAGCACAGATCAGCAGCTGAGAACCCTCAGTCCTAGCTCAGCAGGCTATTGTCACAGCAGGCCAGTTGTGAGGCCCTCAGCTTCAATGCAGAAGGCAATCTGCCAATGGGGGTATTCACTACCCAACAGGCTCAACTAGGCTGGGCCACTCCAGTGCAGTGAGCAAGCTGCAGGCTGTTGAGGCCTCAGAACAGAAAACCAGGGGCTGGGCCACCTGATCCCCAGCAAAAGAAGCTTGGGACAGTGCATGCTGTACCCCAGGAGCAGAGCTCAACTTCAAAAGGCACAAAATAGGCTATAATGTGAAGAAGAAACAGAAAAGAATCCTAACCATAGAAAATTACTATGGCAATAGGAAGGACCAAAACATAAACTCAGAGGAGGACAACAATGTCAAAATGCCTACATGTGAAGCCTTAAAAGGGAAGAAGAATTGGTCTCAAGACCAAAAAGCCCTCTTGGAAGAGCTCAAAAAGGATTTTATAAACTAAATAAGAGAGGTAGAAGAGAAAATGGAAAAATGGAATAAGAGTTATACAAGAGAGAGTCAATGGCATGGGAAAAGAAAATAATGCCTTAAAAATACAATTGGGTAAATGCAAAAGTAGGTGCAAAAGCTGACTAGGGAAAATAATTCCTTAAGAATAAGAATTCAGGGGGGTGGAGCAGCTAGGTGGCAGAGCGGATAAAGCACTGGTCCTGGATTCAGGAGCACCTGAGTTCAAATCTGGTTTCAGACACTTGACACTTACTATCTGTGTGACCCTGGGCAAATCACTTAACCCTCACTGCCCTGCAAAAAAAAAAAAATCAGAATTGGGTAGATGGAAGCCAGTGACTCAATGAGACAACAGGAAGAAGTAAAACACAATCAGAAGAATATAAAAGTAGAAGAAAATGTAAAATATTTCTTCAGAAAAAAAAAGCAACAGACCTGCAAAGTAGATACAAGAGGGACAATTTAAGAATAATTGGGGACAGCTAGATGGCACAGTGGATAGAGCACTGGCCCTGGAGTCAGGAGTACCTGAGTTCAAATCCGGCCTCAGACACTTAACACTTACTAGCTGTGTGACCCTGGGCAAGTTACTTAACCCCAATTGCCTCACTAAAAAAACAAAAACAAAAACAAAACAAGAATAATTGGATGACCTGAGGGCCATGATTAAAACAACAAAAAAGAGTCTGGACAGCAGGGGGTGTCATTCCTATTCTCACAAAGGTAATAGGTGGATTCTTTCAATGACTATTTTTTCCTCTGGTTTTAAGACATTGGGATAGTTCTCCCTGATAATGTCATGAAATATGCTGTCCAGACTCTTTTTTGTTGTGTGTGTATGGATGGCTCTGTTTCTGGTTTCACAAGGGTAATTCTGGGAGAAGCCACTGAGGAGGGGTCTTTGGGTTCTTGACCTAGGCTTGGCGGGTCAGATGCTGGGGTCTATTAGATAGTTAGAGGAAGTTTGCCTTTTACCTCTCTCTCCTCATCAACTTCTGATGCACTTTAATAAATACTTAAAAGTCTAAACTCTTGCTAAAGCTTCTAATTTAAGGTGACCACTCATTAGATTTTAGACATCATAGCTAGAATTTTAGGCCCTTACACCTCTTGAAGGAGAACCCAAAAGGAAAATTGCAAGGAATATCATATCCAAATTCCAGAATTATCAGGTAAAGGAGAAAATATTGCAAGCAGCCAGCAATAAACAATTTAAATATCAAGGAACAACAATCAGGAATTTTTTTTAACAGGGCAATGAAGGTTAAGTGACTTGCCCTGGGTCACACAGCTAGTAAGTGTCAAGTGTGTGAGGCCAGATTTGAACTCAGGTTCTCCTGAATCCAGGGCCAGTGCTTTATCCACTATACCATCTAGCTGCCCCCAACAATCAGGATTACACATGACATTGCAGCCTTAATGTAAAAGGATAAGAGGGCTTGGAATATGATATTCCAGAGGGCAAAGGGACTTGGAGTACAACCAAGAATGTACTACTCTGCAAAAATAATCATAATCTTTCAGGGGAAACTATGTGCATTGAACAAAATAGGTGACTTTAACATTTTCCTAGTAAAAATCCCAGAACTGAACAGAAAATTCAATCTACAAATACAAGATTTAAGAGAACCATAAAAGGGTAAAATGGGGGAAAACCCAAAATGTTATTTAATACATTTAAAATGTTTGCATCCCTACAGAGGAAGAAGATCCTAATAACTCTTGAGAACTGTGTCTTTATTTTTTTTAACTGCATCTCTATTAAGGCAGATAGGAGGAATACACATAGAGGATGTGGGTATAAATTAATTTTTATGTGATTATATAAAAAAAAACTTAAGAGGTGACAAAAGGATTATATTTGAAGAAGAGGAAAGGGAAGGCAGAATAGGATAAATCACATCACATGAAGAGGCACAAAAGACCTATTACAATAGAGGGGAAGAATGGAGGGGTGAACATTGTTGAAACCCTACTATCATCTGAGTTAACTCAAAGAATTTCATCTTACCCTATAGGGAATTAAGAGGGGAAGGGGAAAAGAAAAGGGTAGGGTGCTGATAGAAGGAAGGGTAAAACTAGGAGGCAAGGGGCGGCTAGGTGGCGCAGTGGATAAAGCACCGGCCCTGGATTCAGGAGTACCTGAGTTCAAATCCGGCCTCAGACACTTGACACTTACTAGCTGTGTAACCCTGGGAAAGTCACTTAACCCCCATTGTCCTGCAAAAAAACAAAAAAAACAAAAACAACAACAACAACAACAACAAAAACTAGGAGGCAAAAGGGAAAGGAAGAGTTGGGGCTGATAAAAGGGAGATTAGATGGAGGGAGGTGGTGACCAGAAACAAAACACTGGTGAGAAGGGATGGGGAAAGGAAAGAGAAAAGTACAAACAAGGCAAAAAAATAATAGGCAGGGAAATACACAGTAATCATAACTGTGAATGTGAATGGGATGAACTCCCCCATAAAACAGAAGTGAATAGTAGAGTGAATTAAAAACCAGAATCCTACAATATGGAGTTTACAAGAAACACAATTGAAGGTGAGAGATACAAACAGAGTAAAGGTAAAAGGCTAGAGCACAATTTATTATGCTTTAGTTGAAGTAAAAAAAAGGAGGGGTAACAATCTTGATCTCAGATAAATAAATGCAAAAAGTGACCTAATTAAAAGATATGAGGAAGGAAACTACATTTTGCTAAAAGGTACCATAGACAATGAAGTGATATCAATACTAAACATATATGCACCCAGTGGTACAGCATCCAAATTCCAAATAGAGAAGTTAAGTGAGTTTTAGGAAGAAATAGATAGGAAAACTATATTAGTGAGGGACCTCATACTCCCCTTCTCAGAACTAGATAAATGTAAACACAAAATAAGAAAGCAATTGAGGAGGTGAACAGAATTTGAGAATAATTAAATATCATAGATATCTGCAGACAACTGAATGGGGATAGAAATAAATATACCTTTTTCTCAGTAGTACACAGCACCTACACAAAAATTGACCATGTATTAGGGCATAAAAACCTCACAGTTTGGGGCAGCTAGATGGCACAGTGGTAAAGCGCCGGCCCTGGAACTCAGGAGGACCTGAGTTCAAATTTGGCCTCAGACACTTGCCACTTACTAGCTGTGTGACCCTGGGCAAGTCACTTAACCCTCATTGCCCTGAAAAAACAAACAAACAAAAACAAATAAACAAAACCTCACAGTCAAATGCAGAAAGGCATGAATAGTAAATGCATCTCTTTCAGATCATGCTGTTACAGATTCTCCAAACTCTTCTCAATCAACCTGAATCTTCCAGGTTTAGGTCTTTTTTGTGGTCTTCCTTGTTTTATATCAATAATGGATTTGAAATCCTGGGCATAAGGCAACTATATGTGTATCTGTATACACACACACACACACACATACACACATATACGTATATATATGTATGTATGCATATATGTAAACCCCCACCCACATATATATATATATATATATATATATATATATATTTTTTTTTTTTTAAAGCTTTATAAAGACTGAACTTGAAAGAAGAGAATCAATAGAGGGAGTGAATTATAGAGAAAAACCATTAGATGATAACCAAAAGGGGCTCCAGCCACTTCACTGACTTGTGATCTTTGCAAGTCATAATTTCCCCAAGTGTCAGTTTTTTCATCTGTTGAATGGGGATAATGATCACACTCCACTCCACAAGGGTGTTGTGAGTATCAGATGAAATAATGTATTGAAAAGTATTTAGGAGATAGTAAATCTCAATAAAATCTAATTTATGGTAGTAAAACAAGTTTTTTGAAGCTTATTTTTTCTTAACTGAGAATCAGGATGATGTAATATGTAAAGAGCCATCTTCAGAACTAGGAAGTCAAAGCTTCAAGTCTTGCCTCTGAAATATATTGACTGTATTTCCCCAAATAGATCATGTAAGCTCTTGAGGTCTCGGGCAACTCTAAGATAAAAAGTTGTTGAATATTGTATTGGTACTGGGAGGTGCCTGTACCAATGAAATCACGTCTGAACAAATCTTTTTTTGGGTCAGGCAATGAGGGTTAAGTGATTTATCCAGGGTCACCACATAGCTAGTAAGTGTAAGTGTCTGAGGCTGGATTTGAACTCAGGTCCTCCTGAATCCTGGGCCAGTGCTTTATTCCACTGCGCCACCTAGCTGTCCCCCTGAACAAATCTTTTAAAGCAGGACAACTCTGGTCCAGACCTCATTGCCTCCTGCCTTCCCCTTCCAATCTACCCTTTTATGGAACCCTCCTTGTGCTAGTTTTCTTTCTGCTAATCAATTTTGCTTATCCAGTTAATCTTGTTATAGCTAATTGTGAGCAAAAACATCCTGTCCACAAGCACCATTTTTAACATTCTGTTGAATGGGTTTTAACCTAGTAATTTCATTATTTAAAAAAATTTCCCTTACACTCATCAGCACCCTTGAATGGAACCTACTTTTTCCTTAAAAGTCACTGCTTTGGCTTAGACAACCCTGGAACAGCATGAACATTTAGGACCTGGGATAAAGTTCACATTAAAGGAGAGTTAGACATGAAGTTCATTCTATACACGTTACACTGAATCCTTTCTCCTTAAGAACATCGTTGGTATCTACAGACAAATCTTAAATGAAAACAAAACACCTATCTACCTCAGAACTCATGACTGTGTCTGGGCTCCTCTTCTCAGAGTAGGTCTAATGTGATGAAATTTATTGGCTCATATTTTCTTATCTGCTTCTTTGCTGCTATTGATGTTGCATTGTGACAAGTAAACTTAAATGCAGTCGCCCTATTTCTGTCTCAAGTGTTAGGGAATTTTAGCTGGGGTTTATCATATATTTGTTACTTATAAATTAGAAGCTTTAGCACCAGTTTTGGGCATTAAGCATTTATTAAAACATATTAGGTATTAGTAAAGATAGAGCATGTTGCCCTGAAAGTTAGGAAAGCCTAGCTAGGATCTAGGGAAGAAGAGAAAAAAAAAAAAGGGTGCCTTCACCTACAAGTCTTAGGTCAAAAAAAAAGGAGGTTCCTGTACCTATGAGAGTGAAAGCTACCTGAAGGTTCAGAAGTGAGGTGGTCCCTACATACTGCTCCAGGCTAATTGGCCAGCATCACCCAAATCCATTGGTTCACTGGATTTGAGGGTGGTCCATGAGTAGAATGTGCTGAGGTCAAAGTTCAGATCCTCTGTCAGGAACAAAGCTTTCAAGTAGGTGTGGTTTTGAGTGAGGCAATTTCCTGACTCTGGGCTGACCTTGAGAAAGGTCAGGCCTGGCTCTATCATTAGTAATTTTCTTACAGCATGGTGGGCAGAAGATACCGGGGGAAAAGCAGAGTTTGAGAGATAAAAGAGTAGCATGTCTTCATATGTCTTAAAATCAAACTTTATTCTTTCATCCAATCATTAAGAGTGTATTAATCTCCTACTATGTGCCAGGCCCAGTGCTGGGCACTGGGGATACAAATAACAAAGAATTAAACAATTTTTACAATAAACTTATATTCTAGAGAGAGATAACACATATAAGCAGATTAAAACAAAATAGGGGGCAGCTAGGTGGCACAGTGGATAAAGCATCGACCCTAGAGTCAGGAGGACCTGAGTTCAAATCCAGCCTCAGACACTTGACACTTACTAGCTGTGTGACTCTGGGCAAGTCACTTAACCCTCATTGCCCAGCAAAAAAAAAAACAACAAAAAAAAACCCAACAAACAAATAAACAAAAGAGTGATGCTCATGGGAGAAACCTGGGGCTGGTTACACATCTTTGGGTCATCTACATAAAGATGATATAATACTAAGAAGAAATCATCAAATATTTTCCATTATATCATTTGTAACTTTGTAGAGGGCAGTTTCGGTTGAGTGTTGAAGTTAGACTTCAGATTACAAAGGACTAAGGAACAAATGAAAGGAAGTGGAGGTAATGAGTATAGAAGATTTCTAGGAATTTAAGAAAGGGGAAATAGATATAGAATTATAACTTGAGGGAATGATTTAGGGAAGGTTGTTGTGGTGGTGGTGGCAGTGGCAGTGGTGGGGATGGGGGTGGGGGTGGGGGTGGTGGACAGTGAGACAGGTATGGTTGAAAGCAGTATGGCAGTTACCAGTAGATAAGGAGAAATTGAAGATTGGGGGAGAATAGGTAGAATTATCGAGATTGCAATATTCTGGAGAAGACAGGAGAAAATAGGATCAAAGCCACATGTTAAGGGGTGGACCTTGGCAAAGAGAAGGGTTGCTTCAGAAGACTGAAGGAAAGGATAGAATAGGGAGTGATATCATGAGTTTTTTAGGTGAATTTAGAGGGATAAGATGGAACTTATGATGAGTGGCCTCAGTTTTCTCAGTATAGTTAGAATTTAGATCTTCAGCTGAAAAATAGAGGGGAGAGAGAGGTATGGGGCACTTGAGAGAAGAGAAGGTGTGCAAGCAATTCTTTTGAGAGTGATAGAGAATCAATTGTTGTTTTTTGTCCTTCATTCTTAAAAAGGACCATGACATCAGGTTGATGTCATGACTTCCAGTGAATTGGATTTAAGTGAGGGAGAGCTGTGAAAGATCACCAATTCTCACTCTTTCCTCCAGAGCCATTTGGGTTTAATGGCAAGATATATATCAGGATGACTGGAGATGGCCCTGAATATTTAAGACAATTGAGATTAAGTGACTTGCCCAGGGTCACATAGCTAGTAAGTGTCAAGTGTCTGAGGCCAGATTTGAACTCAGGTCCTCCTGAATCCAGGGCTGGTGCTTTATCCACTGCACCACCTAGCTGTCCCATTGCACCACCTAACTGCCCCTTGGTTACATTTTTTTAAGTCTTCTTTTTTAAAAACTTTATTTAGGTAAGGCAATTGGGGTTAAGTGACTTGCCCAGGGTCACACAGCTAGTAAGTGTCAAGCGTCTGAATCTGAATTTGAACTCAGGTACTCCTGATTCCAGGGCCGGTGCACTATCCACTGTGCCACCTAGCTGCCCCTTGGTTACATTTTGATAACTCTATTTCAATATACTTGGTTTGCTTTGTAATTCTGTGTATTTTATTTTATGAATTAAAAGACATTATTCTGAGGACTCTCCGGGCTTCACCAGATTGCCAAAGGGGTCTATGACACAAACAAAGGTAAGAATCTGTGCCCTAAACTAAGTAGGACATGGAAACAACCATATAATATGATGCATTTGGAGAATTTCACCTTATTCAATGAAAATGGAGGTCTTAATCAAGTTAATATCTATAAAAAGGGAAATATTAGACTATTGAAAAGCAAAGATTTTCTAAAGGCAATATTTGTTTCTCAAATAGGAATCATGTTAGTCATGTATTGGTTATATTTATTAGTTGAGAATCTGCCTGGATTATTTCAACAAACTGGTTTGTCTCCCTTCCTCCAGTTTCTCTGCACTGACAATCCATCCTTGACTCAGCTGTCAAAGTGGTCTTCCTAAAGCACAGGTCTGTCCATATTTACCCCTCCCCTCTCTCAAAAAATTCTAGTGGCTTCCTGTCACCTCCATGATGAAGTATAAAATCCTCTTTTGGCTTTCAAAACCTTTCATAACCTGCCCCTTCCCCACTTGCCCAATCTATTTACACCTTATACTCCCTCCCTCAAATACTCTGCAATTCAGTGACACTGGCCTCCTTATTGTTCTTTCTAAGGAGAAGCCTTTCCTGATTCCCCTTAATTTGAGTGCCTTCCCTTTACTGATTCTAGTACCCATCTTGGGGGCAGCTAGGTGGCACAGTAGATAAAGCACTGGCCCTAGAGTTAGGAGGACCTAAGTTCAAATCTCACCTCAGACACTCACTAGCTATGTGACCCCACACAAGTCACTTAACCCCAATTGCCCTATACATCCAGGCCATCTCTAGTCATTCCAATGTATATCTTGCCACTGGACCCAGGGGCTCTGGAGGAGAGAATGAGGTTGGTTACCTTGCACAGCCCTTACCCACTTAAATCCAATTCAGTGCAAGTCATGACATCACCTTCAAATCATGGTCCTCTTCGAGAATAAAGGACAAACAACCACCCCTCTTGATTTTTTCCAATTTATCCTGCATCTAGCTTGCTTGTACCTAGTTCTTTATATATCGTCTCCTCCATTAGACTCTGAGCTGATGGAGGGCAGGGACTGTCCTTTACCTTTTTCATATGCTCAGAACTTAGCACAGTGCCAGGCACAGAGTAGGCACTTAACAAGTGCCTATTGACTTAGAAATATCCATTCCTGCCACAGCAGGCATCTCCCTAGTCCAAGACTGTGACTTTTTAGTGACCCGATGGAGAGCCAGGCAGCCTCTCCCCCCCCCCCCTCACCCCCAGGCTCCATCGCAGGCCCATGCTTTCCGCTGCTGCTGCCTCCTCCTCTTGTTTCCTCTATGGTCCTGGGCACATAGTATGATCATTAGGTGCTCAGTTTCCCAGCAACTTTCTATGGAAAATCAAGGGAAGTGGGCCATGGTTGCTATGAGCAACTTTGAAGAGCGGGACACCTTTAGAGAAGCTTGATCAAGGTGCCATCCTCGTGAGACTCTCCAGGTCAGGACTCCAGCAGAGTTCCTCTATCTTGTCTTAATCATCAGAGGCCATCTTACCATTTCTCCTCTGCCTCCTGGAAAGTAGAAAACCAGTGTTGAATCATGGTTGGATTTAAGTTCCTTGGGGCTTGCACTGCTGCCTGCATCACTGACCTCATCACCTTTCCCCTGGACACAGCCAAAGTCCAGCTGCAGATTCAAGGAGAGAGCTGGGGGGACCATGCGAGCTTCCTCTGTCACTGCCCAGTATCAGGGTGTCATGGGCACCATTCTGACCATGGTGAAGACTGAGGGCTCTAACAGCCCATACAATGGGCTGGTGGCTGGCTTGCAGTGCCAGATGAGTTTGGCCTCTGTCCTCATTGGCCTCTATGACTCTGTCAAGCAATTCTGCACCAAGGGATCTGAGCATATGGGCATTGGGAGCCGCCTCCTGGCAGGCTGTACCACAGGAGCACTGTCAGTGGCCGTAGTCCAACCCATACATGTGGTGAAGGTCCCTTTCCAGGCCCTGGCTTGTGCAGGTGGCAGCCGGAGCCTGGATGCCTATAAGATTATCACCAGAGAGGAAGGTCTTCGGGGCCTATGGAAAGGAAATTCACCCAATGTTGCCAGCAATGCTATCATCAGCTGTGCTGATCTGATGACATATCTCATCAAAGATGCCCTCCTGAAAGCCCACTTCATGACTGATGGATGACCTTCCATGCCACTTCACATCAGCCTTTGGGACTGGCTTCTGCACCACCATCATTGCCTCCCCTGTGGGCTTGGTCAAGACGAGATACATGAACTCTGCCTCGGGCCAGTATGCCAGTGCTGGCCACTGCACCCTCACCATGCTCCGGAAGGAGGGACCCCAAGCCTTCTACAAAGGATCCATGCCTTCCTTCTTCCGCTTGGGCTCCTGGAATGTAGTGATGCTTTCACCTACGAGCAACTGAAACAGGCCCTGATGGCCCGTCACACTTCCCGGGAAGCTCCTTTCTGAGCCCTCCCCTGCTAACTTTCTGCCATACACCCCAACCCTTGGAGTCCAGACCCCCAGCCTGCCACCCATCCCATTTTTCTTCCCTCTTCCTCTCCTCTCCTGAAGAACCCCCCTGCCCTAGAGTTAGCCCCATTTTATCCTTTCCCATTGCAGCCTCACCCAGTTCTTAAGCTCTCCTTCTAGTAAAGCCAGACCAGAAACTCACCCCCCCCAAAATATCTATTCTCTTCTCCTGCCAATTGCTATGTCAAAATATGTCCTGAGAACAGGGAAAGAACCTTTTGTGAAACATCTTAAAAACCATGTTTTTTTAACAATTTAGACAAACTTCCCCTTCCCCAATAAAGAGGCCAAATTAATAAGGTCTAAATATATGAAAAAAATTTGAAGCCTGAAAATGAAAGCCCATGGAGTTAAAAACAATGAGCCCTGAAGATAAAAAAGGGAGGAAATAATAGTAGAAAAAGGAAAAGTAGGAAGAATAAATTTGAAAAGTGGAAAGAGGAAAAAGTTAAAGGTTAAGTTGTAGGGGGAAAGCTTTTCAGAGAGAAAGGATATTGGTACAGAAAGACATAGGGTCAGAAAAAAAGACACAATGAGAGATATAGGAGCACGTTAGAGAAAGGAAGAAGGGTATTGGCCTAGAAAAATAATGGGGACAAGAGAAGGAAAAGAGTAATCACTGAAATAGGGAGCCATATCATATGTCTTTGTTATGGTAAAATTTTGAAGTTGATATCCAGAATTTGGGAAACTACTCTATTCCACTCCTTCACACCTTCCACACTTGATCCTTTAATTTCTCCTCAATTCTCATGAGCTCAATTATTTTCCAATCTTTGATTGAAGCTTCCAGTTAGTCAAGAGATAACCAGAAGTTTGTTTCTTCTCCAGGGGCCAGCTACTTATAAAATTACAATTATTAATTTCTCTAGCCATTGTCATTCTCAGTCTGAGACTGAGAGTCTAAGTCCCAACCCTTTTCCCACATTATATCCACACCTTTTTTCTTTTTTTTACTAACATTTCCCTTTTTTAACCAGCCAAAGACCTAAAGAGGTCATCTCTGTATAACAGCAGCAGAAACAATAATGTAATTCCACAGAGCTTAGAAACATTTTATTTCTATATAGTCCATAGTCCCCCCCACCAGTCATGGCAGACTATTTTTCCTACTCTCCACTCCCACCCCCTCATTTCGTTACCCAGTTTTTCTCCTATATACAAAGGGTATCACCTCTGACTACAGTCTCATATTGAATTGAATTGATCCTTTTCTCCTTCCTATTTTCCAAGCACTTAGCACCCATTTCCTCATCCCTATTCTATAGTCTTGCTTCATGGACTTGTTCCTGGGAGGCCTTAATTCTCTATCAGACTTTGTAATAAAGCTCATGAGATTCTAAGTTGTCAAGCACAATGTTCTATTACATGCTACTTTCAAAGATAAGTGTATGAGATTTTGAAAAAGTATTTAAAAGAAGTGAATATCCATTAATTTCCCTCAACAGTACAGGTAATGCATGTGAAATACATTTTTGAGGATCTTTTTCTTTTAAGTTCAAAGTTTTGAGTGGATACAGTATCATGGTTGTAGCCATAGCCAAATTTGATGCAGCTCTCTGTTTTTGTTGAATTAATTCAGTATTTGTGTATAAACTGGGAAGGAACTATGAGTGCTAGCCTTGAATTTTTTTTAAAAAATATACTGCTAGAATTTTGTAATAATTGATTTGGCCTAAAAACACTTGAATGGCAGAACAAAATTGGCAGGTAATGGAAAAATTAAATATAATGATCCCCAAAGCAGAAAAAAAGGTTAGGACCATGTGTAAGGAAAAAAAAATATCCCTACCCACATGGAAAATGGATTACAAAAAAAAAATGCCATTGGCAATCTGATAGGTTCACATTAGAATTATGAGAAGATAGGCACTAAAAAGTGCCTTTTCAATGTTATTGTCCTCTTCCTTCCCTCCATAACCCTTGTTTTCATAAGGAACTCTGTGTTTGAGCCTAGGGGAACATCCAGCTGATTGGAGTGCATAGAAAGTTTCCCTCCATCAAAGGGTGGTCACATACTGATGGATGGCCAACACTGCAGATGAGGGATGAACCATACTTGGAAACAGTGCAAATCATATGACCTGGAGGGTGTCTTGGATGTAACAGGTCTGAAATTGGCATGCTTTTGCAGTACCTATTATTGGCATCAGGACTGAAATAAGAATCAGCATGGTATCATGGAAATAGCTCTGGATGTGGAACAGAGCAGCCAAGTGGAATCCTGGCTCTGTCACTTCTTTAACTGTAACAGTGGACTTCAGTTTCCTTATCTTTAAAATTAAGGGATTGGATTAATAGGCTTCTAGATATAAATTTAAGACTCCATTGTTCTGTGGTCCTAAAATTGAATTTTGGCAGTGGATTATCTTTGATAAGCTGGGCTTTCCAGAAGAACCCACCAATATTTTTGTCCAGTATGTGATTTGTTTTCTATAAATCTGAATGTTAAGTGGATTGTTTCTAAACTATTTGGGGACTTTTACAACAAGGAATCATCAGAACCAGTAAGAAGATTCTCCTTATTGATTTAATGGTTTAGCTTTAATTTCAGCTCTTCTCTTGGCTCTTCATTGGTACATGCTATAATGCCAATAATTAGAGTGCCCTTCTTCCCTGATTCTGATAATAGTATCTCCTCTCTTTTTCAGCCCATTGGAGAAAATGGGTCATTCAACATTCAGGGTGAATTGGCCACCTTTTGGTGCTTCTGAGTCTCTGTATTATTAGCTATAAGATGAGATGACCTCAGTGGTCCCTTTTAGTTTTAAATATATTGTATAATAAGGCAGGGGTTCTTAATCTGGGGCATATAAAATTTTCAAAACTTGGTAACTATTTCAATACAATTGGTTTCTTTTGTAATCCTATGTATTTTATTTTATTTATTTAAAAGCATTATTCTGAGAAGATATTCATAGGCTTCACCATTCTGCCAAAAGGGTCCATGATACACACACAAAACAATATTAAAAGCTCCAGTAATAAGACCCAGAGGGGTCACAATAACTGTTTTTTGTTTTGTTTTGTTTTGTTTTATAATATTTTATTTTTCCAATTACATGGAAAACAATTTTTAACATTTTTTAAAAAAAATCTTGGAGTTCCAAATTCTCTCTGTCCCTCCCTTAGCACCCCATATAAACAGACCAAACATACACACACACACACACAGAGTAAAAAATGTTATGCTTTGATCTGCTTTCAGACTCCATCCTTTCTTTCCCTTGTGGAATATGGTGTTTTTCATCTTAAGATCTTGGGAATTGTCTTGGATCTTTGTATTGCTGAGAAAAGCAAAAGCATCCACAGTTGATCATCATACAATATTGCTCTTATTGTGTACAATGGTCTCCTAGTTCTGATCACTTTACTTTGCATCAGTTTACATAAGTCTTTCCAGATTTTTCTGAAAGCATCTGGTTTATAATTTCTTATAGCACAATAGTATTCTATACCAATCATATACCACAATGTGTTCAACCAGTCTCCAATTAATGGACATCTTATTGATTTCCAATTCTATGCCACCACAAAAAGAGCTGCTATAAATATTTTTGCATAAAGGTCCTTTCCCCTTTTTTTCTGATCACTTTGGGATACAGACCTATTGATAGAACAAATGGTATGCACAGTTTTATAGCCTTTTGGGCATAGCTCCAAATTGCTCTCCAGGATGGTTAGATCAGTTTAACTCTGGTCTTTTCATCAGGAATGCTTGAAAGTACTCTATATTTCATTAAATATCTATTTTTCCCTTGAAGGATTATATTCCCTGGGTAATTCTTAGTTGTAATCCTATCTCCTTTACCTTCTGGAATATCATATTCCAAGCCCTCTAATCTTTGAATGTAGAAGCTATCCTGACTGTGGCTTTACCATATTTGAATTGTTTCTTTTTGGCTACTTGCAGTATTTGTTCCTTGATCCGAGAGCTCTGGAATTTGGTAATAATATTCCTGGGAGTTTTCATCTTTTTCAGAAGGTCAGTAGATTCTTTCAATTTCTATTTTACTTTGCGGTTCTAGGAAATCAGGATAGTTTTCTTTGATAATTTCTTTAAATATGACGGCTAGGCTCTTCTTTGATCATGGCTTTCAGGTAACCCAATAATCCTTAAATTACATTTTCTCAATCTATATTCCAGGTTAGTAGTTTTCCCAGTGAGATATTTCATATTTTCTTCTATATTTTCATTCTTTTGATTTTGTTTTGTTGTTTCTTGATGTCTCATGGAGTCATTAGCTTCCACTTGTCCAATAGAGTTTTGTAAGGAATCATTTTCTTTGGTGAGCTTTTATGCCTCCTTCTCCATTTGGCTAATTCTGCTTTTAAAAAAGTTGTTTTCTTCAGTGAACTTTTGTATACCCCCCTCCACTTTTTGTGCTTCCTTTATTAAGCTGTTCACTTTTTAATTTTTTTTCCCATCACTATCATTTCTTTTCCTAATTTTTCTCTGCTTCTATTATTTGGTTTTAAAAAATCCTTTTTGAGCTTGTTATAGGTTTTTTGTTTGTTTGTTTGTTTTGCTTGACTCCAAATCACATTTTTCTTTGAGGTTTTGCTTGTAGCTATTTTGACATTGTTGTCTTCTTTTAAGTTTGTGCTTTCAGCTTTCCTGTCACCATAGTAACTTTCTATAGTCAGATTATATTTTTTGTTCTTTGCTCATTTTCCAGCCTATCCTTGACTTATAACTTTATGCTCTGCTCCTGAGGTGGAGGGAGAACTGTCCCAATCTTCAAGTTTTTCATGCTGCTATTTTCTTTTTTTGCAGGGCAATGAGGGTTAAGTGATTTGCCCAGGGTCACACCGCTAGTAAGTGTCAAATGTCTGAGGCCGGGTTTGAACTCAGGTCCTCCTTAATCCAGGGCTGGTACTTTATCTATTGTACCACCTAGCTGCCCCCATGCTGCTATTTTCAAAGCTAGTTCTTGGGAACTCTTAAGTTTTCAGTTCTTCCAAGGTAGTAAGATCTAAGCAGAGGTATGGTCACTGCTTTCTTGGCCTTTTATCTGGCTTGTGAGTGACCACACACACTCTTTTCTACCCTGAAATTCTGACCAGGGTCTTTGCTCCCCTGCTGCTCTGAGTTCTAGTGTACTAGTTTTCCTCTTCGCCTTGGAACCATGACCCTGGCCTTCAACCCAGATCCCCAAATGGAATTTGTTACTGCTGATTTAGATAACATCAATGCCTGTACTTATTGTCTGCTGCTGGCTTGCCAGGGTGCCTCCTGTGCTGGACTTTGCTCCACTCTCATCCCAGTGAGAGAGACCTTTCTTAACAATTTTATCAGTTGTCTTGGGCTGGAAAATTGTTTTACCCTGGCATTTTGTTGGTTCTGTCACTTCAGAATTTATTTTGAGGTATTATTTTAAGGTTATTTGGAGGGGAATTGGGGAGAGTTAAGGTGAGTCCCTGTCTTTACTCCACTATCTTGTCTCCACCCCACCCCCCACTACCCCACAATCACTGTTGGTATAGAGAATAACTACAATTTTAAAAATCACATATCCTAGAATCACTAAAAAAATCAAAATGAGACCAAAATATGGGCTGATCAGGAAATTTTCCCAAGGAGAATTAAGGCAGAGAAAAGAGATGAGGAAATACCCTGCCAAAGATTGATCAGTGTTGCTTCCCTCTGGTTTCCATGCTTAAACCTGGTCTCAGCAAACCTGAAGATGTCTTTGAGTATCATTATCTTTGATTTCTCAACTGAATAAGTTCATGCAGAATATTTGGCATCTGTTCAATCTTGCTCCTATTCACATCACTAATCCTCTTTCTCCAAATCCCCAGACCTCTTGCATTTACTTTTTTTAATCTCATCTTGAAGCTTCCAGTGTCTCTGGAACTGGAACTTCATATCTTTGGCTGCTCTGTAACTTTGTTCCATTTACAAGCATTCAAAGATGATTACCAACCTCTCATCTTCCCTAATACCCATTGAGTTTCTACCTTTCATCCTCTCCATATTATATATGCAACTTTTTCTTCAGGATGCCCTTATCTCTTCCTCCAATCACCACCTAAATCACATCTCCATCTTAGTAAGAGTTAAAAGAACTTATGATTCCACATTTTTTTAAACATTGGTTTTGTCATCCCTTTCTCAGCTTATTTACAGCCTTTAATCTCATTCCCAGTTCTACATAATTCAAAGCTTCAGGGAGAAGAAAGGATTTAAGGTTTCTTGGGCTCAAGGGCCTGTGAGTAAGAACAAGCCTTCCAACAGTTTCTAAAGTAGGTGTTAGGGACAAAAGACTTGTGGAATGACAGTAGCAACTGAGACAATAAATTAATTCTTACTGGAAAGTCACCTTCTCTTAGCCACCAGACATGTCCTGGTCTAGCAAAACATGGATTTGATTATTTGCGATTGCCTTTAAAGATAGTGATGGTTTTAAATATTACAGTCATTTTCTATTCCACTGTCCCCATAATAAAAGTCTTCTTTGTAACAAAGAGCTGCACAGTTAAAACAAATGGCACACTGATAATCTTTGGCAACACATGTCTTATTTCATATTTGTACTTTGCCACTTATCTACCAAGAGAAGTATGCTTCATCATCAGTTCTCTGAAGTCAGAATTGTTGATTAAGTTGATCTGCATTCTGATGTCTTTCAACATTATTTTCTTTTACATTATTGTAATCATCTTGTATACTGTTGTCTTGGTTCTATCAACTTCTCTCTACATCAGTTTTTATTATTCTTCCTCAGTTTCTTTGTCCCTCATAGTCATAATTTGTGATGGCACAATAATAATGTTCCATTGCATTTATATGGTATAATTTGTTTAGCCATTCCACAATTGATAGGCAACCCCTTTTTTTTAAATCTTTTGTGATTACAAGATGTGGTATGAATATTTTAGCATATCTAGAAACTTGCACTCTGTCATTTGACTTCCTTGCAGTATATTCCCAATAGTGGTATCATGTAATCAAATAATATAAACATTTATTTCCTTTGGTAGTTTAATACATATAATTTCATATAAGAGTTGCACCAATGCATAGCTCCATCAACAGTGTATTTATGTACCTTACTTTCTATGGCCCCTCCAACATTGACTATTTCCCTATTTTATCATCTTTTCCACTTTGCTGGCTAAGAGTTAATTTGTCTTTTTATTGTGTTACTGATGTGGAATATAT
Source organism: Dromiciops gliroides (assembly GCF_019393635.1). Classification (NCBI taxonomy): domain Eukaryota; kingdom Metazoa; phylum Chordata; class Mammalia; order Microbiotheria; family Microbiotheriidae; genus Dromiciops; species Dromiciops gliroides. The sequence goes on from NC_057862.1 coordinate 171,554,241, forward strand.
TTTCAAATTGTGAATAGCTTACATTTCTTAATTTGAAAACTATTTCTTTATGTCTTTTGACCACTTATCTATTCCTTAACTTCCCTTCAGGTACAATATTCCTACCAATCACTGTTAAAAACAAACAAACAAACAAACAAACAAACAAACTTCAGTGATTTCCTATCACCTCTATGATCAAACACAAAATACCCTTTTTTTAAGCATTTAAATCCTTTCATAATTTGATTCCAGTCTACTTTTCTAGGCTTATTACACATTTCTTCCCCTTTATGAATTCTACATTTCAACCAAACTATCCTGGTTGCTGCCCTTCCAACTAATTTTTTTTTTCATATCTTTACATAGGCTGTCCTCCATGTAATAGGGGAATGTACTTACTCCAACCTCTTCAAACCAATTGTCTCCTTCAAAATTTATTTCAAGAATCTCTGCCTATGGATGAACAAGCTATAGCATATGATTGTGATGGAATATTACTGTGCTGTAATAAATTTCAAGCAGGATGATTTCAGAAAAACCTTGACTCACATGAACTGATGCAAAGTGAAGTGAGCAGAACCAAGAGAACATTGTACACAGTAACAGAAATATTGTAAGATGATCAACTGTGAATGACATAGCTATTCTCAGCAATACAAGGATCCAAGACAATTTCAAAGGACTAATTTTGAAGTGTGCAATCCACCTCCAGAGAAAGAACTGATATTAACTAAATACAAATTGAAGCATGCTATTTTTTACTTTCTTTCTTTCCTTCCTTCCTTCCTTACAGGATTCCTCATCCCTTCCTCCCTCCCTCCCTCCCTCCCATCCTTCCTTCCTTCCTTTCTTTCTTCCTTCTTTCATTTTCTTATACAAAATGACTAATACAGAAGTGTTTTACATGGTTGCATGTGTGTAACCTATATTAGATTGCTTAATATCTCGAGTAGAGGACAGGGAGGAAGAGAGGGATAGAATTTGGAAATTAAAACTTTTTAAAAAAGTCTTTAAACCTTGTTTTTTAACATGTAATTGGGGGAAAATAAAATATTTTAAAAAGAATTACTGCCTTTTAGAGAAGGAAATGGCAAACTACTTCAGCATCCACAAATAAAATCACAAAGAGTTGAACATGACTGAAATGATTCAACAACAGCAACAGCATAGAATCATAGTTCTACCCTATTGCTCAATAATTTGGGTCCATTTCTGTTTAGTATTTTCTTTTATTTAAATCAGTATTCTATAATTGTAATCTCTGAAGCATGGTACAGTAGTAAGAATGGGATCTAGAGTCAAAGGATCTATGTCCAAATTCTGTCTCTGATGCTTATTACCTATGCCACCTTGGGAAGTTATGTTATCTCCCTATGCATCAGTTTCCTATTCTGTAAAATTAAACTTTTAGACTAGATGGCATCTAATACCCATATCTAGATCAATGATGATATGATTTGGGGGATTTGGGTTGTCAAACCAATGAGGAATTCGATTACTAAAATATAGTCCAAGGAATGGAACTCAAGAGAATGATTTCTCAAAGGTAAAAAAAATAATAATATATTTTTTGTGATCAGGATATGAAGTCCTATAAGCCCTCAGGTTAGAGTCAATATAGGGTTTTGAAACATGGTAAAAATAAAATGTCACCATGTGTAAAATGAAAACTGATTAAAATCGATATAAGATTTCTGAAATTAACTAGCTAGAAAAATGACTTTCGCAGGAATGTTGTTTATATAAAAGTCCTTGATTGTCCTAAATTGTTTCCTGAAGCTATAACAGAGAGGCACCAATCTAAAGCTTGCTAACATAAAATAAGTTATAATCTGCTATGAGCTAGTCAACTGTATTTTAATTCACAGAAGATAATGTTAAAATAGTAGAGATTCAGTTTGTACCCTGTCTAGGAAAAGTCTTCAAGTGGAGCTTTTTCATTTTTAGCCAGCATTGATTCTAGATGACCAAAATCAGTTCTTGGGAGAGAAATAACTCAGAATGGGAAAGAGCAATTCATCAAGCTCCTCTGATTTGATGGAAACATGAGAAGATCAAATACCTTGCATGCTAAAGTTATACTCCAACAATCTAATTTTTTATATTTTAGTCCCATGAGTAGCCTTACTTTCTTGAAGAAGGAATGCGCTGTGCAAGGAACTGGTACAATGAGTCCTTTTGATAGACATATATTTGAATAAATAAAGTGGCATCCAGGTTTATCTTTGGTATTCTTGTGTGTTTGGCCAGTCTAAATTTGTTCCCCAAACCCTGAGAACTTTCAATTTGATAAAATGGAGTTTCTCAGGATTTAGGCAAGTACTTACTATATGCTAGGCACTGTCCTAAGTGCTGGGGGTACAAGAAAAGCAAAAACCAGTGCCGGCTCTCAAAGAAGGGAACCCCATCAGACTTGTGCCACTATTAAGAGGCTTAGCTTCTCACTGTAGAGCAGTGAGTTTCAACACCAAACATTTATGTGAGATGATTCAAAGCAAATTGACTAACACTATCACACATGGGATCCCAGATTTAGAACTGGAAGGGGCCTCGAACATCATTGAGTCTAAACTTCTCATTAAGTGACTTGGTTAAACCCTGTAATCTCTTTGACCTCAGTTTGCTCATCTCTGACATGAACCAAAGGGTTACTGCCATTTGGTTTATTGTATAGATGAGGACACTGAGGCTTAAAGAGATTCAGTGACTTGGCCAGGGTGAAACAGGTACTAAGTAAGCAGAACGAGGATTAGAACCCAGGCTTCCTGAGTACAACCCCAGCTGCTCTTTCCACACTATATGTACTACAATACTTGTCACCCATGTGTTCCCCATGCTATCTACATGAAATAGGTATTTTACAGATAATAAGTGAATCTTAGTGACTTGTCATTTAGGATCTGGTGATCAGTAGAATGGGGGGAAATTCACCTTCTGACTGCTGTTCAATAGTTGCATGCTTAAAATTATATTTAAAATTAATGGGTGAAGACTTGACTAAATCTTGGACCTAGGTCAGATAAGGCAGGAGGAAAAATGGCAAGACAAGGAATTAACTTGGAACAAACTCTCACCCCTAGCACAATCTAATGAAGATGTTCTCTAGAAATGGGGAAATGAAGAGGTCTTCTGAAGACAGATAATTCATAGAAACTTGGTAACATTGAAATTGTTTAATATTAAAAATTCCAGCTTCTGATCTTTTATTTACTTCTGTTTCTGACACCAGAAAACACCCAACAAATGGACACTTTATGTTTCTTCCAGCTGACTTCCTCCTAGTCTCCAGACCAGAAATGACTTTTGTAAAAAGCATATTTTAATCTGTATTCAAATAATATCAGTTCTTTCTTTGGAGGTGGAGAAACTGCTTTATTATTAGTCCTTTGGGATTATCTTGAATCATTGTATGGCTGAGAATAGTTAAGTCATTCACAGTTCTTCATCAAACAATATTGCTGTCACTGTGCACAATATTCTCCTGGTTCTGTTCGCTTTACTATGTCAATTCATGTAAGTCCATATTTTTCTGAAATCATCCTGCTTGCAATTTCTTATAGTACAATAATATTTCATTACAACCATATACTATAGCTTGTTTAGCCATTCCCCAATTGATGGGTATCCCTTTAATTCCTGAAAATTTTAATGATTAAAAAAACACATGAATTTCAATGCATTAATTAATTCATATGTTTAATATATCTATAAATACAGATTATCCTGGATCTGACATTCCAGAGGCTAGGTAGGTTACATTTCACTCTTCCCCCAGGAATTCTCCAGTACCCTTAAGGGGGTTTGAGGGGTGTATGGGCTCTCTGAAAATGGCTGTAGCACCCATCAATGGTATTCCTTCCAATTGCAGGCAAAGGTCCCCGGCACTCCAGTTCCATTTAGCCCGTAATAGATTACTTTTTACATAGAAATATTTACTTCAGAATGCATAATCACAAATATTCTTGCTCTCCCAACATATGATAGGTATAATCCCCCTCCTTCATGCCACTTCAGTTTCTGGAAAGGGGAAAGGATTATATTCATAGTTTAGCTTGGTTCCCATAGAGCACAGTTCCCGTAACTCCAAACTCACCTTGGGCTCAAGTTCCAGGCACTCTGGCTTCTGATGGCTTCCATGCTGGGCTGGCTGGCTACACCACTCCACCTTTGATTCTACTTCCAAGTTTCCTTGTTTTGAAATCCTATGCCCCGCGAGGATAACCAATGACACCTGAAATTGAAGAGGACAAACAAAACAGAAACAACCCCCCCCCCACTGACCCATTTCTCCCTGTTGGAGCATGTTATCCCTGTGAGCCTCACCCTCTAGACTCAGCAGATGAGTGCAAAAAAGAGCACAGAGGAAAAGAGCATGGCAGAAAAAGAGAGCCAGTGACTCAGTTTCACCAATTTTTTGTTTGTTTGTTGTTTGTCCTTTGTTCTTGAAGAGGACCATGACATCAGGAGGTGATGTCATGATTAGCAGTGAATTCGATTTAAGTGAGGGAGGACTGTGCAAAATCACCAGCCTCACTCTCTCCTCCAGAGCCATCTGGGTCCAGTGGCAAGATATATACATCAGCATGACTGGAGATAGCCCACGGTCACACAGCTAGTAAGTATGTGAGGTGAGATTTGAATTCAGGGCCTCCCAACTTCAGAACCAGTGCTCTATCCACTGCACCATCTAGATGCCCCCACCAATCTTAAAGACAAAGGTATGTGTATACCCTTTGAACCAGCAATACCACAGTTGGGTTTATAGCACAAAGATATCCCCCCAAAAGAGTAAAGGCCTTATTTGTACAAACATATTTCTAGCAGCTCTTTTTGTAGTGGCTAAGAATTGGAAATCAAAAGAATGTCCATCATTTGGGAATGTCTAAACAAGCTGTGGTATGTGATTGTGATAGAATATTATTGTGCTATAAGAAATAACAAGCAGTAGCTCTTCTCAGCAATACAATGATCCAAGACAATTCGAAAGGGCTCATGATGGAAATTGCTCTCCACATCCAAAAAAAGAACTGTGGAATCTGAATGAAGATTGAACCATACTGTTTCCACTTCTTTTTTTTTTCCTTTTTTTAAGTTTTTCCCTTTTGTTCTGATTTCTTTTTCACAACATGACTAATGCAAAAATATGTTTAATGTGATTGTACACATATAACCTGTATCAGATTGCTTTCTGTCTTGGAGAGGGGGGAGGGAAGGGAGGAAGGGAGAAAAATTTGGAACTAAAAATCTTTTTTTTTTTTTTTTTGCATAGGGCAATGAGGGTTAAGTGACTTGCCCAGGCTCACACAGCTAGTGTCAAGTGTCTGAGGCTGGATTTGAACTCAGGTCCTCCTGAACCCTGGGCCAGTGCTTTATCTACCGCACTATCTAGCTGCCCCTAAAAATCTTATAAAAACAAATGTTGAAAACTATCTTTACATGTAATTGGAAAATGGAATAATTTTATAATTAAAAAATAATAAAAAATAAACATGAACTTAAAAAAAGAAATGACAGAATGATTTCAGAAAAACTTAGAAATACTTTCATAAAATAATGTATGGTGAAGTGAGCAGAACCAGGAGAACATTGTGCACAGAGACAGCAATATTGTTCGATGAAGAACTGTGAATGACTTAACTATTCTCAGCAATACAATGATCCAAAACAATCGTAAAAGACTCATGATGTAGCATACTATCCACCTCCAAAGAAAGAACTGTTATTGCTTAAAGACAGACTGAAGCATGCTATTTTTCACTTTCTTTCATTTTTTCTTTTATTTGAGCCAGGGAGTGGGGAGGAGAGGGAGAGAAAGAGGGATAGAATTTGGAACTCAACACTTTACATAAAAATGTTTATTAAAATAAAATTAAAAAAATAAAGACATAGGCAACCAATCAAAAGAGGCTAACCCACCCTGTGTGGTAGGATACTCAGGGAGCTCTAGTTAAACAAACTGGGCATATTCAAAAGGCCCCTCAAGGGCATCTTATGTTAAAATCATATAACACATACATTATACACACACACACACACACACACAAATAGTATACAAATCTTATTTCAATAACTAAGCCTAGAGTGCACTGAGAGTTCTCAAGGATATGTCCTTGGTCTTCAAAATCTGGTACAAGCTGGAAGGGCATGATTTATGGGGGTGGTGACAGACTATATTTCTGAATTGAAAAATCTCAGAATCCAAAGGAATCCAGTCAGTCATCTGTTTCAAACTGTCCTTGAATAAGAATTCTTTCCACAACATTCCCTTTGTTTTCATATCAGACTAGCTAATTTGACTGAGATATCCCTCTAGACAAAAGGTCCTAAATGTTTTGGTCACAAAAGCTCAAGACCGGTTTGCGAAGCTGTGCATGAGATTGCTGACCTTCCCTACAACCTATTCCATTGGGTGTCCCTGGAAAGACTAGCACCAGCAACTGCTATGTCATAGACCCAGGGATATTCCCCTCTTCTGTTTCAACCTTCTACCTCTTTCTTACCAGTAGGTGTAGGTTTTGGTAATCTCTTCCCTTCTATCTTAACCCCAATGGATGCTGATTCCATCATCTCTACTTTTCTCTCTCAATGATAACCCCTCCCCCATTCAACCTGTGGTTTCATTCTATCCCATTCCTAAAAGTCATGGGTTGGGAACCATCTACCCTGCCATTACATCCCTTGAGCCTTACCATTTTCTCTGTTGCTTTCCTGACTCTAAGTACCACTTGGCTTTTTCATCTGACATAAAAGTGAAACCTCTTTTATGTGTCATCTTCCTTAATTAGAATGTGGGCTCTTTGAGAGCAGGGCCTGTCTTTCTTTTCTATTCATATCCTCAGGGCTTAGCACAATATTTCATACAAAGTAAGCAACTAATGAATGCTTTCCCATTCCATCTGCATTTGGGAAGGAATTATGTTCACACCAATGAAAGTACTAATCCTTAAAATATTGAGTGATATGTATACATATGTATTTGTCATCTATAGAGTATATGCACATACACACAAATAATATGTATATATGATATATATATTTATACATTACATAAATGTACATATACACATATTCATATTATGCATACGCATGTATATACAGAGACATTATCTGTAGTTCCTGTATCACTACCTTCTTATAGGTGGGTCTACCAGAAAAGATACCTCATATTTAAGGCATGCTATGGGTAAACATGTACTCATGAACAAGCATAACTAATGCAGCAATACAAATGTTTTGTGTTTCCTTTTACCAGCTAACTAGAGGGCACACGAATGTAAACAAATGGCATTTAATCTACAAATATAGCAAAGTAGCAAAAAAAGAGTCCGTCAAATGCATATGGGTTATTCTCTCCCATAATTTTTCATACTACCAGTAGACAAAACACACCTATTTACTCAATAGGAAATGACCACACATGAAGAGATCCATGTATATGTGGCCATGACACGTGTGCAAAAAGACACATGTGTAGAAAGTACACATCGCCAGGGTACAGATGTGATCCAGCAAACACATCTCTAATGCTATAGTGCTGCCGGTCTCCTATGGGGAGATTACAATGTCCTCTCTGCTTTCTCCTTGGGGGTACTTTCTTTTCTAGACTTCATTTTAAGGATCTAGTGGTTGTATGGTCTCAATGTGTTATATCTGCTGGCTTAGACTTGTTTTTTGGGGAGTTAGGTATCTCTACTAGGTATATAATTGCCTTGCTTCTCTCTGTTATCAAGTTCTTGCTTCCAATTTTTCAAAACCTCTTTTTTTTTTTTTTGCAAGGTAATAAGGGTAAAGTGACTTGCCCAGGGTCACCCAGCTAGTAAGTGTCAAGTATCTAAAGTCATATTTGAACTCAGGTCCTCCTGAATCCAGGTCCAGTGCTTTATCCACTGTGCCACCTAGCTGCCCCCTCTTCAAAACCTCTTGCTGGCATCTCAGCTGCCATCTATTATGGTGCACTGACTAGGAAGCCTCCCCTTGATATAGAGGCAGGTCACAGAGATGAGTCTATGAGCTACTATGCCAAGCTAAGGAGTTGTAGCTGACTCTCAGGCCACTGTACCAGAAAACTGAGGGAATATGTATCTTATGATTCCTGTTTAGTGCACCATGAGAATCTTGTGCCCTCAAAACCATATCAGGGGACTCTCAGGAAGAATTCCACAAAAGTTCTGAAGAAGCTGGGCTACAAAACGTACCTCACCTCCAAGTTGGGACAGTGCTATAGCCAACTCAAGAGGAGCCAAATATTACCTTGTCAGTGTGAGCATTTTAGACATTGGAAATCACCAAATGCTGCAAATCAAGGTTTGATTTATTGTTTTTTTTTCAACTCAATATACATTTATTAAGGGCCTACTATGTGCTACACTGTGCTAAACACTGGGATACAAAAAGAGGCAAAAGACAGTCCCTTCCCTCAAGGAGCTTACAATCTAATGTAATCAGAAATATACAACCAAATATATAAAAACAAGTTAAATGCAGGATAAATTGTTGTTTGTCCTCCGTTCTCAAAGAGGACTACAACATTGGGGTGATGTTATGACTTGCAGTGAATTGGATTTAAGTGAGGGAGGGTTGTGCAAGGTCACCAACCTCACTCTCTCCTCCAGAGCCATCTGGGTCCAATGGCAAGATATACATAAAGATGATTGGAGATGGATCCAGATGTTTTTAAAGCAATTGGGGCTAAGTGACTTGCTCAGGGTCACACAGCTAGTAAGTGTCTGAGGTGAAATTTTAATTCAGGTCCTCCCAACTTCAGGGCCAGTGATCTACCCACTGCACCACCTAGCTGCCCACAGGATAAATAGGAAATAATCTAAAAAGGGAAAGCACTGCAAATAAGAGGGATTAGGGAAGGCTTCCTATAAAAGGTCAGATTTTAGTTGGAATTTAAAGGAAGCCAGGCACATCAGTAGTCATGGGG